>NC_045429.1:347294415-347959915 GCF_902635505.1 Sarcophilus harrisii | reverse complement strand
TCTTAAATCCCTTATAGGTCAATCAAATGTCATCTCTCACAAGAGACCTTTACAGATTTCCTCTAGTCAGTGCTCCTGGGCTGAGCCTCCCACATTGTATATCACTTATTTTTTAATATATTTTATTTATCTGTACATATTGTTTCTCCCAGGAAAAGACAAACTCCTTGCTTTTGTATACCAGTGCCTGACACACAGTAAGAGCTTAATAAATGCCTATTGAATTTAATTTGTTAGTTCCTAATATAAACAAGGACCTAAGTTCCATTTCTTGCTCTATTCCCTTCCCTATCACAAGGCAAGATGAAAAAACAGCAAGGTCAGCTTGGTGCCAGTTCCACAATATCGACTGCTGGGGGTTAAGGGAAGAAGAGAACAATGGGGGTAGAGGAGGGCACACAGGCAACTTTCCCAAAAAATAGAAGTGACAAACATAGTCAGCCCAATTATGTACTTACATTAAGTAATCACTTTGATGGAAACACAACTGATTTTTATATTAAATAAAACTCCAGAGATTGCTTCAGTGGAATGGCTCTGAAACTCTCATTGCCAAGCAGAAAGAGCCCCTTCTTTCTACAGCCTGAGATGGTATCTGGATTGGCAGCTGACCACAGCTCCCAGAAATCGGGACAAGGCGGAAAAAGCCCTAGACTGAAAGTCAGGAGATTCGTGTCCTTGTCCCAGAATTGTCTCAAACAAAATATTAAAATTAAAAAAAAAAAAAAAAACTATTTCTGTGACCTTGGGCAAAATCATTTTAACTCTCTGAAACTCAGTTTCCTTTTTTAAAAAGGGGGGGTTGTCTTTTAAGATTCTCTCCAGTTTTAAGATAATATGACTAAGGCCAGTTAATAATAAGAGATACATGTCTTATCTGGGGCTTTTGAATCAGTGGGTTTTGAAGTTGGAAAAGACCTTAGAAATCATTTACTCCAATCTTTATCTTAGAGATATCAGAAAAGCAAAATATGGTGTCTAGGGTCACACAAGTTACAACTTAGATCTCCCCATAAAAGCAACTTCATGTTATTGAAAGACTGGGACATCACAGCATTACCAACAAGCAGCACAATTTACTGTGGGAATAACTCTGAACAGGGTTGAAAGACTGAGCTTCGAGAATAGAGCTTCCTAATCTGGGTCCCTGGAACTTTTTTTTTCTAAATATTTTGACTATTTTGTTTTAACATGTTGTTATGTCTTGTGTATTTTATTTTATGCATTTAAAAACATTACTCTGAGGAAAGAGCTCTAATCTTTGCCAAACCACCAGAGGTGCCCATGACACCAAAATGATTAGGAACTCCTATTCTAGACTATTCATCTCATTTCACAAAAGGGAAAACCCAACCCAGAAGGTAAAAAGTTTTACTTGAGTTCACACAGACATATCACAGCAGCATCAGAATGAGAGAAAATCTTTGAGAGGTCTAGATGCTTTTCCAAATGCCAAAGGAAGCCATGAACAAAAAAAAAAAAAAAAAAAAAAAAAAAAAAAAAGGTTAAGAATAACATTTATTAGCTGCATTATCTCAAATGATTTGTTATCCCTCCAGACCTCTAGTTTCCTTATGTATAAAATGAAAAGGTTGGACTGACTCTCTAAAGATTCTTTCCAACTCCCAAAATCCAAAATCCAAAATTTCCTTTGGCATTTTAATTCACTCCTGAGAGACAAAAGATACAGATCCTCCATAGACTTTGGACCCACAGAGTGCTCTGAACCCATGTTGTCCTTCATTTACAGAAGGGACACATTTAGAGAATGTGCTTGGTCACATTTTCCCAGTTTCAGGGGAAATAGATGGGACAGTTCCATCCACTCCTTCTTAGCAAAATCCCCTGATAAAACATGATTTTGTAAGGGAGCTCTCTGGGGTCGAGGATGCCACCTGTGCCCATGCAAAGTGACAAAGCTAGCAAGGACACAAAGAGACTGAATTTTCAATCCTGGTCTGCTGTATTGCTGACAAAGTGCTTCAATCTTTCCAATTCTTCAATCAACAGCAAACCAGTAACCATGAAGAGAGTATAGGAAATACTCAGGCATTCCTGGTTCATAATGCATAGATACCTAGGGCTTGAAGGACTTTAGGGAAAATCTGGTTTCTAATTTACAGATAAGGACATTGAGGTCCAGGGAGCATAAGTCCAAGAAGTAATAAGCAAAGTGGGATCAGAGTCAAGTTAGGAAAAGGTTTGACTAGATGGTCTCTCAGGTCTCTTCCAGCTCTCCATCAATGAGCCCATAATCCTCTGATTCCAAAAGCAAAATTCTTTCCAATATATCATGCTCTTTCCCATTCAGTATTGCGGACTGATGTTAGAGAGGTTGTATAAAATTGAGAGCATTGTACCTACTGAACCAAGTTCAAATCTCAGCACTGTGACATTGAGAAAGTAACCAATGTTTAAAACATCCATTCCCCATTGGAAATAACAATAAAATACTTACCCTAAAGGGCTGGCTTACTTTACCTTTACTCCCATTAAAAACTGTCTCCAGTGCCTCACTGTGGTATAAAGTGATCTTGCACTCCCAAAAGCTGGGCCAGCAAAGCACATACCCCAAATTGGATGGGTCTGGCAATGGCCTAAATGTTGGTTTTAAGACTAGCCTAAATATGGAAAACAACAACACCTGGTGCCATTTTGAGCAACAGCAACTTCTGTAGAATTCCCACCAAGTTATAGTGAGTTATGAGGTATGTCAATGCTAGAGAGGGACTACCTATAACAAAGATATATAGATATATATACACACACATATATGCATACACACATACATATATGTAGATATCTACACATATTTACATATATACATATATATATATATAGTGTGTGTATATATACTAGCATATTAAAGTACCTACCTCAGAGTATAAAATGAAGCTCTTGGTAAAATAACATATAAATTTTAAGTTGTTATTATTTAGAATCATCAAATTTTCAGTTCCTCCCACCAAAGCCTTCCTGCCAAAAGAAAACCAACTGCCTACCTTTACTCAATTCTTTGTCAAACCTGATGCCCAATTATCAGCATTTGTTCTGATTTCATTAGCAAAAGCTCTAGCCTGGACTGCTGAAAGCCTCTCTGAGGACATAGAAAATTCTTTCCTCAGGAGATTAATTTATTAACTCTTCCTGAAAGCTGTTTGTTTAGGAGAGGAATGCCCAATGGCCTCCAGGTGCACATGTTGCTATGGAAAAAGGCAAACAGAAACAGCCAGCTCTCACCTCTCCCACCTTGCTTGTCCTTTAAAAACTCTGATGAAACTCCTACACTCTCTCCACCGCAATATCTATGATGATGTGAGGGAAATGACCCTTACATGGAGGCCTTACTGCAGTTTTTGGTTTAGAGATGCTTCCAGAAGGTCATTCAAGACTCACCACAATCAACAGTTAACCAGCATACTTTTGCCCTCATCTTTAATTCTCCCAATGCCTTTTCAAAAGTACAACTTTTCTCCTCCTTTCCAGTGGTGATCTAATCTACTGCAATACACTATATTCCTGGCCTGTCCCAGTACAAATTCTACCTCCTCTGCAAAGACATCCCCAATCAATTGTGATGTGAGAGAAAGAAATACTAGATTTAAAAGTCTGGGACTAGAGACAAATGGCTGTTGGATTTGGAGTTATGGAACTCCTCTTTGAATGTGTGATCGCAAGCAAATCATTTAACCATTCTGCTTTCAGTTTTCTCATCCTTAAAATGACCTCTAAGAATGATGAATTGTGAAAAACAGGGGAAGACATGTGAGATGATAGCAAATGAAGTATGCAGAATTAAGAAAATAATATACACAATGACTACAACAATGTAAATATAAAGAACCAACAAACATGAAATAATCCAAACACAATGCTCTGAAACTGTCATGAGCAAGCTTGGCTCAAACAAAAAGACAGGAGGAGGAACCTCCTTCCCTTCTGTGCAGGGGAATTATGGATGTGGAACATTGCTCATGATATCAGGCTTTTTCAATATGATGAGCAGTTTACTAAACCATTTTGTCTTCCCCTCTTTTCAATTCTTTGTTATGAAGAATGGTTCTTTGGAGAAAGAAGGCATAGTTACAGGTAAACACAGGTGATGTACAAAAGGATTCATAAAATTTTTTCAATTTACTTATTTAATATTTTTCCCAAAATTGCATTCAAAACAAAAAAAATTTACATTTGTTTCTAAAATTTTTTGCGTTCTAGGTTCTCTCCTTTATCCCCACCCACAATTAAGAAATGACGTGCATTTATGCAAAATATTTCCATAAAAGTCAAGTTGTGGGTGAAAACAACAGATTTCCCACCCTAATGAAAATAAAAACCTCAAGAAAAATTAATTTTAAAAAAGAGAGATAGAGAAAGAAAGCAAGAATGCTTCAGTCTGTATTCAGACACAATCAGTTCCTTCTCTGAGTAGGGATAGGATTTTTCATTCATAAGTCCTTCAGAGTAGTGATGGATTATTGTACTACTGACAAGCTAAGTCATTCACAGCAGGTCACCCCGCAACATTGCTATTACTTTGTTGCACAGTACATTTCACTTTGTTTGGTTCATGGAGGACTTTCCAGGGTTTGTTTTTTTTTTTCTTTCTGAGAGCATCTTATTCATCATTTCCCATAGAACAATAATATTCCATCACAAACACACACCACAGATTATTAAGTCATTCCCCAATTGATGGTTATCCTCTCAATTTCAAATGTTTTTTACCCTGAGAAGAGTTGCTATGAATATTTTTGTACATATAGTCATAAAATGTTTTTAAATACATTTTTTTCCTTTTCTTTTTTTTATTATTATAATAGCTTTTAATTTAAAAGCATATGCATGAGTAATTTTTTAACCATGACCCTTGCATCAATTCTGATGGACCTGGCCATCTTCAGCAATGAGATGAACCAAATCAGTTCCAATGGAGTAATTATGAACTGAAGCAGCTACACCCAGCGAAAGAACTCTGGGAGATGACTAAGAGCCATTACATAGAATTCCCAATCCCTCTATTTTTGTCTGCCTGCACTTTTGATTTCCTTCACAGGCTAATAGTACACTATTTCAGAGCCCGATTCTTTTTGTACAGCAAAATAATGGTTTGAAAATGACCCTTGCAAAATCTTCTGTTCCAAATTTTCCCCTCCGTCCCCCCTAGATGGCAGGTAGTCCAATACATGTTAAATGTTAAAGTATATGTTAAATCCAAGATATGTATACATATTTATACAATTATCTTGTTGCACAAGAAAAATTGGATCCAGAAAGAAAGAAAAAAACCTGAGAAGGAAAACAAAAATGCAAGTAAACAATAACAGAAAGAGTGAAAATGCTATGTTGTGGTCCACACTCATTTTCCATAGTTCTCTCTCTGGGTGTAGATGACTCTCTTCATCACTGAACAACCGGAACTGGTTTGAATCATCATTGTTGAAGAAAGCCACATCTATCAGAATTGATCTTCGTATAGTCATCTTGTTGCCATGTATAATGATCTCTTGGTCCTGCTCATTTTACTCAGCATCAATTCATGTAGGTCTCTCCAGGCCTCTCTGATATCATCCTGCTGGTCATTTCTTATAGAACAAGAATATTCCATAACACTCATATACCATAATTTATTCAGCCATTCTCCAATTGATGGGCATTAAATACATATTTACAATGATGTTAAAATCCCTTTCAGATCTAAAGTTAAACCTTGCGTTCAAATGCTAGCAATATGCTTGCTACCTTTGGCAAGTCCCTTGACCTTGAATAAATAACTTGATCAGAATTTGAATACTTTGACAGGTCACTTCACCTCAGTTTCCTCATTTGTAAAATGAAGAATTTGGATAAATTGATGAAATCAATTAGAAAAAGTCCCTCACCACCTTAAATCCTACAAACTTACAAATTAATAACTTCATGGTCCTCCCCTTCTCTGAACTCCCATAGCAAAGCTTAACTGTACAACACCTTTGTTTGATATTTTTAGAAACTTTGTGAGCAATCATTTAAACATCTAATTGCTCTCTTTTTATCCATTTGTCTTGTTCCAATAAGAGTACAAACTCAATGAAGGCAGAGACTTTTTCATATTCTAGCTAAGAGTGCTTATCACAGTGCGTTCTCAACAAATACTTGTGAACTGACAATCTGGTATATTCATTTAATCACTAGCATAGAAGATATATGTTCAATTTAGAATGAAGAAGTAAATTTTAAAGCAATCAAAAGCCTTTATTTTGTCCCTTATTTCTCCTCATGAGGCTCCTAAAATAACAGGGTCAGCATAGAAAGACCAAATCATCCTGTTTTTCAAAAAATAAAAGTGAACATTTATCCATAGGCAGTGTTTATTTCCTCTACTAACTCAAGCTGCTGTTTTGCTATTTCTCCCCAAATAGTAAGAGATATGATCTCTGAGGAGATGCCCTGAAATCCTAAAAGTCATTCTCATAATACACTCTATATTCCCACCCTTCCCCTCCAGCTAACAGTGCTTCAACTCTGCTTCAACTTAGGTAACTCAGTGCTCAGAGAAGCCTGTCAAGACTGTTGTGTCCCAGCAATCCAACCACATCCCTCTGCTATTCTACTTCCATGCCCAATCTGTGCTTCTCCTTTCCATGAAAATAAGCATCCTTTCCACTTTTCCCCCTCCACATCTCAAGTCTTCCCTTTTATAGCCACATAGAAAATTCAGCCAGCCTAACTTAATGGTAGACTATTTGAAGTGAGCATGTCTAAAAAGGATGCTGATATCTGGCTGAGGTGGGCACCAATGATCCCAAAGGTGGTCAGCCTGCCAACACGCCCATTCCCTGTGGGCCACATACAACACCCAAAGGCATGTTGCCAGGGCTATTTATTTACTAATATTAAAAGGGAATGCCTGTATCTGGCACAAGACAGGTCTGTTCTCCTTCAAGTAGGGGAGAATCCCGTGGAAGCCACCCAGGTACTTTAAGAGTCAAGCTCCAACAGGATCATTTTAGCAAGGGACTAGCCAGTTCCTTTAGGCAATCATTCCAATCCAATAAGCATTCACTATTAAGCATAAGGCATGGTAGAGGGCCAGGAGTTCTTAACATAGGGTCCTTGAATTTAATTTGGTTTGGTTTTCTTTTCATGCTTGTATTTCATCATTACTGGTTTCTTTTATAATCTTATGTATTTTATGCATTTAAAAACATTTCTGAGGAGGATCCAGAGACTTCACCAGAATGGTCAAGTGAGGTCCAGGACACTTATAAAATTAAGAACCTGTGGACTAGGGGATATATAGACAAAAACATTATGATCCTGGCCCATGAGGAGCTTGCTGAAGGATACCACATGTGCCCAGATAAATAGGTAAATGAACAAATATTCATTATAATTATATTAACTATATACATAAACATATCTTCATTTCTAAGTATGTACATATATATTGCTTTTTGTATATGTGTATAACTATAGAAATAATACTGCTATGTATCCTTATATACATATATATGCATGTTTGTACACATATGTGGAGAGTGATATGTGTATAAACCTACAAAGAAGCACAATTAAAGAAGCAGGAGAGACCCAGGTTAACTGAGGTGAGCAGAAAAGTCTAAGCGGGGCCATGAAGGAGGGTATTCAGTAGAGTTCCAAGATACATGAGGTAAGAAGAGAGAACATTCTAGACAGGAGGAAGGAACAGCTGATGTGAAGGGACAGAGGCAAAAGCCAGTATATGTTTGGCAAGAACATAGTGAGCATAACATGGACTTGGTCTTGAAAGACGGGCCAGACCCAGACCGTGAAGGCGTTTCAATGTCAAATGGATGCAGTTGTATTTTGTCCTAATGTCAAGAGGGAGCCATGGGAGATTCTAGATCAGGGAAATGACTCAAACAAATCTGCGCTTTAAGACAATTTGGCAGCTGTATGGAAGAGAGGAGAGGGATGGAAGGTAGGAAGACTAACTAGTCAGTGCAATCTTTTAGGTGAGAGATAATGAAGAACTAAAAGAATTTTTTCCAAGAGACAAGATTCTTATTCTAATATTCACCATATAATGCTATCCATAGTTTCTTATCATAGAGAAAAAATAATCTTTAATCTTAAAATAGACACCTTCTGAATGGGTCTTTTTGCGGCAAAGACACTGAAGTGATTTGCTATTCCTTTTCCAATTCATTTTATAGATGAGAAAACTAAGGCAAACAGGGTTAAGTGACTTGCCAAGGTCACACAGCTAGTGTCAGAAGCCAGATTTAAACTAAGGAAGATGAGTCTTCATGGCTTCAAACCTAGTATTTTATCACCTGCAGGATGAGTTCAAATCTAACTTTAGACAATAAGTAGCTCTATAACCTTGGGGTGACTTAACTTGTCTGCCTCAGTTTCCCCAATGTAAAATGGGGACAATGATAGTATCTACTTCCCAGGGTTATTGTCAGGATTGATGAAATAATAATTATAAAGCATTGGACACAGGATCTGGCACATAGTAGGAATGCTAGCTATCACTATTAAATCCACCCCCTTCATTTTACAGGTGAAGAAACTTTGAGTCAAGGAGGCAGTGTCCATGGTTACAAAGGGAATGAGTGTCAATGGTAGTATTTGAAACTGGGTCCTCAGTCTCCAATCTAGACCAACTACTTAATAAAGACATTTAACTCAAATGAACCCCATTGGACATAGCTTTTCCCCATCTCATTCTTCTGGATTAAGAGTTCCTCTAACTTACATGAAATGATGCTAAGTGAAGTAAATAGAACCAAGAGAATACTGTACACAGCAACAGCAAGATTATATGATGATCAATTCTGACAGACATGACTCTTTTCAACAATAATATGAATCCGGTCAGTTCCAATGGTCTTATGAGGGAGATAGCATCTGCAACCAGGGAGAAAACTATGGGAACTGAGTGTGGATCACACATTTTCACTTGGTGGCGGTGGTGGTGGTGGTTGTTTGCTTGCATTTTGGTTTTTTCTCATTTTTTTTCCTTTTTGATCTGATTTTTCTTGTGCAGCATGATAATTGTGGAAACATGTGTGGGAGAATTGTGCATGTTTAACATATATTGGATTACTTGCCAGCTGGGGGAGAAGCTGGGGGAAAGAAAGGAAGAAAAAAAATTGGAACAAGTTTTTGCAAGGATGAATGTTGAAAACTATGCATATGTTTTGAAAATAAAAAGCTTTATTTCAAAAAAAAAAAAGTTCTTTCAGCCTCCTTGAAGTTCCTTGAATGTAGCACTTCATCCCCCACCTCCTCTCCTTGGCATCAGCATTCCCCCATACTTCAAATACGGTTCCCTCCTCATCTCTATCTCTTAGCTTCTCTGGCTTCCTTCAGACTCAGCTCTTCCATTTCTATCTTCTGCAGAAGCTGCCATCCCTACCCACCCCCAGTTTGGCAAGAATACAAGCAGCACCTAGTTACTAATATCCTCCCCTTTGAGAATGTCAGCCATTTACTGGTACATGTGTACACACATAAGTATATATGCATAGTAGAGTATGTATACATATATATGTATGTGTACATAATCTATCTATCCATCTATATATAATGTACTTAGCCATTTTATGTGTTTCCTCCATACACACTAGAATGTGTACTACTTGAGGACAAAAACTGTTTGCTTTTCTTTTATTCCCAAAGCTTAGTGGCACATAGTAAATTATTAATAAATGCTCGTTAACTAAGGGCTATTCTGACTTTGATTCTGTGTAACTTGCACCTGGGGAGTGGGGGAAGAGAACATTCAACCCCCTCAAAAAGCGGGCCTCCTATGCCAAACGTCCAGAGCCTAAACAATGCCAGGAGAAGAACAATGAATATAAATATCTAGATTATTGACTCACCCCCAGTAAGAATGTCACCAGGAACCTAGAGCCTTTACAATAATTGCCACACCCCAAGATATTTGAGCTCCCCTCCTGCAGATAAGACCCAAAGGAAGCTGCGGCATTCCCCAGAGATGGCCAGCCAACTAGAGGCTGGAATGGAACTCCCAATTCCCCCCAGCTAACTCTCACCACCCACCCTTTTCATCATCCTCCACTCTCCAGATGGCATCTAGTAAAACCTACCTTCTTCAAGTCCACATGCTTTCTCCAGGGGAGGATTAGTTCAGGAAATGGGTTCCCTGCCTCAAAATGAGTCGTTTTAGGTCTCAATAAATAGCACTTAGGGAAAACCCCAGGGTGGCTGAGGCTCCTGGGATGAGTCTCCAGCACTTAGCTTTGATGAAGCAAAAGGCCTGCAGTTTTTCAAGTTTGCTTTTAATTATTTAGAGTCCAGAAGCCCCCTTATTTCCTTTGAGAGGCCAAAAGGGAAAAGAAAAAGAAAATCCTCCCATGACCACCTCCTCAAAGCCAAACCAAGGCTCTGAGGGTAAATGAAACCCTCTCATCTTCCCTAAACTTTTCTGATGCCCATAAACACCTCCTCCCACCCACTTTCTGCCACAAAAGCTTTAGTCCCTGGATCACAGAATCATAGACTTCAAGGGGGAAGGGATATTAGAGATGATTTAAGTCAATCTCCTCATTGTATAGATTACTGGACTGAGGCCAAGAGGAGGAAATGACTTGACCACAAGGTTACACAAGAAGTAAGCAAAAAAAGCCAGAAGTGGAAGGTCAAAAATCTGCCTTCCAATCCAGTGCTTTTTCTACTTGGTTATTTTATATCAACTTATTATGACCTTTTCTTATCCTTACACATCTTCCCTTTCTATACCAAGCAATACTGAAAGTCATTAAATCAGCCTTTGTAACCAGATGTTATGATTCTCCTTCAAAACTCTCTAATGACACCCTGTCACTCTCCTCCATCTGATTTAACTTATTCACACTCAATTTCAAGATACTTCCCTAGAATTCCACAGATTTATATGGGTTTCTCTAATACCTACTTTTATGTGTCCTATTCTTTGCACTCATCTTAGTGATTCCAGACTTAGTCTTTTAAAGTCTCACTTATAACTCACACTTTTATCTACATGACTCCATCGGTATGAAATACCCTCCTATCTCTACCTATTAACATACTCATCATATAAAATTATAAAAATCCCAGGACTTCTGGAAAACTAGTCCCAGGCTAAGGAGGCGCTGATCCCATCAAAAAACACTAACCAAACAAATATCTCCCTCCCCCCCATCCTACATCTATTTATCCTGGCTATGTAAAGTATTTGCTGTTTGATCTGAAACAAGTTTACCAAATGAGTAAGTAGATAATAAGATTTAGAACTACAAAAGACAGATGAGGAAACTGAGGTTTCCCAAAATCACTTTGGAAGTAAGCAGCAGAAACAGTATTCAAACACTTCTGCTTGCTGATTTACTGAATGTATTCAATTTGATGTACTGAACAACATGGAGATACAAAAAGAGGAGACAAAAGCTTTGCCCTCTCCTCTCAACAATTAGTGAACAAAAAAAAAAAAAAAAAAAAAAAAAAAAAAAAAAAAAAAACAAAGAAATAAGAAAACTAAGTAAATAATAGGAAGATAAGAAAATATTTAAAATAAGCTACAATAGACTAGATAATAAGTGAAAGATTAGAAAAGGGAGAATTCAGCATAGGTAAAGCTTTTTGTGTTAGGAGGATCTCAGACATCATCTAATCTCCAACTTTTAAAATTATGGTTCTTGACCTCCACATGGGATCTGATAACTGATGTGGGGGGGGGGTTTTGCAATATTATAATTTATTATCATAAATGTTTAATTTGTATCCCTATTATATATACTTATGTACCCAGCATCACATAAAAATTTCTCAGGTGAAAAAGGCTCACAAGTGTTTGAAAAAGTTTAAGAAACCCTGCATTCTAATCCACCCCATCTTCAAAAAAAGAATCCTTTCTCTATTACACACGACAAGAAGCCCTGTCACTTTTCTTGCTTGAAAAGCTACTGTGAGGAGAAAAGGGGACTCCTGCGTTCTGAGGCAGCCCACAGCATTTTTGAACAATGCTACCTGTTAGGAGGTTCTTCAGACATCAAACCTAAATCTGCCTTTTTGCAAGTTCCACACATTGCTCCTAAATCCACCCAACAGCTATTATGTAATTTTTCCTCCATCCTAATATCATCAGAAAGGGCTTCAGAGGTAAATAAATATAGAGATCAGAAGCCATTTCAAAGACTACCTACTCGTCACATATGAGCCAATTGAGGCTAAGCAAAGTTAAGTGATTTGCCATGTTGGATCCAAGTTCTTGAACTTCAGAGTCATTGCTTATAAAGGTGACATTAGAGTTAAGTCAAAAATGATAATAAATTATGAATAGTAAAGAGGAAGGCAGAAGGCATTTCAGGTAAGGTCAAAGTGAACAAAATAAGCAGAGGCAAGAGCAAGTCAGTGAGCATAGATTTTTGTCCTAATGTCCCAAACTTTAACATCAGGCTGGAATATTCCCCTTTCCCATACATCTGTGACAAAAGTCAACAGGATAAAATAGACAGGCATGATATATTATCATCTCTTCTAGAAAGAGGAACCAGATTCTCGGTAAGGAAGCATTTTCCGATGATACACTAATCCCTGCAGGAGGAATGGGATAAGTCTTGGGGCCCAAGGCAAGGGATCCTTCTTCCTCTCTCCCCATCAAAGTAAGCAATCTTCCATATCTTCTGCCCACAGCCAAAGGGAAACAAATGTGGATCTCGAGTGAGATAAAAGCCCAAAGTCCAAACCTCTCACTTAACCCTCAACTCCCAGGAACAGTCATGGCCTTTCTCAACAGCAGCAGCTCCCCAGTATTTAAAATTAACTTATGTTAATTGCAATCGGGCATATATGAAAATTATAAAGCATGCTGCTTTCACACAAAACAAAAGACTCAAGAAAGTAGAAACAAAAAAGGTATCATTTTTAGAAGCTGTATTTCTATTTCAACTTGTTTTTAAATATATGTTCTCAGTCACACCCCATTAACTTTCCCAATTATTAATAATCTCAGGGCAACCAACCAGTTCAGATCAAGCAATGATGAAATCTTGCATTAAAAAATGAAAATGAAAATGAAATACCCACAGAGAAACATTAAGCAAGTAATCAGCTGTGATAACCAAAAAGGAATTTATTTTTAAAAACCAGCAAATGTTGCAGAGAAAGAACATGGTGGGCTGAGCAGTTAACCCATATCCAAAACTCTTTAAGCTTTATAAAGTTAGCTTTGTCCTTAATTTCTTTCCTCCACAAAAAAAAAAAAAAAAAAAAAAAAAAAAATAGTCCTCTAATTTCCAAGAAAAAATGCCTGGGTTAGGCTCTGCACTAAGAAGAGAGAGAATGTTCCTCCACCAAGTGTATCCAGAATAGGGAGATGTTCCCAAAATCTTAAGAGCCTTGGAGTGAGAAGCAACAGGTAGGCATTGTAAAAGAAAGGCCAATGTACAACATTGTACAACAATGTACAATCCATTTTGTAGACTGGATCTGCCAGACCAGCTGTTTACATAGAATCACATCCCACTCTACCTCCAGGCCCTCTTGATGACTTATATCTGTAATAAAATAAAATTTAAAAAAAAACTTTGGCTAAAATTAGAGAGGAAAAGAAAATGAATATAGGACATCACAAACCCCATCTATACATTAGTTTATATAGGTCCTTGCTAGAGTCATTAAAGTCTAAGAAGGGCAAATTTTATCTGCCCCTATACAAAAATGAATGAATGAACCAGCAGATGATAAAAAGATGGGTTGATGGATGGATGGATGGATGGATGAATGAATAAATAAGTAGAAGCACTTCCCTAGAGCTCACTGCCAAAGGAAGGGGACAGCCTTTTGTTTCCCAGCCAACACTGGTGTTAGTATTTGTTTAAATGCTCAATGAGTGCAAAGATTCCATCCATCTTTGCCATATTCTCTCTGGCTTTGAAGTCAAGTTCTTTTTAGTCTGCAGGAGCTCAGTGACTCACCAAAGCCCTCCTTCCTTTCTCACTGTTTCCCCCACCCCACAACTATGGCTTACTTCTTCTTCAGAAATGGCACAGGTCCAAAGCAAGGACAGGAAAATGACCACCAGATGCTGAGCAAAATCAACATCAATTATCCTCAGACCACATATATTACAGAGGGAGAAAACCCATGACTGACCACCATTCTGACAAAAAATAAAATAAAATTCTGGAGAACTATAGCAGTCCTGACTACTTAATTCCCTAAAAATATTCACAAGATGAAATCTTCTCAATGGGCTTGTAAAAAGATAGGAACTCCAATACATGATTAATGGAGCTGTTAATTGATCCAACCTGGGAAGCAATTTAGAATTAAGAAAGTGACTATAAAGTCTGTAACCTTTGACTCTGATTCCAGTGATAAGCATATATACCAAAAGAGGTCAAATTACCAAAAAATTTTAAAAATCCCAAAATTTCTGTGGCAGAATTTTTCTAACAGCAAAGAAATGGACACAAAGTAGATGTCCATCAATTGGTACAGGAATGTAAAGGAGTACTACTGTACTGTAAAAAATAATAACTATAAAAAAGAAAGAAAAGCATGAGAAGACTTATATGAACCGATGTAAAGTGAAGCAGATGCAAAAAAAAATATATATATATATATATATACAATGACTTCAACAGTGTAAATGGAAAGAACTACAACAACAAAATTTAAAACCACATTTTATGTAACTATAATGACCATGTTTGACTCCAAAGAAAAGCTATAAGAATGAATCCCACTCCTCTTCTCTGAAGAAGGGAGGGGACTATAGATGTGGATTACTATCTAAAAAGTGTTGGGATTATTGGCTAATGTAGGTGACAAAAAAAAACACCAATATTTTTTCCTAGTTTCAGACAGACAGACAGACAGATAGAGATGAGAGAAGAAGGGAGGGAAAAAGGGAGGATGAGAGATCTACATATACATTCCTTCATAGGTACTACAGTCTGGGGACTACAGCCAGGACTCAAGGGCCTAAAATCTTACAGTTTAACAAATATCCATACAAGTTTTTATGTAAATCTTTTTAGTACACAATGGAGAAGGGAGGAATTGACAGCAGTCCTAGTATGGATCAATATCTCTGACTATTCATTTCAATCAATCAATCAACAGTCAATGGTTAAACTGAAAGAACAAACAAGGTGTTATCTGAGCCATAACTAAGATAAGATATTTGGTGCTACTTCTCAGGGCACTAAATTTTAGAGCATTGACAACACTTAGATTCCTTCAAAAACCTACAAACAATTGAGCTTAGTGCTTAGTTAACAACAATAGTTAAATTCGGAAGTAACCAGTGGATAGATAAAAGATTTCATTGGTTTAGGCAATTACCAGATGAGGAAACTCCTTCTATCAATTCAGATTGCAACTTAAGTCTTGAGAGAAGTTTTTTTTTAAAAAGCTGATTTTAAGGCACCTTTTATGCTGTTCTTCCCAAGTGGATTTTGTACAAGCTATTCTGGGAACCAAAATTGCTAGCTATAGATCTGGAACAACATGCAGAACCAGGAAAAGGCAAAAACAAACAAACAAACAAAAAAAAAAACCTTTTCCTGAGACTTAGAAAGAACCCTGAGTCATTTCCCAACAGGAATCTAACCTAGACAGCTCTACATTCTACCTTAGGGGCAAGATCAATCAAGATTTTATACCTAGAAAAACATAACTGATTTAGTAACCTCTTTGTTGTCATCTTTAATAATAGAAATATAAGGAATAGGTTCTAAAATAATCTTAAACTAAAGAATAGGAAAAAGCAAACTACACTATATCAAGATAAAGCCACAGGCCTTTCAAGGTATGGAATGTTTTAAAGTAATTAACAAAGGAGTTCATGTAGGAAATGGACACCACATCTGGTTATTGCCCCCCAGCCTACACCACCTAAGTTGTACAAACCAGCCCCATAAAATCTGGACAAATTGATCCTAGAAGAGACAACCCAGACCCCCTTCGATCAAAACCATCTGCATTCCCTGGAAGACCAATTATCATCTCACATGACCTTGTATTAGTTTACACCAGGGAAAGCATAAGTAAGTGAAAAAGCCCAAGGGGTTCTATTTCACTTGATCATGTTAGTGGCTGGTTTTCCCTTTTAAAATACACCTGATACCAAGTCTGTTTCATAAGCTTCTTTGAGTTTTTCCAAAGAAATTTAAAATCAACCTCTTCTGATTGTCACCATTTTGAAGTAGATATACCTGTATATAGTATTAGCTGCACTTTTTTGATAGGGTTTCTGAGGCCCAGAGAAATTAAGTAGTCACACAGCAAATTAGCAGCAAGGTGGAGACTACACCTCAGATCTTAACACTACATAACCATGAAGAGGCATTTGTTCTATCACACCAGATTTGCACTAGGATTTAAAACTTTGAATATTCATCTTCTGAAAAATTCCCAATTATTTTGCCCCTTATAGAGTAATGAAAATTAGCCATCAAGTGAAATATCATGTGCATTTAGGGCCAAAGACTCATAGGCTTTGATCTGGAAGGAACCTCATAAGTGATCAAAGTCCAAATCCACTTATTGTTCAGATGAGGAAGCCAAGGCCCAGAGAGATATTTTAATTCAATTCAATAATCCAATTCAACATTTATTAAGCACCCCCTATGACCAAGGTCAACAAGGATAAAAAGACAAAGCCAAAAACAATTCCTGTCTTCAAGGTTTCATTTTATTGCAGGGATGCAACATTTACACTTAAAAACAAAAAACAAAAAAACCACAGTGACCTTCTAATTTCAATGGAGACTTGCTTTCCCAAAATACTTTCTTTGAAATTTATGATCTAAAAGAGTTTTCTAGAGGAATTGCAAAATTAAATGATTTGCCCAGAGTTACAGAGACAATATATACTAAAGACATGCCTTAGAACCAAGTCTTCTGGACTTCAAAGCCAGCCCTCCATCCAACCAGCATGCTACAGTGCCTCTGTAAAGAGACAAAATAATACAGGTATACAAAACATTTAAAAGGCAATTTTAAGAAGGAGAGTGTGTTAATTGGGAAGAGTCAGGAAGGATCTTGTGCAAGTGAAAGGAATGTGAACTGTGTCTTGAAGGAAGCCAAGAGGAAGTAAGAAGTATATTTCAGATACTTTTAACAGAATAAAGGTATGACTGCAACATCAAGACTATATAATGATCAATGATCAATTCTGATGGACGTAGCTCTCTTCAACAATGAGATGATTCAAACTAATTCCAACTGTTCAGTGATGAAGAGAGCCATCTACAACCAGAGAGAGTACCATGGAATTTGAGTGTGGACCACAAAATAACATTGATGCGGGAAAGATTCCAATCTTTGATTCCCAACCCCCCTAGCTAATGTAAATTACCCTTTGACTCACAAATCCAGGTCCCCTTGAATTTCAATAGAAGGTCCAGACCTGTCCCAGCCCCGTCCCAGCCCCACCCGGATTTGAGCCAACTTTGGGGCTACACCCCAAAGCCCCTCGAGCTAAGTCTCCGACTTAAAAGGACCACACTGGGAACCCCTCTTTGCAGAGATTCCAAACATGGTCCCCATGTGAGGACCCTCTGTCCACTGGACCCTCTGTCCAGTGCCCTCCTTATCTCTACCTTCACCTATCTCCTACTTCTAAACTCAATAATAAACCTTTTTTATTAATCTAGCTCTCTGGGCTAATAAATGCTTTTATTGGGAATCCGCGCCACTTCTAGACCTCATGTACCGCCGTATCCTTGTGCCGAATCTAAGGGGGTTGCAGGGGAACTCTTTGACTCCCTGTACCCCAAACCTGCCACTAGACCTTAACTAAACCCTAATTGCATTTAGGTACCCCAAATGTAGACCTCAACATGTGGTCTACACCTCAACATTCGGTTCCTGACCTCAACAACATCCTCACTCTTTCTGTTGTTGTTTGCTAGCATTTTGTTTTTTTCCCAGGTTTTTTTAATTGATCCAATTTTTATTGTGCAGCAAGACAACTATAAATATGTATACATATATTGGATTTAACATATATTTTAACACACTTAACATGTATTGGACTACCTGCCATCTAGGGAAGGAGGGAACAATTTGAAAAAGAAGACTTTGCAAGGGTCAATGTTGAAAAATTACCCGTGCATATGTTCTGTAAATAAAAAGCTTTAATAAAAAAAAAATAAAGGCATGAGATGAGAGATTGCTAAAGGAATATAGGAAATGGGCCACACTGGAGAAAGATTGAAAAAACTAGAGGGGGGGAAGAATCTAAACTAGAAAGGTCTTTATTCTAGTGATAAGAGGAAGTCATTAAAAAAAAAAAAAAAAAAAAAAACAAAGAAAGAAAGAAAAAGAAATAGTCACACTGGAAATCAGTGGCAAAGTTAGGATTCGCGCCCTGGCTCTCCTGACTTCAAATCCAGACTTCTTTACACAGTGTGCCACATTGCCTCTGCTTGGAGAAGATGCCTCCCTCAAGTTAGGAGGGTAATCTATTGTCTCTCAATTAAGCCAAACAGACTAAAGCTGATATCAAAACATTTCTGGTAGACTCACCTCCTTGTCAATCAAAAGCACATAACTGGGGAAGTCAATTTCTAGCTGGTCTAGAACACCTCCCTCTTACACTCACACACACACACAAGGACAGAGAGAAAAAGAGAGCCAGAGAATGAGAGAAAGCACGAGAGAGAGGAGAGAGGAAGAGAGGAGAGAGGGGAGAGGAGAGAGAGAGAGGAGAGAGAGGAGAGAGAGGAGAGAGGGAGGGAGAGGGAGGGAGGGAGGGAGGGAGAGGGAGGGAGGGAGAGAGAGAGAGAGAGAGAGAGAGAGAGAGAGAGAATGAGTGTTTGAGTTTGCTTTTCTCTTCTTCAGCCTCATTTGTAGACAATAGCCCCCAAGTAAGCACCTGCCAGCAGATAACTATTTAAATGTCCAAACCGGAAGCTTGAACTGAGACTAACTTAAGTGTGGGACTAAAGCAAACAATGAGGCAAGATTTATGACAAAGGAAGCCCTGGATTCATTCCCACTCACAAGACTAAAAAGGTCAAACAGATATTGGATTTGCTGGTGGTGTTTGGGACCACAATACTCCCAACAGCCAGGATTCACTGACCATCGGAAATAAACAAGTCCCACTTCGGAAGCTTTAATTAAGGATCTTAAGTCCAGATATCATTCCATTCAATGGGAAAGAGACAGGAATCCACAGTCAGAAAAACTGGCTTCAAATCCTACCCCAGATTCTGACTTGTGTGACCATGAATGTAACTTGTCTTCTGAGAGCTTCAATTTCTTTCTTTTTCTTTGTCTTTTAATATTGAGTATACTACTGTAGTTTGTAGGAGTTTGATTTATCTAAAAATCACTTGATCAATATCAGGGAAATGGCTTTGAGGATGGTTATTTTTTCCCCATTTACTAGAAAACATGTAGAGATAGTTTTCAACATTTTCTTTTAAAAGATTTTGATTTCCATTTTTAGAGCCTCAATGTTTTGATCTGTTCAACAGGCATGATAATATCTGTAGCATCTGTCACATGGGGCTGTGGCAATGCTTAAATGAGATCTAGTTATCTCTTCTACATCACAACTTTCCTCATTATGGTTGTGATATACCGAAAGTTGGCATAAGAAATTAAATGGGAATTTTTAAGGAGTTTACAGAATCCTCAAATAACACACAGAGGCCAACAGACAACCCAGAAAAACAGTGAATACAAATTTTACAATAAGGTACTGTAAACATCTCATAAAAGAAAAAGAAAAAATTCAGACTTATTCTCTGGTATGGAGGGAAGGCCAAAAAATTTTACATGGATTTCTCAAAATGGGGGAAAAGGGGAGGAAGAGGAGTCCGCACCCCAACCCCCATCTGGAAAGCAAAACTGTATTCTATGATTGTGAGGAAAACACTTTGCCAAATGTAAAACTTCAACAAATGTGAGTCACTTTTTTAGAATGAAAAGAACTTCTTCAGCACCAAGGACCTATGTCCACAATCAGGCTCCAGAAAAAATGAAGCATTCACAGGCTCATCCATCTACTTTGATTGTCTTTCCCTCATCCCCTTGGGTGCACTGATTACATATGCAAAGAAAAGGTAATGGAGGGAGGAGAAGGAATGGGCTGAGAGATCCTGAAATCCATTTGGAAGGAGGGAGAGGGGGAGCAGGAGGGACAAATGGGAATATTATAATCAGATACTTGAGTCACTTATGATTTTACAAATAATCATGAAATGCCAAGGTACAGCTCAGCTTCATCTCTGTCTTAAAGAGGGAGGGAACTGAAGACAGCCTATTAATGAGCCCAGAGGATCTGTGGGGCACAAGGCCTGATGATCAATGAGCTCAGCCCAAAAGCTACCCTGGAAACCAGGGGACTTCATTTCCTTCTAAGAGCTTTTCAGTAACCAAGCCCATGAGGACCAAGACATGTTGCACAAAGGTCTTGAGAAGAAGGGCATTTCCTTTGTTAGTTCAGCCTGGGAACAGAGAGCAATGACAAGTCACTAAGGGGTCCAGAAGGACTATCCACTTTGCTATCTAGGAATACCTAAGATAATAAATATCCAGCACACCAAAGAGACAATCACTTAGTGAAACTGAATCTTAAGAGAAAAAAAAAAAAGAGCTGTGAGCAGGAAGATTTGTTTTTTTATGGTACCACTGAAGGCACCATGCAATCTGAGAGAAGTTAAATACTGTTACAAATTTGCCTTCAGTTTATAAAAGAGGCACTTATATAATAATAATAACAATAGCTAACATTTATAAAGTACTACTGTGTGCCAGATGCTGTGCTAAATACTTTATGATTTTTATTATCATTGATCTTCACGACTCTGAGAGGTAAGTGCTGTTATAAGCCTCATTTTATGGAAAAGGAAACTGAGGTAAAAAGAGGTTGTCACTAGCAGAGGCTCTCATAGCCAGTAACTATCAGAGGTGAATATGTTTGAACTCACATTTTCCTTCTTCTAAGCTCAACACTCATTAGTAAAAGATATTGATAAATGACATGGCAAGAGCGAATAGGTTCAAGTACTGGCTTCAATAGTTATTGACTGGGAATCTGGAATCACTTAACCTCTTCTTGTTCCTAAGCAACTCTCTTAAGACTTTGGACTGCTGAGTAGATACCACTCTCCCATGATCAAGGAAGTTCCTCACAAGAAGACTACATATTGATGTAACCACAGATCTCATAAAACAAACAAACTGAGCCTCAGTTTCCTCATCCATACAATGGGAATAATAATGCCTGCATTAGCTTTCAAACTTTTGTGAGGCAAACTATGAGTAAACTATAATGTCCTCTGGAAATGCAAATTGTAATGATATAGTTTAATGATAGCTCATTTATTAAACATTCAAAAGCAGTGAACTTTGAAAACATAATTTAAAGGGTAATTATTCTAATTAGCAAAACATTCCATGTGAAAGACATCATAGTGGAGTGGAAAGGGGACTGGAAATGGACTTGGGGAACCTAGGTTGGAATCTGAGTTCAGCTTCTTCTTCTTCTTTTTTTACTGTGATATTGGGTAAGTCATTTTCTCCTCACCTGATACTTCAGTTTCTTCACGTTTCAATAGATTGTGAGTTCATTGAGGGCTTTTGCCTCTTTTCTGTGTCCCCACAGCTTAGAAAAATGTCTGGCACATAGTAGGTGCTTAATAAACATTTATTGACTGACTGATTGCATAATAATAGGGCTGAAGTAGATATTCTCTCAGATGCATGCTGAAATGTTGTTCTAAGAACAGAACTTCCCCTGTGCAGGAAAAAATGTAATTATATGTGGGTGTGTACTTATGGAGATAGTAGCAGATAGACATATACCTACATAAAGCATGGGTTCAGTTCCAAAAAAGGTTATTTCACTTTGCCTTGAAAAACACTGCTCATTAGTCCAGGCCCTCTGGCAAACAGGTGCCACCAGGAAAAAGGGATAAAGCAGGAGGGTACAGAGCAAGCAATATCACCCACCCCAAATACTAGGGAAACAGCACAAGCCTGTAGTTAACCAAAGAGAGTTAGGAGCATCACATTAAAGAAAAAGCAGCAATCACATCGTCTCAAACCTGGTTTTAATTTTGCCTCCCTTAATTTTGTTAGTCTGCCTCAGCTTTCCTCCCTTCTCCCCTCATATCAGATCAGTTACCACAGACATCCCCTTATCTCCTCTGATACAAGCCCCTTATCACCTCATAACCTGGACCATGGCAATAGCCTGCTCATTAGTTGGACTGCCTTAAATCCGTCCTCACTCCTATTCTCTACTCATCTTTTCAAGTTGCTGGTCCTAAATCATAGATAGGACCATGACCCTCCCTTATCCAATCAACCCCAGTGGCTACCTATGATCTTCAGGATCAAATACAAAATACTCTGGCTTTTAAAGCTTTTCATAATTTAGTTCCTTCCTATCTTTCCAATCTCCTTACGTATAACTAGTCAGTTATATTTACATACATTTATTTCTATTTAAATAATGTTATAATAATTATATAAATATTTATTAAGTACCTACCATATACAAGGCACTTTGCTAAGCTCTAGGGACATAGAAAGAGGCAAAAGACTGAGGTATCAGGTAAGGAGGAAATGACCTGCTCAACTTCAGGTTTCTTCCTATCTTCTACAAGAAGTCTTTCCCAATCCTATTACTTCCCTCTGAGATTATCCTCAATTTGTCCTCTGATTTGTTCACACATAGTTGGTTGCTTCTTGTCCCCCTCTTCACATTGTGAGCTCTCTTAGAGCAGGGACTGTTTTTGTCCTTTTTATATCCCCAACATTTAGCATAGTGCCTATTACATAGTAGGCATTTTAAAATAAAAGTTGATTGACCATTCATTACCTATGTAAATTATTTAGGACAAGATTCAATTTCTTCATCTGCAAAATGAGCAATAATAGTAACACATCACAAAGTGATATCAAATGAAATAGTGTCCTAATGCAGATGAGAGTGCTGAGTCTGAAGCTCTGAAGACAGTCATTTGCTGTCCGTGTGGCCCAAAATGAATCATTTCATCTCTCAGTGCATAAAAGTTCCATCATATAAGATGAGTAGTAGAACTATATGACCTCTACAATCCTTCCCAGCTTTCCACCTATGATCCTATTTGGAGAACCGTGAGCAGATCTTCAATCACTACATAGATATGAGCCATTTTCATTATTACTACAGCACATCCTAATAGTACTAAACAACATGTTTAGCTGTTATTTCAATAAGCCTTATTAAGACCCAATTTTCTTGGGTCTTCCTTTGGATTCTGCAGCATTAAAAGTCTCGCTGCTTAATTGCATTAGGAGTACCTGTATATATTATGTGCAATAAATCAACTCTAATTTACTACTACACAAGGCTATTAATCTTCTCTGGGTTATTCATTGCTAGGTATTATTGGTACTGAATTGTATTCACTCTGTGGTAAGAAAGAACAGTTGGGGGAAACTAAAAGCTGTGTCTCCAAATTCTCAGCGACACTGAACACACATGTACATGGCAGAGGCAAGGAACATATAACTGAGTCTGGCAATCTGCTTCCTGCTATTTTCCTAAAGCAATCATAATAGTGTCTGATATTTTCTTCAACACATGTGCCTGAATGCAAACACACACACACACACACACACTGATTTCCTACTGAAAAATCATAATCAAATCACAGAATGAGACACATTTCTTCTTGGCAAATAATCCCTGATTCAGGGAATGGCAGAAGCCTAACCATCACAGAACTAATAGCCTTTGGTCCAGGGCACTAAGATGGCCAGAAACCTGTGTAGCTTCAGTCACTAACTTTGGGCTGATTCCCAGACCTATGTTCCCCATACTCTGACATCCCTGTGGTGTCACTTTCTCCCTAGATCTCTATAGTGGTGAAGGTTGAACCCCAATTCTACAGTAACTGAACATGCTGACAGACTATTCCTGCTGCCACCTCTCCTTCCCCTGCCTCTAGTCTAAGTCTGTTTTTTTTTTTTTTTAAACTCATTTCTCTTATCCCTTTTTTAAAGCTTCTGTTCTGTTTATCCAATATAATAATGATAATGATAATAATATATTTGACATGTGCTTTTAATATTTACAAAGCACCTTACAAATTTTATCTCTGGTCTAAATTTTAGCTCTGGTCATTCTCCTAACAACTTTGAGAGGAGACAACAATTCTATTATCATCTCCTTTTTTCATTAAAGTCCTCTTCTCATCTCTCATCATGGTTTGGCAGTCATTAGAGAAGCTCAGAAAAAAAAGGAAAGTAAGAGACCACCTAATCCAGGAGATCTTAGTCTGGCATCTATGAACTTAAAAAAAAAGAAATGTTTTTTTAATAATTTTAGTTCTAAACATTTGGTGTCCTTTGCAATCCCAGGTCTTTTATTTTATACATTCAAAACCATTCTTATTCTGAGAGCAGGGGCATATGCTTCACCAGACTGCCAAAAGAAGAGTTATAACATCAAAATGGAAAGGAGCCTCTGCCAAGCCAAACCAGCCTTGTGATCCTGAAAAAGTCACCTGCCTTTCCTCAGTCTGGGTTTCACATCTGTCAAATATGGCATTGGGATATATCAGAAAAGGCACTGGATTTGAGGTTTTGAACCCTAGCTGCACCTTAGGTGAATGCACATCTCATAAATGTTTTTGTTCCAAGAAGAAAATACACTCCTTCCTATGGGAATACAAAGAATTATGTGTCTCCTCTGCTAACTTCAGTCTGATATTCCTTCGAATCCAAGGTGACCCCGGTTTCCTTCTCCTGAATTGCTACTACCAATATAACCAATCCTGCTGCTACTACTGTGCTCTTCCCTTATTAAGGCAGAGAATCTTCTGAACTTACCTTCATTAAAGCATGAATATCGAATTTCCAGGGACAGGGGTGAATCACTCTTAAGTCCAGCCCTCTGTGACCATTGGCAGATATTTGTGAGACAACAGACTGAGGTCAGGGTATGTTATATGTGGTCATGGAATGACGCAAAATCTGACCCTTCTTTTGGGCACACTCATAAAGCTGACATCATTTTCTTAATGCTCTAACAAGTCCCAGATAATCATGGATGGTTACATTTTTTACCCCAAGGAATAGAAACTCCCTGAAGGCAAGGCAATTTCTTGTTCATCTTTGTAGTTCCAGTGTTTGGCAGAAAATCAGTGCGGAAATAAATGCTTATTGACTGATTGGCCTACAGGGCATCATCAATCCTCTGTGTACATATAGATGACAACGATAAGGGCTTTGGGATTTTGAGCAATTGTCAGAACTAGGTTTACTCTCCTCCCCACCCCCATTTCAGGAACCCAGATTTGCCTAAGGCTAAATGGTAACTTTCTAACATATCCCATCCAAACTAAAGTATTTTAATAAAAGAGAGGTAAATCACTAGTGAACTACCGTAGATCCCATTATGCACCCAAAAAGCAGCACTATCTAGAGATGTCCCATCTAAAGCCAGGATTCATAGTTACCTGGATGGCAAAAGCCAAACTGCATTTCTAAGCAGCTCGATGGCCAGATTGAATAAGCTGTGTGCTCACTTTGTTACCACTGGCTAGAAAATGAATGGGCTCACAGGGTACTAGGGTGATGGGCAGCATAGCTCTTGGTATGGGAACCAAATGATTTAAAACCAAAACAGTATTTACTAGTTACCCCTCTGTTTAAAATATAAAGGATATGGGTGGGGTTCATAGAGTTCTGCAGCTATTCCCAAGCACAGAAAGTACTTTCAACTTTCATTTGATAATATACCTCCAAACAAATTAAGGACAACTAGGTGGAACAGTGGATAGAATGGTGGACCTGGAATCAGAAAGAATCATCTCTGAGTTCAAATATGGCCTTAGACACTTACTAGTGGTGTGGCTCTGGGCAAGTCATTTAACTCTGCCTCAGTTTCCTCATTATCCATGAGCTGGAGAAGGAAATGGCAGAACCACTCCAGTATTTTTGCCAAACAAAACCAAACCCAAACTGGGTCATGACACAACTGAAAAATGACTGAAAGCAAGGGGAAGAGGAGAACCTGAGCAAGCAGAGCCTAGAAATCCTTCCCTGACCCCTGACATCTACATAGTGCTTTAAGGTCTACATAGTGCTCTGTACACCTTCTCTTGTTTGACCCTCCCAATAGATTCAGACACAGATATACCAGATCTCATGATGTTCCTTATAGCAATGAGGAAACTAAAACTTAGTGAGCTTCCACTGAACTTCAAATCAATCACAAAACAACAAAAATATCAAAAGTAGGATTCAAACTCAAGCCTTTTCCAAATCCTAGTCCAAGACTCTTTCCACTACTCCTTGTGGCCTCTGAATAAAGCTGTCTTCTAGCCAGGGAGAAGAGTAAAATGGTCTAATGTAGTGACTGGTTTGGGGACTCCTAGGGAATCTGAGACTCTTTCAGGTGATCCACAAGGTCAAATAATTTTCAAATTAATACTAAGCCATTTCAATTTTTAATATGGTAAATATTGACAAATATAACCCACATAAATAAATGCACTTTGGGAAGGAGGAGATCCCCAATAATTTTTGAATTAAAAAGGTGTCTTGAGACCCAAAAATTTAGGAACCACTTGTGTAATGTATAGAGCACTGGATAGAGACAAGAAGACTCCAAGTGGATGTGACCATGACAGGACTTAAGCCCTGTGAACCTCAGTTTGATTATCTGTAAAATGAAAATAATGATATCTGAAATAACGTCCCATAGAGCTGGTACAAGAAAAATGTAATATTCTATATGGAAAGCACTTTATAACCCTTAAAATGCCAAATAAATGTCAAGTATTAATATTAATAACAGTAAGCAAAAATTGGCCTGGAATCTTTTTTCCATATACAATATTACCTCCACACCTTTGTACCTTCCCTACCTCCACCTAACAGAATAAAAATCTTCATTCCAAGAACAATACCTATATAAGACCCCACAGGTGCTAATTTTCTCTCTTTTGAAATTACTTTCTGGGGCAGTTATGTGGCACAGTGGATAGAACTTTGGCTCCTGAGTTCATATCTGGGTTCGGACACTTAATACTTATTAGCTGTGTGACCCGAACAAATTATTTAACCCCAATTTTTTTGTCTTCACTCAAAAAAATTACTTTCTATTTTTTCTATCATTTATATATGTGTATGTGGACTGTCAGCCCTTTGAGGGCAGGAGATGGGTTGAAGTTTTTTTTTTTCTTTTTTAATGTCTTTGTATCACCAGGGCCAAGTATAGAGACTGGTACATAGTTGGTGTTTAATAAACATTTGATGAGTTAATATTAACTAAATAGTGAATGTGGATGGAAGAAACCCAAGTATAAGCAAACACTCTTTAGTTAACGAATTCATCATTTTAAAGAAAAGTCAATTTGATAACTGCAGGGAAATTCCATTCATCTGAGCATAAATTTCATCAACACTAAGATCTGGAGGGCCAGGATAAGGGGGAGGGGGAAAACCACAAAAAGAGATCAAAGACTTGTTCTCTCCCTAGCAAAAATTCCTGAAAATATTAAAAAAAAAAAAAAAAAAATCCACCAGCATTTAGCAGAGTCCCATCTGTAGGGTCACCACTATTTAAAAAAAAAAGTTGGCATTTGTAAAAAGACTGGAGGAGAGTTGGCAAGGACCAGACCCACTTCTTTTTCCCACTGCTCTGCCTTTTCACTTAGCCATGGAAGAGACTTATTTGCTAGGAAAAATGTCTGTTTGTCCTAGGTGGCTGAAACATTCACCTGCCTGAAGACAGGGAGTTAGATCAAATGATTTCTCAAGGTACTTCCGCCCACTCTAGGAAGTCATGATAATTCTTTGAGCATCCAGGGTTCCCAGCAACCCCTTCTAGGTTCCAGTCCCCATATAAACAAAGCCTGAGCAAAAAAAAAAAAAAAAAGGGGGGGGGGGGGAAGTAATCCTCTACCTTCTAACCTATCAGAAGAACTGGTCAGGGGTGGGGATGGGCTGGGGGTGGGGACCACACCAGCAATTAAATATGAAAAACATACACCCACACTCTCTGTTTGTTACATGCCAAGTTAGAGTTTTCAAAGGCATATTTCTCCCTCCTACCTCCCTGCTAAATCAAGGAAAGGAAAACCAAAATATGGTGAGCACAGCCTATAAACAGAACACTCCAATTCATTATAAGCTGAAAGAAGAAAATTTGGCAGGAGATGGAGCAAATCTCCCTCCCTGTGCCTCTAGTTTGGGCAGATCCAATGGGAAACCTATGCAAGAATATTGGGCCTAAACTGGGCAGTCGTCATCTGTGCTGAAGAGAAGAAAGACAGCAATCCAATTCAGACAAGCTCTGGAGGGGAGGCCCTGCTGTTTGGTCTAGAGTGTATACAGGAACTTGCCGGGGCTAGGAGTATAGCAAGGATCATATAGGATGGTACAGAAGTGGGAGTGGAGTCAGAACTTTGCTGCTGCTTTGTTATTCAATCATTTCAGTCACGTCCAACTTTTCATGATCCCATGTGGGGTTTTCTTGGCAAAGATACTGAAGGAGTTTGCCATTTTCCAGCTCATTTGACAGATGAGGAAACTGAGACAAACAGGATTAAGTGACTTGACCAGGATCACACAACTGGTAAATGCGTGCATCCAAATTTGACTCTAGATTCAGCACTATCTGTTGTCTTCTCCCCCCCCCCCCCGCCCCCCGCAACTGCCAGAAGGCTTGGGTTCAAATCCCAGTTCTGCTACCTATTACTGGTATGACCACATTACGTCATATGTCTCCCAGTTGGTTTTCTTCTTTGTAAAGTTTGGATTCAACAGTCACCATCACAATAGCTAGCATTTATATAGCACATTAATATTTGCCAAGTGCTTTACACATATTATTTGAACCTCCCAATGATATTAGGAGTTAGGTATCATTATTATTCCCATTTTATAGATAGGAAAACTGGAGCTGCAGAAGGTTAAATGATTTTCCCAAGTTCAGATAGCTTCATTGTCAGTAGTTGATGCAGAATTTGAACTGAGTTCTTGCTGACTCCAAATCCAAAATATTAACCACAGCACTACCTATGTTCCCTCTAAGATACCCGGTAAAATCCTTTCTAATTCTAAACCAAGTAGCCTATGATCCAAATGGCAGTTTAACATGTTAGTACCCCTCTTTCTAAACTTTTAAAACAGATGAACAAAGTTAAGGTATGGTGAATGACATAATAAGTCAGGGATTGAGAGTGGTGATGTAGCAGCACTTATACATATCCAGCAAATATACATTTATACGTATATACATATATGTGTGTATGTGTATAATATTTACTATGTGCCAGGAATATTTATTTGTAATTTTTGAATCACTTAACAAATATTATTTCATTTGAGCTTAATAACTACTTTGGAAAATTATTATCCCCATTTTCCAGGTGAGGAAACTGAGGCAAACAGATTAAGTGACAAATTAAAAGGGTTCAAGCCAATAGTCCATTCACTTCATCTTGAAAACAAACTGTGAAAGGATATACTCAAGTAAGTGACAAAATACAAAATTAAGTACCCCAAACTAAGGAAATTTCAGAGAAGAGAAGCTCTAGTGAGCATGAGAGCCAGGAGACAAAATCAGGGCCTGAATACAATCAGTGCTCTTTTTTGTTCGCCATTCTGCCTAATCTTGTCCTTCTCTTTCACAAACATGAAAGGACAGAGGAAGAAAAAGCTCCCAATCTTTTGAACTATTTTTATAATCTGCTCAATTTTAGAACTCCTACTATAGGGTTGAGCATTCCTGACTGAGAGTAAATCTGCCTAGTTCATTGCATCTAGCTGGTTCCAATATATAATGTTATCTTTCTCTTTTGGAAAGCAAGCTTCTTGAGGGTAAAGACAATGTCAATTTTTATATTTATATTTCCAACACAACACAGTGCCTGGAACACAGTGAGTGCTAAATAGGTTTTGTTTTTTTTTTTTTTAATTTATTCATTCACTGTCAAAAAAAAGGAGAAAATGGATTGACAAATATTCTCTGAGAAGATAAACAGATTAAAAACTTAAAGAAATGTTTCTAAAACAAATGGACATTTACTAATCAAGAGCAAATTAAGACACCACCCCTGGGCTTTGTCAAAAGTAGACAAAAGAAGCTTATCTCGGGGAGGAGTCTACATAAAAAAGTCAAGTTTCAAGGGAGGAATCAAAAGGCCCTCCAGAGGTGATATCTACATAACCTCAAGACAGAAATAATACACCAACAAAAAAGTGCCAAACAAATGATCAAGTCCTACAGATTTCTTTCTAAAAAGCGAATACGTTTGCTTTAAAAATTCAAGATCAAATTATTACCACCAGAAATTACACAAGATTATATACATCTTTAAGGAATCGAGACTTATTATCAATCATTGCAGAGTACATGAGGAAATGAGAAAAAATGTGCAACACATTTAGACTTTACCTAACACTTTGCAAGGCAGGACCTGGACATTAGAATCTTGTATCAGAAGCCTATCATTCATAAACAGATGACAAATTCTTATTCTACAAATAAAGACCTTAAAATATCTTTGAGAATTCACCAAATAAATTGGACTATAACTGGAGCAAGATCACAGATAAAACTCTCGTCCACAATTTCCTGGACAAAACACTGATCCATAAAAATGTAAGCAACAAAGGTTAGTGGATTTTTTTAAACAGATGTCATATCAAATACTCATAATCTCCAAGCTATGTGGAATGAAAAACTTTGAAAATATAGAGATTTGGTTAAAAAAAATCAGAACCATATGGGAAGAGGATAAAATACAAATCATTCCCATTTTCCTATCTATTCCTGAAGTAGCCCCAAGGCTTTCAAGTGAGCTTGCAGATGATGAGCTTATATCACATTTTAATTCAAGTATTTTTTTAATAGCTGTTATTTTGCCCATGTGAGCAATGGAACACATAACATTAAATATAGAAGAATAGTGGAAAGTGAAGACTTAGATAGTGTGGTCATAATGTGCTGGGCCTGGAATCAAGAAATCTTGAATTTGAATCCAGCCTCAGACATTTATTAACTGTGTGATCCCAGACAAGTTACTTAACCCTGTTTGCCTCAGTTTCCATATTTATAAAATGATTGGAGAAGAAAATGGCAAGTCACTCCTGTACCTTCACCAAGAAAACTCTAAAGGGATCATGAAAAATTGAACACTACTGAAACAACTGAACAACAACTAAAGACTTGTCCAAAGACCATTTCTATCTGAGCTCCATCAAAAATATTAGAATAATGTTGAAAAATAACCACAATGAGAATAATAATGATAATGAAAAGAGAGACAGTATTGACTAAGGAATAGAGAACAGACTTCAGAGTGAGAAGACGTTGTCTGAAGCCTTACCACTGATATAGTACTAGCAAATGTGACTGAGCAAATCACTTAACTTCTACTGCCTCCACGCAAGTGTTTCATAAATTGTAGAAAACGTTCCAGTCTGCATAAGTAGAACCGAGTTCCCCCACTGGGAGTTCCTGCTCCAGTGAAATCAAATAAATTAAAAAAAAAAAAAAAAAAACACACCTCAGATAAATAAATAAATAAAAGATAGTGGGCATTTGTGTTCTGTAGAATCTTGAGGTGTGTAAAGTATTTTACATTACAAGGATGTCCATAATATAGCTTTTCTTCCCAGGTTTTCTAATCTCCTACAATTCACCATCCTCCAGCTACCAACAGGAAAATTCAACACCTATTTGTTAGTCTATAGCTCAAATTCTCTCCATGGCAACCCCACTGCTGGGGCCCTTTAGGGGCTCTGGACCTGAGAGTTCTTTTCCTGATACACCTTAGCCCAGCATGTCACATCATTAGAGATGGCTGCATGTGAGGTGATGGCAGCTCATTCCTTATAAATATGCTAATCTTACTTAAGACTTCCTGAAATTTACACACACACTCACTTTCTCTCTCTGAACTAAAGCAATTCAACTCCTTTTGAATTATAAAGCAACAAGAGCCAACAGAAGTTGGGGAGCTGGAAAGGCTTTAAAAAAAAGTCACAAGCCTGCAGGTCCAGGCAACTTAATTGTGAGGAGAGTTTTAGACTACTCCAGGTAACTAGCAGAGAGCCAAGCTGTTGCCTATTAGCCTCATTCCTCTGCTAAGGCAACTGCCTGCAATTCTTCTATGTCCAAAAAGAATTCAAAACAAAAAAAGGAAAAATCATATTTGAAAACAATACTCATGTTGCATTAAGGTCAAAGGGAAATAACTGCCCCAGACTCCAGGATCCAGATAGAAATTTCTGATAAGAGCTCTGGCTCTTCCACAATGCAAAGATCTTCTTTTCCCCCATTTGTTATTCTTTTCTGAATCTGCAGCTTATAGAAGAAAAATGCTATGATGTGATAGTAATGATACCAGGCAGTTACAAAAGGCTTTAGAGTTTACAAAGGGCTTTCTATCGTTATTCCATTTAAGCCTCATAAGAATGTTGTAAAGTAGATACTACAGGCATTATTATGCTCATTTCACAGAAGAGGAAACTGAGGTGTAAAAAAGTTAAACAACTTGTCCGTGATCACCGAAAGCTGGTAAATGTCCGAAGCAGGAAGTGAAGCCTTCCAGAAGTTGTCAAGACACATGGCTAGTTCAAATGAGTTCCTCTCTTGGCAACTCTTTTTTCAAACCTTGTGAAACATTTTTGTACCCCAAGGTGCAAAATTATACTATAACTAGGGTCCCCAACTTGCAAACTGGAAACTGCCATTCTCAAAATCCTACTGAATGATTCAAAGAATTTGGGGAAGGATGAAACCATAGACCTCATTTAATTCATCCTCCTTATTTTACGTTAAGCCCAGAAAAGGGAAATGTCTGAGATCACAAGGGTAGTAAGCAGAAGAGGTAGGATCTATCCAGGTCCTCTGATCTAAACCCAGTACACATTACACTGCCTTTCTTTCCAGGTTGGTCCTGTAGCTATACTCCCTACCAGATCTCTTTAGTTCCCCCAAGTAGGAAGAGTCCAGCCAATGATAATGCTCCTCTCTTCAATCCATATAATGATCTCCCAACATTTTCCTTCTTATACTACCCTATTATCTCAATTCATCCGCCTTACGTTAGGATTTCTACATAAGGAAAATTTTGCTAACATGCCTAATTATTCCCCAGCCTCCCATCCCCTATCTGGTCATTAAGGATTTGTTTATAGAAGACACTAATACACAAATATGAAAGGGCTTATATACAGTGCAAACACTTGTATGGACAACTTGAACCTCCCCTCTCCCTACCTTCAGATTAATCATCCTTGGAATACAGGGAACAGACAGAGAACAGAAAACACAGCTGAGTAGCCCCAGAGTAAGCAGAGGTTTTCCAATGCCTTGCCAATGGAGTGAAATATGTTCTATGATATCTCAAGGCAGTTCTAGCTTCCTCAATTTTTTTTTTCTTTAGGAAAAAAGAAAATTATTTTTTTTGAAATTACTAATTGTCCAGAACAGTAAAGAAAGTGAGCAGTATCTCTTTTTTTTTCCCCAAAACAACTGCCAAGAGAAACTTCACATTAAAAACTTTTGCATGAAAGTTTTTAAAAAAGAAAAAGAAAAAAACCATTTCGCCAATCGTGTGACTTCTCTGCTTTCTTTCTCTTTCAGGGCTAAAGTCTAAAGCTGTACAATGTCTCTGCCTACCATGGACATTCTTCGCCCTCTTGGGCTGCTCCCCTGGTTAAGGTCCATATCGGCAGCATCTGGCTGGCAATCTGTTAATTTTCTGGAAGTATTCTTTCTCCAGGAAGGATGCTGCATATCATCATTTAATAAGTCTACTCCATTTCCACATAATCATTAGTAGTGGGTGGAGTCCACAAGGACACTTTTTTCCTCCTTTCTTTCTTTTTTAACAAGACAGATTTGACTTGGGAGAATTTTTTGAGGGGAGGAGGGGAAGGGAGAAAAGACAGAAGGTTGATTGTTTTCAAAATTTCCTAAAGCAACAGAGCAGCCTATCTCAACTCCATGCTAACTGAGAGCTCTCTAACTCAAGCAGGTGAGCTTTCTTTCCCCCTACTCTCCACCACGGAGTTGGAACTGACTCTGTGCCCTAGGCAGAGCTGAAAAGGTCATAAGCAAGCCAGTCCTTTGTTGATTGAGTCTCCATTGGGGAGCCCCAGACAATTAACAATATCAGCAATCCAAACTCATTTCACTGGTTACCTCTTAAATATTCCAGAATTCTGCTCGATTCCTTACACAAAAACGGGGCGAGGGGGGGGGGGAGGAGAAAGAAAAGAAAACATGCTCTCAGCAGGATGGGGACTTGACTATGAGCAATTAATGAATCAATGATTCCCAGAGACATTGATATAGGCCAATAGCTCCTATCGATGATCCTGAAGGAAACACAAATACACAGAACACAGATGAACTCCTACCACTGCTTAGGTAGAGATCAGGAAAATGGGTCTCAGAAATGTGAAGGGACCTCTCATATGACTGAACTCAAAGAGTGATGGATTGGGATTCAAACCGAAGTCTCCTAATCCAAATCCATTGGGGGCTTGCACCACAAGTGAAAAGAGCACCAGCTCTGCCACTTACCTATTTGTCCTTAACTTCTATGGCACCCTGTTTGTCTATAACATGAGGGGTCTTTCAAAGATAGCTTCTCCTACAAGGTCCCTTTTTTGCTTTGAAACTATATGTCGACCATATGGAAGGACACTCTGCTAGCCACTGGAGATTGAAACAGCTACCAGGTTTGTAAACAGCAACCGAACTGTGTTACTGGCATAAATATGTCTCTTCAAAAGTGCTTACTTACAATCTTTGTTCACAGCTTGACCCTCTCTGAACTGGTGAGACAAGTGTGAATATGTTTCTCTTAAGAGAAACAGAGGAAGAAGAAATCACACTTATAATTTAGGGGATGGTTATTTATGTTCCCTAGCACAATAAGATTTCAAATATTTACTATCAGTGTGACTCTGGGCAAGTCACTTAATTCTGCGGGGCTCCTTCAGGCAATTCCCAGCCAGCTTCTAAGTCAAAGATATTAGGTGGAGGGACCCAGAGATCCAAGCAAATTTGTTTATTGGGCTTACAAGAGAGCTTCTCAATTGCACTCAAGTGTTTGTTTACAGATCACTAACTCTTTGGCAAAAAGCTAGGAGGTAAATAAACCAAGATAACATGCCCAAGCTAAGGCTGACTGAAGAGCAATCAGAAATGAGGTTGGGGTGGAAAATAAAAAGAGAGCTAGAAAATAAAATTTTCCATCCCCCAACATACACATTTCTTAGAAATGTCTCTCTTGAAAGAACCAGATACTCTAGCACCCATTAAAATTATTATTAGGGATAGGGAATGGATCTGTAGTATCACTTCACTCATTGTCCAAGATGGAAAAACTCCCTCTATCACTTAAAGTGGACATCTTCTCCGTAATTTATAATCTTAGGGAATTGTTGGAGGTGCTGAAAGACTAAATTATTTCACAGTCACTATGTGGTTTAGAAGAGGTGGAGTAGGTTAGGAGTGATTACAAATAGTAGGAGAACCAGAATTCAAAAGTAAGTATATCTTGAGTTCCAAATACACACAGGAAAACATAAGGATTTGCCACAATTTAAACAGAAATGTGTAGAAACAAATCTATATGACCAGTCACTAGTACCTATTTCCCCACAAAAATCTTATCCTACTTTTAATGATGTTTTTTAATGTTATTTGTGCATATGTAGGCACATAGATAAGAAGATGAATAGATGGATGAAAAAGAAGGATGGAAGGATGGAAGGAAGGAAGGAAGGAAGGAAGGAAGGAAGGAAGGAAGGAAGGAAGGAAGGAAGGAAGGAAGGAAGGAAGGAAGGAAGGAAGGAAGGAAAGAAAGATTTTTCACTGGCCTCAATTCTAATCTTTTCTACCCTTGCTGAACCCTCTCTCCAACACACACAGGATTCCAGGATGAAGTGCCTCAAAGTGAAACATAAACTTATCACAAGCTTCAAAGCTAGAGATAATCCTTTTGCAAAGTTTTCCACAAATTTAGGATAATTGGAGAGAAAGATCAGCTAAATGTACCCCAAAGTGCACATTCTCCAAATAGGTCAAAGGTAAAAGGTTAGGAATAACTGATTCTCAAAGGAATAGCAAACTATTAACAACCATATGAAGAATGCTATGAAACACTAATAAGAAAAATACAAATCAAAACAACTCTGAAGTCTCATTTTGCACTCAGCATATTGGCAAAGATGACTAAAAATGGGGATGGTTCATGTTGGGGATATGTGCAAAAAGAAGGGCATACTAATGCACTATCGTTGGAGTTGTGAAAATTGTCTAACCATTCTAGAAGGCAATTTCCAACTACATTAAGAAAGTGACTAACAAGTCTTTAACATTTGATGTCAAGATCCTAACTTTTAGATATACCCTAAGGAGATAGATGACAAAAAGAAAGGCTCCATACACACCAAAATATTTATAGCAGCACTTCTTTTTATTAAGAAATAACTATAAACAAAGTAGTTTCCCATCGATTGAGGGAATATCTAAACAAAATATGGCACATGAATGTAACATGACTACACTTTGAAAGAAATGTATAATATGATGGTTATAGAGAAACATGGAAAGACTTATATAAGTTGATACAATGTAAAGCTAAGCAGAACCAGGATAACAAAGTATGCAGGTACAACAATGATGTAAATAAAAAGACAAGAACAAAATACTCAAAAAAAATGCTATGACACTATAATAAAAGAGATATGAGAAAGAATCTCACCTTCTTTGCTGAGATGTATGGAAACAGTAAGCATGTAGATATAGTATTTATACAGTCAGACTTTTTTGGATACATTGACTAGTTTTGATTAATTCTTTTTCCACTCTTTCTTTTATTCTTCTTTGTGATAAATGTAGGTGATACACAAAAGATCAATCAAAAATTATTTAAAAGAAAATCAAGCAGATTATCCAACAAAAGGTAAGTAGGGTAGAAGTAGAGGAATTGGGGTTAAAATTCAGACCTTAATTCCAAATACAGTATTCTCAACTTAATTCCTCTTTAAACATTTTTTTTTTTTGTTGTTGTTTGTTTATTTTTCTAGTAGAATTACAATGGGAAAAGGAGGTCTATGCTGAGGGAAAGGCTGGATTATTTTTTTTAGTCAGATTTCTTAGGAAGATTTTAAAAGGGAAATCCTGAAACCAAAGAATTCTTAACTTGATAGGCTTTGTTACATTGATATTTCCCATCATTATCTAACCTTGAATTTATAGTTTGTGTAAATCTCAGCAGAGCTCAATTAAAGAAACAATGTTTATACACTTTTATCTGGAAAGGAAAGTCTGAACTGAGAGATGTACCCCACACCCCTTTTTAAAATCCTGATCAAAAGAGTAGCAGAAATAAATCAACCAATCTTCAGAAACTTAAAATCTTAAAGAGGAAGACTGATAGGTTAAATTGCTTGTCCTGGATCACATAGACAGTTTTAAAAGCCTGGGTGTAAACTCAGGTTTTTCTTGACTCCTAGCTGGTCCTTTATTCACTTTGCCCTCTTTTTCTTCATTTTAAGAGGTAATGAAGAAACATCTGGGAGAGAGAAAAACCCTTAGCCATTCCCTGACCCACAAGAAGCAGTTTTCTCCAATCTAAGACAAGGGGGAAAAAGAAGGGTGAAAATTCCAAAAAGGTATACTATATTTTCTCTTGCTTCACTGACTCCAACCAACTCCAGGCACCAGAAGTGAAAAAGACCCTTCCCTATGCAAAAAGGGGGAATTTTTCTGTAGCCTAAAGACAATCATAGGAATAAATAGATGTTTAACTGATCAGAAAGGGCCATCTACCTCTCCTCCTCCTACGTTGTGAGGGATGGAAGGCAATATAGCTTCCACTGCCTGGATTCCTGGCTCTTCTCCCCAATTCTCCAATCCACAGTGGTGGGCAAGAGGCTGGTATGCAATTCGAGTCCTTCTCTTTTCATCTCTATGGTGACAAAAAAGGCTGTGCTGGGAAGAACAGGGGTTCCTTCAATCCACAGGTTTCTCCTTTTCAATGGCTGTCTTTCACAATATTTTAATTAATTTGGGAGGGGAAAGGAGGTTTTAAAAAAATTGGATGAGGCCATGTTTTACTTGTGATTATGGCTAAGCCACAACATCTCACTTCTCACCCTCACCCCTTTATATTCTCTCTCTCTCTCTCCCTCCCTCCCTCCCCTCCTTCCTTCCTTCCTCCTTTTCTCCCTTTCTCCCTCCCTCCCTCCCTTTGTCTCTCCTTCCCTCCCCTCCACTTCCAAGGAGATACTTTAAAATAGATTTATTTTCCAGATTTCAAAGCACTCACTGGTTGCACTGCTGTAAGAAGCAAACTTGTCAGGAGGAAAAATACACAGACACCTCTAAGATACATAACATAGAACAACTAGGGTTATTTTTTGTTGAGGGTGAGAGACACATTAGAGTAAGTTATGGGACTGACAGCCCAACCAGTTACATTTTCCCCAGGAGTTAAATGAGCTATAAGAAGGTGACCATCAAAGGAAGAAACTGATAATATGCTTTCCAGCTTTCCTTATTCAAGAAATTACCAACTAAAGGGTCAGGTACAAGAAAGTCAATTGGAAGGACCAAGGAGTGAAGAAAAATGTAGATGGCTGAATAGTAGATTAGGTGCCTTATATGGAGAATGTCAGATATATAGGTATATGTGCATGTATACAGACTCATATATCTGTTTGTATGTTATATATACATACACACATGTATATACATTTATTTATATATGTATATAACACACATATATATACACACATACACATATACATACAACTACATTCTCATATATATTTTGTGTTCACTTATCTGCATGTTTTATGCCCCCAGAAAAATGAAAGTGCCCAAAAACAGGAACTGATTTCATTTTTTAAAAATCTGTTCCCCAGTGCCTACTACAGTGCCTGGTACATAACAAGGCCTCACACAAGTATATAAGTCTGTATACACACGCAAATATATGTCAGTTATTTTCTTAACTGGAGATTTGTGAGCTGGTTTCTTTAATATGCTACTAATTATATTTTAGGATAATTGGTTTCCTATGTGATCTTGTGTGTTGTTCTAATGAACTTAGAAACATTATTCTGAAAAGGGGCCCATAAGCTTTTCTAGATTGTCAAATAGGTACATGACACATAAAGGATTAAGAACCTCTGGTCTAAACATTGTCAGACAAGGTCATTGTATTGGGAATTTTATTTTAGTCTTTTTTCTTGACTCATTCAAACAGAAGCTACTTGAGAACAGGAGGATTTTCTTTCTGTCTTTCTGTGCAAAAATTCCCAGTATTCAACACAGTTCTAGCCCATAGCAAGTACTTCATAAATGCTATTGACTTCACTTGACAAAGAGGTGGGATGGGACCCCTAAATGGAGGAGAAAAGGATTTCCAGAAATGACTGATGGAAAAATAAAATCAAATAAAACTTTTTTTTTTTTAAGATTAAATGCACTTAACAAGATAACTATATAAATATGTATACATATTTAACATGTATGGAACTAACTGCCATCTAGTAGAGGGGGTGGAGGGAAGGAGAGGAAATGTTGGAACAGAAGTTTTTGCAAGGGTTGAAAAATTACCCATGCATATGTTTTGTATATAAAAATATATAATAAAAAAAAAGAATAAATGCACTTACTAACTGTGTGACCTTGGGCAAGTCACTTCAACTGCCCTTCATCTCCCACCCCTCCAAGTTTTAAGGTTTAAAGGTTTAAAATCCCAGATCTGCTACTTACTACCAAGGCAGCCTCTTCAGGCCTCAGTTTCTTCATTTGTAAAAAGAATGGTGGTCCCTTTCAACTATAAATCCATGAACCTCAGAGACCTTGAAAAACTAGAGCAAAGAACATTAGTTCTGGAATTAAAGTGCCTGGGTGGAAATCATAACCTCTGAAGCTTATTCCCTCCATCTCCTGGGAACTCAATTTACTTATCTGCAAAAGAAGTGAACTGGACTGGGTGGTTTCTTAAGTCTCTTTCCAACTTTAAATCTTATGATCTCAAAGACACATTTGGAGAGGAAACTAAATTGCGGCCACTGCTTAAGACAAAAATCCCTTTTAAAATTAAAACAAAAAGAAAAGCAAATTGTGTTGATAAATCAGTGACCCCAATGAGCGATGGCCTCCAACATCCTTTTCTATTACTTTAAACTATTTCTAGTGGCAAGCATGGAGGCTATTCAAAGATTGTTTACAAATACAAAACCCATCAATATTTCTTCCCACAAAGATATCCAGGTTAGAAAAATAGCCCTGCTGAGGACAAACAAGTCCTTTCTCTACAAAATCCATTCCTTATTTCTTTGAGCCATCAAATTTTCTGGATTATGTGCACACACATGTACAAAGTCTCTACCTTGAAATTAGAGCCCCATACCCTCAGCAGCCTTTACCAAGACAGCCACATATTCTTCAGTACCTTTCAGGAGATATAATTCAGCACCACCTTTCCTTAACCTAGAGCTACACTTTCCTCCCACTCCTGCTCCCTCAAGGCCTGTGTTGCTGCCCCCCATCCCTTCACCAGATCCATTCATTTTTCTTCCTCTAATGTCTAAATTTGTATCCAGGTGCTCTTTAAATGGTTCTCAGTTTGGCATACACATCAAATACACTGGCAATGGATGAAGTGTCAAAATCTGCTTCTGATTAGGACAGATGAACCAGTACCTACTGCAAAATAAAAACAAAAACAAAACAAAAAAATAAAACCATGGCAGAAAAAGGGAAAGCAGGGGCTCTTTGGAGAGGTCAGGGAGATAAATGCTACTCTCTACATGCTTCCTTCAACAAAAGAAGTCTTTCAATCACTCATCAATCAACTTCATGAGGCATCCCAGTGTAAACTTCTCAGCCGAGAGCAGTAGTGATCCGAAAATCCAGCAGTAGTGATATTGCAACTAGTGAAATACATTTGGTGAAAGGGAGGGAGAGGGACTAGAAGTCAGAGAGAGAGAGAGAGAGAAAGAGAGAGAAATAGCCGTAGGAGGGAAGTAAAAGTCATTTTACTGCTTAAAAGCAACATGGACTGCTGGCCATGGAGCGACTTCAAAGCTACTAGTAAAAACAACCCCTATCTGACGCATTTGCCATTAAAAAAAAAAAGAAAGAAAAAGAAGAATGTGCTATTTTCAATGAAATCCTCCTCTTCAAAAGGAAGAAGTATCTAATTTTTAAAAAGGTGCTGAGACTCCATGTAAATTATTCAAGAGCTTACTGCTTTCAGTCTAGCCACATTGGAAAATAAACGCCTCCTCTGTATCCATATTTTCCTGAAGAAAGGGAAGGGGGAAGAAAATGAAAAACTTGGCCCCCCCAAGGAGCATGAAATAAATTGCTTTACTGAAGGTTAATAATAACTTGTCGCAGAGGTAAAAGACTCAATTATAAAAATCTTCAGAAGGGTTCCCAAGGAAGTCATCTGTGCCTAAGGTGACAGAGAGGGACCAACAAAACCAGCAGAAATGCCAAAATGTTTCCCTTTCTGCCAATCACTTCTCCTTTCTACTACAGAAACTCTTCTCTTCTACAAGACCTGGGGGTGAGGGGGGAAGCACTTGAGAGAAGGGAAGAGAAAAAGGGATAAAGAAAGAGAAATTCACTTCACCAAAAAAAATCAAATAAAAATTGAAATGTGGTCATAGTGATAATGTGGACAAATCTTAAAGGCAAGAGATAGAAATGTGTGTGTACCCACGACAGTACCATGCTTCTTTAACATCTCAGCAAGAAATATAGCTCAAGGAGACCGGCACTAATTTTAGTATCAGATTTATTAGGCAGCAGGGAGCAGGAATTCTTCAGGCCTGTCCCTTCGTCTCAACTGTGCAGAACCAGGCAGCTTTCAGGAAGGTTCAAATAAGGAAGAAAGCAAGGCCTAACAAGCAGAAACTCCCTAGTTTTGGTCAAAAGGAATACATGAATTTTTTTGTTGTTGTTGCTGTTGAATTGTTTATCATTTGGGTTTGTGACCTCATTTGGAGTTTTGTTGGCAAAGATATTGGAGTGGTTTGCCAGTTCCTTCTCCAGCTCATTTTATAGATGAGGAAATTGAGGCAAACGGGGTTAAGTGACTTGCCCCCGATCACACAGCTGGTTAAGTATCCAAGGCTAGATTGGAATTCTCAAATATGAGTCTTCCTGACTCTAAGCCCAGTGCTCTCTTCACTGTGCCATCCAGCTTTCCCATTTCATGAAATAATACCCACCACTACCATCGCTAAATCATGGTAAAAGTGTTTAATGTCAGGCTAATGAAGAGCTTCTTTCACTTAGTAAGCCCCTAGTACTTGTTAAGTATTTTTGAAGTTTCACTAACACACAACTGATGGACCAAAAAGCCTGGTATCTGGAGTCAGCCAGCTTAGCTTCCAATCCAAACCCTAGCCCTAGCTCCTGATGAACCATTTGACCTTGGACAAGTTAAGTCATATTTCTGGATTTTGATTTCCTCAATGAAATGAAGAGGCTAGACAAGATGATCTCTGAAGTCCCTCCCATTTTTATATTGCATGATCACTTTATTGAAAGAACTCATCCCTACTCATCCCTACTCCCAGCCAATCAGGTATCCTTAAAATAATCAAGAAAAACTGAACAGCAAAGCCAGGAAGCAAATTAATCACAGAGACATAAACAGATTATAGGGCATAGAATCACAGTGTCATAGATTTGGAGCTAGAAAGGAATGTAGCAACTCAATTCCCCCATTTATAGATGCAGAAACTGAGGCACAGGGAGTAAAAATCTCAAGCTGGCTATTTTGATTTTAAAGAACAATAAGCAATTATGGTTGAAGCTGCCTGTTAATATTTTTATATTCATTGCCTGAGTGCAATGAATATAAAAGTATTAACAGACAGCTTCAACCATCCTCTCCTCCAAGTACAGAGAGACTTGAATGTCACTACCTTACGCAGACTTCCCTATTAGCCCCAGTCCCCAAGCTGAGGTTTATTCTTTTTTTTTTATACTCTTCTTGGTACCATCAGACAAAGCCGAACCCATCATTGGATCACTTTAATGGTTGGCAGTCAAAGTAATTGCTTCACTTTTAGAAAGTCAATTTAGAGAAAAGAGTTCACCCTGGCATAACAGGATCACTTTTGATTTGCTGGCCTGATGCATGTTTGGGATTTTAAAAAATAAAAAACAGACACACAAATCACCCTACTTGCTTTTCTTTTCTGAGCACTTCAGCATTCAAACAAGTAAAACATGGTATGTAGCAAAGGATGGGCTTTTAAAGCACTGAATAGAAAAAGGAATACTCTTTCGAATTCAGCAGTAAACAACCAGGTTATACTTCCCAAGTATACTGTAACTGCTAAAGACAAACCTAGGAGAAAAATTCAGTCCTGGAAGATAAAACACACGCCCCACTTAATGGCAGAGGTGATGGATTGGAAATGCATAAGGGACATGGTCAATATGGGCATTTCTTTTGTGTAACTGTATATCCATTTGTTCTGTTGTTTTTCAGTTATATCTGACTCTTCATGACCTCAATTGGGGTTTTCTTGGCAAAAATTCTGGAGTGGTTTGCCATTTCCTTCTTCAGCTCATTTTATACATGAGGTAAGTAGGTAATTAGGGTTAAGTAACTTGCCCAAGTTCACACAGGTAGATTATCTCTAAGACTTCTTCCATTTCTAAATCTATACTCTTCTGACTGCCCCTGTTTTAGTCTTTGCTGTTAATAATGTTCAGTTGTGCCCAACTCTTTGTGACTCCATGGACCACAGCACACCAATCCTATCCTCTACCATCTCTCAAAGTCAGTCCAAGCTCATGTTTGTTGCTTCCATGACCATGTCCATCTCATCCTTTGCTGTCCCCTTTTCCTTTTGCTTACAATCTTTTTCAACATCAGGATCTTTTCCCACCACGTCTTATCTTCTCATTATGTGGCCAAAGTATTTAAGGTTCAATTTCAATATCTGATCTTCCAGTGAACAGTATGAATTAATTTCTTTAAGAAAAGACTGATTTGATCTCCTTGCTATCCAAGGGAATCTCAGAAGTCTTCTCCAGCACCATAATCAAAAGCGTCAAGTTTTTCAATTCTGAGCAATGCTCAGCTTTCTGCTTCCTTTATAATCCCAAATAAAGTATCCTTTCACCAATGAAGTATTTTCTGTCTATCCCTCCTTCCCACAATATTCCTCCGGATCAGATAAGGAAAATATAAATTATCATTTTACAAAAGGGGAAAGTAAGACCCAGAAAACTAAGTTACATGCCAAATGTCACACAGTAGTTAATGGAAGAGCTGAGCCTACAATCCTACAATCCATAGGTCATGGCTCTGACTACAGTGTCACTCTGCATTCCAGAGAAACTTGACCTTTGGCTTGTCACATAAACATGTCTGAACCTCCATGGAGCTCTCTGGAAATCAAGCATAACTGACTTTCATACTTCTTGTGTGATTGGTGCCTGAGTAGATCCCAAGGAAGCACACCTAACTGTAGTAATAAGTTACAAAAATAATTTCAGGGAGAAAATATCATTGCAGCTGTCATCGTACCCCTGACAAACTCTATGTCATCCAAAAAGCCATACTTTGTAGGTCATATCACACAACTGCTCCTTGATGTATAAGGCCCCATGTCTCAGAAAGGTTGATTCAGCCAGAAAATGCCAATAGTTCATATTTACAAACTGCTTCACATTCTTTTTTAAAACCATATTCTTTCTTCTTAATAATCTTATGAAGGGAATAAAAGCAAGGAGAAGCCCTATTTTCTAGATGAAGACTCAGAGGCTCAGAAAAGGTAAAATTACCTAAGACCAAAGAGCAGAGAATAAAAAAGCTTTGAACCCAAGGCTTCTGACTTCAAGTTTGATAATCTTCCCATTATACCATAGCTGGTTCACCCTTCTTAGTTTTTTATGGCTTTTTCTATCCTGATTAGAACTAAAGCCTCTCAAAATAGTTCAACCCTACAAAGCTCAAGGCAACTAGATGACACTGTGGATAGAGTGCCAGGTTTGGACTCAGGAAGACCTAAGTTTAAATCCAACCTCAGATGCCAGCTATGTGACCCTGGGCAAGTCACTTAATCCTGTCTACCTCGGTTTCCTCATCTGTAAAATGAGCTGAAGAAGGAAACAGCAAGCCACTTCAGTATCTTTACCCACAAAACAAAACAAAACAAAACAAAAAAATCCAAATAGGGTCAGGAAGAATCAGACAAAATTGAAATGATTTAAAAACAACAATAACAAGGCTTAGATTCTGTAGAAGCTCAGTTTACAAAGAGAAAAGATCTCAGTCTCAAAAGTAAGAGGAACTGCCCCCTCAAGTACAACCATTAATTAGATATTGCCATAAGAAGGAAACAGAAATATCTGCTGTCAACCACTATCCTCACAAGCCTTCTGTTTCCCCATTTCTAACACTGGGACCACATGAGTAGAGAAGAGGTTGTAAACTACATTAATCTGCCCTTAGTTAAATTGCAGAACAACCAAGTGCCACCAGCACATCTCTCTGCTAGAGCTGACTTAAAACTGTTTCATGGTAACTGGGAGTGGAGGAGGGGTAGGGAAGTGAGGAATTGGGAGGGAAGAAGTGGTGGGCAGGGATGGCGGAGAAAATGGACCAGCATCTGCCAAACACAACAAAGAACATGATGAAATAGCAAATAACCTTTGATCAGCACTGCACAAGATGCTGGTGATGTTAAACAAGTCCCTTGAATTACAGACAGCACCAGACATGGTTTGCTAAAGAATTCTCCTAGCCTTCACAACACTAATTGTTAGCCCTTCTCTACCTTCTCTCCTTTTCTGTCATCTAGAGGAGGCTCCCTATAATTACTGTGCTTGGTTTCATGCAACAAGATTGTATTATCGTCAAGACAACTTCCCCCTACTTCCCTGCATACACATACATAGACCTCATAATAAATCAATGAAACTCTTTTGTTACTTCAACAACTGCATCCCTTTGGAAAAAATTCAAGATAGATTCACTTTGCAACAAATTCCACTTGGAATCAAGCACAATAACTGTAAAGATCAAAGATTTAGAACTGGGAGAGACCTCAGCTAGATGGATGGATGGACAGATGGGTGGATATAAGAAGGAGGGGAGGAGGGAGGGAGGAAAAGAGGGAGAGAGAAAAAGAGAGAGTCCAACCTTTTTGCATTTATGCAAAAAGGAAGCTGTAGAACTAAAGACATAAAATGATTTCTTCTAGGTTATACTGGTCAAGCAAACAGCTGAGGCAGGATTCAAACTCAGGTCTTTGGACTCAAATTCCATGTTCTTTCTCTTGACTCATGCTTGTTGTCTAGTCATGTCAAACTCTTCATGACTCCATAGTCATACTATCCATCAGGATTTCCTGGCAAAATACTGAGGTAGTTTAACATTTCCTTCTCCAAGAGAGTAAGTTAAACAGAGTTTTAGTTGACTTGTGCAGGATCACATAACTAGTAACTGCCTGAAGATGGATTCAAACTCCAGGCCTAGAATTCTATTCACTGAGTCATGCTGTTGCTGTTAAATTGTGTCAGTCACTTCCAATTCTCCATGGCCTCATTTGGGATTTTCTTAGCAGAGATGCCCGAGTGGTTTGTCATTTTCTTCTCCAGTTCATTTTATAATGAGGACACCAAGATAAACATGGTTAAGTGATTTATCCAAAGTCACACAGCTAGTTAAATGTCTGAAGCTAGATTTGAACTCAAGTCTTCCTGACTCCAGGCCCAGTGCTCTATCCATTTAGTCATCTAGCTGCCCCATACTATCCATTCTGCAGAACACTAAATCATTTTTCAGTTCTTCTGAGTTCAACTTTTCTAATCATCCTGAGTCCTCCTAGGGAAAGCATTTTTATTAGGGGATCACCAACTTTTTAGACAGATATCTATCTAGACAAACAATACACATATGTATAAATTAACATATATTTATATATATGTGAATTTATGTTTTTGTAATTCTATATTTTCTGTTTCCTTTAAAATGTTATGTATTTTATTTTATGTATCTAAAAATATTAAGAGAAGAGATCCATAGAATTCACTGAACTGCCAAAATGGTTCCTGAAAAAAAATGGTTAAAAACCCTATCCCAGGAGGTAGCAAATATTTAAACACACAATTTTCAGACATAGAAAGCATGTACATAAGTCCAAGCTCACCTAAGAATAAAATGTGCAGTGCTCAGACATGCCTAGTTCTTTTCTTCCTGGTTTCCATAAGTATTGATGCCTATAAAATAGATATAAATTCCCATATGACTCATCTTTTCTCAATTCTGCCAGTTCTAAGCCCCATTTAGCATTTGGGGAAAGGAGAACAGAGAGAAATTGATTGGACTGAGATCACACACAACAAAGAGAGAATACAGAAAACTAGAACCTGAGTCTACGGACATGGCATTGCCTTCAAACACTTTTTGGGCCTTGAGAATGCATGCTCTAAAAACTTTTCATAAAAATCCCTGTGACTTCTTCCCCTCAAACCACCTAGTCAAAAAAAAAAAAAAAAAAAAAAACTAAACCCACAAACCACAGAACAAAGATCCAATCTGATTTACTGGCAAGCCACTTCCTCACTCGTGGAGTCCTTGTGCCTAGTAGTCAAAATGGGTTCCTGACCCTTCCTCACAAAGAGAGTTAATCAGTATGTGCACAATTCCACTTACTGAGATAATATACCTTAGGCCTAAATGAAGAATCATATTTTGATTCTAAAGGCCAATGGCCTCTTCTGAAAAGGGCTGAATGTTATATTATTTGAGAGAGAGAAGGAAATGAGCTTGGGCAACTCTAAAACATGAAAGATAAAAGATTATCTTGGAGGCAACAAACATTTATTAAGCATGAAAAATGTTCAAGAAAGATCTCACATGGGACTTTATTAGTCTTGGAGGGTCTAAAGGATCCCAAAAGGTAGAGGTGATGAGACAGAAATAAATCAGAAGGTAGAAAATTACTGATGGCAAACAGTAAGTAGAGAGGTTTGGCTGTAACAGCAGGGACAGAAGGGAAGTATTAGAAAATCAGTCTGGAAAGATGAGTTGGAGTCAGATTGTGAGCCACTGAAGTTTCTTGAGTATGAGAGTGACAGACCTGTGCTCAAGGAATATTCATTTGGCAGTCATTTGGAAGATGGATTGGAAAGGAGGAAAGGTTTTGCCTAATTGGCAAAAAGGCCAGTTAGGAGTACATTAAAATATTCGAAGAAATAAGTGCTGAGAATCTGAACTAGGTTGATGATGGGATGAGTGGAGATAAGGAGTGGGTGTGGGAGCTATTGTGACTCAAAGGAAGCACTATATTTGGCAACTGACTGAATAGAAGAATGAGGAAAGTGAAGGTGGTTTGAGACTAAACCATAGTACCTGGAGAAGGAAATACGTGAAAGAGGGAGCAATCAGGTACATTGTTTGTTTATATTCAAATTTAAAATTCCTTAACCTACTTCTTTGTACAAAAAACCCTGCTAGATACAAATCAAAACAGTCCCTATACTTATATCCTACTTTTCTGGTATATGTTTAGAAAGGGGAGTAGGAGAAAGAGTAACAGGATGATGAGCTCAACTCATAGAACTAGCTCTATTTCCCACCCCCCTCCAAAACTCAAATTTCAGATTCATTTGCCAAAAATCTTCGCCCCAATAGCTACCGACTTCTTTAGTTCCTCACACTTTAAATTTTACATAAGGAAAGTGAATACACAGAAAAAAAAAAAATACAACATATTCAACTCACAACTCCTGGGATTCTTTCATCAAGGCACAGGTCTAAACTGCCTTCTAATTAATATTAACCCCAAATTAGTGTTGCATTCAGAAAACTTTGCAGATTGAGCCAGGGAGGAAGATAGATGGGGAGGGGGTAGGGGGGAAGAGTCTTCAATTTTCATTTTATTTCATCTGGAAAATTAACAGCACTCCTGATTTGAACAAGAAATCATCAAGAAACATAATCACAACTGCTCTCAACCTGCAAGCTGATGGACTTTAACTGACATGGAACCTGCCACTTTCACATTTTGAAATTAAAATAAATTTTGTGTGTCTTAAATGGCAATTGTGGCATGAGAAAAATACTTAAAAATTATTTTTAGTGTTAAAAGAAAAACACATAGAAGATTTTGAAAGAGAATAGGCAAGAGCTAAACTTGAAATCCAGGCAACAAATGTGAATTAAAGCTGCCTTTAGCACAGAGTACCACAGAAGGGGGCACTTCCCTCTTGATCCATGGGGAAAAACTGGCAGGTTCCCTGATTTATCTCAGCCTTTGGAGAACTTGCCTCCTCTGAGTGGCAAAACAAAGGACCTGGAACATCCAACCCCTCCCATTCAGGGACCCTGAAGCTGGACAGCCAAAGCAAGGGGGAGTAGGGGAGAACTCTGAAACTAGAATAACAAAACTTATTTGCTTCTCCTGCATTAATTACAATGAGCTACTTTATACTCTGGTGGTCACTTAATGGAGCAGCAAATATGATTTTTTTCCTGTAATTAGTCAATTTAAAACTATTCCCATTTCTCTCCTCCCAGCCACCTTTTCTCCTCCTTCCTCTTCCCCTTCCCTACCCCCATAGTCCCATCATTTATGAACTTTGTTCCATGTTCCTAGACATAGCTGGGAAATGACACCTGTCAGTCAGAAGTCAGAAAGAAAAACAGCAGTAGTTTAACAAAAACTTAAAATGATAATTATCTGAGAACTCCAAAATTTTGCAAAGCACTTTTCAAAATAATATCTCATTTAAGTTAGACAACATCATCATTAAGTGGGTATCATGAGCTTATTATTAACTCTATTTTATAGAAAAGGAGGCTCAGAGAAATTAAGACTTGACCATGATCCCACAATGTCAAAGGCAGGATTTGAACCCGGGTCAGCTTCTTAGCTACAACACTACATTACTTCTATCAGTGGACTGAGGAATCAGGAACTTCCATGACAAGAGATACTTGAGACACACACCCTCCCCCTCTCCCCATGGTGCCATATCTCTGTTCTATATTTAAGCCCATTTATTCTCTACTCAGCATTCGGAGGACTATGCCATGACAGAAGTATCAGGCTTATTTTGCTAAGGGTAGGAAGAAAAACAAAGCCCAAAGGCACACATTCCAGAAGAGGGTATGCAGGACTAATGGAAAGAAAAACTTATATTGTCCTAGAACACAGCATCACTTTAGGTAGTAATATAAAGTCCAGAGAACCACACATCAGGACTATTATACCATCAATTCCTTGTCTGGGTTAGTCAGATTAAACAGATTCTGAGATCCAGTTCAACTCTGAATTTCTGTGTCTCTGACTTTATAGCTCATCTTCAGTTTTTCCAAATGATCCAAACTCTTTATAAAAAAAGCCAGGGAGATGACTTCCCTCTTCATTCTTACCACCTCTGAAACTTTGCCTTCTTGATTTCCATATAATAGCATTATCTATAAATCCTTAAAATCTGGTTTTACCTACCTCCTTACATGAGTACCACTGTCTCCCATTTCACTAAAGGACAAATAGCCACTTTGACATTATATGAAGTTATTTCAGTGGCTAAGTGAAATAACTTCCATATTCTTCAAGAACAGGTTTCATTTAAAATAGCTTACAAAAAGGCTAATCTATTACATATACAAATACATATATTCATTTTAAAAGACTGATGTAAAAATACATACACATTTTAAAAGAAAACATTAAAGTGTTCTACTTTTTTTTTTCTCTTCCAAGGATCCCCAAGTCTTCAAACAGTTTTATTCATATCACCACTAACATTCAATATCTCAAAGTATTTTATCATTAATGGAATATATTCCCTCCACTGGTGCAAATGGCAACCTATCCATCTCTCCTCATCCTTCTGGTACATGTTCTGCCACTGATCCCCCAAAGGTACAATCAACACACCAAAAGTCTTCTTCAAAAGAAAATAGGTGACTCAGTGAGCAGAGCACTGAACAGAGCAAAGCAAGTACTTGAGTTCAAATCTAGTCTCAGACATCTTTAACTGTGAAAATTCTGGGCAAATCACTTAACTTAAGCTTCAGTTTCCTCCCCAGTAAAAGATAATCACAATATTTACCTCTCAGGAGTTTGTGAGGACAGAATGAGACCAGATTTTTGAAACCTTATAAGGCTTGGTAGTTATTGTTATTATGGGTCTTATAGGCACCAACACAATAGCACTTGGACCATCTATCTACCATCACTGGCTCTCATTATGTAACTGACATCTTCTTTTCCTATCATACAACTCTTGAATGACATCTTCTGAAACATATCACCTTTGGAAATACTCTGTTATCACTTGTACCCATGATATAGTTCTCCAATGACATTTAGAACATCTTAAGATTGCAGAAGGGCATGTGTTGTGATTAACAAAGGGAAGGGAAGAAGAACCATATATCTTGCCAACCATAAGCCAGTGAGCTGGACTTTGATTCCTGGAATAACTTTAGAATGAATCAGTAAAGAGGTAATTATTAAATGTCTAAAAAGAAATGATAGGAGGGAGAAGGAGAAAGAGAAGAAGATAGAGAAAAGGATTTGCTGAGTTCCTACTATGTGCCAAGCACTGTGTTAAATGCTTTATAAATATTATCTCATTTGAGTCTCACAACAACCCTGGGTGACAGGTGTTACTCTTATGCACATTTACAGTTGAACAAACTGAGGCTGACATTAGTTAAGTGTCTGAGGCTGGATATGAATTCATATCTTTCTGATTCTAAATCTAGTGCTCACTCTCTCTCCATTAGCTGTTTTAGGACTAAGGATAGGATACCCATCTCCTTTTGGCTTTTTGCTCGACCATGATTCTTATGAGGATTTCTGAAGATTCTCATATTATGCTGCACAAGATCAGAAGCTAGTCACTTCTAATCTGTAATATGGCCTAAGCCTAAGAAATAGGTGTGAGAAGGGCATAGGATTCTAAAGCCCAAACCAATAAGGTCTTACTACAGAAGACAAAGAGCTTTTTATATACACACTATATAGGCTGCAAAGTTTCAAGTGTGGACCCAGTGATGAATTATATCTCTATTGCACTAGAACTGGCTTGGTCCAGTTCAAAAAGGCTCATCATCAGACTGATCACAGGGAATGAATTTTCCAAACAAAGCAATTTTCTGCAAAGGCTGGTTTAGTCATAATCCTATCTAGATTTTGATAGGAGCATCAACTATGGAAGGTGGGAAAGAGAATCCCTTCTATCTCAATGGCCCCAAACCTGTCACTATCAGGGATGCTCATCTCCTTCAACCTTCCTGCATATAGCCCCTGTCCCTTCCAGGTTACTGGTCAGACGTGGACTCTATTCCTAGACAGGATCCTGTACCTGTAAGAAGGAATCCAGAATCCCTCTTCTTCTTGGACTATTAAGTCCTTCTCATAGCCAGGTTCCTCCAAGGTCCCCACTCCATTGAACAGAAACTTGGATGAGCAGGGAGTTACCCATTACCATTATTCCAATGACATGGAGATTCACAAGGTCTTATTATCTGCCTCATCACTGTGTCCTTAAAGTTCTTTGGATCTTATCCAGAACCTCAGGAACTACAATCTGACCTGTCAATGTCCCCTAAGGATTTCTACACCTTGCCTCCTGCCCTGCAGATGAACCTTCCAATACATGCTATCTCTCTCAATTTAAGTGAGTTTTTTTCAAAGCAGGGACTTGTGGCATTTTTTAAATTTGTATCCCAAGAACTTAATAGTGCTTGGCACAAAGTAAGTGATTAATAAATGCTTTTCCACTCATTTCTTTGGTCATTCATAAATGGACTGATATTTGCATAGGTTGACAGACTTATTACTGTGATGTCAGCTGAAGGATGGAAGTTGAAGAAGCATAGTAGAGAGGAGCATAAGAGTTGTACCAAAAGATGGTACAACTGCTTAGGGCCAGACTCATTGTTGAAGCAGACTGGGACATGGCTAGAAATCAAAATGGTGTAAGCCAAAGACTAACTAACAATACCTGATCATCATAGGGATGGTCTGCCTGAGAACAACAATGTCAAATGACTTGTAGTTATACGAAATGCTGGCTCAGCTAGTATCAACAATGACCAGCCAAGATGATCCTGTAGTCAACTTGAGGTCCACTTATCTTAACAGATAAACAAACTTATCCATGCCTGTACTTCATCAGTATAGCCTAGATCCCAAAGCCAAAGGGCAAGGACCACATATAGCATAAGCTATTGTGGACCACAGATCATGATTAGAATTTCCCCACTGCCTCATCCAATATGAGTCTACAGTACCTTTGGCTGCCCTTTCCTATCTCCAGCACAAACTGTTTAACTTTGCTCTGCCATGCCTAAAAAGGCTATTAAAATCTTACTGGTGATTCAGTCTTTGTATCATTTTCCACCAACTATTTGTTCAATGATACCAATCGATCAGTCAATAAACATTTATTAAGTACCCACTATTGCTAGACACTGTGCTAAACATTAGGGATTCAAAAAGAGGCAAAGGAGCTCACATTTTAATGCAGTAGACAACATGAAAATAAAAATATACAAAACAAATTATGTATATGATAAATAGGAAATAATTAAAAGGAAGGCACTAGAATTGAGAGGTTGGAAAAGGCTTACTATAAATGATGGGATTTTAGTAAAAACTTATAGGAAGCCAAGAAAGAAAAAGTTGAGAAGCACAAGAATTCCAGGCATGGGGGACAGCCAGACTAACTGCCCAGAGCCAAAGAAAGGAGTATCTTATTTGTAGACTAGCTAGAAGGTCCCTATCACTGGATTAAAGGATCCTTGGTGTGGAGTAAGATGTAAGAAGACTGGAAAGGTATAGGAGATTAGATTGTAAAGAGCTTTGAAAGTTCAACAGAGCATTTTGAATCTGATCCTCTAAGTGACAAGGAGCCAATGAAGTTTACTGAGTGTAAGATGGGGTTGTTTGTGACCCAGTCAGGCCTGTGCTTTAGGATAGCTGAATAGCTGAATAGAAGAAGGATTGGAATGGAGACGAGGCAGGCAGATCCACCAGCAGGCTATATTGTATAGTCCACATAAGAAGTGATGAACATCTAACAGACAGCATCGGGTTTAGAGTCAGGAAAACCTGGAGTCAAATCCTGACCGAAATTTACCAGAATTGAATGATCCTGGACAAGTCACATAATCTGTATGTGCTTCAAGCAACACAGCATTTATTTATGAAATTATAGATATATTAAGATATGTATTAATAGAATTTTCTACACTGGGAGTTTCCTACATCTATATGTCTTCAGGTCAAATTGTCTACTCTAGATGAGTACTTCTCAAAATTTTTCTCCTTGTGACCCTCTTTTGCCCAAGAAATTTTTATGCAACACTCAAATCGGAAAAGAGTTGCTTCTGGCAATATTTGTGCACATGTAGTGCAAAGCGTTCATATTATGTGTTCAGAACCAAGGCTACATTGAAGTTCCATGATGCAATATGGGCAATCGCTGCCAGAAATGCTTTGGATTCATTATGCATTTAATTTTGAATTAATTTTTGGTCATTGCATTCAGAAAACTTTTACTGTTACCAAATTTTTCATGACTTCCACCCCCATATGGGGACTATGACCCACAATTTAAGAAGTTTTGCCCTAAATGGGGTATTTTTACCTGAATCTACTGAGTGGAAGAGTTGACATAGTAGAAGAGAGTGCTAGACTTGAAGTCAGAGGAGAAACAGATTCAGATTCTGTTTCTGACACTTTCTAATTGTGTAACGACAGGCAACTCATTTAACTTCATTGGTCCTCAGCTTCTTCATCAGGAAAATGGGTACAATGACACCACAGTATCTACCTCACAGAAGTGTTGCAAGAATCAAACAAGATAACACTTTGCAAATTTATCATCTTATATAAAGTCAGCTATTCTAACATACTGGCTAGAGAGCTGACCTGAAAATTCAGGAGAACTGAGTTCATATCCTACCTCTGAAGTAATGGCTGTGTAATGCCGAGCAAGTCTCTTCATCTCTCAGTTAAGTACCAGACAGGGCTCTTAGTAACCCTCTAAAACTAAATTGCAGAGAAAGTGCCAACCTGCATTGGTAGAAAGAGTTTTCCTCTTCCAATGAAATTACAGGTCCAGCTCCTAGACTAAAGACCCTTACCCCAACTCCCCACTTCCCAAGAGCATGGGCCATCTGTATCTCTCTGTCTCTGCCTCTCTTTGATCTCTGTATAATTCTTACCATAGTAATATAATAATGATTACAAAATTCTGATAATGGGAAGTTCCATTAGTATTAATATTTTGGGGCATACACAAGTAAAAGTTTTCAGGACATTTCCTATAACAATGAAGTGATTTTACCTTAATAGCAATGAAAAATATTAATTTACCATTTAGACAATATTTTCAGTCCTTGTCCTGAGATATAATAGAATATATAGGATGGCATCAGAGAAACGTACAGCTGGTGTGTCAAGGTAAGAGTATGGGTAGATTGCTAGCTAAGGGAGTGTTACCTAATTTTCATTCTCCACTAGTATCCATATAATGTCAAGAGAAAGTAAAGAGAGTCCCCACAGTAGTGCAAATTCCTCCACCTCCCCTACCCCCGACTCCAGTGGATATTTAGGACATAAATAAGAGACGCACTGGATAGGTGGCAATCTATATCCCTGGAAGGAGCACTCATATGACAGATCAACTATTATAATTCTTCTGACACCATCCTTTCCTCCAGGACAGCAAAACTGCTGAAACTTTACACCTTGGACAGGAAAGCTTTGGATAGGTTCCCCATCTTTCATCTAGTTGGTTAGGGTCTTGCTGAAAAGGAGTGACTATCTAAACAAAACACCTTCCAGTTAGGAAAAGCTGATGTTGCAAAACCACAAGCTCTAGGCAAAGAAGGACAATTTGAAGATAAATGCAATCACAACATGCCCATGTGGCAGCCTGCCAAATATACCATGCCCAAGCAGGACTTAAGCTCAAAAGAACTTTAATTGAATTCTTTCAGTAAGTACAGCAGAAAAACTGATGATGAGATCCACTCCACCAAGTCAGTCCAATCTTCAGGTGTGTGGACCCCAAAAAAATAAAAAATCTGGAAGTGAATAAAGATATTACACTGATTGTATTTGGAAAATGCAAACACACTTAAATTTGCTGAAGGCCCCTTCATCAAGTCAGAAGCTCTTGAAACCAATGATTAGCTTTGGGGACAGAGATAGAAAATAACATATACATCAGCCTTGCAGAAAATCACTTTCCAGTTGTTTCTAGGGTCAAGGCTAGATTAAAATACACACACACACACCCACACACACCCCACAACACAATTCACTATTTTCTCTCATCTAACTCAAAAGAAGAGAACAGACTTGATTAGTACTTCCTAGAGTTTTGTTGTTATTATTTTATTACATATAAGCCCAAAAGTTTTTTGCCTTAATTGTAAAGATGATACATAAATCACAAAGGGGCCATGAAAAGAGGCAGCAATAAACACTCTCCCTCTCCCCCATCCCCAGCATCTCTTTTTCTGAAGGTGTCAAACTACTCTTTGAAGCCTTGGTTAATTCCTTGGTTAATGTCCTACTCATCCTTACTTCTGCAGCTACCACAAGGATGTCAGATGGAAGCTCTCACCCTCAGTTGGAAGTTGGAGTTGGTAAGCACTGAGTGGAAAGGAATGACCCAAGTCTCCATAATGAGTCAAATCAGGGGATGAGGAGAGAACACCCAAGTTTTTCACTTTCCTATTAGATATCATAGGTTGATAACCCTTGGAACTGGAGAGCACCTTTTGATGTTACCTAGTCCAATCATTTTATTTAATAAATGAAGAAACTAAAGTGACTTGCTTAGATTTACAGAACAAGCTGGGACTAGAATCCAGGTTCAGTGATTCTATTTTCAGTCTTCCTGCCATCACTCTATGACTGCCTCTTCTCTTATCTGAGCAGTCATAGTTTTCCCTCAAATCCGGGAATTCCTTCCATCTCTTGCAGAGTTACACAAATAAGAATACAGAGGGTGGTTTCCAAGGGACTAAATATTTATAAAGCAATTGTCAAGATGACCCATTTGAACATTCTACTTAACCGTGGATATTAATAGGGCTCTGAGTTTGGGACATTAAAAAAAACACAACCAAAAACCTGGCAGGAGCTCGCCTTCCCTGTCCCTGGTATCTATTTCAGACAGCGATATTGAACTCTCTTGGCAGACACTTTTGCTATCCCAATTGTGCCCAGCTCCATGATGTCAGCTTCACGTGCCAATGACCAACATTGCACCAGGTAGCCAGAAGAAGAAATAAAATACCTCTTGGCTTAAAACTTTTACTTCTGAGCAGAACCAGGAAAACAATATATACAATTATAATAATAACTAACATTTCTATTGCACTTATTCTATGCCAGGCGCTGTGCTAAGCACTTTACAATAAAATTATAAAGACAAACAATTTTGAAGACTTAAGAACTCTAATCAATGCAATGACCAACCGGGATTCCAGAGGACCGATGATAAATGCTCCTGACCTCCTGACAGAGATAATGGATTCAAGATGCAGAGTAAGACATATATTTTTAGACACCAACAATGTGGGAATTTGTTTTGTTTGACTATGTACATTGGTTTCAAGGACTCCCCCTCCCCCTCCCCCCACCCTCACCATTTGTCCAGGAGTAAGGAAGGAGATAGTATAGAAAAAAGATAGGGAAAAAAGGAAAAGAAAAGAGAGTTATGAAGTATTTTTTTTTTAATGCACAGAAGAGAACGGAAGGCCAGAAAGAATCAAAGGCTAACAGGGCAACTTTGAAAGTTACATGTTGAATTTATTATCTGTTTAAGAAAAGCAAGTCTACAGAACAAAGACTCACAATTTCATGTACAACTTTCTTTTTCTAGCCTACACTCTCTATCTGAAAATGCTCCCCTAATTTGATGTTTAAGTTTAGACTAAAAAAAATTTTGTTTAAATCTTTTACTTTTAACAGACAGAAGAAAAAAGATGGGAAAGCAGGGGGACTAAAGCTAGAATCTCTAGGGAAGAGACATTTGAAGTATCTTGAATCAAGGTTCTCACCATTCAACTTTCAACCAGAAAGCAAGAGCGTGCACACACACACACACACACACACACACACACACACACACACACACCAATAGCACAGCCGATAGAAATCCAACCTAAATTAAAAGTATGGGAACTTTTTTCACTAGTTCCTACCTAGTCTCCCCCATCCCACCTCTCCCTACCAGCCTGGTTCCCTCATTAACGTCACTCAACATCACTTTTTGTTACATTAGTTCTTTCATTCTTTTACCCCTGTAGTCAGCCTAAAGTTCTTTCCTATTGTTTCCTCTGCTCAGGGTTCTTTGGGACCCGATCAAAAGACCTACTGGAAGAAAAGAAGGCTTTTTTTTTTTTTTTTGAGTGGTTCCCCTTTTCTCCTTCTCCTCCCCCACCCCAGGTCCTTCTCTTAAGCATTGTATCTTTAACACACACACACACACAGAGAGAGAGAGAGAGAGAGAGAGAGAGAGAGAGAGAGAGAGAGAGCTTTGAAATTAGTTTACAATGTGGCAGCATTGACAAGAAGAAAACAGCTACTAGATTGCAGTCAGCCTATTTGTAAGGACCCAGAAAAAAAAAAAAAAAAAGTCATTTTGGTGAAAGCTAGGGTCTTGAATTTTTTTTTCTGTCCTTAAAACAATAAAAATGCAAACACCAAAAGGAAAAGAGGCCCAGGGAAGAAGGAAAGTGAATCCCTTGACCCCTAGGAATGTTTTTTTACACCTTTCTAGAGAGAAAGAAGGGCTCTTTCCGTAGACTGCATCATCAAGCACATTTTATTAGATATTTCTAAAGCTTTGAATTTCTCACATAATTGAAATTGAAACAGCCATTTGTGGTGCTGAATGGATTTCTAAAGGAAAAAAAATCTGTTCATGAGCTGGCCCTTTTCAGTACCCTCCCTCTCACCTCAACCTAAATTCAAGCATCTCTTGAACACTCAGACCCACATATGGACCTCTCCCCACCCCGTTTATTTTTTACATCCTCCACTGCCATAAAAGTTATATGCTTCTTTACTGCCTTAGATTTGGAGACATCTGGGAGAAACTCTTCCCAGACAAAAGGCTAAAAAAAGAATCCATTAGGATTAACTTGCCTGTCACGGCCAGTGACAAATAAATGAATTTGATGGTTTTAGATCAGTCATTAGTGGACCTACCCCCAGGCAGATAAAGACCAACTATTCAGGAGAGAAACAACTTTAGCCTGGAAGTCTCACCAACACAGAGGTCCCATTTCCAACTTTAGATCCCAATCTCAAGAGAAAGCAAGGGAGGGAATATGCTACAATGGAAAAAGCCAGATCTGAAATCAATGAACCCAGATTCCATTTCAGATTTTGCCATTTCCTTCCCATGTGACCTCAAAAAAGTCACCTTATATTTCTAAACATCACTTTCCCCATTTATTAAAATGGGGGAAGCTGAACTAGAAAACTACCAAGTCCCTTTCAGCTCTGGATATGATCTGTGACCACTTGTCTGTAGGCAGGTCAAAGAGATCCTCAAGGTTAGAGAGAGAAAAGGTTACCCAAGTTTTCATCAATCAACAAGTATTTAATAAGCACTTAGTAAGCATCAGGCCTTCAGTTGGTGTCAAGTGATGGGAGTGAAAAGAAAAAGTGGAAATAATCCCTGATCTGGTCAGGGACTTACATCCTAATGGGAGACAATATATACATAAATAAATATATACAAAATATACATAGAGTAAAAGAACCCCAAAATAGATACATCAAAGGCTCTTTCTCCTCTTCCTTCCTTTTTTACCTCAATGTAAAGACAAGAAGAGTCAACTTCCATTTGGGTCACTAAGAAGATCCTGCCCTGTGAAAGCAGATCCTCTGAGCTCACAGTCTGTGATAGTATGTTCTGAAGAAATGGTCACCAGCTAACAACTGATACAGAGGCAAAGCAAAATCTGTGTCCCGACATAGGCAGAATAGTTATTCAGCCAGCTTAAAGGTTGGGATACAATACTGAGAAGGTAGAAGAGAAGACAAAAACGTTTCATAATTAATTCTGGGTAATAACCACTTGTGGAAGGGAAAGAGAGGAGAGGCAAAGTGGGAGGAGAACAAATATTTAGGAGAAAAGAACTCTGAGGTTGCCTTGAATATGGCCATAGACCAAAGATCAGAATGGGACATGGCAAGCATAAGAGTCACCTGAAAAGTATGAATCTGTGGCTGGTGAATAAATGGGATTTTTTTTTTCTTAATAAAGACCAAGGTCACGGGCACCATCTGTGAACCCATGTGAGCCAGTCAGCTTTGCTCTGTTTCACAGCCACAGACCGGGACTTGAAATGCTAGCCAGCTGTCTCAGAACTGTGTACCACTGGCTGGAAGTGTGGCTGGCTGACAATACAGATGTGTCCAAGAAAACCAATTCGTATTCGGGAGAGGGGAGAGGAGAGGAACAAACTAAACCACATGCCCCAGCAACAGTGTCACCTTTGGATACAGGTGAATCAAAGGAATATATGTAGATGACTTAGAGTTGGAAATAGCCCTATCGAATTGTCTTAGATAGTGACATATTGATTCTAGAATCTCCCACTTTTGGCACAACAGACCTCAGAGAGTCATCAGTTTAGAACTAAAAGGATTTTTATAAATCAAGTCTAATTTCCTCATTTTGCAAATGATGAAATTAAAGCCCAGAGAGGACAGTTCAGAATGAAGGCTCAACTTCCTAGGCATTCCATGATGCATCCTCAATGTTAACCTCGAAAAGTTCAACTCCATTCAAAGCTGCGGCAAATACACACAATGGCTTCTCATAGCCCAACATTCTCAAATCTCAACTACTAATTATTAGTCTGATATTCATTGTCCTCTACCATTTGGTCCCAAGCTACTTTCCTAGCATGACTGTTCTCTTACAAACATCCTGAACTTTATCCATAGCAAACTATTACCCTTTTCCTAAATATGTTCCAATACTCTCCTGCCTCCTTGTGCCCACTGTCTGGTATGCCCTTCATTTCCAGCATTCAAAATCCTATCTTTCCTCTCAAGTCTATTTCTAACACATCTCCCCTACAAGGCCTTCCTCCAACCCAGATCATTACTACCACCACCAAGAAACAGTGAGCTGTCCTTCCTCTAAAATCCTATGGACTTTCTCTTTGGAGCCCTTTGCTGGCATTAATAGCCTAATTGTAGTTCATTGTAAATATGTCTCCTTCTCTCTACTGACTCCAACTTCCAGGAGGGAATTTATAGACTTAGGCATCTTTGTATCACTCAGGGCTCTGTACACAGCAAGAACTCAAAACTGTCAATCAGGTAACAAACATAATGTATCAAGCACTTATCATGTCATAGGGCACTATTTTTTGAATGAATGAATCAATAATAATAAATCAAGGTTCCTTGAGATTTACAAAGTGCTTTCCTCATAACGAGCCTGTTAAATAGGTAGGGCAATTATTATTGCTTCCATTTTACAGATGAGAAAACTGAGACTTGAGGAAGTTAATTATACACATTCACACACTAATAAATAATCAGCAACTACTAGGTGACACAGAAGACAAACACTGGACCCAGAGTTGGGAAGACCTGGGTTTAAATTCAGCTTCAGACATTTACTATCTTTGTGAACTTAGGAAAGTCATTTCACCTCAGTCTACTTCAGTTTCTGCATTTGTAAAATGGGATTATGACAACATTTACCTTCCAGGTTGTTGTGAGGATGAAATGAGATACTGTATTAAAGTGCTTTGCACATCTTAAAGCAAATATAGAAATGTTACTATTATTATTATTGACCAGATCTGAATCCAGGTCTACTGGCTCCAGAGCGAATGCTCTCTATGCCATGTAGTCCCTTGTGGATGGATGTGGATGGCTAAATATACCAGATCCAGTTAAATGGGGAAATCACAGATATAGAAATGGAAGGAATAGTCCTATCCCCTCATTGTACAATTGTATAATTTGCAACTGAATACAAGTGACTTATTTGAGCTCACAGAGATACCAAGTAGCAAAGATGAAATTTGAACCCAGATCCTCCAACTCTAAATCCACTACTCTTTCAATCGAATTAATCTGCCTCTTGGTATGTAAACTTATTGAATGGCTTCTAGCCCAGCAAGGTTGCTGGATTTAATAATGCAGAATATATAATGATAAATAGATGCCACTTCAAGGAAGTCACCCAAGGTGGGAATGATACCTTCTAAGAGATTCCTTCTGTCCAACTCTCTCTGATCACAGGACTCTTCCTTTTCTGCTACAAAGAATTTCAGAGTAAAAGAGCTTTGCTTCTCTAGAGGAGGTCCATGATCTTCATCTTAAAATCAAAGAATCCAATTTAGATAGGGAAAGGTAACTGCTTATAATATGCAGTACTTGTATTGTGATTCCCCTTATATTTGTATTTCACTTTGCTTGCTATGTTATCCTATATTTGCAACAACCCTACAAGGGCATTTCCATTTTTCAAATGGGAAAAATGAGTCACAGAATGGGTACATGACTTTCTTAAGATCACATAGTTACTTTAAGTGATACATAATCTTCAACTGGCATTTTAAAGCCAAATTGGTTGACTTGCTCCCAAGTCTCTAGTTCCCAGAAAGAATTTGGTGATTTATATTTGGGGGATTAGAAATATGATGTATTGAAGCCCCAAGGTAAATAGTTAGGGAGGCACAATGGAGAATAGGGAATGGACACATTGGAGAATGGGAATAGGTGTTAATGTCAGGAGAGTTGTCTTATCTAAGATTGAACAGGGAGGTGGTAGTAGTTACAGGATTTGAAATCTCTTGCTTTACTTTTATATTATATAGTATATATAAATAAAAATTTAAATAATCCTTTAAAGAGGGAACTCTTGCTTCAGGTCACAACCAAAATAAGAGTTCACTGGAATTTGGGCCCTTCTTCCACTGAATGCAGAGGAGATAGTTCCTTTGTTACTTAGTAAAGTCTTTCAGAGGTTCTGTAGGTAAACAGTTTCTTTCTAATCCCAAACTCTATGATGCTTTAAATCATACATTTAATCATACATTCTGCATACAGCAGAAAAAGAATGAACTCAAGGGGGAGACTGAGAGGACCAAAGGCAGAAATCAATCAAAAGGAGTCATTTATAATAGACTATTAAAAATGCACACGTACACCACTCTGGAGTAATAATGATAATGATGATAATTATAATAATAATTGCAGCTAATATTTGAATAGTATGTGAAGGTTTGCAAAATGCTTTACAAGTATTATCTCATTTGATCCTCACAGCAACCCTGGAAAGTGGGTACTATTATATTACCGCCATTTTTACAGAAAAGGAAAATGAGGCAGAGATTAGGTGACTAGCCTAACATCACACAGCTAGTAAGTATTTGAAGTTAAATTTGAATTCAGGCCTCCCTGACTTTGGGTCCAGTACTTTGTGCAATATGCCACTATGAATCACAGAACACCTGTCTCTGAGAAATTAAAAATGATTATCATACAAAATACAAGAGATTTATACTGAGAGGGCAGGCTGTGACATTTGAAAAATAAGGAACCTTAAAAAAAAAAAGCAACCTCAAGTTAAAGGATCATAGGATCATAAATTTCAAGCTAGAATTTAGTCCAATCTCCGCATTTTACAGAAGAGGAAACTTGAGCCCATAGGAATGAACTCCTTTATATAGTGAGTTGCAGAGCTGGGATTCAAACTTAGCTCCTCCAACTCCAAATGTAACATTTCCCCACTGTACCATGTTGGATAGCAGTAGGAAAACATAACTGAAAAAGAAGGATTGGCCACATAACAAGAACAGGGGATGACTGGTGGGCAATGCAAATATACCACTGATAATGAAAAAGCCCTCAATCTCCATATTGGGTGAAGCACTTGCAATGAACTTGTGAGAATACAGAATGAGTTGCAATCTGTGTCACTGGAGGGAACAATAACAGTAGGGAGAGCATAGATACAATAGAGAGATCCCAGAATAACTTGAATTTTCTGATCCAGTATTTCTTAAGAATACCTGCTGAAAAGCTGAGTTCTGGTACTGGTTCTTTCACTAACTCCCTAAATGATCTCTCAGAATAACAAGTTTCTCCACCTGAAAAAAAAGACGAGGATGACCCAAGCAAGGTCCCTTCCTTGACAAATAACCTGATTCTATGACAGATGAATTACAGGGAAGAAAGAATTCAATTTAAAACAAGCATTTAATGAGCATCTAAATTGATGGGCACCACACTATGCACTAGTGAACTAAAGCAAAAATAAAACATTCTTTATCCTCAAGCACCCTACCTTTACAAGAGCAATACATATATCATACATGCACAATATATACACCCATACATAATTAATAATACATAAAAAGACATATAAATATACACATAACTTTAAGACATATACATCCATAAATAAAAAGACACACACTATATATATGTAAATAAAAAAGACACATACACACACACACACATATATATATGTAAAAGACACAATTAAACAAGTCTCATCTCCTTTTATATTTAATCAGCCAGAATCCAGCAACAAAAAGCTAGCAAAAGATTTCATCTCTGCCTTCAAAAAGTTTACATTCCACTGTGAGACACAGACAGCAACAGGATACGATAAGCAGTTCCAACACTAAAGTTCCTTCCTTCCAAAAGAAGGAAAAAGAAAAAAACTCTTCCATGGCCCAAGCACACAGAGAAATAAGGGAAAGGTAGCTGAAGATTCAGTCAGAGGCTGGAGAAACATAGGCTGTAGACTAGGGTCTCAACTTCTCAAACCCAGGGACCCTTTCTCTCAAGTTCTCAAGTCTAAAGGCCCCAGGTACCATGTTGAAATAAATTCCATATACCTGCTATTTACAAAGGAAACAATTGCATCTCCCAATCCCAGTTTTACAGATTTTTCAACCACAAAACATTTATGGGTTGACAAGAGAGTTTCTATTCAGAAGGAAAGAAAGACAGACTGAAAGAGAGAAACATAGAGACAGAGAGAAACACAGAGGGAAATGTACAGAGAGATAGAGATGGACAGAGAGACAGCAAAGAAACTGAGAAACAGAGACAGAGAGTGAAAACATCCTCAAGAGAAAGATGAGGTTGTGAAGCAGACATACATTTTCGTCAAAATGGACTGAGGTAATTAGTGTCCAGCAGCCTCTGAAGACTTGACCCTCATAATTAGTTAATAAAATTCAACTGTACTTTTCCGCTGTAAACGCTGATTATTTCCTACACTATGGGGATAAATGAACAGCTGAATTCAAAATCCTTAATTCAGCAACTCATTAAAAAGCAGATCAAAACAGATTTTTATTTATAAAATGCATTAAAGAATATTATGACAGGACAAATATTAAATCTGTTCTTGGCTGCCACTATTCTTTTTAGCATTAAGTTATACTTTCTCCCAGCCATCTTGCCTGAACCCCTTTACAGAGAAGTCCTCTGCTCAGCATTAGTTGGACAAACCACCCAGAGAGATTCTGGAATCGATGGCTCATGTTTCAACAGCATTTTTCTCAAAACTACCATGGAGGGGATCATGAAAGTATAATAAATGGAAATGTGGCATCATCCATCCAAAGGTACAGACCAAGGAAGTACCAGAGCTGGGCCAGAAACACAAGTCTATTAGTTCTAAATCCAGGCCCCTCTGTCACAATGAACTGAAATACACTGACATATCACTGGCAGTCGTTCCATCCAGTGAAGACCAGTGGTTAACACCTATCCCTAACTTTACAATTCTTAAATAACCAAAAGCCATATTAAGGAAGACAAAAGTATATGCTCGAAATTCTATATTCCTTCCAAACTCACTTTGCCAACAGAATATTATTAACCTAAGTTGCAGAAAAAGAATTCTTGATCAAGTATGGATTGACCTAGATATTCTCTGAAGTTCCTTCCAGCTGGGATTCTGACACAACATCTTAGTGACCAAGGCCCCAAATTTTCAGTCTGGTATTTAAAGCCCTTCATAATATGACTGCTAATGACTTTCCTTGTCTTTCTTTATGGTACTCCCCATTGGGGACTTTGTTTTAATGAATTGGTCCATTATATGACATTCCATCTCTAACTTTGGTGTCTTTGTACACGTGTCCATCTCCCTCACCCCATACATCTGGAATATACTCCCCTCCTTTTCTCCACCTCTTGCAAGACTAGTTTCCTTCAAGGCACCTATCAGAGACTACTAGTCATGTGAGAACTTTCTCATTCCTCCTTAACTCTCTCCTTCTTGAAATTACTTTGTATTCTCTGGTATATGCTTTGTATTTACTTAGCTGTCTATTGCTGTGTCCTACCCTTCAATGGGAAGCAAGCATGGGCAAGAAATGTTTTTCATGTTATATTTGTGTGAACAGAGAGCAGCAAAAAACCTTAAATGCTACATGTGTTTAATAAATATTTCTTGAATTGAATGAATGACCTTAATGCTGTAGTAGGTAAAAGAAGAAATAACTGAGGAAATAAAGGGAATTGTATGAATTGAGTGAACCATAGTATAAGTCACATCTCTCTGCTCTACCTTTTACATTCTCACTCTAGGGTAACTTGTTCACTTACCTCACTAGGGTTTTGTAAAAATGGACACATTTGAAAAAGGTATCTTAAGGAGTCTAGTAGAAAGAAACTGGCAAAGTAAGGTATAGTGAGATGATATCACATGAAAAAGGGATTTGTGAAGTTTCCCTGATGAATGGCATCCCAAGAACTGTCAATTTCAGACAGAGACTTTTAGGGTCCAACAATTCAATTATAAATATACTACATATGTGGAGAACATTTGTACAGCTATTTCAGGAGCCAGAAAAAAACACTACCTCTCATCCAGGTCCAGAAGTGGGTCACTGAAAAACCAAGCAACCTATTGTATTTTTATGAAAGTAAATGACCTTATCCTACCCCCCCCCTCCCTCTCTCAATCTCTCTGTATGTCTCTATCTCCCTCTCTCACACATACAAAAGAAGAAAAACAGAGAGTACAGGGGGAGGGGAGAACAGAGGCCACCCAGGGTTAGAGTCAGAGATTTTGGTTAGAGTCAGAGATTTTTTTTTCCAGTTTCCTTCTGGAGTAATCTGACCCTAGCTCTCAGCAATCAAATGAGTAACCTGGAAATTTGAAGATCCACATTTATGGGGAAAAAGCAATTCAACTAAAGGCAGGAAATACTGCTAATTCTATTTGGACTCCTGAAATTCTGGGCCACACAGTCTGGAGTGCAACTCTAATCCAACAGCTTAATCCCAAAACCATAAAACCTTACAGTACAAACCTTTTGATGAGGACAGAAATAACCTTGCTCTTCACTAATTAGTATTCACTCAAACTGAAAAGACTGTTTTGAGGCAAGGAGAAAAATATTTAGCTACTTTTGCTTAGGTTTAATTACTTTACAATACAAATAACATTAAAAAAAAAAAAAGTATCAGCATCTATCTTACTTCATACATGCAGTCCTTAAGCCATCATACCACATGCCAACCAACTATTTTTCCTGGGTGGATTTTAAATGTGCAAAACCATGCCTCTCCACACACTAATAAAATGTTCCCCAGCTCCTGGGAGAGTCTGCCTAAAGAAACAAATTGAGTTTGTCTGCTTGCTGCTCCTTAGTCCCTTCCCTTCTGGCTCACAATCAGAAGTCTCAACTTTTCTCTTTCTACCAATGGAGTGCCAAAAACACAGTGCACGTGTATGTACACACACACACACACACACACCCCCTTTGAATTACATATAGAGAAGGAAAAGTTTCAGGAAATTTTTCCATTCAATATGTAAATCAAATCCCTGTTTTTGCCGTCACATGAAATGAAGCTGTTTTCCCCTTCTAATTTGGCAATCTAAAAACTACTTTTAAATAGAAGGGGGTGGGGGGATGAGGGGGAAAGTGCCCTACATATGTACTCATGGAAAAGTCAAGTCTTGTCTCAGTCCTTCACAACTACTCTAGCACTACTTGTACAAGGTTACATTTCAAAACTTTTCTGCCCAGGGACTGGCATGTACTCAAGAGTACGAGCACACTTGTACTCGCACGAACACACTCTCACTCACTCACTCACACACACGCACACATACACACATGAACACACAGAAACCTAATCTCTATTCTCTCTCTCTCTCTCTCTCTCTCTCTCTCACAAACACACACACACACACACACACACACACACACACACACATACACAGTAGTTTCCAAGGATAGCCTATAAGCAGAGTGTAACATTATCCAATCAGATTGAAACCAATACATTCATTATCACCTTTCTAAGGTCCAGAGAGGCCTGTGCAGCTCTTAACATTTATTTTCTGAAGAGGCGACATGCGACTAACTAAAGTTCTTCAGGATAAAGCAGGGATAGCCCAGGAACTCTCCAAGCAGTGCTCAAAAAAAACAAAAACAAAAACAAATTTCCCATCTAAAAAGGTACCACAATTAGTTTCCAATGCCATCTGAGCTACACTTGAACATGATGCTGATACACCCAGGATACTGGCTGAAGCCATAGAAAGGCCCCTGACCAAGACACTCACTCTCTTCTACCTCCCACTTCTCACCCCCAATCAAGCACCAGGGAAACTACTTCAAGTCAGTTAAATCAGCCCCACAAAGCCATTCTCCTGTACTTACATGAACATATGCTGATACCCTTTAAGACACCATAGGCTTGAGCTTTCAAAAGCTTTCATTACCAAAAATTCTTCATTTGAAACCTGAACTGCCTGGCACCAACTCTCTATGTGCCAAAAATCCTCCTACTGACCCCTCCTGACTTACCTTGGGCTGTGCTCGACGAGGAAATGCAACTTTGGGGTCGATCTGAGGGGGAAAAAAGGGAGGAAGAAGTTAATGTTGCATTTTAAAAAGAAAAGAAAAGAAAAGAAAAATGCCAAAAAAGCACCTAATTATAAATCACTCATTTCTCAGGCTTGCAAATCAGCATTTTATAATCTTCCTAGGCAACTCACAAGTACCCTGAACTTTGACCCAGCTAAACTGTGGAAAAAACTAAGAAATACATTGATCTTTTCCATAAACTGAGTATTCAAACTGTAATTCTTTAAAAACAAGATATTATTTGCTATTAATTATTTAGGCAAGGGTTTTTTCCTCAATTCAACACTGAATATTAAATGTTACCTGCTTTCTCATCTGTGGCACACAGCTGGAAGAAAAAATGGGAATGTTATCTGGGGTTTAAAAAAATATAATCTGCAAATTAAATTTAAAGCTTCTTCCAGCTTTAAGTAATTGGTGATTTTTCATACCCTGCCCTTCTTCCACCCAAATAAATAAAACAGGAAGGAAGGGAGAGGGATTCCAAAAAGAAAGAACACATCCAAAAGAAAATGTAAATGAAATTATTCATTTTTTTAAATTATAATTGCATTTTTAAAAATGAGTCTTCTCTATTGATAAAGCTATCCAAAAATGACTTCAAAGCCTGACATGGGAAAACAAAACAAACATCTAAAACACTACACCAGGTAAATACACCTGGCATTTAAAAACCAGAAATCCTTTCATGAGGGTGGGGTAGAAAGAAGTTACCTATCTATGAATCAGGAAGGTAAATTCAGGATAAAAGCCAGTTACAGGAATAGTAAAAAGTAAGCCCCATTATGTTACCTGAAACTGAACTTGGGGGGCGGGGGGCATCAAATTCAAAAGCTTTTTTCTATTTAGTTAAGAAAAAATTACTTAAATGATACAGATTAGGTACTTAGAGAATCTAACACAATAAGGATTTTTTTTTTTTAAAAGTTAGAAAATTACCACAAAACCTTTTAGGTCATGGGGCAGAAAGAGTGGATTTTAAACTGATAGACTGAGAATAAAGGAAGAAGGAAAAGGGGGGAAAGTATTTCCATGGTTAGTTTTCCTTCTGCTTTTAAATATCATGAATCTCTGGGTATATTTATCATAAGAGGGTGAAATGAATATCGCTACAAGTTACTTATTCTGAAGTTTTGGCTTTTATATGAAAAATATTGCCTTTTAAAAATGTACGTCTGAATCCAATTTAGTTCTGCTAAAAAGAAAAAAAAAGTCAAAATTTTAACAAGGGATTTTGTTTGCCTCCCCCCCACCAAGAAAAAGAGCAATTCAGTTTCTTTTTTCACTGACTCACCTCACCTTGGTAGTGATGTAACATGATGCTCTCCTAGTAATAGTTTAAATGTCACAAAAACCTACTTACCTAAACTACGCTATTAAAATGCTTTTAAAACTGTACTAAAAGTAAGACAGGCTCTAGTTTATGTTACCCTATTTTAAAACATATGCCTGAGAAATGAGAGATTCTATGTTTTTTTTAAGCAAAAAAAAATTTTTTTCTAGAAAACTATCCTTTCATAAAGATTAACATGACGAATGTATCTACCAACAGATCCATCAATGACTAGGTATTTGTCTACAAGAGAAATACAACAGGTGTGGATTTTCCATTCTGCCAAACAAATTGTAAGACAGGTACATACTTATTCAAAAGAAATAACCAATTTTAAAAAACTGGTTTCAGACTGTCATGTCAAAATGCAAAAATTAAAGTTATATTCAAAAAAAGAAAAAGCGCTAAAATGAAGAGAATAAAAAGCATGAGGTGGGGTTCGGGGGAGAAAGGGATGATGATTCCATGAGCAGGAAAGGGACAAGACCATCTTCCCATCAAAAAAAAAAAAAAAAGAAAAGAAAAGAAAAGAAAAGAAAAGAAAAGAAAAAAGAAAAAGAAAAAACTATATGACAATGTTAATTTCCAAAAGTCAATTCTCATAACCCAAGTCAAAAGGACTGTAGGTCAAAATAAGATCAGTTTGGTTTAACACAATTTTCCCCCTTCACTGGGAAAACTTTACACAGGCCGCAGGTATTTCTGACGGCTATCTGAGGTGAACATGGCAAATCCGTACCTTTTGCACATCCCCGTCAACTATTTTTTTAAACTACCAAAAAATTAAAAATGTGAGTTAGTTAGGTACAGTTCTACTTACTGTATCTACAAGTCCTCTAGGAAATGACTAGGATACTATTTTTGAAACGAATAGCCGTTACCTAAATAAAACTTTAAACGTAACTGTAAACAAGATCCTCTTTTCCATGTCAATAAACCAACCGCCTCCTGCGCTGAGTTGAAACAAAGTCAAATGCTATGTTATACTAAATAACAGTGACTGAAACATGGCTACAAATACTGAATGAGTGAGAAAGTAATTGATTTGTATCTTATTCCAGATAGGGTTTGACTTACCCACCATAGCTCTAGCCTACTCTATGCTGGATCATATTCCCCACATAAATAACATTTTTGTTTCTTGGGGTGAGGGGTAAAGGGTGTGTTGGAGACTGGAGAGAAAAGAGTAAGAGGAAAGGGCTAAAATCAATTCCTGGAATCTGTTTCAAAATACTTCTTCATTTTTTTTTTTTTTTTTTTTTTTACTATCTTGAAAATATCTAGTCCAAATATTATTAGGGGAGTGAAAGAAGTGAAAGGAGAGAGGGGGCTTCTGAGAATGATATTCTTTGGACACACAATCCAATGATCATATCACAAATGATTATTTCTAGGATGAATGGATACATATTCAGCAAAATTAGTAGAGAAATTAAAAGGAGAAAGATGAGAAATACATTAAAGTGATTTCTCTCTAATCTGAATTAGGGTCAAAATTGGAGAGTAAATTTGACAATCCCAGAAAGCTTTCTCCTGGTTGATTTTGCCTTAGGACTATTTTATGTTGAGGAGAAATTCTTTTACCCCAACTCCTTATTTTATAGATAAGATTAAGGGACTTGCCCAAGGTCACAGGGTCAGTTAAGGCTATGCTCAGGCCCCCTAACCCTTGACCAAATGTTCTTTCTATCACCTTAAATATAAGGTGATAGAAATAAAATCTCTCACATCCACGCCCCAATATCAAATCTCAATGTCACCTTCATGCTACTGGTTGATGCAGCAATATTAAAATTATCAGAAGCTTTCCTGGAGGGTGGGCAATGGACTAACCAGCATCATTTATTATACATAAAACAGTTTAAAAGACACTACTCCTTCCTTCCCACCTCCCCCTATCTTCCGACTAAAAACAAATGAACAAATCACCCAAACTAACTTATTTTCCACCAAGGAATTATAATCTAACCATCTTTTCCCCTCCCAATTCAGACAATGGGTCAATTTCATGCCTGACCTCTACTTGAATCATTTCACTCACTCTGGTCTAGAAGGCTTCAAATTCATACATAAGTATCCAGAACCACACTGAAAGTGTTTGATGTGACAAGGAAAAAAAAATCCATTCAAAATCTAAGGCTTTATCACACCATCTGGAGGTGAAGCTTTAAAGCAATCCCGGAGAAGGGATATTCTAGTTTCTCTATTCTATCCCTTCCAAAACTAAATCACTCTTGGGGTTGAACCCTTCAGAGGGAGATTCTAGCATGGAAGAAAAGAAGAATCCCTAGGAAATAGGATTTTCCCTCATCCCCATGAAGTGACCACTGAATGAAGAATAAAGCTTTGCATTCCAAAAACCCGCCCCAAAGGGAATCTCTCTCTTCAGCCAGTAGTACCATGTGCCTTGCTAGTTGACAAAGAAAAGTTGCTTGCTCCAGCTTGAAGTTATGAAGTCTTTTTTTTTTAAAGCAACTCTTCAGTATATAAAAGCTCCCCCATAAAGATCTCCAATGTTGCCCTCAAATCCCCAGGACTGCAGCTGAGAAATTTAGAAACCACATACTAAAAGCTAGTCCCTCCCCAAAGTGAACTTCTATGCCCAGTTTGCAAGCTCTCCCTGCAACCTACACAGAACTCCAAGCACATCCTGAAAAAGGACGCTGTCTCTTTAAATGAGCCTGTCATAGTCGGAAACGTAGCAGAAAGAGAGCGAACAGCAACAAAAACATACCGTCTTCGAATCTAACTCATGATGGGGCTGAGCTAATACTTTATCTACACTTGCTGGGTCGGCAAACGTGACGAAACCGAAGCCTCTGCAATAAAACAAAGAGGAGGGGGCGGGGGGAGAAAAAAAGAAAAGACTATTTTAAAGAAAAAGGCAAGAATGAATGAACCCCAGCCTGGAAATCGGCGCAAAATTCTCCCTCCTTCCTACCCCGCCCCGCTGGTTCCCCTCCCCCAGCCCATTCCACTTACTCTCCCCAGCCATCCAGAAATGGGGGGGTGGCGCGAGATTGGGGGTTAGGGAGGGGGATTAAGGGTCAAAGGAGGAGAAGGGAGGGAGCGCAGAGGTAACTTAGAAATTGCTCTGCCTCTCCAATCATTTGCCACCTCCGTTTCCTCTCCTCCTCCTCCCCTTAATGCTTTGTTTTATACCAAAGCATGCAGGGCAATTGAGATTCACCTTCCACGGAAGAGGTTCAAGACTTAGGGAACGGGGAACATGGGCGAAGTGGAAATCTGTGTTTATGTGTGTGTCTGTCTGTGTCTGTGCCTCTGTATGTGTCTGTGTCTGTAGACGTTTAAACTATTTGCAAAGTGGATGCTGCAAAACGTCATTCTAGAGGCGAAAAGGGGGGTGAAGAAAATATAATATAAAGCCAACATCTCTCCCGGAGTTAACTCCATATGATCGACCACCAATAATTTAAGAGGAGGGGAGCGAGGCCGGACAGGAAAGAGGCAATGCAGGGGCATTCAGAGAAAAACAAAACAAAACAAAACACCACCACCCATTCTATCCCATTGATACTTCCACAACCACCCCCAAAATAAAACTTTAACTTTGTTCTAAATAAAAACAAATTCAAAAGGGAGAATTTTACCTGGAGCGTTTGGTGGTGGGATCTCTCATGACCATACATTCTCTAATTTCTCCAAATTTGCTAAAATAGTCTCTAAGGCTATCTGTGGAGAGAGAGACGGGATGGGGGGGGTGGGGGTAAGGTGTGGAAAAAGAAAGAAAAAGCAATGCAAATTTTGATCACTGACAAAAAGCAAAAGTAGTATTTTCTTTCTTTCTTTCTTTGCATTTCTTGCACACACAAGGAAAAATACAGCAATAGAGGTCGAATAGAGGGCTCGGAAAGGATTTGCTATTTAAAAAAATAACCTTGCACAGGAGAAGTGGGGAGCCAATGGCGGGGGGTAGGGGGGGGTCTGCACTGGGATAACAAAGAGCAATAAAGAAGCCAAGAAGGGGGGGTCCTGGACTCCCCCCTCCCCTCCTCCCTTACCTGGTGAGGTTTGCCAGCTCAGGCCACCGATAAACATTTTACTAGAGGAAGAAAACATAACAGAAGTGAGCACAGATGTCAGATCGGCCATTTTGACGTGTAACTTACAAAAGCTAAAAGGAAGAGGGGGGGAGGAGAGAACTGGGAGGTGGGGTGGGGGGGAAGGTTACAGCGAAATGCAATCAAACAAAGGTGTGGAACTTCCACGGGGGTGGAGGTGGAGGTGGAGGAGGGGAGGGGGGAGAAGACGTCCTACAAAATGCATGGTCGTCTCCGTTGCAAGGGGAACAATCCGAGAGGTGGTGGTGGGAAGGGGGTGGGAAACTTACCCAGGGTCGTGCTGTGAGTCGTTAGGGCTTCCAGAGGTGGCTTGGCTCCCATCTGCCTCCATATCTGAGGCCCCCCCCGCCCCCCCACCCCAAAAAATTAAGCCCCACAGTGATCGGAGCAGAGCAGCGGCCAGCTACAAGCCCAAAGATCTCCCTCCTCCTCCTCCTCCTTTTCCTCCTCCCCCCCCTCCCGAGCTACACCGAATCTCACAGAGAGACGGAGCCGGGGAAGCAGCGAGATCCGTCACACGTGGGATCAGCTTAGCTCAGCTCAGCTCCTTCTCACCCCCCCACTCCTCCCCTGCCTCCCCCCCCCATCCCCACCTCACCCCCTCCCTCTCCCCACCCCCATCTCCTCCTCCTCCTCCTCCCCCGGCGCACGTGGGGCGGAGTTCTAGAACGTCGTGTAACCAATCCCGGTGACGTCACGCAGCCTGGTGCGGCCCCCTTCCCGCCCTCCTCCCACCACCCCCAACAATCCCAGCGCGCGCGCACATACACACACACATATACACATACACACACACACACACCCGCGCGCGCGCGCGCACACACACACACACACACACACACACACCAACCGACGGGACAGATGCGCACCCGCACACACAAATACAGACACACACACCCATACACACTCACACGCGCGCGCGCGGATCGCACCTAACGATCCATCCTGCCCTGGATCCTGCGGGCGGGAGCGCGAGGCGAGTGAAGCGGCCGAAGAGCCCCCCGAGTTCCCAGGATCTCAAGGGCAGGGATCGCTGGGCTGGGGGGGAGAGGGAGGCTCCCGAAGGTGTGCGTAGGGTCGGGGAGAATTAGAAAGACGAGCCGTGCCTAACCTTAATAGCGAAGAGGCGAGGACCGACCGGGAGAGCTAGCTGACTTGTCCCTCCCTCCCGAGGAGGTCTTCAGGGCACCGCTGCCCCTCCATCCCTCCTTCACTTCGGTCCGCTCCATTCAAGTTTGCTAGCTCATCCCTAGGGCCAGCCTGCCCCTAACCTGGAGCTGTCACCCGCCTCCTGGCTTCTCTCTTTCCAGTCCGATCGCAGAAAATTTGGGTCAAGGACATCGAGAGCGAACTTGGGCTGGCCGCGAAGTACAGACAGGGTGGGGTTTTATTTTTCTGGGGTCCCTTCGATATCCTGCCCTCCCCCATCTCCCTGAAAGAAAAGAAAAGAAAAGAAACCACCACATTCTAAACTTTTATTATCTCTTTCCACTTGGAAGTCGTCTCTGGCCCCCACACTCTGGGACGTGCCACGCTGTTCCCCGGCTTTTCCTGAAAAACACTGCCCCGGGAAAGGTCTTCTTGGAACTTTGAGAAAGATAGGCGGGTTCTGTATCCGGAACTAAGTGCGTGGGGGAAGGAGGCTTTTAAGTTAGTAATGCAGCTTTTAATATACACACATATATTTAATATATATACATATATGTATGCGTGTGTATAAATATGTTCATGCATATTTGTACACACATCTCTTTATGGAGGTCAAGGCCAAGTGAAGTTGGTTCAAAGTAAACGTACAACAGGAGAAATCATTCGTGTAAATTGGAACAAATGGGGGAGGGGTCATTCCAAAGGACTCTCCTGAGCTCATTTAACTGATACATCAAATATTTTATTATTTCCCAAGTTGCACATGCTAATGACCCTCCAGCCAAGGCACTAAAATCTATTAGGTATTAAAATATCATAAGACTTCAAAGATTTTGAAGATTAGGCACTCCCAAAAAAAAAAAAAAAAATAGACCATAGGGGGAAAAAGTGTAGTTCCACGCGTGCCACAGGATTCTCTGCTTACTATGCTGCCCACAACAACAAAAGCTTCAGTTTACCTACTATCCAAGGAGATGATAGACCTTTGTACAAATTGTATTTATTATTGCTTCTTGCAAAGGCAGAAGCAGCAGCAGCAGCAATAGTAATAGCAGCAGCAGTAGCAGTAGTAGTAGTGGTAGTAATAGTAGTAGTGGTGGTGGTAGTAGTAGTAGTAGTAGTAGTAGTAGTAGTAGTAGTAGTAGTAGTAGTAGTAGTAAGACTAACTTTAGTCATTATTATGGTAAATTCTCAATGATTTAGTATTCATTGTTCTGGTTAACTAAATAATAGTTCTTATATAAACCTTATCCAATTCTGTTCCATCCTGTAAATCCTGTGCAATTGAAATTAATCCAGTACCATCAATTATCTGCTATGTGCCAGGCAAATCAAAAATAGTCCCTGCCCTCAACGTGCTTCCATTTCTACTCAGGTAATAGCAGGGAAAAAGAATAAAATATGTAGCCCACTTAGCACTAAGGTTATCTTTTTATGTTCTTTCTGGCTTTTCATGACTCTCTTTAAGGTTTTCTTGGTAAAGATACTGGAGTGGTTTGCCATTTCCTTCTCCAGCTCATTTGACATATAAGGAAACTGAGGCCAAGAGAATTAATTAACTTGCCCAGGGTCCATGAAGCTAACAAGTGTCAGGTTGGATTCAAAATAACTTCTTCCTGACTCCAGGCCCAGTGTTATATCCACTGTACCCCCTAACTGCCCTATAACTAAAAGTTATACTATTAGTTTAACCTGACTAAGAATTTCTGGATCTCAAAGTGATCATTATAAAAATAAGTCATTATTTCACCATAGATTCATGATGTGCCAATTTATAGGATGACAGATGAGTCTATTGCACTGCATTTTAGATTTATGTAGTATTTCAATGTGTTTACATATTCATTCCTTCTTATAACAATGTTCCTTTGCATCTTTTCTTTCATTTATCATTGCTTCTCTGAGGGATTTACATGGAAACTCTCTCCTCTACAAGAAGAAGTTGTGGGGGCACTAAGATGCAAAATGTCACATTCATATTAATGATACTTCCGATCTAATTTTATTTTGTTTGTTTCCATGTTACAAAAGATTGGGGGGGGGGAATTGTGGACAATGAAAGGACTTGTATCTGGAATAAAAATGAAAAAAAAATAGCATCAATAAGACTATTTATATGGGGGCAGCGAAGTGGTGTAGTAGATAAAACAACAGCTCTGAAGTCAGGAAGACCTGAGTTCAAATTTGGCCTCAGACACTTAACACTTCACACTTCCTGGCTGTGTGACCCTGGGCAAGTCACTTAATCCCAATTGCCAAGAAAGAAAGAAAGAAAGAAAGAAAGAAAGAAAGAAAGAAAGAAAGAAAGAAAGAAAAGACAATTTACATGGCATTATTAAAACTTGTTGCTTTAAAAAAATAGTTATGAAGAAAGGGTATTCTTTTCCCCATTTCAGATTTTTTAAAAATGGTATGTGATGAATGGAACTGAATCTTGTCTGAGTTATTAGCAGCTGAACTAGAATCCAGATCTCCAGAGCTTCTTTGATTAACTTTGATTAAAACAGCTTCAGCAGCTGAAAATCAGCATTACATTTAATTTTGAGTAACATCCTCCATTTTTAACACCTTTGATATTTTCAGGGTGTCTTATCTATTCCCTCATCATCTTTTATGCTTGCTACTATCCTATTAATAGCTAAGGTTGGCAATTCTCCCATTTCACAGGTAAAGAAACTGAGGTACCAAAAATTTCAATGGTTCTGCATAAGCATCAATTCAGAAAACTATTTTTAGATTTATGCCCTTTAAGAGTTGGAAGAGGTTTTAATGGATCAGTTAGTCCATCCCTCCTATCTGACAGATGCACAGAAGGAAACTGAGAAGTGGTCAGAAAAAGTCATAGAGTTCACCCTAAAACTAAAGCATGAATCTCCTGGCTTCTGAGCTTGTCCTTATTTAGTACATTTTTTTTCCCATGCAAAATCTCCTTCTACTTTTAGAATATCTCAGAAAACCTAAGGAAACAAATTTTGGATGATTTGTGTATAGTGCTTTCAGGCTTATGGGTAATTTTGTTTTGTTTTGTTTTGTTTTTTTTGTGGGGATATTTTATGAAAGGAAATGTGGACCAAACAGCAAAATAGGAGGGAGTAGTCCTATTTTCTATTTTAGGCCTTGCAATGACTGTTTGACCTTGTGGGAATTAGCCATGTGAAACCTCAGTCTCCCCATCTGTAAACAGGTTAAAAAAAGAGTGAGAGATCTGCATGGAGTTATGTTTCAAATGAGATCTTTTGCAAAATGCTTTAAAAGTGTTACCACCAAATGAGCTATATATTAGCTATAACATGAGACTCATGTATTATTAATATCATCACACAGTAATACATTTCATATACAATTGCCTGAACTACTCCTTTGGAATATCCCTAGGCTTGTCCCTATTGCACACTTATAAAAGGTCACTGTCAAAATAAAAATATATATAGGACTTAAATGTCTCCATTCAGTTACTAACAGCCTTGTGCGTGGTTTAAATTGGAAAAGAAAGATTCATTTCAACTTCTTTGCTATTTAACACGCTTTGTGTAGTCTGGTATCCCGTTTCACCTCCAAGCCACTCCAAGAGTCTGTTTCACGAAGCGGAGTTCTATAGTAATACAAGACTTGCATTTAGATTACTGACTCTACCCAGGAATTTTCCCTCCAGTCTTAAAAAAAAAAAAAAAAAAGTGTTTTGTTTTGTTTTTTTTCTGGGGAGTTGGGGAGAGGAGAAAAGGTGGAATTAATCAAGTCATTTTTATTCATGAAAAGTTTCAGCAAACTTAAATTCTGGGTCTGAATTTCTGTGGCTGGGTATGTCTTCTTGAGCAAACTTTAGTTGCTTTTTACACGAGAGAGGTTTCTGAACATATTTACAAATTTGGGGCTTTTCACAGAAGTAATGAATATGCCCCTGGATTCAAGACTTCTAACTATACATGTGAAGTCATAGCCCATGAAACCCAGAGTGGTATCTTCCCCCTAGAGACATAACTGAAGATGTAATATTGAAATTTTTGAAAACTTGGAAAAGAAAAGTTTCAAGGGACTTTGTAGAGACAAAAATGGAAATATGAGGATAGGATTAAATTATATGTTAAATGATGTTTTGTATTGTGTTTCACTTTTTATATATCTCTCCATACAGTAAGCAGTCAATAAATGTTTATTGGATTTGATTGAATTATATATAACAAGTTTAATTTTTTTTTTTTTTTTACTTCTCTAAGTCCCTCTGCTGGCTTGGAGTTATAAAGCCATATTGTATATAATTTGGTTTGCTCTTAAATGATCATATTTAGAATATTTTGAAATCTGGAGGCCCCTAGAATCAGGAGGCAAGGGAACAGAAAAATTGGAGTGCTTTCCCCTTCCCTTATTTGTCAGGAAAAACGATAAGTACACCAAAATAGAATCCCATCTTAAAACAAAAGTCTTCTGGGTTCCCCAGGTCCAATATAACTGAAGATATACATCTTATAAATGGGTTGTTTACATCCCATGTTTCTTCATAAGCTGTACAGAGCTTCTTGGTCCCCTCATCTCCCTACCCAAATTTATAGAAACTCCACTATGGGAAATGCCCCAAGACCAGTTGAATAAAAATGACCAAATCCTCAGTCAGTACACAGCCTTTAACTGAGTAGAGAGCACTGTACTAGGTTGTGTGAGGAGATACAAAAGAAATCTTTCTTCTCGAGGAGCATGAGGGTTGTAGCCAGAGTGGCTTGGAGGGAACTGGGTGAAATTGCAGCAAAACCAAGGAGAGCTCTGTGCTCTTTCCAGCATTGCCCTGGTTGCCTCTGCATCACCTGCATTTATTTTAATATTATGATGCAACTGCTTTCCACTTTCTTGACAGAGTCTGAATGTGTTTAGGACTGTAGAGGTGAGCACTGGAGCCTGCCATAGTTTAGAAAAGACATTCATATGCCAAAGAATTCTCATAAGAACACAATCAAGAGAAGGGAGGGCTTTAAGACCATTCATAACAATGGGATAAAAGAACTGGGGATATTTACCTAATTTAACTAATAGACCTAGGTCAGATGTGATAACTATCTTCAAATACTGAATACAAAAAAAAGCAAGAATAATGATATATTTATATATTGATTTAAGATTTGAAAAATATTTTATATACATATCAGCTCATTTGCTCTCACAGTTTCTCCCAATCTTTATGAGAGAGAAGCTATTGTTGCTATATAATTTTACAGATGAAGAAACTGAGGCATCAAGGTGTTAATCCTGATTTACTCAGGGTCTCTCATAGGAAGTAGATGAAGCAGTAGAATTCAAACTCATGTCTTCCTGACCTCAGCACAAAATCGACCACACCACCTAGTGGCCTCTATTTGAAGTGTTGTTCTTGGAAAAAGAATTAGGCTTGTTTTACCCTGTTGCAAGAGGCAGAATTAAGAGGAATGGATGGTTCCCAGAAAGTGAGTTTTGAAACTTGGTGTTTTTCTTTTGTTTCTCTCATACATATGGAACACCTCTCCTTGCTCTTCAATACTCCCCCATTTCTTACCAAAGTAGAGTCATCAGGTCATAGACTTCAACCTAGAAGTGACCTCAGAAGCCATATAGTCCTATTGCTAATATAGCATCATATTAGTGATGAGGAAACTGGGTTGAAGTGATCAGATAATAAGTGGCAGAGGAAGGGTTTGATCCTCTGATTTCATTTTTTTTTCTACCAGATTAGAAGTTCTCAAAGTTTTTAGCCACAGAATCCCTTTGTGTTCTGAAACATTACTGAAAACCTCCTACCACCAAATGCTTTCATTTATATGGATTAAATCAATTTGATATTTTCTATATTAGTAATGAATAATTAACTGAATTGAAAAAGGGGAATGAGAGCCCTCCCAGAATTCCAGTAAGGATTATAATTAAAATACCTTCATATTATTACAAAATAGTTTTGATCTTGTAGACCCCTGAAAGGGATCTCCAGGAACCCCTGCGAGGGAGGGGTTGAGAAACCTCTGCACTAGATCATGATATCTCTATCTTAACTTGCCTTATGTCACTGTCCTTCAGAAAATTATAGACACAGCTAGAAAGGACCTTAGAAGTCAGCAAGTACAAATCCCCCCCTTTAAGGAGGAGAAAATAGACTTGTTCAGGATCACACAGCTCATAAGTGTTTGACACAGAAATTGAACCCAGGCTTTCTTAAATCCATGTGCCTATCCACTACATCACTCAATCATTACTTAATCTGCTGTAAATAACAAAAACAGACAGTACTCTGACTTGTTTGATTAGGGGGTATTATCCACACTTCCACCACTGTAGTCTGGGTGAGAGAACAGTAGGCTGCTTGAAAGACTAAATTGGACTTAATACAGCCAAGGTAACAATAATATTCTTGCCATGTTGTTCCTTTCCATGTGGAATCCATTTGTCCTTCTTGTCCCCTAGGCTTTATCTTCCATTTTCTCATGCCTAATCAGTTACCAGTTTCATGTTGATGAAAGATTCCTGGGCCCCAGAAGGGAATGGGGAGTACTTTCAATTCCACCTGGAAATTGTTGACATAGGGCCACAGACCTTCTTTCTTTGTACTTTCCGCATGTGCTTTGGAAGCTCACCCCACTGTGACCTGGTCACGAGCTTTTCTGGAAGTGTTACAGCTGGAATACCAGCGGGGTTCTCATTTCCCTCCCTCACATGCAGTGAATACCACAGCTGGGGGATCCAAACCTCTCCGTATTTATCCCCGTGACAGACCTTTAGGCAACCTAGAGCTGTACTTGGGTTTGGCGGTAGCACGTAGTTGGTTCTTTCCCCTTATTCTCTCACTTACATTATACCACCTGTAGCTCAGGAAAGTAGCAAGCAGAGACGCAACAAATGTAACTTGTGGAATTCCTGAGAAAAGTTTGGTGTCCTCGGGCAATCAAAGTTAAGGGAGTAGAGAAACAGGAAATTAGCCCCTTTTACAAGGGATCTTTTTGGTTGAGTAAGTATTCAGCGATGGGAATCATTGCCCTCTTCTGGACAATTCTGGGTTACCTGCTCCTCAGCATATTGGCTCCCTCCACTGGCTGAGTAAGGGAAGCTGTTATCTCCCCAGTAGAAACATAGAATTCTAAGTTCAAGGCCTGGAGGTCTCCTCTCAATGATGTACAAGTTCTCATGTGTCATTTATTTGAAGCCAAGGACCTTAACAAAAGGCTCAAATGCCATTTCTACAATTCTAATCAATGACTTCTAAAAGACTAGGGGAAAAAAAACCACTTAATTAAAAATATAAGAAACAGCATTGTAATTTGACCACGAGAATGGGATGCACTCAGGTCTAAATTGAACATGGAAGGAAGGAAAAAAAGAAAGAAGGAAGGAAGGAGAGGATAGAGGGAAGGAGGAAAGGAAAAATAAATGAAAGAGAAAGAGAATAGTGAAAAATTAGGAAAGGAAGAAAGAAGGAAGAATGAAAGGGAGAATGAAAGGAGAGAAAAAATGAACAGAAAAATGAAATGAGTGAAAATAAAGAGGACAGAAAAAATAAGAAAAGGGAAAAGAAAGGAAGAAAATGAAAGGAAAGGAAAAAGAAAGTTGGAAAAAAGAAAAGAACAAAGTAAGGAAAGGAAAGAAAGAAGGAATAAAGGAAAAGGAAGAAGTCAAAAAGGAAAGAAAAGAAAGCTGGAGAAGGGAAGGGAAAAAGTAAATATGAGAACAATTAGGAATAGACTCTAAAGCAATTTGCTGAGCAAGACATCCATACTAAAAATACTAATACTTGGAAGGAACATAATAAATAAAAGTGCGGATGTGACCATGGGTGGGAGGAACAAGAGGCTCTTGGTATATACACCCAGAATTAGAACAAAATGAAGCAGCAACAATCCCAAAAGGAATAGGAATGAACCCACGAATAATTGGTAGCTAATTATGGCTCTTTCTTTCCTTGCCAGCCTGGCTAAGAGAATTCTCCATTTTTAAAAACCAATAATGCCAGTGCTACTTCCACCCTTATCCCCATTCCTCCCAACCCAAATGATTGGTTATTGCTCCATGTTTTGTAAGGGTGCTGAACTCACTTTTGCACTTGATAAATTACTCATAATAGAGAAGAGAGCTAATCCAGGCACTGTACCCACTCAGCTAGGTCACAGAAAATCTTGAGCATTCAAAATCCAAATTCAGAAGTCCAAAATGGTGCAAACTAGACATGCCAACAATTCATATGAAAAATACTCGGGAATTTTAGTTCAAAGCTCAGCAGTCCCACAATTTTACAGAAATCTATCATTCAATAAGGTTCTATCAAGAGATTCGTAGAGTGATTACTGGAGTGGAATGATAGAAATACAATAGACAGGGTCACTGTATTATGTATTTTACTGGACTTTTTATGGAAAGTTTCAATTTGGGGATAGGGATCCAAAAATCACTAATATGAAAGTAAACCATATCAATAAAATTTGTTTAAAAAAAGAAATATAGGATCTAGATCAAGTATGGATAGAGCAATATAAGGCCCATGAAATCATTTGTTAAGACAGGCAATGGTGAAAACTAGGTATAATGATCTCCCATTGTGTAAGGTCTATAAGTTGATAATTTTGTATGGCCTGTGAATGATGTTATGAATATTCAAAAGGCCATTGGCAGAAAAAAGGCTTCCCGCCCCAGTTCTAGATGGACTAAGTGCCATTTTACTTTCAACTAGTTGGGTTACATTTGGGCTATCATCTTCAATTCCAGACAACACTTTTTGAGAGGGGAGTTGAGCAGTTAATCATGCAGAGAGGTGGTGAAGAGGAGAAAAGGTGAAGAGCATGATGCTCAAATGTTTTAAGATTTGTCTCCTGAGAGTAGAAATAGATTTATTCTGGGTTACTCCAATTAATAAGAATAAAACTAATAGATAGAAATTACAGGAATCCTGATTTTGGCTTAATGCAATGAACCCTACCAATTAGAGCTACACAAAAGGAATTAGTGTTTGAGTATGAGGAGGGAATATGTTCCAGGCATGGGAGAAAGCATGAGATAGAATGTCATATACAGGGAACAGCAAGAAGGGTGATATGTAATGTACCTGCAAAGGCAAAATAATCTGACTGTAGCCAGAGTGTAAAGGGAATTGATGAAATAGGAATCTGCAATATCAAATGGCACAAAATTCTGTTCAGGAAAGATCAGTATTTCAGATAAGCCATAGGATTTGGTCACTAAGAGATTAGAGAGAAAAGTTTCAATAAGGTAGTTGAGGTAGAAGAAGATATTACAAGAGGTTAAGGGATGAGTGGGTGATAAGATTGAGGAAATAGTGGATGTACCCTTTCCTTTTTAGAAGTTTGGCAATGAAAGAGAAAAGAGAGATAGAATGAAAGCCTGTGTTTCTGGTAAAAGCTCATTTCTAAAATGTATAGAGAAATTACTCAAATTTATAAGAATACAAGTCATTTCTCAGTTGATAAAATCAAAGGATAGGAACAATTTTCAAATAAAGAAGTCAAAGCCATTTCTACTCATATGAAAAAATGCTCTAAATCACTATTGATTAGAGAAATGCAAATTAAAAAAACTCTGAGGTACTACCTCACAGCTATCAAAATGGCCAAGATGACAGGAAAAGATAATGATAAATATCAAAGGGGATGTGGGAAAGGAACACTAATGTATTGTTAGTGAAGTTGTGAAATGATCCAACCATTCTGGAAAGTAATTTAGAACTATGCTCAAAGGGCTATAAAACTGTACAGACCCTTTGATTTAACAGTCTCACTACTGAGTCTATGTCCCAAAGAGAAAATAAAAAAGGGGAAAGGACTCACGTGTGCAAAAATGTTTGTTGCAGTTTTTTTTTTCAGATGGCAAGAAACTGGAAATTGAATGGATACCTATCAGTTGAGGAATTGTTAAACAAGTTGTAGTATATGAAGATAGTAGAATATTATTGTTCTATAAGAAATAATGAGCAGACTTATTTCAGAAAAGCCTGGAAAGAAGTAACTGTTGCTGAGCAAAGTGAACAGAACCAGGAGGACATTGTACACAGTAACAACAAGATTATTTAATGATCAACTGTGATGGACTTGGCTCTTCTCAACAATGATGTGATTTAAAGGACTTCCAATGGACTAGGAATGGAAAATACCAGTCGCATCCAGAGAGAGAGAACTATGGAGACTGAATCTGGATTGAAATATAACATACCCATTTTCTGGTTTTTTTTTTTTGGCTTGTTTTCTTCAACAAGAGTACTATATGATGATCAATTCTGATGGACATGACCCTCTTCAACAATGAGATGAAACAAATCAGTTCCAATGTTCAAAAATGAAGAGAACCAGCTACACCCAGAGAAAGAACTATGGGAAATGAGTGAGAACCACAACATAGCATTTCCATTCCTGTTTTTGTCCACTTGCATTTTTGTTTTTCTTCTCAGGTTATTGTTACCTTATTTCTAAGTCCGATTTTTCTTGTGCAGCAAAATAACTGTATGGATATGTCCTAATATATTGTGTTTAACATATACTTTAACATATTTAACATGTATTGGTCTACCTGCTATCTGGAGAAGGGGATGGGGGAAAGGAGGGGAAAAGTTGGAGCAGAAGGTTTTGCAAGGGTCAATGATGAAAAATTACCCATACATATCTCTTGTAAATAAAAAGCTTAATAAAAAATAATAAAAAAGGAAATATGAAAAAATATTTTTTTTAAAAAAGAAAACTATTTTTGCATGTATTTCAAAAAAATAAAATACTATTAAAAATAAAATTAATGAATTTACCAAAAAAGAATCTACGTAAGATTGGGGGCTGAATAAAGCTAATTTTAAAAATTTATTGTGTTTATGAAAGCAAAACCTATTTTTTTCATAAAAATTAAACATGGTATCATAAAAAAAAGAAAGGAAATCAAGGACAAGCAACAGCCATGATGTAAATGTAAAGGAAAATTAGGAAAATATCTGGAATATAAAGATTTGAACTAACCAGACAAGTACGAATAAGATTTCAATTGTTATATGCGGAAGGAAATATTTGTAGTAGGACATACAAATCTGAAAATTGGATAGAGTGGTTGGGATGACTATTATAGTCAAGGATGATCTACTGTTGTGGTGGTGGAAGTCAAGGGAAGAGATGAGTTATCAATATATCAAGTGGAAAGTATATCAAGTAAAAGGAACAGAGGGTTGAGGTACATCCACAGACATACACAAAGAGGATCCAGGGATAAGGACCGAGAAGGAACATCCAGAGAAGTAGATAGAAAAAGCAGACATTTCAGTGTAATAGAAGCAAAGGGCAGAGGATGCTTTAAGAAGAAGGATGTGGTCTACAGTATTAAATTGTACAGAGAGATCAAGAAGAATAAGAACTGAAAAAAGTCTATTAGATGTCACAATTAGGAAGTCCTCGCACATTTTAACAAAGAGAATCATTTCAGCAGAATGATAATCATGGAAGCCAAGATCAGAAGGAATAATGATGAAATGAAGATAGCAATTAAATTTCATTCCTTTGAGAAGTTTTGTTGTGAAAGTACTGTGAATATGGCACTATAGTATAGTAGATAGAATACTGGGCTTAGATCCAAAAGTACCTATGTTGATATTTTGCCTTCAATATTAACAGCTACATTACTTTGGTCTACTCACTTAAACTCTCTGTGAGTCTTACTTTCCTCATCTACAAAATATGCATTATAAAACTGCAAAAACCTACCTTGCAGAGTCATTTTTGTTAGATGATTATATAAAGTAATTTTAAACCCTTAAGAAGTATTTTATAAATAGCCCCTAATATTCTTCAGTATCTCAGACATAGATATTTGATAAAAGCTTGTTGAAATTTTCAGTTGAATTGGATAACCTGCTATGTGACTTACCAAAAACTCTCTCTTCTGTGTTATGACAGAAACAAGATATGATTCTTGACCTCCAAGAGCTTATGTTCATGTTAGGGACACAATTCATGAACATGAAATAATCAGAAAATTTTAGAGTTTGGGATAAAAATAAATCAATAGACAACGGGCTGGGGCAGAGATCTGATAAAATGGCTATATTTTGCTCTGTTCCATGAATTTACTTGACAGGAAAAAAGACATGGATTTGGAGAATTGTAAATACAGTCTAAATCATTTTTTGGAAGAAAGAAAGAAAGAAAGAAAGAAAGAAAGAAAGAAAGAAAGAAAGAAAGAAAGAAAGAAAGAAAGAAAGAAAGAAAGAAAGAAAGAAAGAGAAAGGAAGGAAGGAAGAAAGAAAGAAAGAAAAGAGAGAGGGATGGAAGAAGAGGGATAGAAGGAAGGAAGGAGGGAAGAAAGGAAGGGAAGGGAAGGGAAGGGAAGGAAGGAAGGAAGGAAGGAAGGAAGGAAGGAAGGAAGGAAGGAAGGAAGGAAGGAAGGAAGGAAGGAAGAAAATTTTACAGAATCACAAAATTATAGAGTAGCAGAGTTGGAAGCCAACTCTAGGGTCATCTTGTCCAAGATATACCTGAAAATTAATCCCTTCTTCACTGAGCTCAATAAGTGCTCAGTAAGGGTTTGTTTGAAGACTCCCAGTGAGAAAGAAATGACCGTCTCCTTGTTTGAGTGTTTTGAATAGCTCTGTTAGAAGTTTCTGGAAATCCACATTATGAGTATTTCCATCCATCACCTTCGAGAATCAAGCAGAATAAATCTGATCTCTTTTGGGACTGATAAACCTGCCAGTACTTGAAGACAATATTGTTTACTTCCACTACCACTCTTTCAATGCTAGGGCAGTATACCTCTGATGTATGTCAACACCCTTCACTGAATCTTAGGCTCAGAGAGAGTAGTCCTACTCTTTTATTGTGTAGCTGTCTATCTAAGCAGCTTCCAGGACATACAGATTAACCCAGGCTGATTATCAAAAACTTTTTAGAGATAGGCAGGATGAAGCTGACCATATCTGGCAAGGCTCCAAAACCAAGAGGCAGGGGTAGTATGTAACTGCCTAGAGAGTGAACATTCTACTCTCCAGTTGAAAAAGAGGTAGTATCAAGAACAACTGAGAAGCATATAAAAGGATTAAGGAGAATTAGAGAGTAGAACTTAAAGAGGTGGATTCTAGGAGGAGAAGGTAGTTGTCTAGACAAAGCAAAATATATAAGAAAAGGTAAGTAGCAATTTGAGGGTAAAAAAGATAAAAGGTAAGTTAACAATTAGAGGGTAAAATAGATTGGTAGAGTGAGTTGGTGAGTAGGACAATTTGGTGAAATAAAAGATTAGTATAAGGCTAAAAGGGAAATAGTTATGACTGTGATGTTATTGTTGAGTCTAAGGAAAGGAAATCGACTGAGGTTGCCAAATTATTAAAATGTAACAAGTTACTGTAAATATTTTAATTAGGTGCTAAGCATTTAACTTACAAGTGGTTAAAAAAAATTTCTAAAAAGGCTAAAAATCTCAACCAGTATGGAGAATAGGGGAAATTGTACAATGATTTGCAACATGTGTGATGTTTTTATTTCTGCCTCAGATGAGTGACTATTATTTTTGTTCCAAGTGTAGGCTGAACTCCCTCCTGGAGGAGAAGGGAAGGGATTCTACCCTCCAAGTTGTTAGGGAGAAATGTGTTTCTAAAGGAAATAGAAACACATTTTCAATGGGAAAAAGGAAGGCATTTGAGATGGAAGAAGAGAAATGTGTCACTGGAGAGTAGAAAAGGAGGGGAAAAGACAGCTGCACAATTACAGATTAAAAACAAATTTCAGGCTCTTCCTGGAGATGAAGCTACTGGATGCTCATAGGAGAAAGAAGCTAATTATGCTCCAAAGAATGATAAAGTAGAGCCTCAGCAGAGTTCATGTGAAAGATCCTCCAGAAGAGATCAGAAAAAGGCAAGGGGCAGTTGGGAATTTCTTGCTTGGGATACTGAGGCAGCTAACATCAATCAGATAACAATAGATTTTTGTCTTTCCTAAGGCATATATCAAAGATATAAAAGAGAAACTCCCAAGACTTATGGAAACAGATGACAGCTACCCACTACTGGTGATTCATATGGGTGCAAATATCACTGCCAGAAGAAACCAAAGCAGTATTGCCAACAATTAAGTCTCAGGCAAAAAAAAAAAACAAACCAAAAAACTGAAGAGCACAGAGATCCAGGCTATGTTTTCTTCACAGTTGCCCGTTGAAGACAAGGGATGCCAAAGAGAAAAAATAATTTGGGAAGTGAACAGCTGGCTAAGAAATTGGTGCCTGAGAATGAGATTTAGATTTCTGGACCATGACTTAAAAATAGGGGTGACAGATTCCTAGCCAGAGATGGAGTGCATCAATGAAAAGCTGAATGCATTTGCTGAATATCTTGCAAATACAATCAAAAGGTAATTATGCTTTAAAAAGTACAACAGAGAAAACTGCTCATGTATATCACCCAAGTTAGAAACCACACAAAGCACCCAAAAAGAAGGAAGAGAGTTGGATTCAAGACACACAGTTCACAAAAGGCAAAATTCAAGAAAGGAGGCAAGAGAAAAACCTATGGCCTCAAATTTCTATTAACAAATACCCAAAGTTTAGGCAGTAAGCAAAAGGAACTAGAAATAAAACTGACCTGATAGGTATCACTGAAATTTGGTGAGATGAGACTTATGACTATACTGTGACTCTAGAAGGGTGTCCAACATCTTTAAAGATGTGGAATAATTTTTTGTTTGTTTTGTTTTAGAAAAAAAGAGGGTAGCTTAGCTCTTTATACTTACTTTATAAGTAAAATAGAGGGGAGAAGCATGGTAGACAGCATGTAATTGAAATTCAGTGGAGGAAGAAATAATGGTTTTGTCATTGGAGAATAATACAGACTACCTGGACACACAGAGGAAATAGGTAAAGGATTTGATAAATATCACATCTATCACAGAGGAATGACACAGGAGTGATGAAAAATGTAAATTATCCAAATAACTGCTATAGTTATTCTCTGTCTCTGTCTCTCTCTCTCTCTCTCTCTCTCTCTCTCTCTCTCTTTCTCTCTTTTCTTCCCTCTCCTTTTTTTCTTTCTCCCTCTCCCTCTTCATCTTTCCCTTTTCTCCCTTTCTCTCTTTCCTCTCCCTCTCCCTCCCTCCCTCTCTGTCTCTCTTTGTTTCTGTCTCTCCTCTCTGTCTCCCTCTCTCTTCCTTTTTTCTTCTCCCCTCTCTTCTTTTCTAAAAAGCTAAAAATCTCTCTCTCTCTTTCTCTCTCTCTCTCTCCATCTCTCCTTTCTTTCTTCTCTCTCTTATTCTCTTCTCCTCTTCTGTTCTCTCTCTCTTTTTCCTTCCTTCCTTCTCTCCCTCCTTCCGCTTTTTCCCTCCCTCAAGTAAGGTAGCTAATGATTTCCTTGCCTGTTTTAGTGATCATTTCATCCTTTTAAAAAATAGAAGAACCAAGAAGAGGAAATTCTATTCTAGATTGGATTCTCTAATAATAGGAAAGAAGCAGTTTCTAGAATGGAAATGATGGGAACCCTGGATAGATGTGACTGCTCCCTCTTGGGGTTTGTTATAGAAAAGGATGGGGATCTTGACCTGTTATACAAAAGGATGGGGAGCATAACCTGACATACATTCTAGACATAGGGAAAGCAGATTTTAAAAGATTAAGAATTGTTATACATAGGATTTCATGAACTAAAATGCTACAAATAAAATCATCCCAGAAAGGATAGGAAGATATAGTTAGAAGTTTGTCTGAAAAAAAAATCTGGAGGTTTTAGGAAACCGCAAGCTCAATATGAGTCAGTGATATGATGGCTCCAATAGATTGTTGTTTGTCCTTCATTCTGGAAGAACGTGATATCAGGAAGGTGATGCAATAAGCATGCAAGTTAATAAATAAAGAGCCCTAATGCAATCATGAATGATGGTAAAAGCAACCTTTTCCTCCACTAGGAAAACAATAGTCCTACCATACCAGTCTCTCATCCAACCCTATATGTAATAAATACCATGTTCAGTTTGCAGTGTCACAATTTAAAGACATGGAAAAGCTGAAAATCGTGAAATGTAGATTGATGAAGATCTGAGTTCAAATCCTCCTTGAGATACTTATTAGCTATGTGTCCCTGAGGAGTCTAACCTATCTTAGCTTTTATTTGCTCTTCTGTACAATAGGGATAATAATACTACCTACCCCATAAAGTTGTTATGAAGGTCAAATGAAATAATATATATAAAGTACATTGGAAACCTTATAACAACACACAAGTGGTAGTTATTATTATTTTGGTTTCAAGAATATAGGATTACCTATCACAATAAGGTATATAAGTAGAACTTTAGTTTAGAAAATGTTATACTCCCCTCACCTCTTTTTTTGGGGGGGGGGAGGAATATACTGATCAACTTCTTTTCCCAGTGCTTCTAAAGACATCCTCAGTATCTTCACATTCTGTAGGTTCTTCTAGGATGTCATTTTTGCTGCTTACCAATGAAATTAATATTACTTTTTTATCCCACTCACGTTCCAGATTCAATCTGTGTTTTTTCATCAGTAGATTTGTGTTTAGTTGATTAGTTATTCATGTATAATGCAAGATGACAAGAGTAGCAATATAGAGGAATGATTATGGGGAATACAGGTTTAACAGCATTCAGGATTTTTTGGCAGATAGGTTAGTATTCCGTAAATGGGACAAAGTTTTCTCCTTATCTATCTTGGGACTAAAGTAAATGAAAGGCATTAGAAGAAATGATTCTGATAACATACTCAATGGCCCCTAACCCCTCTCTTCTTTCTATATCAGAGTGGTCAGTCCTTAGTGTATCAGACCTGCACAACATTTCACTCACACCATTTAATACTTCATTGTTAACATCTCAACACTTTAGCGTCCCCACTTCTCAAGCAGAGCCAGAGTGAGTCCTAAGATTAAAAAAAATGTTTAAAATGTAAAAGTGAATGTAAAGAAGACATTATACAAATTACAAGATAATTCTTGCATTTAACAAAGGTTCCCTTAAGTATGATCATCGCTTCCCTTCCCCCAACATGGCTATATTTAAGGATCTGTTAATAAAATCATAGGATCATGGATCACTACCTCCTCTCTGTCTCCTCCAGTCCAGCTATATTTAAGGACCTGATAATAAAATCATAGAATCTTGGAATATCACCTCTCCTCCCTCTCCCCGAAACCACCTATATCTAAGGACCACATAATTAAATCATAGGATCATGGAATAATAGAATTGCAATGGACATAGAGAAGCAATTTGGTACATGGAATATAGAATGTACCATATGGTACATATGAATGAAGTCAGAGAGCCTGGGTTCAAATCCCAATTCACTTACTTGCTATCCATGTGACCTACTTGGATAATTCATGTCAGTTCTTAGGACCTTATTGGGCCAAGTGGCATTTGTGGTTTCTTCCATTCTGAATCAGTGATCCTATGTTCTCAGAGGTCATCGGATCTGATAGCCTCATTTTACAGATGAGAAAGCTGACTTGTGACCTACCCAATGTCAGAAAGCTAGTAAATAATAGTCAGATCTAGAACACTTGTGATTTCAAGTCCAATGTGTTTTGTGAGCAAAGAAATTTCAAGTTAACATGTTAGAAGCCATAGCTAATCAAACATAATGAGAAATAATAGTTTTGAAGTTACAATAGAAAACAATAGAGAAATAGATTTCTAAATAATCAATTTACAAATCTCTTTTCAGGAACACTTTTATTGTCTACAGCAGCAATCTGAAAAGTGAGAGATCTATGATCTCTCATCCAGGATGGGTGGGGGTAGATATGGGCCAATTAAAACGTATGTAATGGACAGCTGAAGGGTGGAGAGATAGATTATGTTCAGTAGTGTTCTGGAGCCAACTTGTTCCAGCTGGCTTCTCAAGAACCTGTACAAATTTAAATTGTTACATTTGCAGCATGAGCATTATACCTTGAAAATGGGCAAATGCTACAATTCAGGAACTGATTTCTTATTTTGTTGGTTGTTCAAACTCAAATAAAGTTATGGAAAAAAATTTTAATATTCAATTTAAATTTTAAAAGTTTACCTTTTTTTTTGGGGGGGGGGGAATTTATTGTTACATATTTACCAGCACAATCCTGGTTGCATTCCATTTTCCACCTCCCCACTTCCCTTCCACCCCCACCCCATAACCACTCAAAAGTCTAGTCTCTAACACAATTATATTAGTTCTTAATCTTTAATACTCCCTAACACTGTCTCCTTCCTCTACTGTGCAAACTCCCAACCTCCTCCATTGTGAGCTGCAGTAGGCCTTCCAAATAGTGTTATAACTTACTAGGCATCCACTACAATAGCAGCTGCATAAGTGCCATTGGAAAAATCATATACAGTTATCACTTCTACATAACTGAAGTTAGGAGCCTAGCACTCCAATGAGCTAGAAAATAGGCATAAAATTTTGTAGCCCTCTCTTCATACCAGAGAAGAAGTCTAAATTTTATGTTTTTCTTTTATTGGGTATTTACAGTATCTTATTACAAAATTCATAATTATCTTATTCATTTCTGAATTTCTAAACTTTTTGTGTCATCTGTTAGGAAAGGATAACTATACATACAAATACACATATATTTCCACATACATATACATATACATTGCTATGGGTGCAAAGCATACATGTCATATAATATGTGTGTATGTGTATTTATGTGCATATATATGTATGTGTGTGTATAATTGGTGAGTATTTAGTAACACTTATATATGTGTGTATGTGTGTGTATAATTATATTAGCAGTCCTTAAGTATTTGAAAGTCTGTCACCTGGAGAAGAGACTAAATGTGTTCTGTTTGGCCCTGGAGGCTAGAAGAAGGAGCCTAGGTAGAAAATAGAAAGGAGTCAATTTGGACTTGATGTCCAGAAAACTTAACTAATCACTGGAACTATTCAAAAGGGGAATGGGCTAAGGGAAAAGACTCTTCACGATCCTGTTTGCTTTCCTCTGAATTCTTTCCTGTTTATCCATGTCCTTCTTAAATTGCAATGCCCAGAATGGAACACAATACTCTCTGTGCTAACAAGAATAGAGACCAGTAGCCCTATTACCTCTCTCTTCCTGGAAGCTCTACATCTCCTAAAGCCATTCAAGACCATATATGGTAGATTTTTTGATTTCCACTTCATACTGCTGACTCATATTGAGTTTGTAGTCCATTGATATCCCAGCCTCCTCAAATCTTTTTCAGAACAACTATCTATTCACATCTGCTTCATCTTATATTGAGAAGGTAATTTTTCTGTGCCCAAATAAAAGACTTTATTTTTATTCCTATTTCATCTCGTAGGGTTCAGCCTAGAGCTCTGGATAGCTATTACCCTTTAAGATTCTGACTCTGGAATGTACTGTTATTCTTCCTTCCAAGCTTAGTGTCATCTGCAGATTTGGTAAACATATCATCTATGCTTTTATCTAAGTAAGTCATTAAGAAAAATATTAAGCAGCACTGAGTACTCAACTAGAAATTTCCTGCCACTCCAGTGGATATCAAGCCATCAATAACTATTTTTGGAGTCTGGTAATCCAACCTACCCTGAATCTATCTGCCTATCTATTTTCACCTAATCCATATCCATTTTCCCCACATACAAAAATGGTATGAGATACTTCATCAAAATCTCTGATGAAATACAATTATTTAGAATGACCCAGCATAATGGAATGACAATATTGCCTAAATTAACTTAGTTATTCAGTACTTTGCCAGTCAAACTATTAAGGGATTTTTATAGTGCTTAAAAAAAATCCTAACAAATGCCATATGGAAGGACAGAGGGATAGAATGTAATGAATAGAAGAAGGAAAGAAGGAAACCTAGCAGAACTAGATTTCAAGCTACTCTGCAAAGCAATAATCATTCAAATGATTTTATGCTTCTATGGATTGATATTGCTATTTCAGAAAGGACCAATGATATCACAAGGGTGATGTGTTGACTTGCAAGTTGAATTAAATTTAAATGAGATAGAGGGGCACAAAGTCATCAGCCTTACTCTCTCCTCCAGAGTCATTGTGTGGTCCTGAGCAAGTCACTTAATCCTGTTTGTCTCAGTTTCCTCATCTATAAAATGATCTAGAGAAGAAATAATAAACCACTCTAATATTTTATACTACTTAAAATAAGAGATTCTGCTGAGTGGGATGGATTAAGGACACAACATATAGGAAGCAAACAAACACAGTACCTTAGTGTTTGATAAACCCAAAGACCCCAGTTACTGGGGAAAGGATTTACTATTTGACAAAAAGTGCTATGAAAACTGGAAAGCTAATTATCTATGGACCAATATCTCTCACCTTGTACCAAGTTAAATTCCAAATGAATAAATGGCTTAGAATTAAAAGATGACATCTTAAGCATATTAGAGAAGCAAAAAAGAAATTACTTTTCAGATGTTTGGATAAGGAAGAGTTCATGACCAAACATGGGATTGAGAAGATTATAGAAGATCAAATGAATGATTTTGATTATTATAAAATATAAAAAAGGTTTTTTTGCATTAATTAAACAAATGTACTTAAAATTATAAGGAAAGCAGATAATTGGGGGAAAATATTTGCAGCAAGATTCTCTGGTAAAGGTCTTTATATCCAAGATATGTAAGGAATTGATTTAAATTTGTAAGAAAAAGAACCATTCTCCAATATCTTGATGGTCAAAACATAGGAACATGAAGTTTTCAAAGACAGAAATAACCACAATCAATAACCATGAAAAAAATGTTCCAACTTACTAATAATTAAAGAAATGAAAATTAAAGCAGCCTTGCACTTCCCCCTCACATGCAGATTGGTTAGTTGAGAAAAAAAGAAAGTGACAAAGGTGGAAGAGTTATGGGAAGAAATACATATTAATGCACTGTTAGTGGAGTTGGGGATTAATCTAATCATTGTGGAAAGCAATTTGGAATTATGATCCCAAAGTCACCAAACTATGCATATTCTGACCTAAGTATACCATACTAGTAGGCCCATACCTTAAAGAGATCAAAGTAAGAGGGAAAAGACCCACATATAGTTAAAAAAATTTATAGAAACTCTTATATTTATAATCTTGAAATAGAAACCAAGGAGATACCACATAAAGGGGAATGGCTAAACAAATTATGGATATTAATGTAATGGAATATTTTTGAATCATAAGAATCAAAAAAATGGACAATTTCACAGGAAACTTAGAAAGACCTCTATGAAGTGATGCACAGCAAAATGAGCAGAAAGAGAACAATTTATGCAATGACAATACTATACAGAAAAATAATTTTGAAAGGTTTAGAACTTTAACAAATTCAATAATAAACTACAATTCCAAAGGACTTCAGATGAAACATGCTGTCCACCTTTTGTCAGAGAAGTGAACTTAAAATATGAAGAAATATCATATTTAGACACTATCAATGTGGGGATTTGTTTTGCTGGATTTTGCAAATTAGTTATGAAGATTATCTTTCTTTTAAAACTGTTCAATGGGGGAATTAAGAGGGAGAGATAATACACGTTTGCATAGATTAGATAGATGAATGGGTAAATGAATAAATAAATAAAACTTAACAAACAAAATATCTAGGGAAACTATATCTACATTTCCTCCATCTATTATTTTAGTAGTACTAGGTAGCACAGTGAATGGAATGCTAGACTTGGAGTGAGGAAGACCTGTGTTCAGTCTAATCTCAGACCTTTACTAGCTAAGTGACCATGAGAAAGTCAATCACTCTTTGCCTCAGCTTCCTCATTAGTAAACTGGGGATAATAACAGCACTTACCTGTGAGGGCTCATGTGAAGATAAAATTTGTGAGATATTATCTGTAGTGTTTAGTAATCACAAAAGTAAATTAAATTAATCTGGCATGACATGTTCTAGAGGAATACATCATGGTTCTTTGCAATCATCATATCCCTCTCTAGCAGCTCAAAAGTCATCTCTTTAGTGATTTGATCTAGAATCCTAAGACTTGAAGTCAAGTTCACTGGTCTGTAATTTGCAGATTCTGTTTTCTTCCTTTTTTGAAAATTGGGACAGCAGTTACCCTTTTCCATCCTCCTGGTACTTTTTCTGTTCCCCATGATCTTTCAAATTGACATTGACATTGATGATGTCTCAACAATCACTTTGAAAATATGAGGCTATTTTAATCTGATTTTTCTTGTGCATCATGATGATTATGGAAATATGTTTAGAAGAATTGCACATGTTTAATCTATATCACATTTCCTGCTCTCTTGGGGAGGAGAGAAGAATGGAGAGAGGAAGAAAAATTTGGAATACAAGGCTTTGCAAAGGTGAATGTTGAAAACTATCTTTTCATGTACTTGGAAAGAACAAAATACTACTAAATGGTAAAAAGAAAAAAGAAAATCTGAGAGATCATTCATCTGCACTATGTAACATGATATCTTCTTATTTATCTTGGGCATCAAATCCCTGGTAGTTATCTAAATTGGTTGGTGAATTCCATCAGCATCCCCATCAGTCTCTTCAGAAAAATCTAATTTCTCTTTCTCAAAGGAACTGTTTCCCTTTGTGTATTCAAAATTTCTTTCTTGTTTATCTCCCCCTTGATGGTGTATAGTATATAGTGAATAGAGCACTGGGCCCAGAGCCCAGAAAACCTGAGCTCAAATTCGGTCCCTGACTAATTCAGTAACCCAAAGAAGGTCATTTAACCTTGGTTTCAATTCCCTCTCTATAAAATAGGAACAATAGTAGTAGCTACCTTCTAGGCTTGTTACAAGGATCAAATGAGATAATATTTTAAAGTACAAAGCACAGTACCTGGTAAGTTTGTTGTAATTATTGCTGTTGTTCAATCCTTTTTGACTCTTCATGACCCTGTTTGGGGTTTTCTTGGCTGAGATACTGAAGTGATTTGCCATTTCTTTCTCCAACTTATTTTACAGATGAGGAAACTGTTGCAAAGAGGATTAAATGACTTGCCCAGGATCACACAGTAGGTAAGTAGCTGAGATCATATTTGAACTCAGATCTTCCTGACTCTAGGCCCAGGTCCTCTATTTATTGAGGCAGACACACAGTAAGTGCTTAATAAATATTTATTCTCATTCTTCCTGGGCTTACTTCTCCTAAAGTACTTTAATGAGATTCCCCTTTATTTTTCTTCTGAACTCCTTGAAATCTATTTTACCACTATCTAGGATGCATGTCAGACTATGCTCAGCTTGCTTCTTCTCTATTATAAATTCTAGGATGCAGTAGCTAGTGAGTATGAGTGTGGCCTATCCCTTTTATTTTGGATAAATAGAGAATAAGCATCCAATGATGGGTCAAGGTAGATCTGAAAACATCTTACTATAAATTTTTCCCCCAAACCCCAAAACCCTCTTTTAAATTTCTCTATTTTTGTGGAAGGCATTCTCATCCTTTTGTCACCTAGAAGTCATCTTCAGCTCCTAATTCTTCCTTATACCATATGTTTAATAAGTTATAACATAGTATGATTTCTACTTCCATATCTTTTTTCTGCCTCTCCTTTCTATTTTTAGCATCACCACCTTAGTTAAGGAATTCATACCCTTTCAGTTGGACTATTTTTAAAAAAAACTACTAATTTGTCTTTTAGGTTCCAATTTCTCCCTTCTCCATTTCACTTTCCATATAGCTTCCAAAGTGATTTTCCTAAAGTACTGTTTTAACCACGGCACTTCCCTATTGAAGGGACTTCTAGGTGACAAAAGGATGGGAATGAATTTTTCCTTAACTGAAAACCCAAACAATTTGTAGAACAATTTTGCCTGTTTTTTTTTTTTTATTTTAAGGAGTTAAAAAAGAGTTTGACAAGTAGAGTCACAATTCGGCCCCAAGGAATTAGGACAAATGAGGCTAGACAAATTACCAGCATCAGATGACAAAGTGAGTTCTGCTAAGTCAAGAAAAATCTTCATGCTACAACTGGGTAAGTAGAAAGGAAGTGGCTAGAATCATTGGGAAAATTGGACCATGAGGGCTTTAGCTCTTTCTCTTTAGATATCTTCAGATCTTATTTATTTGTTCATTCCTTCATTAATTTATGTATTTATGTATTTATTTGGCTGAGGCAGTTAGGGTTAAATGACTTGCCCAGATTCACATAGCTAGCAAATGTTAAGTGTCTGAGGTCAAATTTGAACTCAGGTCCTCCTGACTTCAGGGCCAGTGCTCTATCTGTTGTGCCATCTAGCTGCTCCTAGATCTTCTGATTTAGCCAGAGTCAGAGGTTGAATTTAACTTCTGTTGTCAAAGAATTCACATCTGAGTTTTAAAGAGACGCTCTGGGAAGACTCTTTCCCAAGGGCAGACACTCTAATCTCTATAGGGCTTGATGGTCTGAAAAGCACTTTTACATATAGCATTTCATTTTGTCAAGAAACACCATGAAGGAAGGCCTGATATGAATATAGCTACCGATAACCAGTGAATCATCTCGAGCTTGGACCTTCAGGTGTCCTTGAACAACTGCTTGGAACTAGAGCTGTAGATGGGTCATCATTGGAAGACATCTTCAAATGTTCATGCAACTTATTTGAGCCTTATAATAACCCTGTGAGGTAGACTGGGCAAGTATTAGAATCACAGACTCATAAAATCTTAAGACTTAAAAACAACCTTAAAAACCATCTAGTCCAGGGGCAACTAGGTGGTGCAGTGAATAGTGTACCAGTCCTGAAGTCAGGAGGACCTGAGTTCAAATCGGACCACAAACACTTAACACTTCCTGGCTGCGTGACCCTGGGCAAATCACTTAACCCCAATTGCCTCAGCAAAAAACAAAACAACACAAAAAACCATCTAGTCCAAATTATGAGTGGTATATACAATAATCCCACATGGGATTGACTCTGCTTGAAAGCTTCTAATGATGAGGAATGTAAATTCCCTCCTCCCATTTCTCTGTCCTTTCAGGCAATCCATTCCATTTGTGGGTAGCTCTAATTATTAGGAAGTTTTTCCTTAAGTAGAACTGAATTCTTCCTGCCTGTAATTTCCATCCATTTATCATCATTCTGCTCTCTAAGCCTAGGCAGAACAAACCTAATCTTTGAAATCAAATCTTTGGCAGCCCTTCAAATACTTGAAGATTCCTATTATGCACAATCCCCAAGTCTTCTCTTCTTTAAGTTAAAATATCCCAATTCCCCTCATCATTTCTGTATGGAAAGGTTTTCAAGTCATCACAGACTTTGGATGCCATGCTCTGGATGTATTTCTGTTCATCATTGTCCGTTCTAAAATACAACACTCCAATCAGTAAAGTATTCTAGTTGTGATGCAGCCAGGACATAGTGTGATAAGCCTGTATCCTTCAAGTTGAACATTATATATTTTTACTCAAGGTAGCCTAAGATTGCTTTAAATTTTTTGTCTGTCATATCACTGATTAATATTAAACCTTCAGTTCACTAACATTAATTCATTCATTATTTTGTATACATTATATTTTGACACAACAGACACTTAACAACCAACATCCAACCAACCCCTTTCCCCATGCAATACCTCATAAAGTACATTCCCTCAAAATGGTCAGGAATGACTACCACAGATATTACATGTCACTTTCCCTTTATAGTTTATCAGTTGTTAATAAAGGAGAATTATGTATACTTTCACTTTGATAGTGTGCTTCTAAAATTCTCCCTTGTATCTGAGTTGAATTTTGTAGTTTTTTAGTATTGACTTAGGGCAGCTCTGTGGTACCGTGGATAGACTGCTAGAACTGGAGTCAGGAATCTTCTTCCTGAGTTCAAATCCAGCCTCTCAGACACTTACTAGTATGGCCACTTAACTCTTTGCCTCAATTTCTCCATGCATAAAATGAGCTGGAGAAGGAAATGATAAAACTTTCCAGCATCTCTGTCAAGAAAACCCAAATGGGATCACAAAGAGTTGGACACAACTAAAAAATGACTCAACCACAGTATTGACTTCATTTACAGCATTGTAGTTATTGTGATTATTATACTTTTGATGCTATTTTTATTCCTTATCAATTCATACAAGTATTTGAGTATGTTCCTCAAATTATCATATTAATTCATTGGTAATGGCACACATAATATTCTATCACATTGACACAATTTGTTTAGACATTCCTTTATTACTTGGCATATGGCTTCTTTTCCAGATTTAGTTATCACAAATAATGTTATTAGTATTTTTGAACATAACTATCTTCACTTGACATCTTAATCTTATTGGATTATAAATCCAGGAGTTGTCAAAAATCAGGAATAATTTAATAATTCTCTGTATAATATGTAATTATTTTCCCATTGTTTAGACCAACTGGTGCAGTAGAATATGTGCAATATTTGAAGTCAGGGAACATGGGTTCAAGTCATAGAGCCATTATTTACTATCTTGTGACCTTGGATAAATCACTTTGCCTCTTTAAGAGTAATTTTCTCAGTTATAAAAGGAGAGAACTGGATTAGATGACCTCTCAGGTCTTATCTAGCCCTAAATCTGTGATTCAGATTTATCTTCAAGAGTAATGGATTGCCATGCCTGTCTCCTCACATCATCTTCAATATTCTAGTCTTTCTTGTCTTTGATAACTTGATATTTGTCTGTCAATACTTCAGAGTTTATTTAATTTTCATTTCTTTAATTACTGATTTTGAACCATTTTAGATGGTTGTCGATAGTGTGCATTTCTTCTAAATAATGTGTGTTTATAACCTTTGAAAATTTGTCTAAAGGAATGGATCATAGGATGATAGACACAGAGCTGGAAATGACCTTGAAGGTCATTTCATCTGAATTCTTCATTATATAGTTTAGGAAACTGAAATCAAGACAAGTTAACAATCTATCCATCAGCATAAATATTGGCTCATACTTTTAGAGATTTTGTCATTAGTATTTCTAAAGAACTTTAAGCTTTTTTATATATATATATAGAGAGAGAGAGAATATATGGTTATATATTCTATATATACACTTATATGTATGTATTTATGTATATGTATATGTACACACACACACACACACACACACATATATATATATATATATATATATATATGTAATTTGAGTTTTCCAATCTTCCTGGGGAGTAGGTATTATTTATTATCATTCTCATCTTACAGATATAGAAACTATGGCAGACAGATTAATAGATTTACTTAGGATCATAGCTAGTGTCTGAGGCCAGGTTTGAACTCAGATTGTCCTGACTTTAGGTCTAGTGTTCTAACCACTTTGCAGTCCAAATAATTGCTGGTGTAGTATCCCCTCACTATGTCCACACCTTTACCACCTTGCTATGTCAAATGATGGGAATTTCTTCAGGTTGAAGAGAGACATGGTTAATTTAGGAGGGAACAGCATTGAAGCCTAGAAAAAGAGAAATTAGGAAAGACAGTGATGTCACTACTCCTTGTTGGAGTTGTCTATTGTGTTCATTCACTCTGTTGTATGATGAGATAGTTAAAACTGAGAAATAATTGTGGATACTCTCCTATGATAAAACACTCCAGATGGCTAAGACTGGGGGAACACTAATTCTTTTCTGATTCATTTTGCACTTGATGACAAAAAAGTACTTGGACCAGATTTTTCTACCTCTGCTACTGATGAGCAGTCCTACTAGAATTTTAAATTGAATAATCTATGGAAACTTTATTTTTTACACTTCTTTGTTCATTCAGAGATGTAATAGTCATGGGCAGCTAAATAATCTAAACTTATGTATGTGTTAGAGCCCTTAAGGGCTACTAGAGGACACCATAGTTAGAGTGTCTGGATAGTCCTAAGTTTAAAGTCAAAATACTCACATTCCTGAGTTCAAATCTGTCCTCAGACATTTATTAGCTATGTGATCTTGGGCAAGTCACTCAACCTCATTTGCCTCATTTTCCTCATCTATAAAATGGAGAAGGAAATCTTTGTCAAGATAACTCCAAATGGGTTCATGAAAAGTTGGATGTAACTGAAAAATGACTAAGCAATAACAACATAGAGTTCCTAAATTGAGATTGATCCAAAGTCTGGGGGGACTTTTGGAATTCAGAGAGCAATAGCCTTGTAGCCACTTAATAGATTGTTTTATTATTCTGCCATGTATTATGTGCTTGGTTTCATGTCCTGTTTATTTACCTATCAGTTTTCTATGTTAAGAATAAAATAATAACAACTATCTGCAGCTTGCATATCTACTTCTGCAGAAAGCTGACATCATGATGCCAAAGTAACCCAATTAGCACTCACTGGAGTACATCAAGTTTGCAAAAAGATGTGAGGATCACCTGTGGTTAGGGGCTCAGAGTTAATTTCCACTTGGGTAGTAAATCCACAAATCCAAGTACCTACCAACAACGTGCTAACACTACCTCATAGACACAGGTGGAGCTGAGGCATAGGTCACTGACTCTCTGAGAAATAGAGAACACAAATTTCACTTGCCATTTCTAAAAATTAATTTGCTATTATTTGCCAAGCAAGGAGCATGCAAACTGGTACGGTGAGTATGCATTTCCCTAGTGAATGGCTATCACCACCACATGGTAATTTGATTGTTTGCTTTGCTCGTCATCAAATTTCATTGTATTATTCTTTAAAACACATCAGTGCCAAGAACATATGTTTCTTGAAAGAATCCAATTCCAGTGTCCTCCCTTAGGCTCCCTTCCCAGTTCAGATTTCAGTATATTGGATCTTGCCTTTGGGGCATCAATTTTAGGGATCTGCAACTTGCTTTACTTCTAGCAATCCACTCTCAGACACAGATCATACACCCTTTCCTTCTCCTTCCTTTGCTAGGGCAAGCCCTCAGTCCTTTCATTCTATTTTGAGTGATATAATCTATTTTTTTAAACTTCCTTTGCCCAATGCAGATAAGAGTGTGGTCCTAGAGGTTCTTTTTTTCTCATCCCCTTTCTCTCTTTGTTTAAATTTTCTTTATTGTGGTGTCCTGATTTAAAGAAATACAGTCACTTCATTCTTTTCACCTTTGCTTATTTCCTCTAGGATGGAGATCTATAAATTTTTTTGATCAAACACTCCTATCAGCAAATTGTTGTGCTTATTTTTTCTTAGTGTCTATGGGGAGATTTTCTCACTGTCATCTGTGTAGCTACTATTGGTTGCCCAGCTTTAGACTACTTTAAGAATCAGATGGAGGTATATTAGATTACTTACAGTCTAGAGGATGAGGTGGAGGGGAGGGAGAGAAAAAATTTGGAACACAAGGTTTTGCAAGGATGAATGTTGAAAATTATCCATGCATATGTTTTGAAAATAAAAAAGCTTTAATTGAAAAAAAAGAATTATTGGTATTAAGTATCTGAGACTGCATTTGAATTCAGGTCTTTCTGACTCCAGGTCTAGTTTATCCATTTAGCTACCCTTGGGGGGAGAATAGGTTATAAATGACAAAAGGATGGAAAAGCTGTGGTAATTCTAAGGACTGAGTGATCACCGCACTCCAGGTGTGAAAAGAAAAAAAAAATCTAGAATAAGATGATTTCATGGAGGAAGAGATTTGAGCTGAACCTTAAACTTTGGAAAGCATTAGGGTATTTTAAAGAATGGGAGAAGAAGGAAATTTCAGGCATGGAGAATAACACTAGCAAAAGTACTTAAAACTGCTTGGATGACAGAGGAAAAAAACAGTTTTGTTTGGACCAATATTTTTTTTAATAGCCTAAGTGGTTATGCCAGAAAAACTGTTGTAAGAATGATTTTGACAGCCATGTGGAATGAGTCAAAGAAACATCCTCGTTTTAGGGATATGGTCTCTAAGTTTTTTTGATTTTGCACCACAATTATTAAAAATTTTCCAAATAAGCAAACAAAAAAGAATCAGATGCAGAATCTGAAAGAAATAGGTTCTGAGATTGCTTGGCAACAGAGCAGGTACAATAGGGAAGTGTTGAGTTGTAATGAGTGAAAAAGGTAGTTCCGATTGTGTCCCAAGGATTCTTCCCATCCATCTTCCTATTTTTTCATTAGCTGATCCTGTATCTCTGGATTTAGCCAAAACCCCAGCTCTAACTCCCAGACTACAGCTCCTGTTTCCTTCACCTAGATCCCCTCGTTGGGATTGGCCGTGGCTATTCTTTTTTGTTTTCTCTATGTCTCATCTAAGGCACAATAGTCACTATCCCATTTGTGCAATGTAAATAATGAGTCATCACCTGACCTTTTTATGCTATACGGGCTTGTTTAACTTTCATTTACTACGCTTTGATTTCAAGTAGTCTGCTCACTTTTTGGCCCTTTTAAGTTGTCTTTCAGTCATTTCTGACTTCATGACCTCATGTAGGATTTTCTTGGCAAAAGTAGAATGATTGCCATTTCCTTCTAGACAAATAGGATTAAGTCATTTGCCCAGGATCACATAGCTAATAAGTTTTTGAGATCAAGATTTGAACTCAGAAAGATAAAAGTCTTCTGATTTCAGATCTGATACTCTATCCACAGTGCCATATAGCTATCTAACTTCTTGAGTAGTACCGGAGATAATGCAGAGCAATAGAAAGAACAGTAACTTTGGAGTTCAAGGACCTGAGTTCAAATCCGCCTCTAGTTTTATAATTGTTGTGACTTAAGGCAAGAATTTAACCTCTGTGGAGCATTTCCTCATTTGTCAATGAAGAGAATAAATTCTATTTCTATCTGGCTTTAGCTCTATGAGCACATGAAATCATTAATTTTATTGAAAATCCATCTTTTTCATATAAGAAAATGATCATCATTTAAGGATAAATTAACCTTGAGTGTGAATCATTCCTTTTCAATATATCATATTCTGTCATTTAAAAAAATTTCCTTAGTCACTGATAAATAGTCCTAGGCAATTCAAGCTGGTATTCTCTGACATGAATTGTTTCCTCCTTGCCAGTTGTAAGATTCTCTGAAACTCTAGAGTTTGGCAATTATGTTTTTGGATGGACTTAACTAGGGACATTTTTCTCATGGCATTCTATATATTCTGTTGAACTGCCTTTTAGTCTGAATACTTCTGGATAATTTTGTCAAATGTTTCTTGCAATATGGTATCCAGGCTGTTTGTTTCATCATGTTTTTCTTGAAAACCAATGATTCCAGATTGTCTTATTGAACTCTATCTTTAAGATTATTTGCTTTGGTTTACAGAGATCTCAAAAGTTGTTTTGGTTTTTTAAATTTTTTTTAATTTTGCTATCTTTGGACTTTCCTTTAATTTTTTTTTGGTTGCAACATTATATTTTGTGTTTTAATCTACCATTTTTCTTTTCAGAGCAGGATGCTTTTCCAGTATTTTTTGATTTTCTTTCCTATACAATTGATTTGCTTTTTTTGTCATTTCAACTTTTACTTTGAGAGCTCTAATTATTTTTTTAATTTTAAGTTCCAACTGTCTCCATTTCTTTCCCCCTCCCCCATACCAGAAAAGGCCACATATACTCGTATCAGTAAAGCCATGTTATGCATACTTCAATTTATCAGTTCTTTCTCTGGAGGTGGATAACATTTTCCTTCATAGATCCTTTGTAGTTGATTTGAATAGTTATAATACTCAGAAGAGCTTAGTCATTCACAGTCATTCTTTGAATAATATTACTGTTACTGTATACAATGTTATCTTAGATCTGCTCATTTCACTTCATTATTTCATGCAGTTTTCCATATTTTTTCTAAAATCAACCTGCTCATCATTTCTTAAAGCACAGTAGTATTCTATCACAATCATACACTATAACTTGTTTAGTCATTTTCCATCCTCTCAATTTCCAGTTTCTTGCCACCACTAAAAGAGCTGCTATAAATATTTTAGACCATATAGGTTCTTTTCCTTTTTCCCCTATGACCTTGAAAAACAGACATAATAATGATATCACTGGATCAGAGAATATACACAGTTTTATAACTCTTTGGGTATAATTCCAGATTGCTCATCAAAATGGTTGGATCAGTTCAATTTAACCAACAATGAATTAATGTCCTCATTTTCCCAAATCCTCTCCAATATTTGTCATTTTCCCCCTCTATAAAAATTTAATCAATCTGAGAGGTGTAAGATGACATCTCAAAATTGTTTTAGTTTGCATTTCTCTAATCAATAACACTTCGGAGAATTTTTTCACATGACTATAGATAGTTTTGATTTCTTTATGCAAAAACTGATTGTTTTTTTCCTTTAACCATTTGTCAATTGGGGAATGACTTATATTCTTATAAATTTGACAAAGTCCTTCATATATTTGATATGTATTTGAGATGAGATCTTCATCTAAGACTATATATATATATATATATATATATATATATATAAACACTTCTCCATTTTTCTGTTTTCCTTCTAATCTTAGCTATACTGGTTTTATTTTTACAAGACTTTAATTTATGAATTTTATAAAATTATCCATTTAATTATTACTATTTAATTAATATCCATTTAACTCCATTTTATTAACCATTTATATATCACAATGCTCTCTATCTCTTGTTTACTCATACATTTTTCTATCCATAAGTATGATAGGTAATATGTTTCATGTTCTTCTAATTTATTTATGATGTTTCTGTGATTGGGTCATGTATCCTTTTTGATGTTATCTTGGTAAATGATATAAGATATTGATCTATACCTAGTTTCTGCCAGCCTGCTTTCCAATTTCTCCAATTTCTTTTTTTTTACCAAATAGTGAATTCCAAAAGCTTAATTTATCAAATATTTGTCAAATCCAAGGTTACTATAATTATTTTCTACTGTGTATTGTATATCTACTCTGTTCCACAGATCTAACTTTCTATTTCTTCACTAGAATCAGATAGTTTCGATAATTATTGCTTTTTATTTAATAAAAGTTAAGTATTAGTTTTTGTGAAAAAAACTTTTTTAAGCTCCTCAATCACTCTGGATATTATTGAAATAGTTCTGTTGTTATTTCTTGGAACATTTCATTGTTCTGTGCTAACAGATTTTGACAGATATGGGCTGTATGAGCCTGGCCAAGTCCCCTAAGCTCTTAAATTCTCCAGACAACTTTCAAAGGTTACAAATTGCAGAAGAGGTGACAATCTACAGTAGTAGAGGAAATTTTGCCATTTTATTCTTAGGCAGTTTGTTTGAAGTCAATTCCAGAACTTACCACTTTTTTCTTATTAAACGTCATCCTATTAACTTTCACCCACTGTTACAATCTGTAAAGATCTACTTGGATACCAACTTTGTCATCCAATGCTATCCCCACCAGGTTTATATCTTCTGAAAATTCATACTCTAAGTAATTGATTAAAATATTGAATACAGTATAGCCAAGAATACAGGTAGGCACAGTGAATAGAGCAGTGGACTTGGAATCAGGAAAACTTGCTTTCCAATACAGCCTGACACTCACAAGTTATCCCCTGGGCAATAAACAAACTTCTCTGTTTGTCTTATTTTTCTCATCTGTAAAATGGGGGTTATAATACCACTGATCTCTGAGAGTTGTTGAAAGGATAAAATGAGAAAATATTTGTAAAATATTTTGAAAACTTGAAAATGTTATATAAATATTATCATTAATAGTCCCCAAAGTTATGAACCGCTACAGACCATTCCCCAGTTGATCAACTTGATCAACATTCAAGAGAGCTATTCAATTAGTTCCAAACCTAATCGTACTAGTATTCACACCATATTTTTCTATCTATCACATTTACAGGATATTGTGAAAGACTATCCTGAAATAATACTGTATCTATACTATTTTTCCTGATCTATCAACTTGGGAAACCTGTACTGCTTTAAATACCTATTTTTCCATTTCTGTGAAAGGCACTACCATCGTTGTGATTACTGAATCTTCTAATTGGTCTGCTTGACTCATCTTTTCCCATTTCAACCCAATCTCCATAAAGCTGCCCAAGTAACTTTTCTAAAAGGAAGATTTATCCATGTCACTTCCCCTACTCAAAAACTTCAGTGGCTCCCTATTACTTCTAGGATGAAAAAAAACCACACCTACTTTTCTGACATTTAGAGCTTTTCACAACCTGATCCTATAAATATATTCCAGCCTTTTATTCCTTCTTTTCCCAGAACCAACATTTTCCTTTGCAGTACCCCTGACATTCTTTGTTCTGTTCTTATATTCCTTTTGCTGCTTTTTTGATGTCTTTTCCTTCTTATACAAGCCATGTCTTGCCAGTCTGTGCTTTGGTTCATTTTTCTTCACATAGTCAAGTGAATCATAAATCATGCATGAATCCACCACCAAAATGGGTTATGAATCCAAAGATAGAAATGACATCTGGAGTTGTCTTGTACTTCTTGGCCAGTTATTCCTCAAATTTCAGGCTTAGGCTCCATGGCCTTCCCAGGATGAAGGACATCTAGAACCATCTGTTTATGTTTAAGAAATCTGTCATGAACTTACAAGTTCTGATGGTCATAGAGTCATTTGCTCTTAGAGCCTAAATCCTGACTAGTTTCAGTATCTGAGCAGACAAGAGGCCTCCAGGAGAATCATGAACTGGGTTGACGGATGACATAGATGCAAGGCATGTGATATCTTTACCCTTAGAAGACTCTCTAAATGCATTTCAAGTAGGTACAATCAGACTACCAAAGCCGGTTATAAGCATTTTCATAAAAACAAAGCAATAACCTAAAATAAAGAAAACCAAACAATTTTCTTGAGCCTAGAGGAAAGAAATACAAGATTACTATACTCATGACTGTGATTCTGGGAAATTGTGGCAACAAAACATCTCTCCTGGGGTTCAAACACCCTTGAGTCCTAGGTCCTTTATTTATAGAAGCCACTTCTACTAATTCTTTCATTCTCCTAGGTGCTCATCCTCTTGCTCCTTTTCCTCATGCTCTTAGAAGCTCTAATTTCCATCAGAGCTCAGAGTATCACCTCCATATGAAGCCTTTCTAGATTTCCCTAAATGCTGGGGCTCCCACCTTTTGCTATGTATTTACTTATATGTTTAAGTGTTAGTTCCTCCAGTTTATATCTGCTGCCTCCCCTACTTTCAGATTCATGGAATAAGATGTCCTAGTACCAGGATATCCCCTGTTGTCCCATCATCTTTGTTTTTCTACTTCCTTTTGTCTGCCTAAAGGGGGTTTTCTCCCCCTTTAAAATGTAAGCTTTTTGAGAGTAAGGGCTTCCTTTATTTTTCTTTTCTCTAACTTTCTTTCTTGCTTACTTACTGTCTTGCTTCCTTCCTTCCTTTCTTAGAATCAGCAAGACTCCTCTTCATAAGTTCAAATCCAACTTCAAACCTTTGGACTCTTCTTAGCTGTATGATCCTGAGACAGTCGTGTAATTCTGTTTGCCTCAGTTGCCAATTTATAAAATGAACTGGAGAAGGCAATAATAAACCACTCCAGTATTTTTGTCAAGAAAGCCCTGAATGGCATTACAAAGAGTTGGACATTACTGAAAACAATAGCATAGAAGAAAAGTTTTCTGAATTCAGCATAATCATTTTTGCTTCTGAAATTGTAATATTCCATTGTACCCACATACCCCAATATGTTTAGCTTTTCCCAATTGTTGTACAGTTACTTTATTTCCAGATATTTGCTACCATAAAAAGTAGTACTATGAATATTTTGATCTATACAGACTAGGAAGATCTTTGCTCTCCTTGAGTTATCTATTAAGCAGTGGGATCTCTGAGTTAAAAAATATGACCATCTTAATCACTTTCTTGACTTACTTCTAATTTGCTTTCCTCAGTGGTTGGACCAATTCACAGTGCCATTTATGTAAGGTCAGATTTTTCAAAATCGAAGTGAGCTCTTCGGACTAGTATGAAGTTCCTTTTCCCCAGATGTTTCTTGAAGCCCTTTCCCCTGTGCATTAAGTGCTCTGCAAAGAACCAATGAGTATCCAAAAGTCCCTAAGGAAAAATGTACTCCCTCTGGGAAAGTGGATCCAACCTTATCACTTGTACAGTATTCTCATTAGAACTAACCAGCCCCATCTACTTATCTGCCTTCTTTTCTCCTTCTTCCTTCCAGAAATAACTTCCCTATCTACCTTTCTGGTTAAGGTCAGACTTCAGAAGTGGCCAATGCATTGAATAGATCACTAACATTTTTTTAAAAACCTCTAACAGCTGACATTAAGATCATCACAAAAGGCTGAATATTTTATTTCTCTTCTTAAGAGGATAGTTTGCTAGTTTCTGAGGCAGCAGAGGTACAGGTTCATCAGTATTCATGACAGATGTGAAAGGCATATGGCTAAGTGACAGTGTTTGCTATGGAAGGCAGTGGTCCCTTCCCTATTTACACCACCCAACAGGGGACCTTTTCCAGTGGGATAGTGGGACACAAGGAGGAGACGCTTCTTCTCTGGTGCTTGAGTGAACAGTGAATGGAAAAAAAAAAGACAAGAATTGAAAAAGACCCAACCTAATCCTACTTCCATAAATTTGAGGCTGCAATAAAAATGGATTTAGCTCTTTACTGAATAATTCATGTCCTTGTAAAAGGGAGAAGTAATGACTTATATTCTACTCTAGGTCCCCTTATTAAGTGCTAAAGGCTGACTGACTAATTGACTGACCAGAAGAGGGGGGAGGATTTTTCTCAAATTCCCACCCAACCTCTGCCTCACAGCTGTGGATAAATTAAGTATAATTTGATGTCAGTTTCAAGTAATACACACTGCCTACAAAATAAGAAATGAACACATTGAACAGAAATACAAACTGTGATATTTTTATGGAACATTATTAGGGTGGTTCTTAACAGCTAGTTTTTGGTTTTGGTGATTAGTCTCTCTGGCCAGTAGAACAGTGGAAAATTCTTAGGACTGCAAATTGGAAGACCAGAATTGGTTAGTTGGTTGATGTTCTTCATTCTTAAAGAGGACCAAAATAATACCACCATGTTGTGGGTCGAGGTACAGTATGTCCTGTGACTGATTGGACCAATAGGCACTTGGAAGGCTTTACAACAGATCAGGCACAAATAGTCCACATGAACATTTGAAGTAGAGATGTCTCTCAATTTATATATCTCACATTTCTTTTGAGTTACTGCAATTCTGCTTCACTAATAGAACAGAGTACTCTTTTTGATTTGGACATGCCATGCTGGTCTGTTTTTTACCAGGGTTTCCCAAATCATCAGATTTGACTTAAGATTCTTAAGGAGAATGAGTCGCCTCTTCAACAATTATTAGCTGAGTGACTTAAGTAAGTCACTTCTCTCTGGACCTTGGTTTCCTCCTATAAAAAGAATGAGAGAGTCAGAATAAAGGATCTCTAAGACTTCTTCTAGTTCCAGTTATGTCATCTGACCAAACTTTGGTTTACTTGCTGTTCCCTAGATGTGACTGTAGCCTACTACTTGGAGCTTTGACAAAAGTCCTAGATTGAAAGGAGGAGTTGGGCGGGGGGGAGGGAGAATGGGGGAAATTGATACTAATGAACATTTTCTTTTTCTTTGTTGTCTATTCTCCAAAAGGTTTCAGACTTGATGAGGCAATCTACTCAGAGTACCCAACTTGATCTTGTGAAGCAGCTTTCAAGCACAGCTATGAGGAGTCCTGATCCAGAGGGATGAGTATGAAGAGAATGTCATCCTGTCTTGGATGAACTCTATGCTGTTGATCCTTTTCCTCTCCATTTCCTTCTCTCTAGAGAGAATTGTTACATGAAGGGTCAGTGACTCACTTTGAACTTGATGGTTTCCTCTGGGCTTGAAACTTTTGTTTCAAAGGTTTATTTTGTTTCTTAAGCCAGCATATGTTGTAAGATTATTGGTTCGCAGAAATATTAAGTTGTGTGTACATTCTATTTAAAATTTACAGAGTTCTAGAGAGCAATTTCTCATTCTAAAAAAAAGCAAAAGTTTAGTGGAACTGAACTGAGTTGGGGGAAAGGAATGAGGGGGTGAGTGGGATTTGATTTAGGACAGCTAGACAAAATGAGTCAGTGGTGTTGACTCCTTAAAAGCTTGGTATATGATGTAGGTATTCATAGACATCCAGATCTCAAGTTTGTAAGGAGAGTAAATGGTGAAGGAAGCAGACCACAAGCATTTTTGCTATCCTTTTTTTCAGTTGTGACCATTTGCTTCACTCATTGCAGCCAATCTCATATCTTCTTTTCCTCTCTAGGTAGGATTTAAAATTTCCCTTGGAGAGATTCCTGAACTATCTGTTGACGCCTCTGCACAAGTCACATTTAGATAACCAGTATGAACATATACATAACCTACATAGGTATGAGCAGGTTACTCAATCTTTTGGAGTCCCAGGAAGTATTTAAGGTTGTAAGTTACAAAAGAGTTGTCCATGCAAATAGATAGAAGGGTTTTCTTGATGACTCCCCAATTACTGTGCCATAAAAACCAATCAGTCAATCAGCAAATATTTATTGCGTGCCTACTTTGTGCCAAACTCTGTGCTAAGTGCTAGGGATATAAAAAGAGGCAAAAACCAATCCTTGTTCTCAAGAAACTCACAATCTAATAGAAGAACAAATTCTACATGTCTGAGGCTGAATTCATTATTTTTCCTCCAAAATCTTTCTTTCTTCTTAGCTTCCCTATTGCTGTTGAGAGTACCACTATCCATTTAGCAACTCAGGCTTCCAACCCAAATTCCATCTTCAACTCCTCAGGAATTAAGCTCCTCCTTGTCATTAGGTAATCAAAAGCCAAATCTTGTTGAATTTACCTTTGCAATATCTTTCGTATATGCACCCTTCTTTTTTCTCTGAGCTTCATCCTTATATAATACTACAGTATAAGCCCTCATCAATTCATACTGGACTACTGCAAAAGTTTTTTGATTGGTCTTCCTTTTGCCAATACAATCCATCCTCCATTCAGTGATCTTCCTTAGTACATATCTGACCATATGTACCCCAAATCAATAAACTCCAGTGGCTTCCATTACTTCCAGGATCAAATAAAAAATTCTCTGGCATTCAAAGGCCTTTCATAATCTAGCTCCTTCTCACATTTCCAATCATTTAAAATAATTTACTCACCTTCCATCTAGTGACACTGGTCTTCTTGCTATTAACATAATCTTGAAAAACATAATCTATCTCCAGGCATTTCACTGACTATCCCCATACCTGGAATTCTCTCTTTCCTCATCTCTATCTCCTGGATTCCTTGGTTTCCCCTCTCAGCTAAAATTTCACCTTTTGTAAAAAGTCTTTCCTGATTCCCCCTTACAACCTTCCCTCTGAAATTACCTCTCACTTAATAACTTGTACATAATTGTTTACATGTTGTCATCCCCATTAGGTGAATTCCCTGAAAACAGGAACTATTTTTGTCTTTTAAAATTCCCAGTACTTTGCACAATGATTGGCACATAGTAAATAAATAATGCTTATTAACTTGACTTGATTTGTAATGGTCTTTGGTGTAACTATCATTTGGTAGGATGGAATCCAGGTATAGTACTTTAAGCTTGGGATAAGCCTTCTCTTTTAAGGGATAGAGACCAGGAAAATGTCTAGAATATTTTAAAATCCTATTTTTTAAAGAATAGCAATATTTAGGGGGACAGATAGATATAATTCTATTTTGTTAACTTTGTCTCTTTGCAGAAAAGGAAAATGGCCAACATCATAACCTCTTTTCTCTCTGCTTTCTAGGCAAGAATTAAAATTTCCCTTAGAGAGATATGAGTAAAATTCTAAAACTAGCTATTGATACCCCTGTACAAGCCATATTTAGACAACCAGTATGAACATATATGTGTGTGTGTGTATTGCTTATGTAGGTTATATATATACATGTTGCTTATGTAGGTTTTACATATATATAAAACCTACATAAGCAATACACGCATCCTATACAAGATTGAGAGAGCAAGAACAACAGTAGAGACATTGCTACAACTTCATGCATATAAAAGGAAATTTTGCAAGACACACAGAGCAAATAAGTTTTTCAAAAATAAAGATATAAACTTCAACAAAGAAGAGACAAGTGGTTTACTTAGAAAATCCTAGTGCAGTGATCTCCAAAGTTGAGGCAGGACCCACTGGAACAATATGACCTGACCTGAAAAGTGTGTTCAACCAACTGGAAGGTAGAAAGATAGGTTGTGTCTCATCCTCTTAATGAGAGCAACTTCAGGATTTGTCCCTGACACAACAATGCCTAACTTTAACCTCCAACATTCCTCTAATCCAGCCTCTCTCCCTCTACTATGCAAAGTGTCACATCTTTTTTATATCATTTCTAGCTTCTGATATTCTAACCCCATATATTCTATCAGTGACCAAATCATGGCATCTCTCTCCCAAATACCTCTTGCATCTCTCTCCTACTCAACTCATATGGCTATTACCTCAGTTTTGCCCTATATTACTTTTTACCTGTACTATTGCAGTAATTTCCTAACTGATCTCCTTACTTGAACTATCTCCCCCCTCTAATCCATTCTCTGTATAGATGCTCTAGAGATTTTCCTAAACTATAATCTGATCATGTCAACCCACCTCAATCAATAAATTTCAGTGTCTTCCTATTACCTTTAAAATTAAATGCTATTTCATGTTTATGTAATATGGGGAAACAAAGGCAGTTCTCCACTACATAATATCATTATCTTACATTTTCTATTTCACTTCAGTTTCATAGTATGTATATTATAATATTATGTATATATTTATATTAGCACAGTAAGATATATATGTAACATAAATAAATAAAGACTATATATACACATATATACATATTGGATGGGGCAAATGCTTAAAATTTTTAAAAATACTGATATGTAATTTTAAAATCTGGAGATTACTCATTGCCTTAGATAATCACCAAAGATTGTGAAAGAAAATCACCAAATCATTAAAAGATTAAAAGTTTCAGTAAAGTAGCAGGGGACAAAACAAAATGTTCAAATCAGCACTTCTACACAGTATTAGAAAAAATCAGGAGAAAATGATATTAAGAAAAATCTCATTCAAAATAACTGCAAAATATATATCTGGTAGGCAATCTACTAAGATATACATAGGCATTGCATAAATACATTTATAAACATTTATAATAGAAATAATGGAAAATAAATAACTGGGATAAAAACTCCTTATTTTAAAAGATATGATGGGAAACAGTTTGGTAGATAAAAATGAGATTTAGATCAGCATCTTATACTGCAGAGTTCAATTAACTCAAAAATTGATGCAGTACCTGAAATTAAAAGGCCATATTATTTTTTTTAACAAAAGTGAAAGAGATACCATTTTTCAACTATGGCCAGAAGGTGAGACTTAATGAAGTAAGAGCTGGAGATGATATTAAAAGACAAAATAGGCAATTGGAATTACATAAATTAAAAAGTTGCATTAATATAAGCAATGCAGGTAGGATAAGAAAAGAAGATGTAGTATGAGAAAAGTATAGCAAATGTTACTAATGAAAGTTTCATATCCAAGATATCTAAAGAAATAATACAGACACACAAGATTAATACATTTTCTTTAATAGATAAATTATCAGTCTTTAAAAGAATTACAAACTCTCAAATACTATGTGAAAATGTTCTCTAAATACATAATAATAAAAGAATACAATTTTATTTTTGTTTTTTTTATTTTTTAAAAGCTTGTACTTTCAAAATACATGCATAGTTTTCAAAATTTACCCTTGCAAAACCTTGTGTTCCAGTTTTTTTTCTCCCTCCTATCCACCTCACTCCTCCCTTAGATGGAAAGTAATCTGATATATGTTAAACATGTTCAATTCTTATATATATATATATATATATATATATATATATATCCACAATTATGCTTCACAAGAAAAAATCAGATCAAAAAGGGAAAGAGAGAAAAAACGAAATGCAAACAAATAACAACAAAAAAGTGAAAATGCAATTCACATTCAGTCCCCACAGTCCAATCTCTAGATGAAGCTGGCTATCTTCATCACAAGATCATTGGAACTGGTCTGAATAACCTCACTGTTGAAAAGAGCCACATCCATCAGAACTGATCATTGTATAATCTTGTTGTTTCTGTGTACAATGATCTCCTGGTTCTGCTCATTTCACTCAGCATCAGTTCATGTAAGTCTCTTTGGACCTTTCTGAAATCATCCTGCTGGTGGTTTCTTATAGAACAATAATATTCCATAACATTCATATATCATGACTTATACAGCCATTCTCCAACTGATGGGCATCTACTGAGTTTCCAGTTCCTTCCCACTTCAAAAATGGCTGCTACAAACATTTTTGAACATGTGGATCCTTTTCCCTTTTGTATCATCTCTTTAGAATACAGGCCCAGTAGAGACTTTGCTGGATCAAAAGGTATGCACAATTTAATAACCCTTTGAGTATAGTTTCAAATTGCTCTCCAGAATAACTAGATCAATTCACAACTCCAACAACAATGTATTAGTGTTCCAGTTTTTCCACAGTCCCTTCAACAAGAATACAAATTTTAAAACTGATGTTTAACTTACACTGAGATAATTGGCAAAGAAGATAAAAAGCAGAAAGATTAAATTTTAGAAAAGTGTTAGAAAAATTGTATTAGGAAAATAGATACTAGTGAGACTGCAGTTTGGCCTCACCATTCTGGATATCTAAAGGGAATAAACTATTTATACTCTTAGACCTAATAACCACACTATTAGGCATATATACACTCCAAGAGATCAAAAACAGAAAAAAGTGCTAGTATCGAATGAAATATTCATAGCACATTTTATGATATTAAAAAAGACAAGAAGAAAAGTGTACATTCATTGGTTGGGAAATGGCTAAACAAACTATGGTATATGACTGTTGAACAATTACTGTGTGATAAGAAATTACACACATGAGGAATTCAGAGAAACATAATAAGATTTGTATGAACTGATACAGAATAAGATAAATAAAAACTATAAGCATGATCTACTCAGTGATTATAATAATTCAAATAAAAGGAGAACTGAAAGGAAGTTGACCTTTAAATTATTTAATAATAAGTTTTTGTCTCAGGTCATTACAATGAAATATATTTCCATTTTTCTCAGCAGAAAGGAGGGAGGCCACTAGGGTGAAATGTTGTATGTGTTGTCAGAAACAGTCACTTTTTGAAATATTTTTGCTTGTCCATTTTCATTGTTACAAGGGAATTCCTAGGGATGGAGAGGAGGTATAATCAAAATTTACTATGACTTCTTAAAAATGCATTTTTGCATGGTTTTTATTTATTTGCTTCTGGAGAGATAGTGATGTAGTGGAAACAGGAAGGAATTTGAAATTATGGGATCTAAGTTCAAAGTCAGTTTTGTAATATTACCTATTTGAAACTGGGCAATTGCATCACTTCAATAGACCTTCACTTCCTTATCAGCAAAATGATGGGAGGTGGAAGGGAAAAAAATTAGATGATCTAAAAAATCTATTCCAACTCTAAAACCTTTGACTTTGCATTGCTAAATGCTAAATGTTGACAGGAGATTTACTTGTTAGTTTTGCATGTTAATTTAATTTGCCAGTGGTTATTGGTAATAATTTTTAAATGACTTCAAAAAAAATTGGTCAGATGTCACTAATCCAAGGAGATTTAAGCCATTTAAAGCTTTATAAACATCAGACCCAGTCAGAAGGTCATTTCCTGTCAGAGAGGAGGATGCAAGCCTCAGGCATTTCCACTAGTCACAAAATGACAGAAAAACAACTTTAATCGGTTATATTTCTTAGGCAGATAGCATAATATGGGAAGGCAAAGAAAAATCCTTGGAAAGAGTGATCTTCCTCTGAGCTGAAAAGTTAATAAAGTCATAAAGGGGATAACATTGCCATGGTGACAGGGTGTGGCTTGCTTGGATTGGTCCCTTGTTGATACCTAAAGGCACAACAAAGCTAATGGAAAACTCACAGAATATTAGAACTTGTAGAAACCGTAGAGACTATCTAGTCCAATCTAACTTCTATATTGATGGCTAAGAAAAGTAAGTCTTAAAAAGGCTAAGCAAATTATCCAATCAAGTTACATATATAAGATTACGAGGTCATGGTTTCAGAGCAGGAAGGGATTTCAGAGATCTAGCCCAGACCTGGCCATTGCCTACACTTCCTAGATCCTTATATTTTATTTTCCCCTGCAAATGTTACAACTCAGCAGGATTGGTCTGTTCTTCATTCTTTGCACACAACACTTCACCTGTCTTATCCATGATTATATACTGGCCATCCTCAATATCTGGAATGCTCTTCATTCTCACCTTAATTTTTTGGTTTCTCTGGCTTTCTTCAAGTCTCAGTTCAAATTTCATCTTCTACAGGTGTTCTGTCTTGGTCCCCTGCCCAGATGCTAATGTCTTTTTCTTTTAAGATTATCTTCTGTAAATTCTGTATATTACTTTTTCACCCATTCTCACCTGTCATTCCAAGAAACTGTAATGTGTATAGCAGCCAAACCCATCTCAGCAGAGGGGCTAAACTAGACTGAGGGTCAGTTGAGGGTAACTGACAGACCTCAATCCCACCTGTCAGTTGGGGGTTATCTACCCCAAACATGTGAAGACTTCCCCATGCCAAATGAGTGGATGAGAACAATTTGTTGCAACAGCCACGAAGGCAACTGAAGCAGACATAGAGTGCTTTGAGCTTGGTTAGACATCAAAAATGCTAATCACCTACTCCATCCCACACTTGGGATGACCAGTTTTGGCTTATCATTGGACTTCAATTACTTCAGAAGAGAAAGTAAGGCTGATGACTTTGCCTAACTCTCACTTAAATCTGATTCATACGCAAGTCAAGACATCACTTAAACCCCAACAATGGGATGTCATTAGTTCTCTTTGAAAACAAGATAGATAATATTACAAGGAAGAAGAAAAAGAAAATTCAAATGCAGCGAATCCACAATTAGAATCACCCAAGACCTAACAGCGGTTATATTTAAAGACCACAAGTCTTTGAACACTATATATTGAAGAGCAGAACTAGGATTGCTGCTGAAAATATCATACCAGCAAAGTTAAGAATAATTCTGAATGGAAAAAAGGATATTCAATGAATTGCAAGACTTTCAGGATTTTGCTACAAAAAGACCTGAACATAATAAAAAAAATTTAATATATAAAATATTCAAGAGAAATAAAAAGTAAACATTAAAGACTAATTTAAGGGAATTCAATAAGGATAAACTGTTTATGTTTTATGTGTGGAATTGAAAACCATATGCCTAAGATTGTCATTAGTGATTGGAGAGTTCAAAAGAAAGATTGGGATACAGTTGAGTATGATGTGGTTTCAAAAAGCAAAACCATGTAGGAAAAGGTTAAAAAGAGTAATTATGTTATAAGAATGAGGTAGGGAGCAAGAACTAACACAGAGGAATTAGATGGAGAAGGAGGGCTGGTTGTTTTGGATCCTCCTCATATTGGTAAGGGTTAGAGAGGGAACTATATATAATATATGTATATATATATAAATTAATAAAAAATAAGAGGTAGAGGAAATAGAATAGGGTATAGAAGGGGGTGTAGATTACCAGGAATGGGATAAAGAGGGAGGGAAAAGAAGGAGGGATCCTTGGAGAGAGAATAGGTTAAATGATAGCAAGGCAAGGTAGCAGGTGGAAGAGAAAGCAGCTTTAACTTTGTTTGAGATCAATGATTACTACCCTTTCTTTTTTTCTAATAAATTCTACTCCTGACCATTATTATTAAAATGTTACAATTTATATAATCCATGAGATTGCCTCTATCCCTTGGTTAGTTCAAAAGTTCTCTCCTTAAATATAGTTTTCTTTTTTTTTTTTAAAGCTTTTTATTTTTCAAAATAGTGATCAATTCTTCAACATTAGCCCTTGTAAAACCAGTGTTCCAATTTTCCTCCTCCTTCCCCCACGCCCTCCCTCAGATGGTTAGTAGTCCAATATATGTTAAACATGATAGAAGTATATGTTAAATCCAATACATGTATACATATTTATACAATTATCATGTCACACAAGAAAAAAAAAGAGAAGCAAAATAAAATGCAAGCAAACAACAACAAAAATAGTGAAAACGCCATGTTGTAGTCCACACTCAGTTCCCACAGTCCTTTCTCTGGGTGTAGATGGTTCTCTTCATCACTGAAAAATTGGAACTGGTTTGAATCATCTCATTGTTGAAGAGGGCCACATCCATCAGAACTGATCATTGTATAGACTTGTTGCCATGAATAATGATCTGGTTCTGTTCATTTCACTCGGCATCAGTTCATGTAAGTCTCTCCAGACTTCTCTGAAATCATCCTGCTGATTGTTTCTTACAGAATAATAACATTCTCTAACATTCATATATCATAACTTAATCAGCCATTCTCCAACTGATGGAGTTTCCAGTCCCTTGCCACTACAAAAAGAACTGCTACAAACATTTTTGCATAAGTGGGTCCTTCTCTCCTTTTTATGATCTCTTTGGAATATAGACCTAGTAGAGACACTGCTGGATCAAAGGTTATGCATAGTTTGATAGCCCTTTGAGCATTAACTGCATTAGTTTTGATGATACAAAATATTAAAATTTATATAATCCATGTGATTGCCTCTATCCCTTGTTTAGTCCAAAAATTCTCTCCCTAAATGTAGTTTTCAAAAGTATTGGTTACTCTATTCCTCTAGTTTTTAAAAGTGATAAGATAATTACTTTTAGGTCATGTATCTATTTGAAGCTTACTGAGATAACTATATAGAAACATTTGGTGATATATATCACACTTTTGGTGATAAATGATATAAATATATAGAAATGTAGATATAAATATGTAGGTATAGATGTTTTATACATATGTCTCCAAGGTTACCAATTATCTTTTTAAAAATAAATTTATATTTTGTTTATCTCTTCCCCTTTACTAGAGGGCCATTCTTTGAAACAAAGAATAAAAAACAAAAAGGGAGAGGAAGCAATTCAGCAAAATAACCCATACCTAAAAAAGTCTGATGAATTCATGCAGCAATCTGTACCTGTAGTCCCTAAATTTTTATAAAGAAAGTACAAGAGTAATTCCTAACTCTTTTGGGGGATTAAGCTTGGCTGTACTAATTTCACAGCATAGAATTTGAATTGTTGTTTTTTCTATTTATCCTATAGTTGCATATTTTGTTTTCTTGGTGCTGCTTACTTAATTTTGCTTCAGTTCAAATAATATTTTTCCTATTTTTTTGTAGTCATCATATTTCTTCTTCTTTTTTTAACAGCATAGTCATATTACATTACATTCATGTTCCACAACTTGTTTGACCATTCTCCAAATAATAGATAATCTAATTTGTTTCTGGTTGTTTACCACCACAAAAATGTGCTGCTATAATTATTTTGATACATATAAGGTCTCTCTTTGACATTGATCCTTCCTAGGAGATAAAATGTGTGTGTGTGTGTGTGTGTGTGTGTGTGTGTGAGAGAGAGAGAGAGAGAGAGAGAGAGAGAGAGAGAGAGAGAGAGAGAAACAGAGAGACAGAGAGACAGAGACAGAGACAGAGAGACAGAGACAGAGACAGAGACAGAGCACAAGCACTTAGTAGTGGAATTCTGATCCAAATGTATCTTTGAGTCATTTTCTTTATATAATTCAAAATTGTTTATCAGTATTATTGGACCAATTCACCACTCCACCGGGGTGGATTAATGTGACCAATTATCTCTGAAGTGCTAAACATGATGTCTTCTCCTTTCTATTCCTTATTGATTTCTCTGCAGAATTTCATTCCATTGATCACCCTTACCTCCTGGATACTTTCTCCTCCCTGGGTTTTATTTTACTCCTCTCTTATTATACTGATCCACTTCAGTAACATTTGCTAGATCTTCATTCATATTTTACTGCTTAATTGTGGGGGTTCCCTAGGGCTCTGCATTGGGCTTTCATCTTTTCTCTTTTTTAATTCTCTCACTTGGTGCTCTTATCAGCTCCTATGACTTTAATTATCATCTCTATACAAATGACTCCCAGATCTATAGATGAGTAAAGAAATGAACAAAAAAGCATTTATTAAGTACTTACTATGTGTCAGGTACCATAATAGATGTTGGGAATACAGATACAAAAATACAGCTTTCCCTGACTTCAAAGAGCTTACACAATAATAGGTGGAGATGATATGCACAAAGGAGTATGTCCAGGGAAGGGAGTTTTAGTCTCCTAAGTCACTGCAACAGATAATGGAATAGTAAAAGAGTCAGATGACAAGCAATAGAAGTATTAATTTGATTATAGTTTCCAGATTGAGAAGTGGAAAAGTGATTATAGTTTCCAGAAGTGAGAAAGAAAGCATAGGTCACAGAATGTCATGTGATATAAGGAATAGCAATCCATCCTCCACTCAACTGTCAAAGCACATATGGGATGGATAGGCCATGTATAAATAGACATTCCCTTCACTATTCCAGCCTAAATGTGAAAGCTTGGGGTGAACCTATTTCCGGCCATATTGACTCAGGGGTTTGTAATGAGTGATTTCAAGAAATCTTCCAATTAATGCTGAGCTAGAAAAATTGAGAACTTGGGTGGCTGAGTTGTAACTCAATGTATATAAAAAGGGTAACTTACATCATTTCCCCCTTTTTTCTTTGCTGAGGCAATTGAGAGTGCCTGGAATCACACAACTAGTAAGTGTCTAAAGATAGACTTGAACTCAGATCCACCTGACACCAGGGTTGGTGCTTTTCCTGTTGTGTTACCTAGCTACCCCTGTTCTTTTTCATTCTTGGCCTCAATGAGTCAGGATTGCTTAGAGGTAGTCCTGAGCATCAGATGAAGGATAAGTGGTTAGCTTTTTACTTTTTTTTTACTGAGCCAATTGGATTAAGTGACTTGCCCAGGGTCACACACAGGTAGGAAGTGTTAAGTATCTGAGGCCAAATTTTAACTCGGGTTCTCCTGTCTTTTTTTTTTTTTTTTTTTTTTTTTTTTTTTTTTTTTTTTTTTTTTTTTTTTTTTTTTTATTTATTTTTTTTTTTTTTTTTTATTTTTTTTATTTATTTAATAGCCTTTAATTTACAGGATATATACATGGGTAACTTTACAGCACCAACAATTGCCAAACCTCTTGTTCCAATTTTTCACCTCTTACCCCCCCCACCCCCCCCCCCCGATGGCAGGATGACCAGTAGATGTTAAATATATTAAAATATAACTTAGATACACAATAAGGATACATGACCAAAACATTATTTTGCTGTACAAAAAGAATCAGACTCTGAATTATTGTACAATTAGCTTGTGAAGGAAATCAAAGATGCAGGTGTGCATAAATATAGGGACTGGGAATTCAATGTAATGGTTTTTAGTCATCTCCCAGAGTTCTTTTTCTGGGTATAGTTAGTTCAGTTCATTACTGCTCCATTAGAAATGATTTGGTCGATCTTGTTGCTGAGGATGGCCTGATCCATCAGGACTAGTCATCATCTAGTATTGTTGTTGAAGTATATAATGATCTCCTGGTCCTGCTCATTTCACTCAGCATCAGTTCGTGTAAGTCTCTCCAGGCCTTTCTGAAATCATCCTGTTGGTCATTTCTTACAGAACAGTAATATTCCATAATTTTCATATACCACAATTTATTCAGCCATTCTCCAACTGAATGGACATCCATTCAGTTTCCAGTTTCTAGCCACTACAAAAAGGGCTGCCACAAACATTCGTGCACATACAGGTCCCTTTCCCTTCTTTATAATCTCTTTGGGATATAATCCCAGCAGTAACACTGCTGGAGGGTTCTCCTGTCTTTAGGGCTAGTACTCTATCCACTGTGTCACCTAGCTGCCCCTGATGGCTTCCTTTTTACCCATTTGATCACATGTGGCTAAGAGCTTATAGCCACCTTTGCCTCTTTGTATTTGTTCTTACCTGGTCTTAGTTGAATGGGTATTCAAGATAGAAGTGTCCAGGTGACCCTGTATATTCAGTAGATCCAGAAGTGCAATCAGAAGTCCTATCAGTAATTGGAAATAAATAGAAGCAGTAGCTATGGATTTTTACCAACATGGCTTTAGATGATCATTGAAGAAGTATATGTAATAACAACAGAGAGATATACCAAGGACAAACAGAGACTAAGTGATAGTCACCTCAGGAAGAGCTAATTCAAGAAGTATGATCCCTTGTGGTATAAAGAGTGCTGGCTATAGATGATAGTAAGAAATTGATTCTCAGAGTCCAAAAAAGAGCTATACTTGAGAGGGATTTCAAAAGTTCTCAAAAGGAGAAAAAGACTTCCAAACAAGAACTATGTGTCTTTTTGCCACATGTACCATATATATATATATATATATATATATACACAGAGAGAGAGAGAGAGAGACAGAGAGAGAGAGACAGAGACAGAGACAGAGACAGAGACAAAGAGACAGAGAAAGATGGGGGGGGGAGGTCTTACTATCATTGTACTCAAATTTTAAATCCACTCCTTCTACAGATGTTGTATGCATTTGTGATAAGAATTTAACCCATGTGTTGGAAAATTTTTTTTCAACAACAGTTCTTACCATTTCACTTGAATAAATATTTTCCCAAAAACTAATTGAAATTACCACCTAATTGTTGTTTGGTAGCATACTGGTAGCATACTACCAGGAGTTGGAGGAGTTAGAGAGACAGAAAACCAGTTGCACTCACCATAAGTACAAAAATTGGGTAAATAAACTACACACATGTCACTACCTTGCTCAATAAATTTTAGTGACATTTTATTACCTTTAGTAACCAATACAAATTCCCCAATTTGGCATTTAAACATCTGTATGACCTGGCCCCAATCTACCTTTTCAACCTTCTTACACATTACTGAATTCATTAGTATTTTTTCCAGTAAAATCTCCAAATATTCTCATCTAAGTTCCATAAATGTGGGTAATAGATTCCCCAGCTCTCATAAAAAATACTCAAGGTAACAAATATATATCAATAGAAGGCACGCTATTCCTAATGTCTTATGGGTTACCTTGTGGGTGACTATCTTTCTAAACACTAGTTTACAAGCCCCCACTGCTATCCTTCTTAGTCAGGAGACTAAATTACTTTTTAAGCCAAGGAATTTACTCTATTTCCAAGTTTTTCTAAAATCCTGTTCACTATTTTTATTACACAAGAATATTCCATTATAATCATTACTTGGTCAGCCATTCATTGATTTATGAGCAATGAGATAATATTTATATGTTTTTTTTAAAGCACTTAGCACAGCCTGGCACATAGTAGTTACTATATAAATGCTTATTCCTTTGCTCTTGCCTCTTTAGTTTCAGTCTAAACATTTTCGCCCTTTTAGGAATCTTGTGTAGATGGGCATCTAGAGACATAGGTTTGAATTCAGTCTTGCTTTTCTTGCTGGCTTTTTCAAATGAAACTAAGGTACTCATACCTCCCTCCTTTCTAGGAGCATCTGAAGGCTCTCTTCTTTGCCTTCAATGTCTATCTTTTAATTTCTGCTAAACCTTCACATTTTATTGGTCTCATTGAAGCTTGCTTCACCCCCCTCACAAATTAATGAATGATGTTTCAAAAAGATAAGGAGTTAGAAGAACATTTACTTTCAGCCAAAATAATATTTCTAGGGATATTGTTTCCAGTATCTTTACACATTATCCATTTGGAAGTAACCTCAACTGTGTTGCTTCCTAACTGTTCACAGATTGGTCATAATTGTCATTTCTATTCCTATCTCTGCTTGGAAGTCAGATCCATGATTGTTCTTTCCCTCCAGAAATCAGAGCAGTGACTTGTTCTTTACTTGTGGATGTATCACAGATATTGGAGATCATCGTGATAGCTTGTGGCCACCATTGGGTGGCATAAATTAAATTCAAAGCAATATGGATTTCTTGACGTGAGACAGCAAGGGAGCTTCCATAGAAAAGTTAAGAGATTTTCTTAGTTCTTTCTGGGAAAGTTGTTGGCTATCCTCAAGGGAAAAGAAACATTACCTGCATTTCTTATATCTATGAATGAGCTGCCTTTTATGTGATAGTAATAGTTCCCACATGGCTTTTGAAATGGTATGAAATGATCTGAAGATGAAAGAAGACTGGGAAGACCAGTTTACATCTGTTAATTCTGTAATGAAATCAGCTCTCACAATCTCCTTCTCTATAATATTCCTATTAGATAGATAAGCCTTTCCCTAAAGACAAAAGGTATAGTTTACAGGTAACATAGAGACTAGAGGTAGGGGGAAATGAATAGCAATGGATTTAAATTGAAGAGAACCTGAGTTCAAATCTCACTACAGGCAAATAAGTTACTTAATTTCAGTTTCCGTTTTCTCTACCATAAAAATGATAATAAATGTAAAGGGATTTGTAAACTTTAAAATTCTTTATAAAAATAGCATATTGAGGGGTGAATAGAGTACCAGCCCTGAAGTCAGGAAGACCTTGGTTCAAATCTGATCTCAGACACTCAATACGTCCTGGCTGTGTGACCCTAGGGAAGTCACTTAACCCCAATTGCCTCAGGGGGAAAAAAGCATATTGGTGACTACATGGTTACAAGTGTAGAACAGTAAGAAGCCTTGTTGCTAGGATTTAAAGGCAAGAAGGCAGCCAGTCATAAAATGAATGTGTATTAGTTGCTTACTGTGTACCAGGTACCCAGCTAAGCACTGGGGATACCAGGAAAAGCAAAAACCCTATTTCTGCCTTCAAGGAATTTACATTCTAGTTGGGGAGATAATAGGTAAATAACAATGTACAAACAAGATTTAGTCAGAGTAGAGAATGGGGTGGAGAAGACACTAGTAGCCATGGGGAAAAGGAAAGGGTAAAGATCTTTTTACCTGCAGAAGGTAGGTTTTAGGTAGACAGTGACCATAGAGACAAGGTAAAAGAATTTTTAAAACTTTATTTTATTTTCAATTCACAGAATAAAACAAGAATTTCCATAATGCATTCCAATTCATTGTGCATGAAACTGCAAATTTACCAAGTACAATTTGCTATTCCCTCCAAATATACAATATTTTTATTGCATATTTCTTTTTTTTCTCCCTGCCTCTTCCCCTCCTCCATCCAAGACTACTCCTAGGGGAAGTATTGAAAAAGAATTCAAGAAAGAACTGGGCATAAACTCTATGACTGTACATTATACTATTCTTTTTCTCTGTCCTTCTTTCTGGAAGGGGACCAAGGGAGGTGATACCATGACAGGCAGCTAACTTGGTTTTATTTATTTTTTTTTTTTGCAATAGCTTTTTATTTTCAAAATACATAGAAAGATAGTTTTCAACACTGATTCTTGATAAGTTGGTTTTAAGTGAGGGTAGACTGTGCATAGCCACAGCTCTCACTTCCTCTTCCAGAGACATCTAGGTCCAGTGGCAAGAGAAAGATCAGGATGACTGGAAATGGCTCTGGATGCAGTAGGAGGGAGACATTGGCCTTTTAACAACTCTCAGTTTAATTGAGGCAATATCCAATCATTGATTAGGTTAGGTAAGAATTGAGGCAAAGAATGGTCTTTTTTACCTAGTTTAAAAAAAACCCACCATGTATATCTATGTATCTATATAAATTTGGGAGGGGAAGACCCTCTAGGTTTCTGGCCAAAACAGAAACAATTGCTATTAATCTTCAATCAGAGCCAATCCGACACAACAATGACCAAGTGGAGTTTGACTTGGGACTTATTGTTGTCCAATCAATGAGAGCCAGAGTGATTTGGATTTGAGACATAGGTCCTTAAGAAAGAAATCTAGATAGAAATTTATCTATCATCTACAATGATTCATTCTCTTTCACCTTCCATATCCAAACAATTACCAAGTCCTGATTTGCCTTCTTAACATTTTTCACATGCCTCTTCTCTTCTGTGATACCAGATTTGTACCACTATCTTGGTATAAATCTTCTTCACTTTACACCTGAACAATTGTAGTAACCTGCTAAGGTTCTTCGTGTTTCAAGCCTCTTGCTGTTTTCTGGTAGTTTTTCCCTTTTATTCTGATTTCTCTTTCTAAATACAATTCATATGGAAATATGTTAAAAATTGATTATATATGCATAACCTATATCAGTTTGCCTCCTGTCTTGGGGGAGGGAGAGGGAAGGAGAAAAAAAATTGGAAGTCAAAATCTTACAAAAATGAATGTTGCAAACCAATTTTACTTGTAATTAGCAAAATTATATATCATTAAAAAATTTTAATGTAAAGCACTTCATTAAAGATCACAGTCTAAAAAATTAGAAGGGACTAAATTAGAGGACTCAGTCCAATCTGTAACATATGAACAATCTTTTTACAACATTTCTGCAAGGTCATCCAAGCTCTGCTTGGAGGACGAACTCAAAGAGAGAAAACTTATTGTTCCATTTTAGAGGAGCTCTAATTGTTAAGAAGTCAAAATCTGCCTCTAGTACACAAAGTCAGACAGAGGAATAGATCTATGGGCAGAAGGTTATCTGAGTAAAGGAAAGCAGAATACCAGCCTCTCTCTTTTTTGAGACTGTGTTATCCAGTTTAATAAAGCAAAACTGATCCAACCTTCTAGACCCATATTCCTATACTTCCTCTTTTATGGCAGAGTAGTCGAGGTTGACAGGAAGGAGATCAAGAGAGCCAGGTGAAATTGTGGAAAAGTGATGCAGCCTACCCCTGGGGAGTCTGGTTACCTGGGTGACTGGGGCTGTGCCTATGTTTATGTTTTCCTGTGCTATGTATCCCTGGAGAGAGCCTTCTGCAGTGGTCTGTATTCCAAAGTGCTAGAAATTTGAAGGCACAAAATATGCAACAATGGCTGAGTTCTTAAGAACACCTTCTGAGCTCTTCCTTATTCTTTCAAGTGCTTGTGCTAAGAAACCCTATCAGAAGTCACATTATTGAGGAACAGCAAGTTAGCATCACCAATCTCAATCTGGAGGCAATGTCAGAAGCCATTTAGTCTAACATCTTTCATTTTACAGATGAGGAAATTGAGAGCGCATTAAGTGATTTGTCCCATATCACACAGGAAATATCAGAGGTGGAATATGAACCCAGGTGCTCTGATTCCAAAGTCAGCGATTTCCTCCACTGTGAAATGATAATTCCATCCATTATTATTAATTCTTCCCTTGAGGGTCATGAAAAACACACCAAAGCTGTTTTTCCCATGTGACATCCTTTCAACTACTGTAAAGCAACTATATTATGCACACACTACATCTTTTTTCCAAGAGAAACACCCTAGTTCCTTTATGCTTGTGTCCCATTCTTCATGCCCCATTGGCATTTTCTTGGCAAAGATACTGGAATGGTCTACTATTTCCTTCTCCAAGCCATTTTACAGATGAGAAAACTTAAGCAAACAGGATTAAGTGATTTGTCCAAGGACACATAGCTAGGAAGTGTCCTTCCTAATTCTAGATCTGGTGCTCTGTGCACTATGGTGCTGTCCACTGCCTTGTCCATAAACCCAATAAAATTCTCCAAGATCATTTTCATCAGAATTAACATTTAGCATCATCTGAGATATTCTCTATTTAGGCAGTTGATTTTTTTTATCCAAGTATAAGACTATCATTATTCCTGTTGAGTTTTAACTTTTTGGCTTTGGCCCATCATTCTAGCCTGGATCCCTAATTTTGTCATTAAATTTGTTAACTGTACTGCCCAGCTTCATGTTGTGGCAGATTCACTAACAATGCCATTTATACTTTCATCCATATCAATGATTAAAAAAAGACTTGAATAGAAATGAGTCTCAGACAGAGCTATGGACACACTACTAGAGACCTCCCTCTAGGTCAATACTGACTGTGTACTGAAAGCATAAGATCATAGAATTGGATTTGGAGGAGGGCTTAGTAATCATCTAGGTCAAAGCTCTCATTTTAAGTAAGGAAACAGCAGTTATTAATTTAAAAGATTCTGGTTCAAATCCATTTATATCGTTTATTATCTCTGTGACCTTGGAAAAGTCAGTTAACTTCCTTCAGTTTCCTTGCTTATAAAATGAAAAAGTTGGATTAAATAACTTCTGAGTTTATCTATGATCCCTATCATTCTTGTTGTGTGGCAGTGATCATTGCTTTTTTCTTAATACTTACAAAACATTCCTTAAATGATATGTGGTAGAATTTTGCCAGGAATTGAAGTTAAGGTCTCCAATTTTATGGCTTGAAGAATCTCCACTTTCCTCCTTTTTTTTTTTTTTAATTGGTATCTACTTACAGCTTCCCCTTCCTGCAAAAAAGCAAAGGATACTTATTATACCATAGAGATAAGTAGGTGCAGTGGATAGAATGTCAAACCTGGAGTCAGGGATTCTCATTTTCCTCAGTTCATATCTGGTCTCAGATACTTAGTGGCTATGGATCCAAGGACAACTCATTTAACTCTGATTATCTCAATTTCCTCATGTGTACAATGAACTGGAAAAGAAAATGACAAACCACTCGAGTATTTTTGCCAACAAAATCCTAAATGGAGTTATGAAGAGTCAGACATGACTGAAATGACTAAATAACAAAGATGATTATACCATTGCTTCAGTAATTGCTCTCTCTCGTGGCACCACCTAAGTACTAGATGGTAACCAATGCTGGAAAAGTTACATGATCAAATTTTTATATATTAAAATAGTATCCATGAGAACTAGTAATAAAGCTTGTTTAGGATTGAGTTAACAATAATTTTGAGGTATTGGGATATATTGACATTTTTAAATATGGCTAAGTTATAATTAAGGAAATAACATGACGTAGTAGATAAAGGACCAGTCTTGGATACAAAACCTAGGGTCGAGCCATCTCTCTAAGAAATACTTAACTGTGGAACCACAAGCAAGTTACTTAATCTGTCACGTCTCCAGGCAACTCTCTGAGACTATAAATGACTAAGAATTGCTGATTTCTATGAGTGGAAGGAGATTCCATAGTAGGTGCTCTTCATAAACCAATAAAATAAGAGCTCTAAGTTCTTCCCTTTCCCAGTGATAATTTGTGCACAGGAATGGAACTTAAACACATCATCGTATAACAACTTAGAGGACTTTGGGTTTGATCTTGGCTCTGCCATTTGCTTCCTATGTGATCTTTAGTGAATCATTTCCCATTTTCAGCCCTCACTTTGCTCAACTATGAAATGGAGTTGATAATAGCACCTATCTCTCAGGGCTGATGTGAGGATCAAATGAGGTAATAATTGTAGTGCCTTAGCACAGTGCCTGGTACATATTAAGCACTCTCTATATATTAGCTATTACTATTATTGCCTTTCCCCCCTCCTAACCCACTTACACTCTCAATCCTTGAATTCTCAGGGTAAAGGGTGTGAACCATCTCAGAGGGCCATCTAAAACAATGACAAGAATCGTTTGGTATTTTTTAGTACAATTTCCATATAAATACAATAGCTTTTTTCAATGAAAACAAAGTTCAAATCAAAGTCAGCAAAAGAAAGACTAATATGCCATCTGACAATGAATACAAGTGTAGTGATTATTTCTTATTTGGCATGTGCAAACAAAGTCAAATCTGAGTCGGCACATGTTGAATCTCAACATCTCAATTTGGGCATGATTGTGTCGCATATCCATCATTGGACATAGGTTACTGTTACAGCTGAGTTGAGTCAAGTGAAACACTCTTTGTATGAGAATTAAAAGTAGCATTGTAGCAAGAGCTGTTACCTTACATATAATATGGAGATATTGCTGAGCGGTTCAAAGAGCCTTCTTCTCTCTCCATCATTCTCCAAGGGAGATTTTAGGAGGGGAAGCATGATGTTGGGAACAAGCTAGTCTTCTGAGAAGAATTAGCTCCCTTAAATATTATTCATCTAGGAAATATAGTTATCAAGCTCAAGATAATCTCTAATCATTGCTTCATAATGGGAAAAGGAGGACCCATGCTTATAATCCAAAGTTTGACTCCTTTCCCACCAAATACCAGTTCCACAATGAACATATATAGTGGGTAGCAAATAAACCCATTTATCCAGTCAATAGGAAAACAGAAACCACAGAAAGTATACATAGGAGAATGTATCTCAGACAATTGAGAGTAAAGGAGCTCTTCCATTGGAAGCAAGGTAATGGCTCAACCAAGAAAGTACCACATCTTACCCATGGAGAACTCCCCCTAAAGTCTTTAGACAGCAAACGAGAGTAGGAGCATGATGGAGACTGCCAGCTCCTCTCATGTTGACTTGTTCCCTGAGCTTTATTCTCCCTTTAGCAACCTGAAGTAGACTTTTAGATCATATGATTTCTGGAAACAAGAAGCCTGAAGTTTCTGAAGACTTGAAGGGAGACTTAAAACAAATTCGAATAGAATAGAATTCTCACCAATTCCTTATGTAACTCCAATGCCTTCATACACGTTTAAGGGATTGATTTCCAAAAATGAAGAGATAGTTCCATATCAATTGGTTTTGGGACTAGAGTTACAACATGATATTTATTATACTTCTCAATATCATTCATTAAGGTGAATGTAACATGAGGCTCCCCACATGCACACCCCTAAAATAAATAAAATCAGCTTGCAGCTTTTTAAAAATTGAAAAAAACTCAACAACATTTATAAACATTTGAAATTTTCAGCAATTTAGTTTAAATGTAATTTTTTAAATCTTATATTCTCTCTAATTTTTAATAGGTGAAATTATATCCTTTTGTAATAGATAAATATATCATTTTCTTGTGAAGAGAAAATTTACTTTAGCACCTAAAACTGATACAAGAGAAACCAATGAAATGTTTTAGGTAGTGAAAATACAGAAACACTAAGTAAATAAAATTCAAATCCAGAAAATAGAAACCATTGTATTATCACTGGAATCCACAAATACTATTACTGATGAAATAAAAGACTGATGTGTTTGCTTTTTATAAATCCTTAAGTTGTAAATAGCATCAAAATCTTAAAAATGTAAATATCAGTTAAGTATACATGCAAAAACAAAACCAACAGAGCTAAAATTAGAAGAAAAGTCTGATTTCTAAGATATATAGGGAACAAATTCAAATTTATAAGAATAGGAGCTATTTTTCAAATTGATGAATACTCAAAGAATATAGAAATAAAAAAATACAGAAAAACGAATGTAAGGTATCCATAACCCTATGAAAAAAAATGCTGTAAATTACTAATAATTAGAGAAATGCACATTAAAACAAAACTCTGAAGTACCTCTCTCTCTCTCTCTCTGTCTCTCTCTCTCTCTCTCTCTCTGACTTGCCCAGGGTCACATGGTCACATACCTAGGCAGTGTTAATTGTTTGAGGCCAGATTTGAACTCAGGTAATACCACTTTTCCCATGTAAAAATGACAAAGTTTACAGAAAGAGGAAAATTACAAATTCTGGAGGGGCTGTGAGAAATCAGGCATCTTTTAAAATAACATTTTGTTTATTTTCTTTTTTTTCACTTAATAGAATTTTATTTTTCCAATTACATGTAAAAAAATAGCTGCAACATTCACTTTTGTAAGATTTTTAGTTTCAATTTTTCTTCTCCCTTCCTTCCTTCGCAAGCAATCTGACATAGATTGAACATGTATGATCCTTTTAAACATATTTCCATATTATGGAAAGAAAAATCAAAACAAAAAGAGAAAACCATAAGAAAGGGAAAAAATGACAACAAAGGATCAAAATAGTATGCTTCAATCCACATCTAGTCTCCATAGTTCTTTCTCTGGAAGTGGATGGCATTTTCTATCCCAAGTCATTGGAATTGTCTTGGATCACTGTGTTGCTGAAAAGAGCTGTCTGTCATAGTTGACCACCATGCAATGTTCCTGTTACTATGTACAATGTTCTCCTGGCTCTTTTCACTTCACCCAGCATCATTTCATATAAGTTGGAAATCAGATATCTTAATGCACTGTTGGGAAATCTGTGAATTGATCCAGCCATTCTAGAAAGTAATTTGGAATTGTCCCACAAATATGGGGCAATTGACAAAAGTCAATAAACTGTACATAGTCTTTGATCCAGTGATATTGTTATTAGGTTTATACTCTGAAGACATCAGAGAAAGAGGAAATAGACACATATACAAACATTTATAGCAGCCCATTTTGTGGTGGCAAAGAATTGGAAATTGGGGGGAAGGAGAATCAATTGGGAAATAGCTGAACAAGTTATAGTATAATAATGTAATAGACTACCATTATGCTATTAAAAATGATGAAGAAGATGACTTTAAAGAAACCTAGAAAGATTTGTATGAACTGATGCAAAGTGAAGTGAGCAGAACTGAGAGAACAAGTTATAGTAACATCATATGTAACTATAAAACAACTTTGAAAGACAGGAATCCCAATCAACACAACAGACCAAAAATCCAGAGGATTGGTGTTAAAGCAAACTTACACCTCCAGATGAAGAGGTGATGAAACCATTGTATAGAATGAGACTTTTTTTAAACCTGGCTAGTGAAGGAATTTGTTTTCTGAGAAAAAAGAATATAGCCCTTAAAAATAATGAATTGCATTTTATTAAAAAAGAAAAGTTGATGGGATCTTAAAAATATAATTTTATTTTATAAAAAGGTATATATGCAGAATATGTTAGTAAAATAATAAATCTTTTCCCAGAGAAAATTACATGTTTTTAATATTTTTTTCTTTAAAAAATCTTTATTGACATTTTTTGATATCTTCATTTCCCAATTTATTTCCCCTTACTTATTCAGAAAGCAATTCCTCATTAAAAAGAAAATAAAGAAGGAAAAAGTTCAGAAAAATTTGTCAATGCATAAAACAAGTCTGGTGATGCATATAGTGCTCTAAACCCATAATCTTCCACCTTTTCAAAAAAGGAAGGGAGATGTATTCTTTAGTTCTTTTTTAAGACCAAGTTTGATTGCAAATTACACTTTTTTTCATTGTTGTAGTTATTTTTTATATTTTTCCATGGTATTTACTTGTTTCTCATTAGTTTACATATGCCTTCTTGTATTTCACTGTATTATTCATTTTCATATAAAAAACCCTAGCTTTAAAAAATCCATAACTGTTACATTAAGAGGATTTCTAGCATCACATAAGATTGTTTATGGAATTGCTAAGTGCAAACAGCTTAATTCAGTTTGAGAGATGGTGTTGCTATCTGCATCTATTGGTATTATAGAATGAAATTTTGCAAATTATATGCAAAGCAATTTCAAATGGTTTTACTTGCAGAAGATATAGGAAAGAGTACTGCTCATATGTTGCAAGACAATTTGAGGTCAATTAATTTTTAAAGTAAACTTTATTTTGCATTGCTCATGAATGAAGCAACAAATGTAGTTAAAGATGCTCATTTACTTATGTATGATGTTATTGAGCCTAATTTAGAAAACATTTATTACTTCACAAAACCTATTAATAAGAGTACATGTTTAAGATAAATTTTCAAAATAATTAATGAATTAATTTTTAAATGAAAGCATGATTTCTTGTAGAATTTGGACACACAATATATTTTTACAAATTAAAATCACATATCAAAAAATATCAGTGAGAAGAGACCTGATTTTTTAGTCATTATAAAAATACTCTACTTGGTTGAAAACTAACAAAGAAACTTGTTAATAGGAAGGTCTTTTCCAAAATTATATAGCAATATAAGAATATAGGCAATTTCTAGATTGTTTTGAAATACTGATTTTCCTGTGGCAAAGTACTTTGAGGAATGTTTAAGCTTAAAAAAAGAAATTGCTATTTTTCTTAGATAATATAAAGATGAAAATACTCATTTCATAACAAGAATTTCCTCCTGAAACTTATAGTTAGGTAGATATTTTGTGGAAAAAATAATACTCCAAATAAATCAATAGGATGCCCTCATATTCATTCTTTGAACCAAAAAGTTTAAGTGATTGTATTTATTTTAAAAAATAGAGCTATGAATTATAAATTTACAGAGGATATTATTTGGACATATTTTCTAATTTCCAACATACTTTTCCTGAAAATGAAATAGAAGAAAGTAAAACTTGCTTATTAATCCTCATGTGTTAGGAATTTAATGTCCTTCACAATCCTGATTTGTATATTCCTTTGTACATTCTCAAATCTCTCAATGTCCTTTTTAATTACAAAGGCAAAAAAATATTCCAAATCACTGTTAATTAAAGAAATGCAAATTAAAGTCAACTCTGAGGTTCCACCTCAAACACATCAGACTGCCAAAAATGTCAAAAAAGGGAGAATGACAAATGTTGGAGAGGCTACAGGGAAAAAAAGACACATTAATGTTCTGTTGATGGAGTTGTGAATAGATCCAGCCATTCTGGAAAGCTATTTGGAACTATATACCAAAAGTCATTAAAGTGTATGTAACCTTTGATACTGTGATTCCATTACTAGACATATACCTCAAAAAAATCCAAAGAAAGAAAAAAATACTCATATGAACAAAAATATTTGTAGCAGCTCTTTTTGCAGTGGTAAAAAAAGGTCAAATAACTAAGGAGGTGCTGATTAATTAAAGAAAAGTTAAAAAAAAATATGATATATTAATACAATGCTCACCAGCCAGCTAGGTGGTTCAGTGACTAAAGTGCTGAACCTAGATTCAGGAAGACTTGAATTCAAAATCAACCTTAAACACTTGCCAGCTGTGTAATGCTGGGCAAGTCATTCAATCTCTTTCTGCCTCAGTTTCTTCATCTGTAAAATAGGGATAACAACCCTTTCTAGAGTTGTTGTGAGAATCAAATGAAATTATATTTGTGACACATTTTGCAAAACTTAAAGTACTTCATAAATGTTAGCTGGATACCTGGAAAGATTGTGTAAATAGCAAAGCAAACAACTAATACAATTTAAAAATTGTAAAAAAAAAAAAATCACTTTGAAAGATAAGAACTTGGATTAATGCAATGGCCAGCTATAATTCCAGGGACTATTATAATGCATGTTATCCAATTCCAGAAAAAGAAATGATGGAGTCAATACACAGAATGATACAGTATATATTTTTGGACATGGTGGATATGGAAACTTATTTTGCTTGGCTATTCATATATTATATAAGGATTTGTTCACTCAAGGGTAGAGAATAAGGAAATAAATGAAATAAATACATGCTAATCCAAAATAACATGAAGCTAAAATATAGTCCAAAAGCATTGTTATTCAGTTGTTTCATCTCTAACTCTTTGTGACCTCTTTTGGGGTTATCCTGGCAAAGATTCTGAAGTGGTTTGCCATTTCAATATGGAGTTCATTTTACAGATGAGGAACCAAGGCAAATGGGCTTAAGTTATTTACCTAGGATCACTCAGCAGTAAGTGTGTAAAGCCAGATTTGAACTTAGAAAGATGGCTCTAGGAAGATTTGACTTTGGAAGGGTCTCTTTATCCATTGTGTCAGCTGGCTGCCTGGACCAGTTAATACAGTGGACTTTTCTTCATGGCCCAAGACTACATCAGCATTCTTGTTGGCTACCATATCACACTGCTAACTTAATTATCTCCAAGTTATTGTGGCTGTATATTGTTTGTACATAATTATTTGTATGTTATCTCCCTCATTAGACTATGACTTCCTTATGGACAATAACTATTATTTTTGACTTTTTTCATCCCCCAGTTCTTAGTGCTATACCCAGACAATAGTAGGCACATCATAAATGCTTGTTGACTAAATGGGTTTGTGTATGTTGAATTTAAATTCCTCTAAGACCGCAGAACTTCTTCATCACAAACTATCTATGTATGCCTCCCCTTTCTTGTGAAGGAGATTTTGTGAGACCAAGTGAAAGTTCTTCCATTTATCCCAACTGAAGTAAAACTTGCCCAGGTTAACAGAAGAGGAAATAAATTACTTAAACAGTCCCATTTTAGAAAAAGAAGTTGAACAAGTCATTAATGAGCTCTCTACAAAAAAATCTCCCAGGCCAGATGATTTACAAGTGAATTCTACCAAACATTTAAAGAACAATTAATTCTAATATTATGTAAACTATTTGGAAAAATAAGTAAAGAAGGAGTATTGCTAAATTCCTTCTATGTCACAGATACTGCACTGATACTTAAATCAGGAAGAATCAAAATGGAGAAAGAAAACATCCCAACTGAATTTCTTCTCGTGACAATTGGCTGAATATACAGAGTCAACTAGGTATTCTAGAGCAATGGGGTCAAATTGAAATAATATAAAATAGGATACTTAATTGTACTTAAGGATCCTTGAAAGTCACATATTCAATTAGAAAACTACGTATTAATATTATCTATGTTTAATTGTATTTCATTCAGTTAAATCTTTCCCAATTATATTTTAATCTAGTTTGGTCTGTACTCAATGGTGTTGGATGCCACTTGTTCTGGATATTTGATACCTTTGGTCTAGAGATAGAATCCTAGTCTTAGAGTTAGGAATTTGTTATTATTGTTCAGCTGTTCAGCTATGTCAGACTATATATTCCACAGACTTAGGGAGTATTTTTGGTAAAGATACTGGGGTAGTTTGTAGAGTTCTTTTTACAGTGTGTCTCCATTTAAGGGTTAACTGATATGTCCAAAGTCACACAGCATTGGAGAATGGAATTAAAGTCAGATCTTCCTGATACCACTCTATTCACTGCATTATCCATATGCCAGATGTAGAGGAATTTACAAGCAACATGACCTAATGGAAAGAGTTCTGGATTTGGAATTAAGGGATCTGAGTTTGACTCCTACCTCAACTACTTATTCCCTGAATTTGTCGTTGCTCAGTCATTTATTTTTGTCTGACTTTTTAGGACGCTGTGGAGTATACCATCCATGGAGTTTTTTTGGCAAAGATATTGTAGTAATTTGCCATTTCCTTCTCCAATGGATTAAGATAAGTGACTTGTCCAGAATCACATAGCATGTATCTGAAACCAGATTTGAACTCATATATTCCTGACTCCAACCCCAGCTCTTTATCCACTGAGTCACCCAGCCATCTCCTTGTAGTCAAGGAGATATAAGTACAAATCCTACCTCAGTCATATACTATGTTATCCTGTGTTACTGTGGGCAAGTCACTTAACATTTCCTTATCTGTATCAGGATAATAATCACCACCAGGACAATAATAACAACCAAAGTGTGGGGATAAAATGAGATAATATACATGAAAAGGACTACACAGATACTTGGATTTATTATTATTATCATTACTAAACTTGTCAAAATCTTTCTAGTTTCAGAGTCTTTGCCTATTCCCACCAGTTTGTTGTCATTTACAGGTCAAATACAATAACCCTCTCTTTTGTCTCTTCTACCTATAAAGTAGTATAGCAGCAGACCTGGATTAAGGAAGACCTGAGTTCAAAAGTGATTTCAGATACTATCTGTGTGATCTTGGGCAAGTCACTTTAATTCTCTTTGCCTCAGTTTGCTTATCTGCAAAAATGAACTGGAAAAGGGAGTGACAAACTACTCTAGTATCTTTGCCAAGAAAACCTCCAATGAGATCATGACCTAAATGACTGAACAAAATCATCTAGAAATGGAATGAAAGAGCAGGGTACTGGAAAAAATGAGTGAAGAGTTTGAATCTTCTGAAATGAGTCATGGGATCATGGGCAAGTCTTTCTTCTTGGAACCTCACTATCTTCCTCTGTAAAATAGGGATAATTATGATGATACATCATAAGCTTGTCATGGGCCAATGCCCTTAAAGGATCCCTTAAAATCTCCAAGCACAATGTAAATGACTACTATTAATATTAGCAATGGCATCCTGAGGAGGACAAGCAGAATCACTCCCTCCTTCACTCTCAATTCCTCCCTTATTTTTCCATCCACAGCTGGTGTACTCCAGATTGTTTCGCTGAGACTCAGATGTCTATGTTGTAATAGAGGGAAGCAAACTGCATTAACATGGGCAACAGAGAAGTATGGTACACAGAAATATGGAGATGATTGGTGCATCCCTAGAATCCCAGAAAATCTGGAGTGCCATGGAAGAGAGAGAGGCTTGTGTAATGAGTAATTGTGTATGGGAGCCCTGGACCTCTCTCTCACCTATGAAAGTCACGTTTTTCTCGGTCTCGGTAGACTTTGTTTTCCCTGGGAAATCTAATGGAAGTGAAGTCATGTCTGGATAGTTCTGAATCTCCCTCTGGCCTGTCACTTCCCTGTCTCTTCCTGGTACTTAGCCACATCTCACCCTGCATGCAGACTTGGAGACATTTTGAAATGTTTCTCAACTATTCAACTGAGGATTCTGATTTGAGAAGCTATAACTACAACCTTCCACAACCATGTGGACTTTCCCTGAGTATATCTGAATCAGATGTGCTAGTTTCCCTAATCCTGTCTAGTTTATCAGCCCCTAGACACTGGAGTTAATTGCTCCTCCTTCTCCCTGCATTCTAGTGAGCTTCCTAATCAGGAAGGTACTTCCTAAGCATTGGGGGAAAATCCAGGCTATACCCTTGCCTAACAGAACTATTTTGATGGATATGTGTCTACCTCTAACAGGGAAAACTGCAACTTAGTCACATTTTTTTAATCTTATGAAATTCTTGTCCATGTTGCCCTGTAAATGTTTCATGGGCAGTTCCCATAACATGATGAAGGCCAGGTAAATTTTTCTTTTTTGATCTTGTCCCATGGTTTGAAGTAGCAACTTGATACAGTGAAAACAAATACTAACCCTAGAATTAGAAGACCTGGTTTGGAAACCTACCATTTATGGAAGAATTCTTTAAGACTCAAATGAGTAATAGCTGAAATAAGAGATGAGGGCTCATCAAACAGTGATGCTATACTTGAACATGGCCTTGTTGAGAACAGTTCTATGGAAAAACTGTGCTACAGCTGACTATATTTCTCCCTCAGGATACTCCTGAGGAATTGAGGTATCTTTGCTGCCTTCAATTCAAGCCCCCATTCAAGTCCTCTCACTGTTAGTTACCAGTGGCTAGCACCTCACTTCAATTTAATATCAGTTAGCTTTTACAAATAAAGGAAAGGGGAGAGAATAAACATTTATATAGCATCTACTATGTGCCAGGCACTGTGCTAAATAACTTACAATTATTATCTCATTTGATCCCCACAACAATGCTGCAAAATAGGTGCTAATATTGTCCCCATTTTATAGCTAAGGAAACTGAAGCAAATAAAGGTTAAATGACAAAGCTAGTCAGTGTTCAAAGCCAGATTTGAACTCAGATTTTCCTATTTCAAGGCTTAGTGCTCTATCCACTGTACCACCTAACTGTCTAAAAAAGATAGCTACTCCAAAGATGTAGCACAGAACATAAATAGAGAACTATAAATATTTTTCTCTCAACATGTAAAAGCACACACTCTCCTATACTTCCTCATTCTCTAGAGAGAGTGGACTCAAACTTAGCACAGTTTTCCCATAAAACTGCTCTCAACAAGGTCATGTTCAAATATACCGTCACTGCTTAATGAGCTCTCAATTCTTATTTCAGCTATTGTCCATCGGGGTCTTAAAGATCATTTCTTAACGCTTCAAAGATAGACCAGCCAGGTGGCCAGAACTTGGCCTGGACTCAATAACTGCAAAGAACTTCCTGAAAATAACATCTCAAAAACTTCCTGGTGGTTCCTTTCCTGATTTTTCAACAGGTTATAAAATTACAAGATTCTCAGAGTCAGGGACCATGATGTTAAAGCATTTAGTAAATATTGTTTAAATTAAATGATTAGATTTAAAGCTGCTAAAACTGTTCTTACCTTGGACCATTCAAATTTGTCCTTAGTTATATCCCCCCCTTAATATTTTATGTCTTTCTTTTTTTGATTGTGAGTTGTGTAGTTGCATCAGTGTCTTTAAATAACCCCTCCTTGTTTCATCATTGGGATTATTCAAAATTATATAGATTGAATTTCATTTTTAGAACATCCTATCTTTTTTGTGCTTTTTTTTTACTTTTTAAAATCAAGTCATGAACTTAGCCCTATTATCACTTAGATTTTATTTTTGAAATCTATTTTCTTAAAAATTGCTCCTGCTAAAATTTAACTATGCTAAAAGTTCCTTTCTTTGATTATCACAAAAACTAAGACAACATGGTTACTTTCTCCCAAAGTTCTCATTACTTTATATTATCAAATAGTTCTTCTTTTCCAGATGGAATTAGATCCAGAATTTAAGTTCCTCTATGGAGAGTTAAAATTGTTGGCAAGATATCTGAAGATTATATTAAATTCTATACATTTAGTGAAGAAAAGCTTTCAATATATGTCTAGATAATTGAAAGTCTTCCTTCACAATTATACCCTTTCTTTCTGTCAGTTCCATAATTTACAACTAACCCTAACCATTAGATATTTTATAAAATATCTGTTGGAGGTAAGAGTTGGGGAGAAGGAATTAAGGGTAAGAAATTTGTAGAATATTACAAAAAATAAGTAACTTTCATTTCTATCTCCTTTTATCCTTACCCAAATGCTTTCAGTTTCAACTTCTTTAGTTTATAGACTGTGACACAGGAATATATCTTCTTGACACATGATGATATTCATACATTCTTTTTTTTTAACCAGAAATGGCTCTTTTAAATAAAATACATCCTCTTATTGACCTATTTCTGACTTCAGTTCCATCCCACCAAGTCTCAGTAATAACTATGAAGTCATATTTACCTCTATGTTGAAACTTAAGTCTGCTTACCCATATGTAACACCTATCATTTCAAGAAGCTATAGCATTAGAAACTATACGTCAGTAAAATTGTCTTGGCAGATGGACTAAATTAGATTGAAGATAATTTACAGACCTCAAACCTACTGGTAAGTTAAAGGGATGTCTACTCCAAGTACCTTAAAACTCCCACTGGTAGAATGAGTGTTCCAATGGCCATGAAAGCAGGAATACGTAGAGCTTGATCAGACATCAAGATAATCCAAAGTATCCTGGGTCATCTTGCAAATCATTCTGACTTTTGTCTTTCCACTGAACTTCGATGATTCAGGAAGACATGGAGTGAGGTTGACAATTTTGTGCAACTCTATCTCACTTAAATCCAATTCACCCACAGGTCAAGATGCTACCCTATAATGTCGCTGTTCTTCTTCAAAAATAAGAAACAAGAGGACATCTAGGTGACGCAGTGGATAGAGCACCAGCCCTAAAGTCAGAAGACATGAGTTCAAATCTGGCCTCAGATACTTAACATGTCCTAGTTGTGTGACCTTGGGCAAATCACTTATCCCCAAATGCCTCAGCCAAAAAAAAAAAAAAAAAAAAAGGAAAGAAAAGAAAAAAGGAACAAATAATAACAACTGCAGCAGCAGACAGGGGAGCACTCTTCAGCTCACGACAGGTTCCACAGAGAAGATATAGTTTTTCTCTTCCAAGTTCATATACTCCCTGAAATGTCTATGCACCTCAGGATAAGATTTCATATACTAAATGATTTCCATGATTCCTTTTAGCTAAAAATCCATGGTACTGTGACCATCAGTGGTGGATTGTGGCTGGTTCATTTTAGTTACTCTCGGCAGATTTTTTTGTCAGAGACAGCAAATCTAAGGCTACTGCAAGGTCCTACATGGGTCAGTAACCACTCAAAAGAATAGCTCACAGACCCCCACTAATATGTTTGCTTTAACAGTCAGCCAGAGGATACAATTAATTGAAAGAATTGGCTTAGTAAGAATAGTAACAATAAAACATTTCCCCATAAATCTGGGGCTTATTCTGCCACAAATACATACACCATCACTGGGAAGCTTGGTTGCAGGAGGGGAACAAATATGGAGATTATATAATATGGTGAAAATTAAAAGATCAGGATACACATGTGGAAAGGAAAACAAGTGGGAAAAACAAATGTCCAAGCCACATGTTTGAGGGGGGGACAACTTATAACCCTAAATTTTCAGAACTGCTGATATTCTGGTAATATCATCACACTGCTCTTGTTGGAGTTTTTTTTCTCCTGCTAGTCCCTGTTTTACTCAGTCTATGCCAAATGCTCTTTCACTGGACACTGAGTCACTAGACCTACCAACAATCAGGGAGGATGGAGGCAAGATGGGGGTCGGGGTGGAGTGTTTGGAGGGGCTCCAATTAGGTACACAGTTGTACTTCATTTCTGACCTCATTTGACATCCTTACCTAGTTTTTTCTCCTAAAAAGAATGGGCTCTACAATTTTCTTTCAGTTCAAGGGCCAGAGACATTTTAATTGCTCTTTTAAGAAAGCTGTCATCCCCAGCCATATGATCAGTAAATAGCCTGAGGAAAAGGAGAGGTGAGGAGCCTTCTTGTACTTTTACAAAGTAATTTTTAATATCAGTATCAGTGATTTTAAAGTCTCATCTCTAGTATGAAATTTTCCGCCCCCAGGTGCCAATCCCGGTAGAACAAAAAACAGAAACACTTCCAGTCAAATATCTCAGTAGTTAAGTCTGTTTTGTCTTTGGACTAAGCTTCTTGGTCCAAGGATTTGGATGTCTGTTTCAAAAGCCTCACCCTGATTTAGAGTGAACATTCCCTAAATCTCATTTTAATCTGTAAACTCTCAACTATGCCACATCTTTAACCATCTGAAAGATATGCATTCAATAACTTCAAAGAGCTCTGGGGTCCAGTGTTACCCAGTTTTTTTATCTAAACTTCTTTCATTGACTCATTTAGATGAGCAGGTGTTTGGAGAAAAAAAGCATTAAGACAAAGCTAAAACCAGGAGAAAAGCCTTCTCTGTCTAACCATATTGTTGTTTTTTTTCTACTCTTATGTGTGTGTGTGTGTGTGCATGTGTGTCCATGTGTAGAGGAAGATAAGTGCCACAATGGATAGTGTTGGTCCTGAAGTCAGAAAAAACAAAGTTCAAACCTACTATCAGACACTAGTTGTATAACACTGGACAAGTCACTTAATTTCTGTTTGTCTCAGTTTCATCATCTGTAAAATAGGAATAATAACAGCACCTACCTTCCAAGGCTATTGTGAGGATCAAATGTAGTAATAATTTTAAAGTGTTTAGCACTATTCCTGGCACATGATAAGCATTGTATAATTGTTGGCTATTGGCTACTGAAATGCTTTGCAATCCCTAAAGCATTATATAAATGCTATCACTATTATTATATATTGATAGAGACAACCATTAAGGTCACCTTTTCATTACTTAATCATATATATATATATATGTATATATATATATATGACATATAGATATGAGTACATACATATGTGTGTATGTAGACACATAAATATATGACTTCATTGAAGCAGGGATTTATAGTGAAGAATTCCCTCTACAAAGCCAAGGGGCACCTGCCTTTCAATTTGTCTAGAGAGTTTCCTGGGAGCACTAAGAGATCAAGTGATTTTTTTAAGGTCCAAGACTTCAATGCAGATTTTCCTGAGGCGAGCTCTCCATCCATTACACCATTCTGTAAATTCCTGAAAGACTATTTGAAGTTACCAGTACCATCCTTGCTCTTCTTCTCAGACATTCTCCTGTGAATAGTTGAGTACCTCTTCCACTGCTATTCTTTTTTCATACTTGCTGGCCTTCATATTATCTGATTTTGCAGTTTTTATCTCATCATTTTCTCCCTTCCTCCTTCCAACTCCATTTTCGGTTTAAAGGTCTTTTGATTAGACTATCAAGCCTCTAGCAAATGCATTTATAGAATTCTTTGTGAGATGCATTTCACCTTTAGCCATGAACCAATATCTTTTTTAACATCATCTGTGAAGTCTGCTTTTCACCTACTGTATGTCCCTTTCTCTCCTAAAGTCTCAACCTTCAACTGGAAGAAGCAATGGAAGCATCACCTAAACCCTCATGCTTTTCAGTTACCTGCCAAAAACTTGACATTTTCTCTTTTTCTTTGATCACACCCTTCTTGCCTCCAAGAATCAATGTGGTACCATGAAAAACATGCTAGATTTACTGTCAGTAGACCAGGTTTTGAGACCTCTTGGATATCAGGCAAGTCTCTCAGGCCTTCAGTTTCCTCTTCTGCAAAATGAGAGAGTTGAACTTAATCAGAATTTCTTAATCTTCTATGTGTGTATCATTGAGCCATTGGGTAGTGTGGTGAAGTCTGTGGATGCCCTTTTCAGAATAATGTTTGTTGAAGGGCAAAGAACGAAGATAGTAGAGAAAAAATAGAGATTCACCTAAGCTCTTCCCCAACTCTCTCTGAACAAATTTAAATAATGTCATAAAACAATTCCTGGAGTAGTAGAACCCACAAAAGGATGAACTGAAATAATTTTCCAACCAGAAACAATTTAGGTCAGCAGGAAAGGTCTCTTGCAACTGGGGGACAGTGGGGCACAGTCCAATGCTGGCCAAGATAACACAGACCCAGTCCCAACAAAGCAAGAGCAGGTCTTGGGAGCCAGTGAATCAGGAATGGCACCAGTTGCTTCCAGAGTTCTCAGCCCACACATACTAAGGGAGTTGAACAACTGGTCAGAAAATTACAGGGGTCTTTTTGTTAAAAGGCAGAACTCTGTTGCTTTACCCATACTCACATCTTGATTGTAGTTCTGGGTAGCAGTCTTACAGTGAGGAAGACTACTAGTCGAGGGATATAGCTTTTAGGGAAGACAGCAATAATTTTAACATTTCCTGACCTTTGGGTGCTTCTATTCTAACAATCTGTCACTGAATCTAAATCTTCTGGCTTTGGAATCTGTGATCCTGAGGCCCTCTGATCTAAGAATGTTATTGTTCTGTCAATGACTGTAAAAGTCTTCTGGCCTAGGAATATAATAATATTTCTTCCCTCAAACTTTAGGGAAAATATATTAGTGATCCTGAGATTCTCTAACCTTAGACTACTGTTGTTCTGACAATCTTGTCTGTCAATGATTCTAAAGTCTTCTGGCTTTAAGATAGTCCTAAATCTGCTGGTCAGTGATAACCAAACTCTTGACACTACTTCTCAGTTCTACCTCTAGAACATAAAATTAGCATATTGATAACATAAAGAACTTGATAAATATGTGTCCTTGCTTTTGAGGCTTTGCTAAATTAATTTAGAATTTTTCCCACTTCAATTGGCATTACAATTACAATAAACTTTTCCCCTTGACTTGGACATGGGTTTAAGCCTGTAAATTCTTTTGAGACACCTCGCACCACTGGTCTGTGACCCCAAAGTTTTGGGGTCCCTTCCCAACCACAACACCAGTATACCAGAGCATGTGGCTGCAGTGGAATGAGGACACTCATCACAATTCCAGGGCAAAAAAAAAAGTATTTGTGGTCACAGACCAGAGCATAGGCCAGGAGAGTAGTAAACATCTCTTCTTAGATCATACCACCTTGAAAAAACTGAAAATTAATAAATCCCTAGAAAAATCTCTGAAAATGCCTGCACAAAATCTCTGAAACTTGGGACAGTGTACCTTCTATATTGGAAGAAAGTCCAATTTTAACAGAGTTAAAAGTCAAGAAAAGTCAAGGAAAATGAGCAAACAACAGAAAAAAGTTTTGACCAAAGAAAGTTACTATGGTGACAAGAAAGAAGATAACAAAGTCAAAGACCCTACATCTGAAGCCTTCAAGAAGAATATACATTTTCCCCTATATCACACCTCTGTGCCCCACTCCATGCCAACTAGTAACATTAGCTTTGATTTCCTTCCCAATCCACAGAATTCTTTTTCTTCCTGACTGCCTTCTAAGTTACTTCCCTCCCTCCCCCTGCCATTTTGTCTAGGAACTCTTTATTGTTTCTAATAAATTGGAATTCAAAAAGTCATTCCTCAATTTCTTTCACCTCTTCTAGCTGGAAGAACCACTTGTATTTAACACACAGTTGATTCATGCCTCTGGCAGGAAGGCAAACATAGCACAGACTCAAGGGACATGTAGCAGTTCCCCTGAGTTTCAATATCTCTTGATTCTTCAGTCCCTTGTGATTCACTCTGAGACCCCCCCAAATAAGCTGCCTGTTTGCTTGGATACAAGCTCTTAGGATGCTGCCTTGAAAATAGCCTCTTTATTACCTTTTCTTACTATCTTAGTAAGCTCAGGTGTCAGCAATTGTCAATTAGCACTAAAGCGCTAATTGCTTAGGCTTGCTCTGCCCTAGGTCCTTAAGCAATCACTAGTCTTAATGCATTTGCTAATTGCAGAAATTCTAACTTGAGTTTTCAAAGATATTTTGCTTATCACATCACAACTCTTCTATTTCTATACCTGTTTTCCTAACCTTGGCTACTTATTTATTTTCTGAGTTGCTGATTTTTTTAATGGGTAGGATTTTATTTTATTTTTGAGGTATATGTTTTATTTTATTATGTTGGCATTTCTTTTTAAAAATAGTATTTTGTTTTTCCAAATACATGCAAAGATAGTTTTCAACATTCACCTTTGCAAAACCTGAATTTTTCTCCCTCTCTACCCCCCAAGACAGCAAACAATCTGATATAGGTTAAACATGTGCAATGGAATCATATTTTAAATTTAAGTCAAGATGGGTGTCTTGGCCAGTCAAGGAAGGCTATGGTGAGCTTTTTGCAAAATTTAGTGAAGCTATATCTATTTTGTATAAATATGAATTTTTATGTGTCAGATTACTTAAATCAAGATGTGTGCCATGCATGTATGTATTCATGCTTATAAATAAGCTCACAGGTTCAGGTGTACATAGTTGAAGTTGCCTGTATATACACATGTGCATATATGTGTGGATATACATAGATACACTTATGCTATCATTTAAGAAGCTCTAATGGACAGACTAAGAAGAGGCTAGGTACCTTATTCAGGATGAGGTCTAGGAAAAGACTTAGACCTAGATAGAGTTTAAACTTTCTGCATGGTGGTACAGTAGCTTTATACATAAAAGGTTTTCAGAGAGGACCATGACATCAGGGAGGTGATGCCATGAGTATATATGAGAGGTGTGTGTGTGTGTGTGTGTGTGTGTGTATTTTAGAGAGAGAGTTGTCCTTCATTCTTGAAGAGGACCAAATGACATCAGGAGGCTGACCTCTTGACTTTCAAGTAATTTGAATTTAAGTGAGGCAAATCTGTGCAAAATCATTAACTTTGCTCTCTCCTCCAGAAGTATCAGAGTCCAATGACAAGACATAAGTCAGGCAAACCTATGCAGTGGGATGCAATAAGAGACCTACCCTTTTTAAGCTCAGTTTGTCTGAGGCAACACCCATTCAGTAGTTAAAGGGTAGGTGTTTGTTCCTTGGTTCTCCCTCTCTCTTTCTCGTCTCTGTCTCTTTGTCTCTCTGTCTCTGTCTCTCTCTCTGTGTGTCTGTTTCTCTCTCCCTCGCCATCTCTTCAGCTATCCTATCCATTATACTCTAAATTCAGAGGAACTGAGCTCAAATCTTGATTTTTGTTGTTGAGTCACTTTTGTGACTTTTTGTGACCCCATTTGGTTTGGGTTTTGGTGTGTTTTCTTGGCAAAGACGCTGAAAGTGGTTTGCCATTTCCTTCAGCTCATTTTGTAGATGAAGATAAGACAAACAGAATTAAGTGACTTGCTCAGGGTCATCCGACTAGGAAGTGTCTGAGGCCAAATTTGAACTCAGGAAAATAAGTTTTCCAGACTCCAAGTCTGGCGCTCTGAGCTCTAGGGTGCCACCTAGTTGTTCCATCAATTGATATATTGTATATGTATGTAAATATGTGTGTGTGTGTGTGTGTGTGTATGAATGTATATGTGTATATACACACACGAATGCATACTATATACCAAAATTTCTTAAATCGTTGGAATGCAGAATGGGTGGAATAAAGTTAGAAGATTAGAAAACTAGGAAGGGACCAGACTCTGAAAACTGGCTATAAAAATTTAAAAACAAAACCAAAAAAACAGGATTGTTTGTTTTATTCCACAAGTAATAGGGAGCCACTGAAGTTTATTGAGTAGCAGAATGGAGAGTGTGACATGATCAGACCTGTACTATAGGAAGATCACTTTGATAGCTGAAAGGAAGTTGGACCAGATTGGGGCAAGCCTTGAAGCAGGAAAACCACCACAAAAGAAACTATCACAATAATCCAGATTTGAGGTGATAAAGGCTTGTCCCAGGGTGGCGACAGTATCAGCTAAGAGAGGCATGCTCATGAAAATATGTTGCAAAAGTAGAATCAACAGGATTTGGCAAATCATTGGAAGTCTCCTGGCTTTGAATGATGAATTCAGAGTGGAGGGGAGTAGGTTGTTGCCCTCCATGTCCCACCTTCAATCCTGCCTTTAGAAGGAGTGACAGAGGGAATAATTCACTTCTGTCCAATTTGTTTATTTTGGGGGGTGCTAGCAGAGCAAATGCATTTAGTAAAGTGAGATTAAAGAGTGATGTTTTCCTTCTCTAAAAATACCTTCTCCTTCTGCTTCTCTCAGACTGTGCTGGAAGAGAAATCCAATAGTTGTGAAATGGGATTACTCACTCTCATTAAAACAGATAAAGCATCACCCCTGTCAAAGGACAAGCACTGCCCTCTTCCATCACCTCAACTCCCCTCCATTCTTTTCAAAAGAGTCAGGCACCTCAGTCACAAGCTCCAAGCAGTATCTCTCCTTTGACTTCACTCTTACCACAACTCTGCTTGTCTGTAGAAACCTCCTGTGTGAGCTTTGTAGGTCTCATAGCAATGAAGCTTCCTGACTACCAGTTCTGACTCTCTCTGTCTCTGTCTCTGTCTCCTCTCTCTGTGTGTCTCTCTCACTGTTTCTCTCTGACTCTCACTGTCTGTCTCTCTTTGTTTCTTTCCCTCTGTTTCTGTCTCTCTGTCTCTAGCTCTCTGTCTTTTTCTTTTTCTCCCTCTCTATTTCTATCTGTATAGCTCTTTCTCTATCTGTATCTGCCTCTCTTCTATCTCTGTCTTTGCCTTTCTCCCTTTCACTCTCTTTCTCCCTCTTCAAATACTCCCTAAAAGGCCAAGGCAGGTACAGAAAACCTCTTCTACCAATGCAGGCTGGCACCTCCTTTGCAACAAAGGTTGCAATAAAGAGCTGCCTGAAAGAAATTGGAAATTGAGTGGATGCCTATTATTTGGGGAATGGGCTGAATAAGATATCATATATGAAGGTAAAGGAATATTATTGTTGCAAAAGAGATGATGAGCAGGCTGATTTCAGAAAAGTCTGGAAAGCCTTAAAAATGTTGAATGTTGAATGATCTGATGTTGAATGAAGTGAGCAGAACCAGGAGAACATTGTACATAGTAACAGTAAGATTCTGTGATGGTAAATTGTAATGAACTTGGCAATTCCAAAAAACTTAGTTCTTTTCAACAATATTCAAGGCAGTTCCAATAGACTTGGGATGGAAAATGCCATCTGCATCCAGAGAGAAAACTATGGAGACTGAATGTGGATCAAAGCATAGTATTTTTACTTTTTTTGTTATGTTTTTGTTTTCTTGCTTGTGGTTTTTTCCCTTTTAATCTGATTTTTCTCATGCAACATGACAAATATGGAATATATTTAAAAGAATTGCCCATCTGTCTATGTCAGATTGCTTGCTGTCTTGGGGAGGAGGAAGGTAGAGGAAAGAGGGAGAAAGATTTGAAACACAAAGTTTTACAAAAATGAATTTTGAAAACTTTACATGTATATGGAAAAAATAAATTATTATTGAAAAGGGGAGAGAGCTGCCTAAAGCATTAAGAGATTGGGATTTGCCTAGAGTCACTCAATTCATATTTATCAGAGACTGAACTTGAACTCAAGTTTTTTTGGCTCCAGAACCAGCTCACTATCCTTTATGCCACACTGCCTCTCATCAGAGAGGCAGATTTCATTGTTCATCAGGTTTTTTTACACAGCATCTCATGCAATTATGTGATGTCAGGATTAGGAGGGACCATAGAAGACATCAGTCCAGCTAAATCTACCAAAGACCCCTCTATAATATTCTTAGCTGGTGGTCATCCAATCTCTACCCAAAGCTTTTCAGAGATAGAGAAGTCTGAGGCTCCCACATGAACTCATTGAATTTGGTATGATTCTAATTGTTAGTAAGGTGTTCTTCAACCAAGCATCCCTATAACTATTCCCTATTGACCTGACTATATACCTTATGGGATAAAGCAAAATAAACATAATCACCTTCATAATACTTTTAAATCTAAGGAGGTCTTCCTCCTCCCTCTTACTCAGAGGAAATCTAGTTCAATCTTTTCATTTTACAGAGAGATTGACTATCCCAAGATCATAAAATAAATACTAGATATAAGATATCAACCCAGATTTTCTGACTCCAGACAGCCCTTATCTGTAAAAGGGAATAATTCCCAGGATGGTTGTGATCATAAAATGAGATAATTTTAAAAATACTTTATAAACCCAAAAGCACTATATAAATGCTAATTATCATTATTATTGTTGTTGTTGCTATCATCATCATCATCACTACTACTGTGCCTTTCTAGCTCTCAAGACTACTATCATATTTCTCTTAAATCTTTTTCTAAATTAAATATCACACTTTTTCCAGGCCATTATCAGAGTGCATTCTCTAGATATTTCAGTATCCCAATTCTGTATGTATTCCAAAATGTCAGTAGCTTTCTTTTAAACATGGTGCTCAGAGGTGAACACACTATTTCAAATATGATATGACCAGGGTGGAGTACAACAAGATTATTACTTTTTCAGTCTTGACCACTACAACTCTCTTGGCATTTTCTAGATTAATGACAGGCTTTGGAAGTTTGGAAGTAGAGATTGGCTACCATGTCACTTTGTTGCTTCATGTTGAACTTGAAGTATACTAAAGTGCCCAGATCCTCCTGGGATCTTTTTTAGGGGATCTGAAATGTCAAAAGTATTTTTATAGAAATTTCTAATACAGTAAATGTCGATAGATATAAGCCAAATAAACATAAGCTCTTTTGTGGGTCCTCAATTTTTGTGAATATGAAAAGTTTCTGAGACCAAAAAGTTTGAGAACTGGTATTCTAACCTATTAATCTTTTTCAATTTTTTTCCTGTCATTGAACATGTTAACTAGCTCTCCTAGCTCCATGTCATCCACAGTTTTGACAAGCATGACTTTTACGACTTCATCTGAATCATTGATCAACATTTAAATAGCACATAGAGTCAAGGCCAGATCCCTGGGGCACATCACTAGAGATGGCTCTCCAAGTTGACATTGACCCATTAATGGATACTCTGGTCATTCAATCAATTCTATCTTCAACTCATTGCACTATCACCCAGCCGACATTTTTCTCTCGTTTCCATGAGAGACTATGCTAAATGCTTTGCTTATATCTAGTTAGATTATATCTTCAGTACTCCCCTTGCTAACTGATCTGGCTATTCTTTTAAAAAAGAAAATGAAATTAGTCGGGCATAACCTGTTACTGATAGGATTGAAAAGAATTTGCAAACTCAAAACCAGTTGGACCCTCTTTCCAGCAGAAGATATTACAATGTGGATCCAAATACTGTATACTTAATTCTCCAATCAAGCACTGGAAAAAGAACAGTTGGCAGTAGCAGAACTAACAAAATCTCTAGCTTAATGAAAGCCCCTCAATCAGGTGAGATATATAAATTAAAATTACTGCAACAGGCTCCCTCTGCATTTCCTACTTCCCACACCCTTATTTGCTCTAAATTTGCCGTGGGCACAAAAATGGGAAAATGGTAGGTCCCATGAGAGGCATCTTAAAAGGACCAATCAAGGATGGGAGCTGGGGAGAGTTGGTGACCTGGTGCCAGGTAAGGGAGCAAGAGTCTTTATACCATGTGTACAGGGGTAACAAGTTGAAGGATTTCTGTAGAAAGGACATGCTTTACCCTGCTAAAACCCTATGCTTTGGCACAGTCTCCCTCTAATTACAACTCTAGTTTGACTACAGAATGATATAAGCAGTTTGTGTCATTAAAAGACCTAGAGTCAGAATCATTCTCCTAGAGAATATTAAAGCTGTGGCTTGCCTAAAGGACCAAACCTCCTCTGTGACCATGGTCAAAGCATTTATTTTCTCTGGTTCATTTCCTTTTTCTCTGATGTATGGGGGAGGGGAGTAGTAAATCAGGGAGGAAGAGGGGAGGAAGAGAGAATAATCTGACTTGTTCCTTTCCACAAATACTTAAGAATTGATTAAGTGATATTTCAATTGAGATGAAAGGTTGCTTGATACCTAATCATCAAAAAAGAAGTTCCAGGCACTGTGTGGTGAATCCTTCAAGAAAGAGGGAAGACCCATTAACTGCATTATTATGAGAGAAATGATCACTAAACAGTCAATTATTGGGGAGATCCCTTTCTAGATCCTCATTCTTTACTAAGCTAAGTCAGCATCTGAAGGACATTGTTGATGGATGAGATTACCCAAATCCCAGGGTACCTACATTGGATCCTAGGTGGAAATTGTTGTCTCATTCAATGAGAAAATCATACAAAGAATTGAATCTAATAAAATTTTGGCCCATTATGATCTGCTCAGCCAGATTTGAGCAGAAGTGGACCCCCTTTTATCTAGATTGCTCTATGAGGGTGTGATATGCACAAAAGGTAGACTCTTTGTCCAAGATTTTGTCAAGAGTTATACATGTCCCCAGCTCCTCATTGGAATAACCCCACTTCTAATTATAATATTTATTTTTCTAATTAATTATGATTCAATCAGAGTTTATTGTCACCCTCAGGACTACCCACTTTTCCAAGGGCATATAAGTGTTGAGTGGACTCCATGAGGGATCTTTGGCATTCAAGACTGCCACTGACTCCTTTTATTAATTATATGCTAGCATAATTAATATAATGGTTAATTACCCAGAAATTACATCTCTCAGACTTTTTTTATATCACAATCAGAAGATCACTGGTCTGACTCAGGGAATATTTAAAGAAGTTGATCCATTCATGGGGACTGCCCTTTTCATTCTGCATGACCTTATAGGTGACAGGCTTTTGAAATCTTTGATCACCTCTTCTTTGAAAGTGTTCCCTCTGGAAGTTATCTTCAGTTAAGTCTAGCTGTTTGGAAACCCTTGTTTTTAGGGATACCATTCCCCTGAGTACCTTTTTTGGTCTCCTACCCCAAAACTTTAGGATTTCTCTTTTCCCCCATCCTATCACCCAAGGGAAGAGAGAAAAATCTCATTGTTATCAATATCTCAAGTTCAAAGAGGGCAAGAAGCATGTCATATCTCAATTTTATATGTTCTCTAGCATATGTAACAGTGCTGTTCATGATTCAATAAGACTGCCTGATTTTCTATATTAACCAATTATGTCGTTACTTACATGTTTTTATTTGAAACCATTGCCAAGTTTGTAATATCTGTACTTGTTAAGAACTAAGACTTTCTTTACCTGGGAATTTTTGTCATTCATGGCCATTAGGATATTTAAAAATTGAATTGTCCTATCTCCAACTACCACCAAAAAATATAAATATGCACAATTTTGCTCAGGGATGGTGGTTGTGATGGTATTTAATGGGTATCATTAAGCACATGGTCTATCATGAATTACAGGAGAATTCCTAGGTCAAGAAACCATACAATTCTATAAATATATGCAATGAGAATAAAATGTTTAACAATAGCCCTAACGATAAGAGACACAATTCTGAAAGGAGGACAGAGTTGGATTAGCTCTCCTTGGTCCAATTGAAATACTTCATATAAATTTCCTGATATAGTCCCCATTATAATGCTAACCATAATCCAAACATTGTTTTAGATAATGGGAATATGCCTACAAAAGTGAGAGAGATAGTTCCTGCCCCCAAGAAGCTTACATTCTACCAGAATACTTATTGACATAAATGTAGACAGAGACAGGAAGAGAAACAGAGATGGAATGACAACTAGCTAGTCACTCTAGAAGAGCAAATTTCTTCTCTACATCACTGCCCCAAGAGAAAATGAAAGCCCATGATGCTTTAATCTCCAAAACAAAGATAAGAGAGAAAACAGAGACTCTGGTATTCCTATCTGTCAGGTACAGAAGAGGTAAATTTCCTCAGGTGACAAATAAGATTCCTCAGCTCAGTAGGAACAAGAGTAAAGTAGAAAGAAGGCAATATTGGAACATCTATATCATGAAACCTCAGCTTTTTCTTCCTTTCTAGCTAGATCCTGTATCCTGGCTCAAAGCCTTTTTAGTCATGCCCTCTGAAAAACAAGAAGCAACATCATACCTTGTGTATCTCAAACTCTGCTAGAACTGAAGTCTCCATCACTAACCATGGGACAGTAGATAGAGCACCAGTCCTGAAGTCAGGAGGATCTGAGTTCAAATCTGAATGCAGACACTTAAAACGTCCTAGCTATGTGACCTTGGGCAAGTCACTTGTACCCAATTGCCTCAGGAAAAAAACAAAAATAAAACAGAGAGCTGTTTTGTAGTGGCAAGGTATTGGAAACTGAGCAGATGTCTATCAGGTAGGGAATGGGTAAATAAGTAATGATATATGAATATAATGGAATATTATTGTTTTATAAGAAATGATGAGCAGACTGATTTCAGAAAAGCCTGGAAGACTTACATGAACTGATGCTGAGTAAAGTAAGCAAAATCAGGAAAACATTGTGCATGGTATCAGCAAAATTATGTAATGATCAATTTGGTAGACTTGGCTCTTCTCAATAATGCAGTGATTTAAGGCAATTTCAATAGACTTGAGAAGGAAAATGCCAAGGAAAATGCCATCTGCATCCAGAGAGAGAACTATGGAAACTGTATATAAATTGAAGCATAGTATTTTCACCTTTTTGTTGTTTTTTGTTTTTTTTTCTCATGATTTTCTCCCTTTTGATCTGATTTTTCTTGCACAAAATGACAAATATGGAAATATGTTTAAAAGAATTGTGAATATTTAACTGTCTTAAGGAAGGAGGAGTTGAGGGAGGGAGAAAAATTTGGAGCACAAAGTCTTAAAAAAATGAATGTTGAAAACTATCTTTACATGTATTTGGAAAAATAAAGTACTATTTAGGGGAAAAAAAAGAGAGCTGCCTCCTCAATCCAGTTAACATCACATTTGGGGGATCCCCAGATCTTCCAGTAGAAACCAGGTAGACAAGGGTTATTGGAAGCAGCTAGGAAGTAAATGGATGTCAACTATTAATTACTATCAAAATCTCAGGCTTATCTTCCTGTTATCTTTTAATCTTACTACATCCCAATTCCTTTTTTGGTCTTATATGTCTTCAGTGATTCTTTTTCCACATACATGTTGAAATATCCTTATACCTAGCAGGCATCTTTCCAGATAAACCAGATGTAGGCTCTATGAGAAGTTGCCCTTTTCTGTTCTTTAATTTATTCAAAGGCTTCACATAAATTTTTTAATGAAGTTGACTTTGGGTTGTATGACCATAGAGCAGGGAAGAATACATTCTTATCTTGTATGGAATGATGAAGAAAATCAGGACCCTTTAAGACTAGAGCACTTGTGAGGAGCAGATACACCTTTAATTTTTCATTATACACTGCCCTGCTAGTTTTATTCATACCTGAAGCTCAATGACTTCTCTCCACATATAGCCAAATGGTTTCAATTATTGTTATTTCAGAGAACTGACACCTTTCTCTGTCCCAGCTCTTAGGACTACAATCTAAATGCCTTTTTCCCTCTTAGAATGCTCTCTACGAGCCCCTGGCTACTATTTACCTGGTCAAGCTCATTGGTAGAATGACAATAAGTAGTACATTCCATATGCCCAAAGAGCTATAAAACTGTGCACAGCCCTTGATCCAACAGTATTACTACTGGATATGTATCCCAAAGAGAAAATAAAAAAGAGAAAATGACCCACGTGTGCAAAAATGTTTGAAGCAGCTCTTTTTGTAGTGACAAAGAACTGGAAATTGAGTATTTGCCCATCATTTGGAAAATGGCTAAATAAGTTATGACACATGAAGATAATAGGATATTATTGTTCTATAAGAAATGATGAGCAGGCTGATTTCAGAAAAGTCTAGAAACTACATGAACTGATGCTGACTTGAACTGAGCAAAACCAGAACATTGTACACAGTAACTACAAGATTATGTGATGATTAACTATGATAAACTTGGCTCTCTCAACAGTATGGTGATTGAAGGCAATTCCAATAGTCTTGGGATGGTAACTGCCAATCATATCCAGAGATCTGAGAGACTGAATGTGTATTGAAACTTAGTATTTTCACCTTTTTGTTTTGTTTTTCCTTTTGGTCTGATCAACATATTTAATGTAAATTGGATTGCTTACTGTCTTGGAGAAGGGGGAAGTGAAGGGAGAAAATTTTAGAACACAAAGTTTTACAAAAATGAATGTTGAAAACTATCTTTACATGTATTTGGTAAGATAAAATACTGTTAAAAAAAAAAAGTTGTTTAAAGATACATTCCAGGCCAATCAGGCTGGGCCATATTGAGTGTAACCTCTTCTGCTCTATCCATATGACAGAGAGACTCACAGAGACAAAGAAAGAAGCAGTTGGAGACACATATAGACAAATAGAATAAGTGAATATTTTTAAGTACTTAGTGGGCGCAGACATGCTGTTAAGTATTGTGGACAGCTCTTGCCCTCAAGAATGTTACATTTTCATTGAGAAAAATACATAAATAGGAAAAGAGAGGCATATTGCATGTGTAAAAAAGAGAATGGAAATGATATGGGAGTCTGATTCTAGCAAGAACAAGGTCTAAGGTCCTAGTAAGAGAAGATGAAACAAGGAAGATCATCAGAGTGTGCACTATTTCATCTGGGGAGGTAATACAAAAATCAACAACACAGCACATATTATTATAAACAATAACTACCATTCAAAGTACCCAAGAAATATAATTGTATTCCCTAAGTCTTCCACTTGTTTGTTCCAACTTCATTTATGCTTTGACCAAGGCTTATTCATACAATAAAAGGAGATTTCAAAGTCAATCAATCATCAAGTATTTATTCAGTTCTTACTATATGTCAGGCATTGTGTTAGGTTCTGAGGATACAAGTGCAAAGAATTAAACTATATTGTTATTCAGTTGTTTTCAGTTGTGTCCAACTGTTCATATCCCCATTTAGGGTTTTCTTGGTAAAGAAGCTGGAGTAATTTGCCATTTCCTTCCCCAGGTCATTTTATAGATGAGGAAACTGAGGCAAATGGGGGAGAAGTGCCCAGTGTCACACAGGTAGAAAGTGTCTAAGGCTGAATTTGATGCAGATCTTCCTAACTTCAGGCCTGACACTATCCAATGTGCCACCCAGCAGTCCTAAAAAATTTCTAAAGGAAGGAACAAATAAATATATAATATACATATATAAATTCATGAAATAGAATTGTAAGCTTAATAAATACAAATATTTAAAAAGTAAATAAAAGATCTTGGGAGAGAAGGACTGGTAGGGCTTCATGAAGGAGGCAATGCTTGAGTCACAACTCAGAAGAAGAAAGGATCCAGTGAGGAAGAGGTAAAGAGGGAGTGCTTTCCAAGCATGGGAGAAGCTTGCTAGTATAAAAGCACAGATATGAAGATGGACTGTTGGAAGGAACAAAGAGAAAACTAGTTAGGTTGAATCACAGAGTATGGACAAAGGAATACACTCCAATTGAGTTGTAAAGAAAGGTTGGATAAAGGTTGTGTAGGACTTTAAAAGTTAAACACAGGAGTTTATATTTGATTCTAGAGGCAATTGTTAAGTAGGGGAATCATGTGGTCAGATCAATGCTTAGAGAAAATTACTTTGGCAGAAGTGTGCAAGATGGACTGGAGTGATGAGAAATTTGGGGCAAGGAGGCTGTTAAGAATAAGAGGTGACGAGGGCCTGAACTCAAATATTAGCTATGTGAGTAGAGAAGAGTCAAATATGAGAAGTGTCATGAGGTAGACGTGAGATTTGCCAACTGTAAGGATGGTGAAAAGTGAAGAATCCAGGATAATGTCAAGATTATGAATCTGGGAGAACAGAAGGATGGTGATACCTTGAATGAAATAGGGATGTCTGCAAGATGAAGGATTTGGGGGAAGGTAATGAATTCTACTTTTGACATGTCGAATTTGAGATGTAAGTTGGATATCCAGTTTAAAATGTCCAATAGGCCATTGGTAACATCGTACTGAAGCTCAGATGAGAGACTAGGGCTAGATATGTAGCTTTGAATGTGTGTAGGTAGATGATAGTTTTAAATCATAGGATTTGATGAGGCTACCAAAAGAGAGAATATAGGGTGAGGAGAGAAGAAAACTGAGGATCAATCATTGGGAAGCACCCACCATTAGAGGATGTAATATGAAATTGGATTTATATCATAGGATTTGTATGTATATTTACGCTTTAAATATTTCTTTTTTCAATAGCTTTTTATTTTTCCAAACACATGTAAAGATAGTTTTCAATATTCACCTCTGCAAAATCTTGTGTTCCAAATTTTTCTTCCTCCCTCCCCTAGGACAGCAAGTAATCAATATAGGTTAAAATGTTCAATTCTTCTAAACATATTTCCATATTTCTAAACACACTGCACAAGAAAAATCAGATCAAAAGATGAAATAAAAAAGCACGAGAAAAAAACCCAAGCAACAACAATAGAAAGGTGAAAATACTATACTTTGATTCACAGTCAGTCTCCATAGTTCTTTCTCTATATGTGGATGGGTCTTTTCATCACAAGTCTATTGGAATTGCCTTGAATCACCTCATTGTTGAAAAGAGCCAACTCCATCCCGATTGTATCTCATAGGATTTAGAGCCAAAAGGGGCAGATCTTGGACATGATCTAATTTTATGTATAAGAAAAGACATCATCTTATTTTATATATGAGGAAACTGAAGCTTAAATAGGTAAAAATCATAAAGTTATAGAATCTCAGAGCTGAAAAGACTCTCAGAGGCCTAGAACCTAGAACAGAGCTTCTTAGCATGGAGTTCATGGTTTCCCAAGATTTCTCTAGGTAGATTTCAGGGAATCTATGAACTTAGCAAAAAAAAAAAACTTTTCACCAATTTTTGGTTTCCTTTGTAATCCTATTTATGTATTTTATTTTATGTCTTTAAAAATATTATTCAGAGAATTATAATAGACTGCTAAAGGATCCATGACACAAAAAAATTCAAGAACCCCTTCCTGGTTTATAACATCAAGGTGCTAACTTCATAAAGGAGGAAGTGGAGAGCCAAGTTTCAATTACTTGTCCAAGATCACACTGGTAATAAATGGGAGAGACAAAATTTAAATCTTGTTTGCCAGGCATCTTTCCACTGTATCATCTTGATCCTCCATTCCCAGAAGGGAATATCCAATGTCCTAGTGGATACTGTTATGAAGAGGGTCTCAGTCTTAGAGTTGGCCAAAAAGCTAAGGTAGAAATCTGGGAAAGCTAGGTGGTACAGTGGTCAGAATGCCAGGCCTGGAGTCAGGAAAACTCATCTCCATGAGTTCAACTTCAGAGCCAGACTCTGTCTTTGTGATGCTGGGTAAGTCACTTAACTTAGTTTGCCTCAATTTTCTCATCTATAAAATGAACTGGAGAAGAAAATGGCAAACCACTTCAGTATCTTTGCCAACAAAACCCCAAATGGGGTCATGAAGATTCAGATATGACTATGCAATAACAACAAACAAATCTGAACTTCACTACTAACTGATTTTGGGCAAGCCAATTTATTTGTCTAAAGCTATTTCTGCATCTATCAAAAAGGGAATCAAACAGATGGATGGGCAAGATGACTTCGAAGTTCTTTTCACTTCTAAATCTTCTGATCCTTTGAAAAGTACCATGGGAACGTATAGTGCTGATGCATATTGAGAGAGTAGGAGCCAACGCCAATGGCATCTTTCCTCTGTGACAGGCCTTTCTCTTCCAAATAATCCATGGTTATTTCACTAAACATGGCAGTAGTGTGTTTTATGGCTGATCACTTCATAATTATGCAATGGAAATGTCTTTTAAATTGCCTGGGTGGCTATACATAAGCAGGATTTGTTTGAGTATCTTATGTCATTTTTAAAAGTTGGCAGTCAGCATGATTAACTTGGGAAAGAGCTTTGAAAATTGGAGTTCCATTTGAATGAGAAGGGATGGGGAGCTCCTTGTCCTAAACTAAATGGCATCTTTTAGAATGCTGGCCTTGAGGATTTGTAGGATGATTAAGTCATGTATCTGGTGATTAATTGTTTAGGAAAATAACCTGGGAAGCAGGTTGCGTCAGCCAGAAGATAAATTTTTTAAAGTTCCCCGACTCTCACTCAAATGAGAAATATTAGACAGTGGTGTAAACTAAATGGAGGAGACAAATCACAGAATGTTCCAGAGAGTTTACAAATAGAGATTGGATTCATTATTTAAAAAAAAGAGAAAGAAAAAAAGACTGTTCCAGCAGAAAGGGACTTTGAAGTTCATCTGGTCCAATCCCTGAGTTTTAGATTCCCAGAAAAGGGCGTTGACTCACTTAAAATCAAGTTGCTAGTTAGAGACAGATTCAGGATTACAACTCAACTTTTCTCTCTCCTCATCTACTTTTACCCCACTACACAAACAAATCATAACAACAACTAGAATTTATATATATATACTTCAAGGACTACAAAGTGCTATGTATTTGTCTCATTTGATCCTCACAATAGCCCTGGAAAGTAGGTGATATATTATCCCCACTCTACTGATGAAGAAACTGAGGCTTGGCCAAAATAACCATTACTGTTGTCATTTGTCCTTCATTCTAGAAGAGGATAAGACATCAGAGAGGTGATGCCATAACAAGCAAGTGAATTGAATTTATGTGAGGGAAGGCTGTGCAAGCCACCTGCCTCACTTTCCCCTCCACAGACATCTGGGTCCCATGGAAGATATCAATCAGGATGACCAGAAATGACCCTGAATGAAGTAGGAGATCTTGGCGTTTTTAAGCTAAGGTCTTTAAAAGGTCTCAGTTTGCCTGATTCAGTGATTAAGGCTAGAAAAGAAATGAGGCAGAGAATGGCTTTTTTTACCTATTCAAAAAATATCAGTCTGGAAAGAGGAAGATCCTCAGGTTTCTGGACAAACAGAAACAATTGCTTTTTATACTTCTTTTAAGCCAATCAGAGCCCAAACAATGACCAATTGGAGCTTGGCCTGGGATCTAGTGTTGGTCAATTAATGAAAACCAGAGTGATTGGGTTTGGAGTTTAATTCTTAAGAAAGAAATCCAGGCAGCTAGGTGGTGCAGTGGATAGAGCACCAGCCCTGAAGTCAGGAGGACCTGGGTTCAAATATGTCTCAGACACTTAACACGTTCTAGCAATATGACCCTGAGCAAGTCACTTAACCCCAATTGCCTCGGCAAAATAAAATAAAAAATAAATAAAAAGCTTAAAAGAAAGAAATCCGGCAGATAAATTCCAAAATACATTGCTCAAAAGAGTTATTAAATGTCTGAGTAAGAATCTGAACTCATATTTCTTGACTCCCAGTCTAATACTCAAACCTCTGTACCACTTAGCCATCTCTCTAACAGGTTCCTAGAACTGATCTAAATAAAACCAGCCATCTCTGCCTCAACTGGATTAGAAAAATAAATTCTCTAATCCAAGCCTAAATCTAAACAGAGATTAATCAGGGTTTTGTTTTTCCAAATTAGAGGAGTCCTAGCCTCCTATAGGTATGTACTGTAATCAGCTTATATTTGCTCAGAGCCAATTGTTAGTGTAAGAATTTACACTTCAGAAATCAGCAAACACTCAAAATTAAGGCTTGATTTAATATGGTTGGTTGCCTAGACTTAAGAAAGAGATGGAGAAAATGACAATAATGCAGATTTAAATGCTTATTTTCTTCCAGTAAGCTGATTATTAAATATTTAACAGCATACCTCTGGTTCTACTTGGCCTGAGGGAAAGGGATTATGAATCTGAGAAGCAGTTAGAATAGGATTTAGGGAATCCAAAAGTGTCAAGATCTGGAGACCACTTGGATATTTCTTCCTTTTAAAAAATTTTTGTTATATTTTCATAGCATCCAATATTCTTCTCCCATCCTATATCCAGAGAACCATATCTTGTAACAAAGAATCAAAAAGAAGCAAAGAAGTAAACAAGTATTTACTAGGTATGTACTATGTGACTGGCTCTGTATGTACTAAGAATTTTACAAATATTATCTCACTTGATTCTTACTTACCAAGTATTATAGTAAATAAGCACTGAGGATAAAAAGGGTAAAAATAGTTCATAGTCTAAAGACCCTCATATTCTAATGGGGAGACAAAACATAAGTATGAGGAAAGAAAAGGAATTGGCATTTATATAGCACTTGTTATGTGATAGGCACTGTGCTATATGCTTACAACAACCCTGCAAAGTAGATACAATTATTATCATCATTTTACAGCTGAGGAAATCAAGGCAGAAGAAGGTTAAGTGAACTCATGAAGATGAGTCTTCCAAGCCTAGTACCCTATATTTAGTTATTATAATCTTATAGTATTCTGGCTTGTTTTGTTATAGTCATTCCTTCCATTCATATTGTAGTGCTCATTGTATATAATGATTTTCTGGTTCTGCTGATTTCACTTTGCTTCAGTTCATACAAGTTTTCTTCAGCTTTATGTGACAATCATTCCATAATATTCAGATTTCATAATTTGTTTAATCATTTCCTAAGAGATGAGCATTTACTTTGTTTCTAACCTGTTGCTATTGTAAAAAGAACTACCATAAATATCCTGGGACCTTTCTTTCTATTTTTGATCTTCTCATTCTATGTACTTAGTAGTGGGAGCTCTGGGCCAAAGAGCATGGCCTTTCTTCTTCTTTCTTCTTTCTTCTTTCTTCTTCTTCTTTCTTCTTTCTTCTTCTTTCTTCTTTCTTCTTTCTTCTTCTTTATTCTTTCTTCTTCTTTCTTCTTCTTTCTTCTTTCTTCTTCTTCTTCTTCTTCTTCTTTTTTTTGCATAATTTCAAATTGATTTCCAGAATTGTTTTGCCAATTCCTACTCTTCATTTTTATAACATTCAATAAATACAATGCATATTTAAACCCATGTGAGTGAGATCTAGTGGAGGGCAACAGTACTATTAAGAACTGAAATTTAAATACCCAAAAGCAGGCAGATGGAGAACAAGTATTTACACACTTCTTAAGAGCCAAATACCAGAGGTTTATCTTGCCTTCAAAAGTTTGGAACACCTCAGAGGGTTTTCTTTTAGTCTTTCTCTGAACTTAATGGCCTTTGCAAATTAGCTTTCAATGAAAAGACTGGAAGGCTTCATAAAATTTAAGGGAAATCACAAGAACCAGGTGCTTCACAGATGGAAAACTGAGTCCCACAGATGTGAAAACAATATCTAAACCAGAAATTCAGTCTTTCACTGACACTTGAGCCCTAACACTTCTCTCTAATAGCTAGACTGATAAGCTTAGACCTATTGAAAATGGGGGGGAAAGGAACATAAGGAAACAATAGTAATACCTGTAATCCAAAATAAAATTATACTTATCCCTGCTTCATTGTTGGGGTTAGGACTTTGATGCCTCAATGATAAGGAAAAATCTATGTAAAATTTTTTTACCTTCCCTTCATACCAGAAGAGGTCTGGTTTTTTTTTTCTTTTTCTTTTATGAGGTGTTTACAGTACCTTATTGTAAAATTTGGGTTAATATTTAGTCATCTGCATATGCAAAAATATTTGCAGCAACTCTTTGTGATGGCAAGAAACTGGAAATTAATGAATGCTCATTAGTTGGGAAATGGCTAGATGAGTTATTGCATATGAAGGTAATGGAATATTATTGTTCTATGCAAAATGATAAGGTTCATTTCAGAAAAGCCTAGAAAGACTTACATGAATTGATGCTGAGTAAAGTGAGCTGAACCAAGAGAACATTGTAATAGGAAAATTTTGTGATGATCAGCTGTGATAAACTTGGCTGTCTCACAATAATGCAGTGATGCAAGGCATTCCAATAAATTTGGGATGGAAAATGCCATCTGCATTCAGAGAAAGAAATATTGAGACTGAAGGTAGATCAAAATATAATATTTTCACCTTTTTGTATGTTTGTTTGCTTGCTTTCTCTTTCTCATGTTTTTTCCCCTTTTGGTCTGATTTTTCTTTACAACATGACAAATATGGAAATATGCTTAAAAGGATTGCATATCTAACTATATCAAATTATTTGCTATCCTGGGAAGGAAATGGTAAGGGGAGGGAGAAAAAAATTGGAACATAAAGTCTTATAAAAATGAATGTTGGAAACAGAACTGTTAGATTCTAAGAGAACTGTTAGGTTCTGCACACATATATTGTATCTAGGATATTCTATAACATATTTAATATGTATAAGACTGCCTGCCATATAAAAGAGGAGGTGGAGGGAGGGAAGGGCAAAGTTGGAACAGAAATGAGTGCAAGGGATAATGTTGTAAAAAATTACCCATGCATATGTATTGTCAATAAAAAGTTATTTTTTTTTAAAATGAATGCTGGAAACTATCCCTAGATATATTTGGAGAAATAAAATACTATTGAGAAAAAAAAACACAATTTTAAAAAAGTATTTGTTATGCATGCCATTTGATCCAGCAGTGTCTCTCCTGGGCCTGTATCCCAAAGAGATCATAGAGGAGGAAAAGGAACCCACATGTGCAAAAATGTTTGTAGCAGCCCTTTTTGTAGTGACAAGAAACTGGAAACTGAGTGGATGCTCATCAAGTTGGAGAATGGCTGAAAAAGTTATGGTATATGAATGTTGTGGAATATTATTGTTCTATAAAAATGACCAATAGGATGATTTCACAGAGGCCTGGAGAGACTTATATGAAGTGATGCTGAGTGAAGTGAGTAGAACCATGAGAACATTTTACACAGCAACAGCAAGATAATATGATGATCAATTTTGATGGACGTGGCTCTTTTCAACAATGATATGACTCGGGCCAATTCCTATAGACTTGTGATGAAGAGAGTCATTTGCACCCAGAGAAAGGACTGTGAGAACTGAGTATGGATCACAACATAGTATTCTCATGTTTTTTGTTGTTGTTTGCATGCATTTTGTTTACTTTCTCATTTTTTTCCTTTTTGATCTGATTTTTCTTGGGTATCATGATAATTGTTTAAATATGTGTGGAATATTCAGTCTTTCACTGACACTTGAGCCCTAAAACTTCTCTCTTATTATATGGGTATATGTTAAATATGTTACATATTTAACATATATTGGATTATTTGCTGTCTGGGGAAGGGAGGAGGGAGGGGAAAAATTGGAACACAAGATTTTGCAAGGATGAATGTTGAAGATTATCTATGCATATGTTTTGAAAATAAAAAGCTTTAATAAAAAAAGAAACAGTCAAAAAAAGTATTTGGTTATAGACTTTGTGTCATCTGCTGACCTTTATGTATTGTTTGCTGTTTCCACGTAACCCCCTCAAATTCCCAGTTAATTTCCTATGTCCACTTGTGATATATCAAAATCACCATAAGGAAAGTTGTGATATGGAAGGAATAACTATATAAATAAAACTCTTTTAAAAATAGTACTTTAAGGTTTACAAAGGCCTTTACTCACAAACAGTCCTATGAGGAGGAGTACAAATATTAATATACCCATAAAAACTGAAGGTTAGAGAGGTCAAGATATTTGCTCATGGTTTCCCAGCTGATAATTTGATACCAGATCTAGGGTTTTTTTCACCACTAGATGTTACCTCCAAAAAATCAGGAATTTGATTCAAAAGCCTGGGCTTAAAGTATTAGTACTGTAATTCATATATCTAAATTCTCATTGTCACCGGAAGAATCATCATTAGGATGCTGAGAAGAAACCCAAGCAGTGGGAAGAATTTGGGCCACAGGTAAAAGGTTTCCATTTTTATTTCCTTAACTGCCTTGAAATCAACATCCCCCCTGCCTGCTTTCGAGTCCCTGAAAGGGTGACTGATTTCTCAGGGAAAGTTCTTAATGGTGCCCTAAGCTTTGAGTGATTGTTGAAATTTAAATAATCAAAGCTACCTCCGTCAATCACCTCCACTTGCCTCACATTCTGAAGGCTTTCTCTTTTTCAAGTCTTGGAGAATCAGAGCTTAAAGAGAGAGGCAAGTAAGAAATGAGAAGGGAGAAATCACAGAAGCATTTTGTTCAGCCTTCAGGTTGAGAAAAGATCCTTTTTTTGTCTGATTATGGGATTAGTCATTTTTTTTTCCCTAAGAGGAGTGAGTAACATACAAAATAAAGATCCAAATGGTCCCTTTCCTTTCCTGGACTAATGACTATTGCAAGAAATTGCAAATTTAAAGCTTTAATCTTAGAAACCATTAAGAACACTCCCTCTCAGTTTATAGGGTTATATAGCCAAGAAGCATCAGAGGCAGGATTTGGATTGGGGTCCTGCACCTACATTCTAAGGCCACTTTACTCTCCATTATGCTATATTATTTTCCATCCTTTGTGGTCTGTCTGATCAGATCAATTGTGTTGGATTTGACAGACCCTCTTCATATTGTTGTTGTTCAGTCATTTTTCAGTCATGTCTGACTCTTCATGACCACTTTTAGTGTTTTCTTGGTGAAGATACTTGCAGTGGTTTGCTATTTCCTTCTCCAGCTCATTTTATAGATGGGGAAACTGAGGCAAGCAGGATTAAGTGACTTGCCCAGGGTCACACAACTAGAAAGTTTCTGAAGCCAGATTTGAACTCAGGAAGAGGAGTCTTATCTCCAAGCCCAGCATTCTAGCCCCTGTGCTACCTATCTAGCTCCCTTTTCCATATACCAGTATGCAAGTGAATCTCACAAGCCAATGTCATATCCTCACTTTTATATCCAAATGTGAACCTGCTTACCTCTGGTCAGGAAGGCGGGCCTTTGGAATTGTTCTTTCCAAAGGTGGAGTTTGTTCTATCTAACAGCACTTCATTACTAAACTGCTGACTGGGGTTACAGAAGCCAGGATTACAAGCACACTTGAGACCAGTGTTTAGAGAGGAAAGGAACCTTGGAGATCACCTAACCCAAATCCTTCATTTTTCAGAGAAAAGAGAGGCCCCAAAAGGCCAGAGGATTCTAGATCTAGAATTGCAAGGGACTTTAGAAGGTTATCCCTTCCTCTTATTTTGTTAATGAGAAAAACTGAGGCCCAGAATTATAAAAGGTCTTGTTCAAAGCTAGAGACAGAAGAAATACATGACAGGTTGCTTACGTGACAAGTAGAGAGAGCTCTGGGCCTGGAGTCAGGAAAACCTGAGTTCAAATATGGCCTTAAACCTTTGTGTGACCCTGGTCAAGTCGATTAACTTTTTTTCTGCATTGGTTTACCCAAATACAAAATAGGAATAATTAATAGTTCTTACCTACCAGAGTTGTTGTGAAGATTAAATGAGATAATATTTTTAAAAGTGCTTTACAAACCTTAAAGAGCTATATAAATGCTAGCTGCTATCTTTTTTTTTTTTTGGCTGAGACAATTGGGATAAAATGACTTGCCCAAGGTCACACAGCTAGGAAATGTTACATGTCTGAGACCAGATTTGAACACAGGTCCTCCTGACTTCAGGGTTGGTGCTCTTTCCACTACACCACCTAGCTGCCCCTGCTGTTATCTTTAACTATAGAACAGAATTAAATTGACAGAAATCAAATCAGCGCTCACTGACCCATTTAAGGATCTCATGACCTTGATCTCATTATCATCCTGATATTGGTCTCTTAGCATCTGAGCTAGCAAGCCCAAACAATAGATCACGACCCCCCACTTACCTGATTGTTCTGATCTAAGGCACAACTGATTCCTTTCCAATTATAATGATTGACACCCAAGGGACATGTGCCTCAGAACGCCTAGAAACAGTTAATTCCCTGAAACCATTCCTATTAATCTTGGGGTTTGCATAAAAACTAAATTTGGGGCCTCAATTACCTGATCGTGTCCCTTGTAGATTTAGCTGGCAGTAATATTGATGATGACTGCAATCATGTCTCCCACTTAGAGACCAAATTGCAATCCCATCATAAGCAATCTGTCCTTCAAGTGCATCAGGATGTGGTGATTATTTTTCTTGTTTCCCTGTGGTAGAGATTTTTTTTTTTAGTCCCTGAGTTCTTAACCCTTTATGCCCTGTGAGGACAGCTAAGGTCCACCAAGACAAAGCCAAAGTAAAAGACTGGGTGATAAAGGATTTAATTAAATGACCAAATATCTACTTAGCCATTCATTTGTTCAACAAAAATTATGAAGTATCAACTGCATGTATATAACTGTTCTACATAACCAGGGGAAACACAAAGTTTAAACAAGACAGAGCCCAAACTTTTGTGGACCTTATGGTCTTGCAAGGTGTATAAGGAAGATTAATAGGAAAGATATCATGGAGGTAGAAAGGAATGGCTTGGACAACTGAGTGCTTAAGAAAGAGTGAGAAGTCAAGGATGGCACTGATATTGTAAACCTGGGGCTGCCAATGTCCTGAACCAGAGTCAGCAAACCATGGCTTGAGGGCCAAATCAGGTCCACTGCTTGTTTTTGTACAGCCTTCGAGACAGGAACAGATTTTCATTTTTAAATACAATAAAACTTTATTATAAAATGTAAAAACTATTCTTAGTTTTTTGGCCCTACAAAAACAGGTGGGCTTGAGGCCCATTGACTCAGAGCACAGAGACTGTTTGCTGAAGGGCACCAGCTACAGCTACAAAGTGAGACTGGGAAAGGGGGGAAAGTATGGAGGTACCAAAGGAAGGTCCTGGGGAATTTTTGCTTATGCTTTTGGTCAAGATTAGTTCATAACAAAGGTTTTGCAATTGTCAATGCTGAAAAATTACCCACGCATATATCTTGTAAATAAAAAGGTATTAAAAAATCTAAAAATAGAAATAGCCATAATGTTTTATAATTGAACCCAAAAAATAAAGAAACAAGTTTAAGATGGAGGTTGTTTGGTTACTGGTCAATGTGAATAAAATGAAATTAAAAAAAAAAAGATTAGTTTATAACAGTTCTTAAAGGAAGGTAGGTGGGAGGTTGACTAGGAGCTCCTGTCATGTACTCTTTGTTGAGGGGTAGAAGGCACACTATCTGATAGCTTCTTAATTTAACTAATTACTTGACTCATTTCTGTATTACTGCAGAAATAAAATGCTGTCCAACAGAAATATAACCAATTTAAAATTAGTTCATTTTTTGCATCATATACATTTCAGTGCCTCTGGCAAAATGTCTGTCTCTCCACCTTAGTTATGACTCTGTTATGAGTTCATGATGATTAAATGAAGGCAGCCAGTGCAGAGGAAATGAGCAGTGAAAAGGAGAAGTTTAGCATGATACCTTGTGGGGATCAGCAGTGTCAGTTAAGATTCTTAAGGATGAAGGAGGAACCCTTACCATGTTTGAGGGCAGAAGGGATAGAGTTAGTGGACAGGGAGATATTGAAAATGACAGAGACACAGAGACAGAGACACAGAGAGAAAGAGAAAGAGACAGAAAGATACTAAAAAACAGGAAAGGCAATGGGTAAAGCTATAAAGAGCATTCTGGGATAGGCCTAATTCAGATTGATTTGGTGGTTAAAGCTTATGAATGGAAAAAAGACCCTTGCTGATCACCTAACATTGAACAAGAGAACTGGAAGAATATTTAGCAAGGATACAGCCTAGAATCAGTGTGATATGCCTCTGCTGCTTCCATATTTGTCATGATGACTCACCTAGTCATCATAATGTATTAACTTTGAGGAGCCCCTGACTCCTTATGTGCTAAATTTTTATACTTAGTTGATGGGAAATAATATCAACAATTTAATCCTTAGTCTCCTGAAAAAATTGTCTTAAAATGGTTTCTTCTCTTTTAGGGAGAAGCTAGCCTATACATTATGGCTTAGATGTTTGTTGCTTCTGCCATCCCACTCCTTGGTTACAAGATCCTAGTTGAGTTTTTACCATTTAAATGGTAGGGCAATTATTGGCGATTATGACCTCAGGGATGGCAAGAATCCAGGCAGCACTGGAGAAAGAACTTAGTACAAGTAAACCAAAAACAAAAAGAGAAAGGTAGAAAAAAGAAAATAAGCAATGCAATGGCCCCTAAAGGAGTAATTGAATATGGAGGAAAACAAAGACTAGAAATCTTAAGTTTTGCCAAGCTCATTTCTTAGAACCAATTTCCAAACCTTAATAATCTGTTCTTCATAGTAGGTAATACCAGATCTTTCTGGTTCACAGTGGGTTTACCTGCTGTAAATCAGGAATAATGAGCAGAAATCCACTAAAAACATTGGGAACACAGAACAGATGATGATTTGTTAGCATAGACACCAATTTTTATCCTTCTTTAGAATCCTCTACAGTAATGTAGCCTAAAGGTTTACTTATTTTTATACAACTTGTTCCAAGATCGAGGACCATACAGACACTCTATACCACCATCCACTTAACATTTCCTAACCCATTAGCCAGGATATTCTTGTCCCTGGGAAACCCTTCAGAGAGGCTTTGTCAAATGTGGTCTGGGTAGTTTTACAGAGATAGTTTTGTGTCTGTCTTGTCATTAGAAAGCAAAGTACCTCCCAATAATTCTACCTTTAGGTCCTTGAAATAAAGAGCATTTATGTAGTTAATTCCTGGGGGCTATATTGTCAGTATTGTACCATTCCGGATTTAAAAAACCAAAAATCTATAATAGACCTATCACTATCCATGCTATTGTTTCCCTTGATGAGGTCCATACCACTGTTTGTTTCTTATACTTATGTCTAGCTATAGCCCACTTCATCAAGGCATATGCACTACTGCTTCTGTCTCCCAAATTTTTACTCATACCACTGCCTCATATTATTGAAAACTGCTATATGACCTACTGTTGATACCTGTAGACCAGGTCATCACTGCCCCCTGAATGATCCCCAAATTGATGACGAAAGGGATGCATCAGGCAACTCCAAGGTATTCTGGCCATTCAGTCCTCCTCCTCCTTATTGGTGGCCAGTTCTTCCTCCTCTTGCTTCTAATCAGCTTTCATTGAGGAACCCAGGAGCTGCTAATCTCTTGAATTTATGAGGATGCCAGTGGAAATAGTAGCTCCTTGAGATAAAGAACTTTTTAAAAACTTTTTTGATTCCTCCTCCTTCTTACTTGCCTCACTGCTACCCTGGGACCCTCCCCAAGATCACTTCTTTCAGAAGTTATGTTTTACCCCAATGGATTCTTTCTAGAATCTTTCTCCTCCTAATCTCCTAATTCTATCTTCCCCTTTTTGTTTTTGTTTTACTTGTTCTAAGCTCTTTCTCCAATACTGCCTATACCTGTATCCTTACATCCCTGAGGTCATAATTATCAATAATTGCCCTAAGGTCATTTAAGTGGTAAAAAGTCACCTAGAAGACTTTTAAGACTTTATAACCAAGGAGGGGGATGGCAGACGTAATGTCTATTCCAAAATGTGTAGACTAGTTTCTCCATAAAAGAGAAGAAACAATCTTAAGAGTCTCTCATTCCTTTCTAGCCTTTCAAAGAGATTGCTCTAAGAAGTAGGCAAGGATTCACAGCCCTTATTCCCTGTGGAGCATAAGATAATTTGGCTTAACCCATGTATATTTGATATATTTTGTTATTTTTCCTTTGGGGCTTCGTAAATATTGGGGTTCTGGAGTAGATCAAAAGAATGTATAGGCTTAAACCATCTCCAAACCAAGAAGCAAATATTTTATTATTATGATGCTGTAGACAATGGACTAAGTTCCACAAGGGAGTTAGCAAAAAAAGCAGGGAATAAAGAGGTATTTTATAGAAAAAAAAAAAAAAAAAACAGAAAAAAAATCAGGTAAATCATGTCACTGATCTTAGAGATAGACTTGGGGAATGGTTGGGTTAGACATCTCACTCCAGGCCACAAAATGTAAACTAAGACAACAAAAATCTAAAGGTAGAGACACAGCATTCCTGTATCTCATCATCCCAAAGGGCTGCACCTCTACAAGATATCTTGAAAATCTGCATTGCATCACTTTCAAGGCCCAGGTAGCCTGGTGGTCACTACCACTTCATTATCACAATGCTTTCTATTTTAAGAAAATTTTTCTTGTACTCACACAATATGAGATCATGCTTTGAATCCTGACTAATTTAAAAGGAAAATGATTCACTGGGCAGGGGCTCGTGAGCATCATTATGAGTAGACTGGCACTTGAGGCAGGTTGTTATATATTGTTAGGAATAACCATGGGACAATATGGTCTATTTTGTGAAGTTGGGAATCATATGATATTAGGACTGGAGGAGACATTGGAGATCATCCATTCCAACTCCATTCTTTCACAAGGAAGGAAACTGAGGCCTTAAGAAATAAAGTAACTTTGGAGAGCATGTTATTAATAGCAAACTAACATTTCTTGCTACACAGCCAACTTCTGGGTTCTCTCTATTCCTCAATTTTCACCATTTTCTCTTTTCCCAGTCCCCAGCTTTGGGGATGTGCTCAGTGACCACTTAAATGAATGGTATTCTATGCAAAACTGAATTATTTAAATAAATCTGCTACTAAAAAGTAACCATCATTTGCAGAAGTAAAAAAAAAATCTGAATTCTGCTCTTTTTAAATAGCTAAATGTCCTGAAATTTGTTGTTACCATAGGTGAGAGAAGTTGGTACAATGATTTTGAAAGATGTCTTTAATGAAACACCTCCATTCCTTTCAACAAGCACTATCTCCCCTTCTCTTTTCTAGGTAAGCAAAGGAGGAAGTGAAGTAATGCTATATCCAGATAGTGACTCCCCAGAATTCTAGAGTGGGATGTAAGTTGATGGATTTAGAATTGTAAGGAATTTTAAAAGATATCTAGTTCAAACTCTTCATTCTGCAGATAATGAACCCTAAGATGGTAAATGACTTGACAAAGTTAGGATTTGAACTTGGGTCTCGTTTCCTCATTCCAAATCCAAAATTCTTCGATAAAGGAGAAACAGTACAGGCCTTGATGATCTGCTTCTGACTGCTGTTGTCTCAGTCAAAAGGACATGTTATAGTTATCATATTATATATATATATATATATAACATAATATAATACATTTATTATATATATTTTATATAATATAAATATTTTGATATGACATGTTATTATATATTATATGTAACCATATATATAGTTATTATATATAATCAAAAGGTTAGTTATAGACAGCAAGGTGACAGAGTGCTGTTCCTGGTGTCAGGAGGAACTGAGTTCAAGTCTAACCTCAGACACTGTATCACCCTGAGTGAATCACTTATCCCTGCTTGCCTCAGTTCCCTCACCTATAAAGTGAGCTACAGTATCTTTGCCAAGAAAACTCTCAATGTGGCTCACAAAGAGTTAAACGTGATTGAGACTACTGAACAACAGGTGAAGCTGTGGTTAGAGGGTTGGACTTAGAATAAGGAAAGCTTTGATTCAAATCCTGTCTCAAAAACCTAACAGATGTTTTTGTCAGAGCAAAACACTTAAACTCTCTCTGCCTCAGTTTCCTTATCAGTAAAAAATAATAATAATAGCACTTGCCTTACAGGGTTACTGTATCAAAGGAGATATATATAATATACTTTGTAAACCTTAAAATATAAATAATAGCTGTCACTATTGGCTTTTAACACAGAAAGGTAACAAAAATCTTATTATTCCAGCAAATGTTTCTCCCATGGTCTCTCCCATTTTGCTGATTCGACAGTAATAGGCCAGACACAGCCCATCCACAAAAGCAAAGAGATTGGAAAATTGCCTCTGTATAATATCATGATGGAGAGGGTGTTACTTGCCTTTCAAGTTTGAATTCCCCATTTAAGGTTAAAATAGTCTATTAAGCCGGGACGATGGGGTCTGTTTATGCTGATGAGAGCTCCCAACAGAAATCCTGCACACACTAATGCAAAGAGGAGAGATCAATATGTCAGTAATGTATCCTTCATGTAAGTAATGGAAATACTTTCTCATGGGTTATTTTGGGTTGGCCTTGAAGCTTCCAGTGAGAAACTGAATAACAGGTGACTGTGGCCCAGGTTGGTATAATCCAATCCATTTTCATATACGCAGACATAGAGAGTCAGAGAAGGCAATGGGAGAGATGGTTTGGGATTTTTTAAAATTTACACACTGAGACTTTCTTAGTATCTGCTGCTTGAGGCTGACCTAACAGATGGAGACGAGGGTTACAGTCTCAGCTTTGCCATTTTATAAAGTTGGGCAAAGCACTTAAAGTTTCTGTACCTCAGTTTCTCTATCTGTAAAAGGTAGTCAGTAGTAGACACTTCTTCCTCCCCTCTTTCAGGGATCTGGGGTAGAGTAATAAAACACACAAAGGGCTTACAAAGAGTTCCTCAGAAGAAACAAGATGTGGAAATCCATTGCCCTGTTGTTACTTTGAAAACCATAGAATGTTAGAATTGGTATCTAGGTATCTAGGCCAGCCCTCATTTTGCAAAAGAGTAAACCAAGGTCCAACAGAATAAATTCTTTCATTGGCAAGTATTTAATCCCAAACTGACTTTTTTCTTCTCATTGGGAATACTTTTGCCTCATTTCTATCCCTCCCTCTCTCTACGAGTCATGTACTCAGAAAATGCAGTCATGTGAACATTACCCAGCAAAACTGGATTATGAAGACAAATTTGCTATCAAAAATTTATCAATGTGTGAAGAAGTCAAGTATGGGGGAAGGGGTGAAAAATAGGAGGAATGGTGACAAGTGAAAGATCATATGGGAATCACCAACACAGCCAAGACTAAAATCCTTTTTAATTCCTACTTTAAATTTAATTCCTACTTTAAAGTACTTTCCACTTTACCCCACACCTAAAAGAAATCAAATGATAGATATTAAGAACTAAAATAAAAATTATACTGAGTGAAACACTAGGAGTCACTATATAACAATGTTTAGAAGATTAAATCACAACTATTCCTTGCATTTCACCTCCCAAAATATCCTAAGAAGTTTGTCAGTAGGTCCACCATAAAAGTCGAACTCTAGTCATAAGATCAATCCTTCAATCAATAAACATCTATCAAGCACATCCTATGTGCCGGCACCATGCTAACTGCTGGAATTCCTTTAAAAATTTTGGCTTTTAGGAGTTTACAATTAATGAGAATATCAGATAAATGGTATACAATATATGTCCCCAGTTAGGAAGAGATTCTCTAAAGCAAGGAGACTGGAACAGGGATTGGAGTTCCCAGCCCCAAACTAAGAAATAAAGCTTCCCAGTTGCTGTCCATCTTGGAGACTAAAATTATTGGATCTGTCCAAACACACACCTATGCCATAACTAAAGGGACTAAAGGAAATACACATGTCTAGATGAACTGCAAGTATTCAGTAAAAGTAAAACTAGGTCAGTAAAAAAAGAAACACCTTATATCAGAGAATGGGATCTAGGAGTGACCCTCAGGAGGCAAAGGAGAAAGAATTAAGGAAAGGTAAGTCTTCTACTTTCCCTAAAATCATATGCTTTTTTCCAGCACTTCAACAACATGGGCAAATTGCCAATGAAGACCAGCTCTCCCCACACTGAGTTCACTTCTCCCTATGGTCCTGGAAGGGGAAACCACATTTTATATGCTGCCCTTGGATTAACACCAATACTGTTAGAACTGTTTTCAGTTGCTGTTTGTCTTCACTGCAAGATTATCCTTGTCTCTGTCTCTCTCTGTGTGTCTTTCTCAGTGTCTCTGTTTTCTCTCTCTCTCTCTCTCTCTCTCTCTCTCTCTCTCTCTCTCCCTCTCTCTTTTCCTCTCTCTCTCTCTCTCTCTCTCTGTCCTTTCTGTCTGTTTTTCTTTGTCTCTCTGTCTGTTTCTTTCTTTTTTTCTTTCTTTCCTGTCTACTCTCTCTGTCCCTCCCTCCCTCTCTGTCTCTCTCTCTGTGTCTTTCTCTGTGTCTCTGTGCCTCTCTCTCTCTCTCTCTCTCTCTCTCTCTCTCTCTCTTCCTCTCTCCCTCTCTCTTTTCCTCTCTCTCTCTCTTTCCCTCTCTCTCTTCCTCTGTCCTTGCTGTCTATCTCTCTCTTTTTCTTTGTCTCTCTGTCACTGTCTCTTTCTTTCTCTTTGTTTTTCCTCTCTCTTTCCCCCAGTCTCTGTCTATCCTTCCTATCTATCTGTCTGTCTTTCCTAGTCTCTCTTTCTCTCTGTTTTTCTCTTTCTTTCTCTGTCTCTTTCTCACTATCTCACTGTCTTTCCCACTCTCTTTCTTTCTCTCTCTGTGTCTCTTTCTCTATCTCTCTTCCTCCCTCTCATAATATCTATGGAGTTTTCTTGGCAAAGATACTGAAGTGGTTTGCCATTTCCTTCTGTAGCAGATCAAGGCAAATAGTGATTAAATGACTTTTTCAGAGTCATACAGCTAATAAGTGTCTAAGGCTGGACTGGATCTCAGGTTTTCCTGATTTCAGGTCTATCACTCTATTCACTGAGCCACCTAACTGCCTCCTAACTCTAGGAAATAAACATTATTATTATCCCCATTTTATAGATGAAGAGAGTGACACTGACAACTGTTAGGGGACCAGGGTCATATGTCTAGTCGGTATGTGAGGTCACATTTGAACTCTTATATTGATTCCAGGACCATTGTTCTAGCCACTGCACCACCTAGCAGCCCATTACAGGTAAATAGGTAACAATTCCCAAGTAGATATTGGGCATGGGAGTGTCTAGTCGAAAAGATTCCAGTTATGTTGGCTTCCAGAAGGGAGGCATGGCTGATTAAGGAGAGGAAGTCCAAGAAGGAAGAGGGAGTTTAGCTAAAATAGAAGACCTATTGAAGGAATTCTAAACCCAGAAAACCAAAGATTTTTTAGATTTCCAGAGCTGGTTAGCTAGAATGAATGGCCAGTGAATTTGAGTTTGGAGGCCCTTTGCTCTGTCAGAGAAATCTAGGCTTTTTCATTTCAGAGGTGTTTATTTTGGTTTTTACTGTTTACTATTTACTATTACTTAACCTCTCAGTTCTGTAAGCTATATTTGAAGACTCTAGGTTTCAGAGGAAATACTAAATTACTCTGGGTAGAGAGAATTTTCTCAACTGGGAATTCCCTATGAGAGTTATTAATAACAGTAATAAAATAAAATCTAGCATTTATGTAACACTCTAAGATTTACAAATCTGTTTACATGACTTCCTTTGATTCTCACAACCTTCTCAGATAAGTGTTATTATTATGCTCATTTTACAGATGAGAAAATTGAGGCTGAGAGAGTACAGTGGTTTGCCCAGGGAACAGCTAATAAATAATAAGCAGGATTCACACTCAGGCCTTATTTATTTCAAATCCAGCAGTATATTCACTATTGTGAGGATTAAAATCATTCCACCCACAATAAAAGAAACTAAAGCAGAGCTCTGAGCCAATGGCACTTTATTAAAGGATGGAGGACCTCTAGTTAACTTCCTATAATTAAGCAAGTGAATTTAGAATTTGCAGCTCACAGCTTTGGGGCTTAATAATGTCATCGATATGATTCTATCAAATTGATTAATAAGGATTGGGATAAAGTAGGGGTCCAGATGAATTATTTCTCACAGGTTGCTGTTAGGTCAGGTCCCTCTCTCTAAGTTATTACAGTAACTCCCTATTTATCCAGCATCATGGAGGAAGTGAAAAATCATTCATTCAATTAATCAGTAAACATGTATTTATTAATTATTTACCATGTGCCAAGCATCAGCAATAAAAAGAAAAGCAAAAATCAGCTGCTGTTCTCAAGGAGCATACATTTTAACAAGACTTCTTTCATCTTTTTTTTATCCGTTTAAATAGCAAGATTACTAGTAAATACATTCTGCTCAGTGTACTTCATTCCTGGGCAGGAGACTGTCATCCCTATAAAGTTAGGTTATGGTCCAAAAGTACAAATGCCTTTTTCAGACATCTTCTTAATTAATAAAAAACATGTAAGTGCTCATTATCTGTCAGTTCTAAAGATATAAAGAAAAGCAAAAGACAATCTCTGTTCTCAAGGAGCTTACAGTGCAATGGGGAAGTCAATATACAAAAAAAAAAACTACATATAGAATAAATTGAATATAAAGCTACATATAGAATAAATTGAATATAATCTCTAGAGGGCAAGCACAAGAATTAAGGAGGCTCAGGAATGGCTTCCTATAGAAAGAGGAAACTTAGTTGGAGCTTGAAGGAAGCCAGAGAAGCCATGAGGCAGGGATGAGGAGAAAGAGCATTTCATGCCTGAGGGACCGCAAGTAAAAATTCCTGGAGCTAAGAGATAAATTATCTTGTTTGAGGAATGGCAAGAAGGTCAGCATCCCTAGATGATAGAATATGTGAAGTGTTGGAAGGTATAAGAAAATTCGAAAAGAGTATGGGATGGAGAGAGGTGAGGAGTTGTGAAAGGCTTTAATCACTAAACAGAGGATTTCATATTTCATCCTAGGAGGTGATAGTCAGCAGCTATTTTATTGAGTTTATTGAATTACTGGGTTTATTGAGTAGGGGGATGACAAGGTCAGACCTGTGCTTTAGGAAGATTATTGTCAGCTGAATGTAGAAGGTACTAGGGTGAGGAGTGACCTGTGGCAGGCAAACCAACCACCTGACTACTGCAATAGTACAGGCTCTTAGCCAGTTGATCATGTCACAAATCAAATTTTCTCTTCTGCCTCCATTGCCTTCAAAGGGAATTGATGAGGAAAACACTCATTCTGCCCCTGAGGTCTTCAATTTCATGCCTAAAATTTCATCATCTTTGGCCATATTTCCTGGGTTACTTCTAGCCTTATCATCTGTGTCCACATGAATCACTAGAAGTGGGAAGTAGCCATCTGTTTTGATAGTCTTATGAGGTTTGCTGTTATGTCTTGGATACATGTCCAGGAAGACCACAGTCATTCTGCTGTTGTTATCAGGTTGACAAACGCTCCTGAGCAGGGAATTACCCAACACCACTGCTCTTTGTTCTTTTAATCTCACTAGATAATCTCTCACTTGATAGTTTCTGTGCTTCCACTATATCATTCCTTAGAGGATAAGCAACTTCCTTCTTAGAGCACACAGCTTCCTCTTCTGAAAGAGCTTCAAATTTGTTTCTTCACTTTTAAGTGCGTACTTATCTTTTTTCCCCTTCCTTCCCCATGTGATGCTCTTAATTTCATGACAAGGATCAAATTTTTCCTTCAATTCACACCTTTTCCCTCCCAATCCCTACGAAAGAAGCCCTGCTTCATTTAAAAAAAAAAAAAAAAAAGTCAAACTCCACTGTCCATGATGATTTGGAGTATGGAGAGTTGTTTTTTTTTTTTTTTTTTAATTCTTCCAGGAGAAGATAAATCAACACTTAGAAGATAGATAGCAGTAATTTGTATATAACAAAAACACAAACCACTCACTAAAAGTCGTTATAAAATTCATCCTACTCTCTATATTAGTTGAGATTTTTTATTTTAAAAAAAATCCCACTCTTTATAGGTATTTATGCCTTGCCTCTTAGTACCTTATAAGTCTTTTACAATCTGTTATTAGATTTTAACATCTTGACAATCATATATAACTTCCTTTCCTAATTGACTCAATAACTCTACAGTCACACCCTATCACAACCAGGACTTGTAATAACCTCCTGTTTCACCAATTTATCCTACCCACCAATCCATACCACCATTTCCCTTATTCATCAGTGTGTTCTGTTTACTTTTCCCTAGTTACTTGGGATTGCCAACCACTCTCTCTTTTTCCTCCTCCTAAAATCTTCCTTTAATCCTTCTTTGAAGATTCCTACTTTTTTTATTTTAATACTATCCATGGGATTTTCTTGGCCATGAAGTGTTTGCTCTTTGGAAGGAAAGCCAGAGCAAATCTGGATAGCATTCTTAAAAAAAAGTATATCACTTTATTGATAAAGGTCTGTTTAGTCAAAGATATCTTCTTCCAGTGTTAATTTATGACTATGAGAGTTGGATTATCAGGAAAATTGAGTGCCACAAAATTGATGCTTTTGAGTTGTGGTGCTGGAGAAGACTTTTGAGAGTGCTTAAGAAGATCATAATGGGGCAACTAGATGGCATAGTTGATAGAGTATCAGCTCTGAAGTCAGGAGGACCTGAGTTCAAATTTGACCAAGATAATCAAGAATTATCTTGATAGGATAAAAAAATAGGTGTATTTCTAGGACAACAGAACTCGAACCCATCCCAAAGAGCTCAAAATCCTTTGTGTTCCCATTACACCACATCCTAGTAAGGTCAGCTGCACCTAACACTTCTTAGCTGTGTGACCCTAGGCAAGTCACTTAACCCCAATTGTCTCAGCAAAAACAAATAAATAAATAAGTCAATACACAAATTAATTGACTATTCATTGGAGGAACAAATATTGAAGCTGAGGCTTAAACGTACTGACTTTATAATGAGAAGATAGGACTTATTTGAAAAGAACCTGATCTTGAGAAAGATTGGAGGCAAAAGCAGGTGAGATGGATAGATATCATAGAAGAATGAACATGAGCTTGGACAGACTTAAAGAGATAATAAAATAAAAGGTTGTGGTCCATAAGGACAAAATTGAAAAATTAAATAAGAACTCTTTCATTCGTCTTGATCTTACCCGCTTCTTTTCTTTCAGATCTCTTTTGAAGTAACCAGAAATTAAAGCTAGACCTATAGATTATTCTTTTTCAATTTTTCTCAATTTCTCCAACTTTTTCCTTTCCATATATAGGTCTGAACCCCCTTGGAAATCAACTCCCCAATCTATTTTTTTTCTCCTCTCACTCATATCTTTTTCCTATTAATCCTTCACTTAGGAAAGATAGAAGTGATAAATAAGATTGTTGGGAGAGTTCATCTATTTATAGATGAGGAAATTTCCTCATCTACAAAATTCCAGTAGAACTTACTTCATTCATATGGCTAAATATGAAGCATTATTCAGGATGTAACAAAAATCTTAGGGTGGTTTTAAGCTACTAAAGCTATCTTGCTGAATTGCTGGTGGTTTGTATTAAACTCAAAATTGCACAAAAACTTTTGGGACATTGTAGAGGGCTGAAGCTCTTGAGTCATTGCACTGAGGTGGGTTCAGGCACTTAGGGCTAATTACTGATTGGACACTACTCTATGGGCATATGCTTGGAAAATGGTCCTTCCCACTATCCTGTGCTGGCTCAATGATTGGTGTATACAGAGGATTGTAGGAGGGACTAGGGGGTGGAGTAAGACAAGCCAGGGTCACTTTAGCGATAGACAAGGAAGAAGATGGTTGCAGAGATTCTGCTTCTGTCTGTTTGCTTCTATCCCTAAAGACCAAGAATAAAGACTAAGGACTTTTGCTTATCCTGACTCTGGCTGATTCTGAGGTATCCTGGTGCTAGCACAGTAGTCACAGGACATGCTGTATGTAAAGTGTTCCAAAGATCTTAAAGAACTAGGTAAATGTCAGTGGTGATGATAATGATGATGGTAATGATGAAATGGGAATGGAAATATTGGTATGGAATTTAATCACAGGACAAAAAATAAGAATTGGCGTGTTTAGAAAAGCAAAGATGATATTTCCTAATCCCATTATTAACTTCTTCTTTATAGGCATGCACAGCTGGAAAAACAATGCATACAGCTACAGCCACTGACAGTGTCTATCAACTGAGGACCAGCTTAATGTGGAGAATCGGTCACTAGCAAGCTGACTATTAAGTGATTGATTTCTACAGCTACAGAAATTCAGAAAGACAGTCTATTCAGAGACAAAATGTATTGCTTTCAACACTTACTTGAGTGTGATCAAAGGGAAGTCACTTGATTTCTCTATAAAATGATAAAATAAGGATCCTTGTCAAACCTATCATGTGTGGTCCACATGACACAGTATATAAAGACCTAAAAATATTACCTAAATGTTGTTCTTGTTATTATTATTAGAGGCAGCTAAGTGGCAAAGTGGTTAAAGCACTGGACTTGGCATTCGGAAGCTCTGAGTTTGAATCCTCCCTTAGACACTTAACTGTGTGACCCTGGATCAATCATCTAACCTCTCTCAATTTCCTCATCTATATGAAGGAGATAATAATAGTACCTGCCACCCAGGAGGATGAAATTGTGATGAAATTGTGAGGATGAAATGAGATGGGGAAAGATGAAGAGATTAAATATTTATATGACATCTACCATACTGGCTAAGAAATAGAGTAATGGATCAATGAAAACTGGTTAAGTTTACACAACACAATAGTCAATGATTATAGTAATCTACTGCTTAATAAACCCAAAGATCCCAGCTTCTGGAATAAGAACTCACTATTTTGTAAAAGTTTCTGGAAAAATTGGAAAATAGTGTGGCAGAAACTAGGCATTAACCAATATCTAACACCCTATACCAAGATAAGGTCATATTTTGGACATAAAGGATGATACTGTAAGCAAATTAGGAAAATAAGGGATAGTCTAAAATTAGGAAAATAAGGGATAGTCTACCACAAATTTGTGAAGGGAGGAATTTATGGTCAAAGAATTATCAGAGAACATTTTGAAATGCAAAATGGATAATTCTTATTACATTAAATTAAATTACAAACAAAATCAATGCAGCCAAGATTAGAAGGGAAGCAGAGAGCTGGAATAGGGAGGTGGGGAGGAAGAATTTCCATACAGTGTTCCTGATAAAGGCCTCATTTCTAAAATATATTGGGAATTGACTCAAATTTCTAAGAAAAAACAAGCCATTTCCCAAGTGAAAAATCATCAAAGGATATAAACAATTTTCAGAGAAAGAAGTTAAATCCATTCTAATCATATGAAAAAATGCTCTAAATCACTATTGATTAGAGAAATGCGAAATAAGATAGCTCTGAGATACTTCATACCTTTCAGATAGGCTAAGATAACAGAAAAAAATAATGATAAATGTTGGAAGGGATGTGGGAAAACTAGTACACTAATGTTTTGTTGAGTTGTGAACTGATCCAACCATTGTAGAGAACAATTTGGAACTATGTCCAAAGGGCCATAAATCTGTACATACATACCCTTTCATCCAGCAGTGCCGTGACTGTGTCTGTATCATTTCAAAAAAGGACCCACATGTACAAAAATGTTCGTAGCAGCCCTTTATGTAGTGACAAGGTACTGGAAATTGAGTGGATGTTCATCAGTTAAAGAATGGCTGAATAAGTTATGATATATAAAAATAATAGAATATTTTTGTTCTATAATAAATGATGAACTGGCTGATTTCAAAAAAGCCTGGAAAGACTTACATGAATTGATGCTGAATGAACAGAACAAGAGAATATTGTACATGGTGACACAAGATTACATGATGATCAACTGTGATGGATTTGGCTCTTTTCAACAACGAGGTAATTCCAAGAGACTTATGATGGAAAGAACCATCTACATCCAGAGAGAACTATGGAGCTGAATGTGGATCAAAACACATATTTTCACCTTTTTTTTTGGTTGTTGTTTGTTTGCTTGTTTTTTTTCTCTTTTTCATGGTGTTTTTTCCCTTTTGATTTGATTTTTCTTATGCAGCATGATGAAAAGAATTGCACATGTTTAACCTATATTGGATTGCTTGCTAGGGTAAGGGAGAAAGAGGAGAAAGAGGGGAAAAAAGGGTGAATATTGAAAATTATCCATATACATATTCTGAAAAGAAAAAGTTTTAATTAAAATAAAATAAAATAACATCTATCATGTGCTAGGCATTGTGCTAAGCACTTTACAAATATTATCTCATATGATTCTTACAACAATATTATGAGGTACGTGCTGTTATTATTCCCATTATTATTCCCAACTGTAAAGTTGCAGAAACTGAGGTAAATAGAAGCAAACATTTATAAACTGACTGTAAATTTTAAAGCATTCTGAAAATGATGATGGTGGTGGTGATGACAGATTTTATAGAGGTGTTGCCTTGGAATTCAATCATAGGATTTATGAGAATGAGAATTTTTGGATGGCTCACTGGCCCTCTGGCCTCAGTATCTTAAAAGGACAGATGGTCTTGCAGTAAGAACTGGACTTGCAGTAAGAACTAGCAGCAGCAGCTCTCCCACTATGAGTCTTGACTCAACTAAGAACCAGATCTCAGAGTCTCATAAACAAGAGGCTTTAAGATCTTAAGGAAAACCCCTTGTTCTTGGGAGGATGTTTCAGAAAATGAAATGCTAAGGTGCCACTGGCCCCTTAACCCCATGCCTGCAGAAGAGCTACCACCTACAGATTTCCGGAGAACTGATGAAAATCATCTGTCCAATTCTCTTAGATGTTATCCAAGGATCATTTCCTTCTTGAAATAATCTGACTTTTTTTTTCTCCCTGTCAGCCTTGGAGTCTCAAAACAACCACCCCCTCAAGTTCCAGTGGTAATGCAGCTGTTCTTAAAAGAAGAAGAAAAAGAAGGAAAAACCTGCCAAGATGAGAAATAAATAGTGTTAGGTTTCCAAAATAATAAATTAAAATGTACCAAGTGTCCAGAGTTTGTTCTTTGCTGGTTGACGTGATGATATGAGAGGCTGACATTCTGTTGGAGCCCAATGCATCACTCGTGCAGGGCTACTCCAAGGGATGCATCATGCTAATATATCACCCAAGCAACAGACCCCCTAGTGATGCATTACTCAGGAATGCACCCAGGCAGGAGGATTTGCCTGTGAGAGAGAACAAGAAGGAGACCAATTCAGTGAGTGCCTGTTAAACTTGCAAATGTCATGGGAGGAGCGGGGAGAACAAGGGAGAAAGGTGGGGATTAAACTATTATTTCTGTGTTTATGATCTTTCTTTTTTTTTTTTTTTTTTTTTACTTCCATGGGGTTTCATAGCTGATGCTGGCTATTAACCAAGATCCCTGGGGTCTCCTGATAATAGGGAATGGAGCCAGATGTTCAGGGAACAAGTATGCTGAGTGAGGAATGGGTGAGCTTCCAAAGGTGGATCACCAAATGGTTCTTGACCAGAGATCGAGCTGCTGTTTTGTCAAATCCATGGCCTCAAGAGTCAACATATTGGTGAACAGCAGCAGGGCCATCTTTCCCCCCATCCCCAACCCCACAAGGGCTCATGCAACAAATGTAGTTAACTTTTAAAAATACGTTTATGTTTTAGAACAGATCCATAACCAAATAGTTTTCAGAACGTTGGAAGGACACACGGGCTTCCTATCCTGATTATGACCAAACAGCAGAAGTATTACAGCTAAAGGAAAAGCCCATTCCCTGGGACTTCTAAAGTGAAAGAGAATCTGGCTGTGATATAGAGAGAACCTGGGGAAGAGGTGTTAGGTGCAGCCGCATGTTCTCTCTGCTTGATCCTTTCCAAGGCCAAATTGAGCATCTTACTGCATTCTCTCCATTTGGCGTAAGAGTCCTTTTTACAGAAATCTTCTTCCTTTAAAAAGGCCCAGTCTAATTCTTGGAAAGGCACTATGATGTCTCCAGAAGCCTTAAAGTAATGTGATCTATTACGACCACAGGGAGAAGAGACGGCAGAATTAGCATCCCATTAGACAGAAGGAGCTCTTGGAAACCTTTGCTTCTCAAAGGACAGAGCTTTGATAGCCACAAAGCAAGAGCTAGGGAATTAGAATTTATGGATAACAAAATGCATACAATGTCTGTGGCAGAGACAAGCCAAATCTGGAGTAGGGCCCAGAAAGCCCCCAGATAATTTTAGCCAGGGGGCCTCCTGACAGAAGCATTCAGTCTCTGTTGAAATCTTACAGCTTATCTAATCTACGTTTTTATAATTGTGTGGTTGGAATTAAATTATGGGCTTTTAATCTAGTTAGAGTTGTACTTATAAGACACATTTCATCTTGACTTATAATGTGAGCATTTAAAATATGACCCACAGGCCACACATGGTTTGATGTCACTCTACTTCTCTCCAAATCCTACTTTCCTAGACATGGTAATAAAAAGCTAATGCCTTCAGACTGCTCTGCCTACATCATTTTTCCTCCAAACAGAATGTAGTTCTATGTTTAGGCTCTAAAGAAGATCTGAGGGTTCTTTTTTTTCATTATTGACTGTGTGAGTGTTTACTCTCAGCCCTGGGATAATCTATTTCCAATAAGGATTGCTGGGTAGGTCTTGAAGGATGTTTTTAGAGTCTTCCTGGCTTTGGGGGAAAATGCCCTAAGTATTGTAATACTATTCCAAAATTCAAGAAAGGCATGAAATTAAGGAAATCTAGCCAGAGTTGGATTCCTACAACAACTGATCTGCCATTTTCCCTTGGGCCAGGGAGCACATACCTTGCCAGCATCCTTTAGAGGACAATAACAACACTGAGAACTCAGCATTAAGATAGCCTACTAGAGGGGCAGTGAGGTGGTGCAATGAATAAAGCACCAGCCCTGAATTCAGGATAATCTGAATTTAAATCCAGCCTGAGATACTTAATAGCTGTGTGACCTTGAGCATGTTACTTAACTTCAATTGCCTTAAAAAAAAAAAAAAAAAAAAAAAAAAAAAAAAAAAAAAAAAAAAAAAAAAAAAAAAAAAACTAGAGAAAGAGGCAGCCTGAAACCTAGCAGACCTAAATTCAAGACCAGCTATATAATCCTGGTTAACTAGGTAATTATATTGATTTGTTAAATTTCAGAGGAGGTATCACCCTACATTAGTAGAGGAAATTCTTACCTGGAAGTTTCCTATATAAATGAAATCATGGGTTCAGTTACTCTCCTGATGATAATAGTAGTTAATATGTATATAGTGTGTTAAGGTTTACAAAACATATTAATACATTATCTCATTTGATCCTCACAACTACCTTAAGAGGAGGGCACCATAATTATCCCCATTTTATAGATGAAGAATCTGAACCTCAGAGAAAGTAAGTGTGTTGTCCAAGGTCACACCAATGCAAATAGCATAGCTAAAATTTAAATCCATGTTCTTTCACATCAGATTCAGTTGAAGAAAAGACACAGCCACAGCCTGAACTCCTGAAATCCCCTGATTCATTGTCTAAGGAATTTTTCTGGTCAATTATGGGGAAACAGACATAGAGATATTTAATAGTTTCTTTGTTTGTAGGTTCAGCCCTAGACATAAACACAGTCTGTGGCTGCCTATCTAATGGTATTTGAGGACCCAAAATGCAATTGAGTAGTACAGTATCTAGAGAGCTGACTGCAGAGTCAGGAAGACTTCAATTTATTTATTTGTTTGTTTATTTATTTCTCGATTTTTTTCTCAATTTCTCAAAAAAAATTATTTCTCCACATACATGTAAAGATAGTTTTCAACATTTATTTTTGTAAGACTTTGTATTCCAGATTTTCCCTTCTTTCTCTTACCTTCTCCCTCCCCAAAACAGCAAGTAATCGATATAGACTAAACATGTGCAATCTTTTAAATACATTTCCATATTTGTCGTGTGGTTCAAGAAAAATCAGACCAAAATGGAAAAAACCACAAGAAAGAAAAAAACAAGCAAGAAAGCAAACAAAGGTGAAAATATTATTCTTTGATCCACATTCAGTCTCCATAGTTTTCTCTGGATGTGGATGATATTCTCCATCCCAAGTCTTCCATTTAAATCCTGCCTCAGAAACCTGCATAACTAGTTTATGACCCCAAACAAGTGGTTTAATCTTTCAATCTCAGCTTTATTTTCTATAAAGTGAGTGCCTAAAGAATCTACCTTCCATGGTTGTGTGAATTGATATGATATATGATATATATATTATATTTATATGGGTAATATGGCTCTATAATGTGTAATACAGGATCAATCACCATAAGTATGGGTAGAACATCAACACAAGGCCAAAAAGTACTCACTACATGTTGTTGTTCAGTCATTTCAGTCATGTCCAATTGTCATAATCCCATTTAAGGTTTTCTCAATAAATATACTGAAGTGTTTCACCATTTTCTTCTCCAGTTCATTTTATAGATGAGGAAACTGAGGCAAACAAGGTAAAGTTACTTGCCCAGGCTCACACAGCTAATAAGTGTCAGGCTTGATTTTAACTTGAGAAAATTATTCCTCTTAATCCCAGGTTTGGCCCTCTATCCACTCTATCACCTAGGTACCCTTTCCCTCGATTTGTATAAATATATATATATATATATATATATATATATATATACACACACACACATACATGAAGCTACACACAATGTGTATATGTGTAAAATATAAATTTATATGTTTGTGTATATATGCATATATACATAAATACATATCACTTTGGTATATATACACACATCTATCAAAGAACTATATAGTTATATACATATGTACACATATATGCATATGTACTATATATGTATATGCATATATATGTAAAATATCACTTTGCAAACCTAAGTCACCCCGTAAATGCTAGCTGTTATTATGCTCCAAAATATCCTCCATACTTACTAAGTAGGATGATGGAAAATATTACCGTTTACATGAATTTGTAGGGGCCTTTCATCAACATCTGCATTTTAAGGTATTATGTTACCAGGGAAAGGAAACACATTAATTAGTTAATGTGGATCCCTTTTATCTGATTAATTCATTAGTGAGAATGAAAGATAACAGATGGACCTCCCAAGTGGCACTTTGGAACCCCAGAAAAGCAAAAATGATCAATAAAAAGGCATCTGATATGTTGGGGGGATGTTCTATGAAGAATTTATGGGAAAGTAAGGATAAAAATTATACTCCTTGGCATCTCTTCATCTGTGAAATTTTTGTCCAGATTTTCCCTAAAACATCTTAGAAGCAAAGATTTTTGAAATAAGAAGAAGCTTTAGGACTCATATAGTCTAAGTCATTTATTTTAAAGAATGCAAAACTAAGGCTGAGAAAGATTAGGTCACATAGGTAGTGACAGCTTATTATATGAACCTACATATCTCCAAAGAACAAGATCAACCTTTTTTTAGCCTATGTATAACATATTGACATGAATTGGCAATTTAATTACATCTTTGTAGATAAATGAATAAAAATGCATGAATTAAGCCCTTACTATGTGCTAGGTATTTTAGTAAACACTAAGGATACAAATATAAAATAAAATAAAAAAACAAGGCAGTGTCTGCCCTCAAGAAGCTTACATTCTAACTGGAAAATATAACAGAGATATGGAAGTGTGGTCAGAAAAGAGTGTTTTGGTCTGAAATGTTACAGAGATAGGGAGTGGAGCCAAAGGGCCATTGATTGACCCATCCTTTTCAGGAATATTAGTGCTGATTTGATTCATATCCTTAGAATTAAAGGTAGAAAGTGAGGTGGGTCAGTTATGGAGAACTCTCATCAATCAGGAGCTCAAGGCCCCTAGACAAGAGCTAACATGCTCAATGGCTTAGATAATCCTGGCGAGAAAATAGTAATCCCCAAAGTATTATATAAATGTAAGCTCTTATAATTACTATTTTAATTTCAAGGTGCTCAAGATTGTCATATATACAAGAGCTAATACATTGTAGAGAGTTCAGAATACAAAACTGGCGGAGCTTTGAATTAGTTCTGTGTGTGTCTGTGTCTGTGTCTCTGTGTGTGAGACCTCTCTGAGTCTCAATTTCCTCATCTATTAAAAAGAATGTTGGATCAAATAAGTTCTAAAGTCTCTTCCACATCTAAATGAATAAATGTATAAAAATCTAAAACTTTATTTTAAAAAATTTTGTCTCTGTAGGGTTCATTTTTACCTCTGCAAAATCTTTATGAGTCATTGGTGAGAAAATCCTGAATGAAGATCTTAATAGGAACAAGGGGATGATTTTCAATAATATACCACATCTTTATCATCTCAAAAATAATTGAAAAATGTAAAAATAGAACATCCCATCATGCTTATTGTTTGTTGCTTACCAAAATGTATTTGATTTAATAAGATAAAAGATCACATCACAGGTTTTTTTTTTTTTAACAACAAAATACACCCCCATTTATCCATATACCCCCAGATGATTCAGGATTCTATAGAAGATTTCAAAAAAGAAATAACTGCTCAAAGACCTTCTAAAAACAGAAATACATATATTCACCAAAGGTGTTTGTCACTGTGATGAAGGAGATCCAATGAAAAATTTGGGCCAGGAAGGAATTCCCTGTGGGTGATAAGATTCTCCAGATGCTCCGATTTGCAGATGACATTGTACTAATTGCAATAAGCTGCATTATAAAGCCTCCTGAAAGAGGCCTGTAATCACTCAAAGGAGTTTGGCCTAATTATCCACAGAGGAATGACCAACGCATGTAGAATATCTATTGCCCAGATTTCAACATACATCTGAATAGACACCCTACAGGATTCAAACTTTGACAAATGAGCCTACTTAAAGTTAAAATGTCAATCCTATCCCAAACTCTAGGAGAAAGCCTGATCCAAAGCAGAAGGAATGCTAAAACTGTTCCAGTTCTTGTTTCTGGTCTACTCTAAACCTTTGTGATTTGGTCATTGGTACTGAGCTTCTTGCCTTCTGTTATATTTAGTGCAATTCAGAAACATTAATTGCTTATGATTTGCAAGGCATTGAGCTAGGAGGAAAGATACAAATATAAAAATGACACTATCCAAACCCTCAAGCAGCTTGTATTATGAGCTATGTATAATGAAAGGGATTATAACCTGTGTTAGGGACAAAACTGCAATGAACAGTTTAAGAATTATTCTTAGCTAGGGGTACACAGAAAAGCTTCATGAAGACTTAGCACTTGGACTTAATCTTGAAGGAAGAGAAAGATTCTGCAAGGTAGAAATAAGAAGTAAGAAGAGGTAGGTAGATGGTGGTTATAAACAGAGAGCAGAACCTGGAGTTGTGAATATCTGAATTCAAATATAGCCACAAACACAGATTAATTGTGTGCTCCTGGACAAGTTATTTAAGGATGCCTGAGATTCTCCATCTATAAAATAGGGATAATAGCAGTATTTAGCTTCTAGGGTTGACAACAAGAGAAACATCAAAAAGATGATTTGGAGGAAAATTTGTGGGAATTCTTGAATGTGAGATAAAGTAATTCTTACATTATCCTACTATCTTTTTAAAATTAGTTTTTTCTATTATTTTTAATTTTTTATTCTTTTATTAAAAAAAAAGAAAAAAAGAAAAATTAAAGAAAAGAAGAAAAAAGATTAAAGAAGATATTTATTATTTTAAAATTATATTTTAATCTTTAATTAAAGATTAAAGAATTATTAAAAAAAAAAAAAAAGAAAACTACAAAAGGAATACAAAACAAAAGAAAACGTTGTCATGTACCCGTCAGAATATCAGAGAAGATTCAAAAAATATAACAACAAATAACCAGGTCAAGAAAGTGCATATATATACTATATATATATATATATATATATATGTATGGATGTAGAAGAAATTATATTCATGTGTCCATCTTTTCCTTACTTCCTTGTAAATTACTCTTTTGTTCTCTGTTGCACATCTTTTTTTTACTTTATTTTTTTTCCTATTTCATCCTCCCCGAACCCCCAAGTAAGCTATAGTTAAGAAAGAATATGTTTATGCATACATATGTAAATATATGCATACACATAAAAGATACACACACACATATTTTTCCTATCCCTGCTGACGCTTTGCTTTATTTTTGCTCCCAACTTGCCTTGCTATTACTTAACTTTCCTCCACCCACTGATCCCTCTTTTGTCTTCTTGCCACACTCTTTGCTTCCTATAAGCCCATCCCTCCTGGATTTATTTCTTTTGGGGGGGTATTACACCTTTCATGATATATATGTAGTGTTGCCTATTTAACCCATGCCTGATGTGAGGTTTTCAGAGCTATGAGCCCTCCACCCCTCTCTAATGCCTCTATTCTTCCTCTGTACCTCATTTGTATAACATAATTATATTTTTACCTTAACGCTGCCCTAATCTTTTTTTAAAATTATACTATTGTTAATGTCAATCTTAAACATATGGTATAAATTCCCCATGTAAAAAAAACCATAATAATTTGTCCATGTTGAGTTTCTTAAAATTGAATATTGATATTGGCTCTTATATGCTAAATTTTCTGTTAAGTTCAGGTTTGGTTGATAGAAAGTCCTGAAAATCTGCAAGTTTGTTGAATGTCCATTTTTTCTCATCCAATATTATAATTTTGCTGAATATGATATTTTTGGCAGCAAGCCTAGTTCTTTTGATTGTTGGTAGTAGATAAAAGACCTGTGATCTTTTATTATAGCTGCTGCTAAATCCTGTATAATTCTAATTGTAGCTCCATTGTATTTGATTTTTTTTCTTGTTTCTTGCAAAATTTTCTCTTTGATGTAGGGGTTTCAAAATTTGGCAATAATATTCCTATGTATTTTCCACAAAGAATCTCAGTGAAATGGTGCTTGATGGATTTTTTCTATTTCTACTTTCCCCTCATGTTCTATCATTCCAGGACAATTTTCTTGGATTATTTTTGCATTATTATGTCAAGATTCTTTTTTTGGTCACAATTTTCAGGCAGTCCAATTATTCTTATATATATATATATATATATATATATATATATATATATATATTCTTCTTGATTTGTTGTTTTTCTTATATATCATATTCTGTTCCTTTTTCTTTCATTCTTTATAATCTGTTTTATTATTTCATGGTCTCTCATAGTTTCACTGGCTTCCCCTTGCTCAATTCTAATTTTCAAAGTTATTTTCAAGATATTTTCAGTATCTCCTTCTCTAGTTGGTTATCATTTTTCATAATTTTCTTGTTTTTCTTGGATTTTTTTAAATTTTTTAGTTTTTTCTCAATGTCTTTGATTTTTAAATTCTTTTTTTAATTCTTCCATAAATTCTCTTTGGACAGGGAGCCATTTTACTTTACTCATTAGGTAGAAAGTCTTCAGTATCCTACTCTGAAGATGAACCTTCATCTTCTCCGTTTCCATATTAAGTTTCTATGGGGGGGAGGGAGGGTTCTTTCTTCTTTGCAAGTTCATTTTTTTTCAATAAGTGGTATTGGTGTAAATACCTCTAAAGGGGATGGGGGATAGTGCCTCAAGCTTCTTTGCAGCTCCCCATCTACCAAGAACCCCAAACTAAGAGCTCTGCCCTCCAGGGCTCAAAACCAGCAGCATCCTTACCGCCCCCCCCCCCACCATCACCACCACACACACACATATACTTGCCTTCTTGCCCAGGGTAGCTTGTCCCTGCAGCACAGCTGGGCCTGGAATTCCTAATAAGTTGATATTCACTCAATCTTCACCAACTCCAACACCGATTCCACAAACAGATCAGGAGGTAAAAGTTTCTGTGGTTCCTGCTGAGGCTCCAGTAACATCCAGCTAGCACCAGAGCTCCCCACTAGGGGATATTCCCCGCTGTTTCTGAGAAGTTAGCCTAGAGGTGTTTGCACTCACACAAGGTAATTCCCAGCCCAGGATCTTTCTTTAGATCTTCTCAGATTGTACCTGGAGGACCCCTGCTCTGCTCCAAATTTTCTTGATTTTTTTTTTTATCAGTCTATGTTCATCTTGAGATGCAAATTTGTTTTATTTGTGGGGAGAAATCTGGAGAGCTTGAAATGTACCAACCTACTCTTCCATCTTCTGGGAATCCTCCACTTTATCCTACTATCAAGAAGCCAGAGTCAATGAAAGTTTTGAAACTGGATTTGGAATGGGAAGATTGAAAAAATTATTTGCATATCTATGAGAAGGATGAATTGAGGGCAGTGGAGACCAGAGGAAGGGAAACCTGTGGATAGTTTGAAATCTTTATGTTCCAGTCCTTCATGACTAGGTGTTCTACCCCTGATACTCCAGTCTTCCTACTACCTGTTATCTCTATCTCCTGCTGTTGGGCTTTCCCAATAATTTAATTATTCACATAGGCCTCTGAAGCCTGCTTCCAATGTGGCCTTCACTGTCCTCCTTGGAACTGATTTGGACTTTATACATTTGTTGTTGTTCCGTCACATCTGATTTTTTGTGATCCCATTGGGATTTTCTTGGCAAAGATACTGGAGTATTTTGTCATTGCCTTCTCCAGTACATTTTACAAATGAACTGAGGTAAACAGAATTAAATGACCTGTCCACTAATAAGTTTCTGAGGTTAGATTTGAGCTCAGATATTCCTGACTCCAAGGCTAGTATTTTATCCATTACACTACCTAGCTGCCCTTACTTTGTATTTATGATCCTACTGTTCCAGTTTTGTATCTATTTTTCTAGACTCCCATCTCTACAAACTCATTCCTAGTCTGACAAAGTACCCTAACTACATTCTCCTATTTAAAGGCTCAGTTTTCACATGATCCTGCAGTTTTTTTCTTTTTTAATTAAAGCTTTTTATTTTCAAAACATATGCATAGATAATTTTCAACATTCACCCTTGCAAAACCTTGTTTTCCAAATTTTTCTCTCCCTTCCCTCACCCCCTGCCCCTAGATGGCAAGTAATCCAATATATGTTAAACATGTGCAATTCTTCTTTACATATTTCCACAATTATCATACTGCACAAGAAAAATCAGATCAAAAAGGAAGAAAATGAGAAAGAAAACAAAATGCAAGCAAACAACAATAAAAAGAGTGAAAATACTATGCTGTGATGCACACTCAGTTCTCTGGGTGCAGATGGCTCTCTTCATCACAAGACTACAGGAACTGTCCTGAGTCATCTCATAGCTGAAAAGAGTCATGTCTGTTAGAATTGATCATCGTATAATCTTGCTGTTGCCTTGTTCAATGATCTCCTGGTTCTACTCACTTCACTTAGCATCAGTTCATGTAAGTCTCTCGATGACCTCTCTGAAATCATCTTTTCTTATAAAACAATAATATTCTATTACATTCATATATCATATATTATTCAGCCATTCTCCAACTGAAAGGCATCCACTAAGTTTCCATTTTCTTGCCATTACAAAAAGGGTTGCTGCAAATATGTGGGTTCCCTTCCCTCCTTTATGATCTTTTTGGGATAAAGGCCCAGTGGAAACACTATTGGATCAAAAGATATGTATATTTTGATAGCCCTTTGGGTAGAGTTCCAAATTGATGAGCCTGCAGTTCTAATCGAACTCTTGAACCACATTATCCTAGGCCTGGCTTCTTGTGACATTACCAAGATGCAACTAGATGGTTCAGTGGATAGAGTACCCACCCTAGAGTCAGAAGAAAATGAATCCAAATCCAGCCTCAAACACTTAACACTTTCTAGCTGTGTGACCCTGGTAAATTAGTTAATCCTAAACTGCTTTCCCCAGCAGGCAAATATCTCAATTTTGGAATAAAAAATTATGGGTGGATTTTTGATCTGCAGGGGCAAAGGCAGAACTGATGAGATCACAATTTCTGTTTAAGTATAGACATAATAGCAACAACAGTAAAACTTATAAAACAAGGAGAAAAATCAGAAGTGGAGGACTATAGAGCCAGAATGTTGCATTCAATATCAGATTTGGTCTAGCAAAGTTTGTTTTTTCTTAACTGTTTTCTTTGTTAAAAAGGGAGATTAAATTCTGTGGGGTGAGAGTATAATCCAGAAATGAATGCATTGTAAAAACAAAAAGCATTAGTAAACTTTTTTTTTAAGTATCTGAAAAGGACACCCGTAGGTAGTTAAAACAGGACATGACTTTTAAAACTTATTTTGAAAATAAAGAAAAACACATCTGTTCTCTGCCAACTCCCACCCCAAACTGAGACATAACTGATCCCAGGTTTGAACATCCTCTCCCCTGGAGGTCACAGAAAGCATTTCCCATTTGAACTTTATAGAAGGTTATCCATTATCTTAGTCTCAAGCAGAGTTTCAAGGTTTCTAGAAGTTTCTGGTATCCTAAGGAGGAAAGGAGCTCCCCATGCTGAAAGACCCAGGATTAGAGCCTCTGGAACCAAGCCCCTCTTTCAGTTGTTTATTTCTGAGCTGGGTAACCTCATTCATGACGACTTGGCAGTACCCCAGTCTCTCCTGGATGGAGGGAGAGTCTCTGTCCACCCACCCCCTCTCATTTTTCCAAAGGTTCTTTTCATGAGTTGAAAGACATCTTTCAATGCCTGGATGATCCCAAAATAGGCAAGCCCCACTAACTGATTTCAAGCAGGGCCTGACATGAGGAAGGGGTTGGGGGAGGTGGAAAAGGAGACAGGAAAAAAAAAAAGAAAAAGGCAAGGAAAAAAACTCTTTGAATTTGATTCATCAAGGCAGTCACCAAGACACACACATCTTGAAACTATAAGTAAGCTTTGGAGGTTATGAAAGGCACTCAGTTCTCTGGACTAAACCTTTCAGCAGCAATTGACCCTTTTACACTGAGATTTTCTCTGCCTATGCTTTTATATGGGAGTTTCTAGACAGGCAGGCTGCAATTCAGAAGCTATTAATGGTGAATTAAACTGGCTTAGATCACACACAATCTGACTTAAATCACATTCATAAATTCGAATTCCCCTCTTCCACTTTGCTCACTCCCTAGCTTCTCCACTTACACATCCACTTACAAGGACAGAATATTCAGGGTCATCTCTCCTATCCTCTCTCTGTTTCTCACTCTTACCTAAAGAAGTTTGGACTCAATGGATAGGAGTGACTCCCATAGGCCCAAGTTATAATGTTTTTGTAATGAAGTTGCATCATGTCTTTTCTTTTGACTTTATCAGGATTTCTGGCAAAGTCTCCCTCCTCTTTCTTTCCCAATCTCTCATCCAAAATTAAATTCTCCCTCATAACTAAGCAGCTAAGCAAAACCACCAGTCACAGCAATTACATCTGATGATGTACACAAGAGTCCTTTGTATATCAGTCCCCTGCTCCTCAGGCAAGGAGATAGGTATATTTCATTTCTGTAAACCATATTTTTTTCCCAATTAGATAGTATTTTATTTTCTCCAAATATACATAAAGACAATTTTAACATGTTTTTTTTTTTGTTTTTTTTTTTTTTTGTTTTTTGCTGAGGCAATTGGAGTTAAGTGACTTGCCCAGAGTCATGCAGCTAAGGAAGTGTCAAGTGTCTAAACCTAGATTTGAACTCAGGTCCTCTTGACTTCAGGGCTGGTGCTCTATCTATTGTGCCACCTAGCTGCCCCAGCATTCATTTTAAAAATAAAATTTTGAACTCCAAATTTTCTCTTTCCTTCCCTTCCTTCTCTTCTCCCTAAGATTTAAGCAATTTGACATAGGTTATATATGTACAATCATATAAAAATGTATTTCTATATTAATCGTGTTATTAAAAAAGAAACCAAAATTAAAAAAAAAGAAGGAAAATACCAAGAAAATGAAGAAAGTGAAAATAGTCTTCTCCAATCTGCATTTAGACTGCATCAATTCTTTCTCTGAAGGTAGATATCATTCTCCATCATGATACAAATCATACTTCCCAATCGAATCTGCTTCTATTTTCCCAGCACTCTTTGTCCATGCTAGGGGCTGCCATGACAGCCCTAGGTGATGACCAGAGCAACTGTAATTCTTTTTCTATAGCATCTGAATTGTTTAACTCTTGCAAATTGCTTCTCCTCTGAATGAATTACTGTCCCTTTAAAACTCAACTCCCCCATCGAAGCATAGTATTTTCACCTTTGCTAATTTTTCTTTTTTTCTCATGTGTTTTTTTTCCCTTTTTGAATTGATTTTTGTGTGTGTGTGCAGCATGGCGAATATGGAAACATTGGGAAAATTGCACATTTAATCTATATTGGATTGCTTGCTGTCTTAAGGGAGGAAAAAGGACAGAGGGAGAAAAATTACTATTGAAAAATTTAAAAAATTAAAAATACAGTCAGGATACTTATTAGCCAAATGATCTTGGGCAAGTCACATAACTTTTGTTCTCCTCATTTTCCTCCGTTTCAAAATGAAGATAGCAATAACATCTACCTCCCAGGGTTGTTGTAATGATCAAATGAGATATTTGTAAAACACTTAGCATAGTCTGGCACATAGTAGGTGCTGTACAAATTTTAGCTAGAAGAGCTCACAAGGTGGTCAGAAAAAGCGATACAAAATCTCTCTTAAGAACTTTCGAATTGACTGTGAGACATGAGAGACCCTGCACTGGACCACCAGCGTGGTGTGCCCTTATCAGAGAAGGGGCGAAGCCCTTATCAGGCTGTGCTCTATGAACAAAACAGAACCGAATTAGCTCAGAAGAAACAGGAGATGCACAAAGTTACAGAGTCCACCCCAAATGTTCATAGGGACTCTTTGTGGCAGAGTTTCCAAGCCTGATCAGCCAAGTTGGATACACTGTTACTCAACTCTAACATAGCGATGTGGTTTTGGTCCACATGGAAAATGAAGAAAGACAACAAAAACAGCATTAGGGGAAGCTAGATGGCACCATAGTGCATAGAGAGCCAGGCCTGGAGTCAAGAAGCTTCATCTTCCTGAGTTCAAATCTAGCCTCAGACACTTACTAGCATTATGACCCGGCACAAATCATTAACCCTGTTTGTCTCAGTTTCCTCATCTCTAAAAAGAAATGGCAAATGACTCCAATGTCTTTGCCAAGAAAGCCCAAATGGGGACACAAAGTTAGATATGACAAAAAATAAAAAATAAAAAGACTAAACAATAAACAATAGTAGTAATAAAAAAAAATAGATCTATAATGGAAAGAGTCCCCCAAATTGGTTCTAATCCTGGCTCTGGCTCTCATGCTCTAGTTTTATGATTTGGGATGAGTCACTCTGATTCCATGTGTCTCACTCAAGGCTGTGCTGGAGCCAGTTCAACCAGCTTTCAAAGGCCCATAGTTAAATTTTTAGTGTAAACATTTGTATCTCAGAAATGGGCAATTACTACAAATCAGGGCTTGACATTATTTTTTGATTGTCTAGATTTTTAAAAGTGATGAAGAAAACGTATTATGGATTAAACTTAAAAGTATGTCCTAGAGTATGCTTTTTTTTTTCTTTCTAGGGAGCCAATTATTAAATATTTACTGTTGGTCACCTTCCTTGTTTGTGAAATGGGCAGATGGTGCAAGATGATCTCCAAGTTTTCTCCAAGATCTAACATTTTTGGGGTCCTGAAGGTCTTGTTTTTAGCAGCTCCCCCCCATCATACCTTTTCTAAAGTTTTCTAAGATCCTGCTGACTTCATAAAATTCTGATCACAAGGACAAGATACATCGGGGCACCCTGAGCACCTTGAGAATCAAGTTTCTTAAATCTAAGTAGATAATATAGTCTGGCAGAGGAAGCACTGAACTGTGCAACTGCATTTGCAGCCACCATGAAGTATAGCAGGATTTGGAACTAAAAGGGACCTTGGAGGTCAAATAATCCAAACCCATAATTTTAATTATTTCATTTTTTGAAAATACATTTTGTTGATGTCTTTTATATTTATATCACAATCCTTTCTGGAAAAGAGGAAGGGAAGCCTTCTCACTCTCTTACCGCACCCCAGACTCAGATACATCAGCCCGTTTGTAACAAAGAAAAACATTTGAGCAAAAACACTTGATACAGTAATCAGTTCTGACAATGCGAAAGATACTCTTTCCTGATAGTAGCTCAACATTCTGTGTTTCATTAAGTAGGTGGTGCAGTGGATAGGATGCTAGACCAGAAGTCAGGAATATCTGAGTTAAAATCCACCTTTAAACACTAACTATGGGACCCTAAGTAAGTCACTTAACTTCTCACTGATTCAGTTCTCTCAACTGAAAAATGGAGAAAATAATACCTTTCTCCCAAGGATCAAATGAGATAATATTTGCAAGCACTTGATATATAATAGTTACTTAGTAAATGCATGTTTTCTTCCTTCCTCCCTTCTTTTCTTTCTTTCTTTCTTTCATTTCTTTTTTTTCTTCTTTCCTTCCTTCCTCCATTCCATTATCTACTCTAGTCTTCCTTCTTTCTCTCCTTTTTCCCCCTGCCTTCCTCTGTCCTTTCTTTGTATTAGAGGCAATTGGGGTTGTTACCTGCTGAAGGTCACATAGCTAGTAAATATTAAATATCTGAGACAAGATTTGAACTCAGATCCTCCTGACTCTAGGGCCAGGGCCCTTCTAACATTCTCTGCCCCATCTTCTGTCCTTTCTAAACTTCCTTCTTTCTTTCCTTCTTTTCTTCCTGCCTTCTGCTGTCCTTTCTAAGCTTCCTTCTTTCTTCTTTTTTCTTTAATCCTTCCTTTTTCCTTCCTTCCATCCTTTCTTACTCCATCTCTTTCAATTTTTTTCTTTCTCCCTCTTTACTCCCTTTCTTTCCTTTTTCTCTATCATTCCTATTCTTCAGGAGTAAAAGTAATTTTTTCCATTAGCTGAGAGTTCAGCTTTCTTTTCATGATTGTTTTTATTCATATCTTTCTTATCATTAAGTACATCGCTTTTTTGGTTCTGTTTATTTCATGCTACAGCAGTTCCTATACATCATTTCTCTGAATTTCTCATATACATCTTTTCCTATTGTATAATGATATTCCAAGACATTCCCCAAAGAAAGGGAACTTCTTTGTTTCCAATTTGACTATTCCAAAGAATGTTGCTCTGATTTTTAAAAATGTATTGGACCTCTTTTTCAATCTTTGATATTTTTTAATACCATCCAAAATATCAAAGGTTTAGAGACAGAAGAAATCTTAGAGGCTATGTAATTTAATACTTGCATTTTTCCCAGTGAGAAAACTGAGGTGTAAAACTGGAAAATGATTTGCCCAAGGTCATATAGGGTAACAATTTGTAGAAATGAGATTCAAACTATTTTTTAAAATTTTTATAATTTCTTAAAATACCTTGCAAATTCAGTGGTTTTTCCACAATATAATAAAAACCTGTGTTCTGCTACTTACTAACTATGTAAACTTAGGCAAATCACTTAACCCCCATGTGACTCATTTTCTCATCTATAAAATAAGGGGATTTTAATAGCTAAGATCTTTTCTAACCCTGAATAGAAGAACTTATAACATCAGGTTTCTACTAAGTTTCCCAGAGAGGAAAAACTGAAGATAGCAACCAACTTCCTTTCCCAGTTCCTTGACGTTACAGTCAACATTAAAATCTGCCCCAATAAGACTAGTACTCACTTCTGATGCTTTCCCTTTACTACTAAACAGTGATTACAAGGGTTCGTTTAAGCTGGCCATCAGGTGGTGAATAGTTTTGCTTATGGTAATCAATGAAATCCATCGCTGATCATAAGACCACAGCTAGAGTATTATGTTCACTTCTGAGCATCATGAACTAAGTTTAGTTTAAGGACATTGATGAGCTAAGGAGTGTCTAGTGATAGATAACAGAGATAGAGAAGTCTTGAGTTTGTGTCATAGCCTAAAAAACACTAGCATTGGGAGAAAACATGAAAATTATATTCAATATTTGAAGGGAGGTCATGTAGAATAAGGATTTAATTTCCCCTGTTTGGCCTCAAAAAGTGGAAAATGAAGGAATGGGTGAAAGTTGCCAAAAGGCCAAATTTAGGATGGAAATTGTCAGGAAAGCTCCCTATTGATCAAAGCATTTTAAAAACGAAATGAGCTGCCTTGAGAGGTAGTAGGCTCTCCATCTCTGGAGGTCTTGTTTGTCCATCTTCAGAGAAGACCAATGATATCACAGGTAATGTATCAATGTCCACATGAACTGGATTTAAATGAGGCAGAGTTGCATATTTCGACCTCACCATGTTATTGAAATCTAGTGAATTATAGAAATCCCAGGCATAAGACTGAGATACAGGGGATGACCTTAACATCTTTAATGTCTAACAAAGCTCTAAGTACCTACCCCACAGCACCTGATTTAGCCTCCTTCATGACCACTGGAACAAACTATTTTTTACCCATCTGCCTGGAAAGGTCTTCATATAATTGGGGTAGACATCCCCTTATGATACAAACTTGTCCATTGCCAGATGTCTTTCGAGTGAGAGTTGGACTAGATGGACTAAATGACTCTAAAATTCTGTGATTTTATGATTGTGTGATAATGATCTTCATTAAAAAGAGATATAGCTTTGAGGAATGATGAGATGATGGACCCATTGTACTCAACTTTCAGCAGACCAATAGATATAGTATCAGTAGTAGTGGTATATTCAGTTCTCTATGCCACATTTTAGAAAGGACCTTGCTAAAGTGGAAAATATTCAGAGGAGGGCAACTAGAATGAAGGGCCTTGAATCCATGTCAAATAAAAATCAATTAAAGAGATATGCTTAGGCTGGAGAAAAGAAGGTTCAGGGGAACATGATAGTTTTCTCTAGGTACTTGAAAGGCTATCTGTAGAATAAGGAATAGACAATCCATTTGACCACTGGGACCAAAACTAGGAGCAATGAGAAGATTTTGGTAATTTATTTTATGATTAAAAAAAAAAGATGAGACATTAAACAAAAAATTAGATTAAATTAATTTTTTTAATTTTTAAAAATTAGATTTTTTTTATTTAAAGATATGAATAGACAATTTTCAGAGGATGAAATTGAAACTATTTCTATTCACATGAAAAGGTGTTCCAATCATTATCAATCAGAGAAATGCAAATTAAGATAATTATGAGATACCACTACACATACCTGTCAGTCAGATTGGCTAAGATGACAGGAAAAGACAATGACAATTTTTGGAGGGGATGCGGGAAAACTGGAACACTGATGCATTGTTGGAGGACATTTTCCATTCTGGAGAACAATTTGGAACTATGCTCAAAAAATTATCAAACTGTGCGTACCCTTTGATCTAACAGTGTTACTACTGGGCTTATATCCCAAAGAGATATTAAAGAAGGGAAAGGGACCTGTATGTGCAAAAATGTTTGTAACAGCCCTTTTCATAGTGGCTAGAAATTGGAAACTGAATGGATGCCCATCAATTGGAGATTGGCTGAGTAAATCATGGTATATGAATGTTATGGGATATTATTGTTCTGTAAGAAATGACCAGCAGGATGAATACAGAGAGGCTTGAAGAGACTATATGAACTGAATTGATGTGAAGTGAAATGAGCAGAACCAGGAGATCATTATACACACCTTCAACAACAATACTAAATGAAGATCAATTCTGATGGAAGTGGCTATTTTCAGCAATGAGAGGATCCAATTCAGTTCCAATTTATCAGTGATGAACAGAACCAGCTATACCCAGTGAAAGATCACTGGGAAATGAGTGTGGACTGCTTGCATTTTTATTTATCTTCCTAGGTTATTTTTGCCTTTCTAAATCTGCTTTTTCTTGTGCAACAAGAGAACTGTATAAATATGTACACATATATTGTATTTAAGATATATTTTAACATGTTTATCATGTATGAGACTGCCTGCCATTTAGGGGAGGGGGTGGAGGGAATGAAGGGAAAAGTTGGAACAGAAGTGATTGCAAGGGTCAATGTTGAAAAATTACCCATGCATATGTTTTGTCAATAAAAAGCTATAATAATTTTTAATTAAATTTTTAAAAAAGAGACCTAAACAAATCTACCTTTTCTTTCTCAAATCCATACTCCTTCTGTGGTTCAGGCTTGATGCTGTAGATCAATGAAATCCAAAAGTTTTGAAGGTGATTTTGTTATTGTAGCTGGCTTTTTGATAAGTTTTCAGATGGCAATCTCAAAGAAGGGCTTACATGCTGTCTCCCGGAGATTTCTAGGAGGTTTCTGATGATCCTGAATGTTTTTATGATGCCTAGCTGAGATACAAATGTATTTCATTTTACTGGTTCAGTAGCACTACTTAGAGAATTAATGAAAGCCAAATTTAGACATGAATTTAGAAAAACCTAACAAGCAGAATTGCCCCCAAATGGAAAACATTGGTTCAAGAAGTGATGGGTTCCTTCTCTTTGGAGGGCTTGAAGAAAAGGCTGACTGACACTTGTAGGAAAGTTGTTTTAGGGAGTCTTTTTTTTTACATGGCTGCTGAAGTCCCTTCCAACTCTGTTAATATGTAATCCTGTGCTAAGCAGCCCTTCTGGGCATGAATGTGGGCTGTGATGAAGTAGGTTGTGAGCAATACCTCTCAGATATTCTCAAAGATAATATACCCAATCCTCACTTATCACACTCATTTCCTTATAAACGTTTTTCCCCCCAGGTTAAAAAGCAATTGAATAGTTATGAATTGAAGTTACTTAAGAAATGCAAAATTTCATTAATGTATTAATTAACTTTGAACTCCAACCCCAAGTTATAAGAACTGGAAAACCTATTTTCCCATAATATATCACTCTTCTCAGTCTGAAAGTCTGATCCTACAGGCTTAGATTAAGATTGAAATTATTAGCCATATATAAATGTGCATACATATATGTATATATACAAATATATTATTAAAAATACAAACTCATAGAAAAATCTTGAAAGAACATATCAATTGTAAGCAAATCACAGACACCTCTGTGCTCTGGGAAAGTAGAAGGAAATTACTCTCTAGAATTCCTCTCACCCAGCATTAATTGTTGTCTTCTTCTAAAGGATGGAGTCACAGTCCAACAATTCTCAACCATTAAGAATATAGTTAACTCAGTTCCATTCAAAATGATATTTTACTCAGGTCTCCTAAGAAATGTCAGTTAGATGTTCATCTTTCCATAAAATATAACAGTTATTTGACTTCTTAGAATGACAAAGTCTCTCAGTTCCCCTCCAGTATTCTCTTCTGAATGTTTTCCCAACAGAATGTCTTTACCACAGACTTTCTTGAAAGGCAATTAACTCATTCACTTCTCCCATAGTGCCTTAGAGATGTCTTAAAAATGACAGTTACCTTTCTAAGTCCTTGACTCTTTCTTCAGTGATAGTTAACTGTCCCAATCTCTCACAGATTTTTTCTTCAAGATGACAATTAACTCTTAGTTCCAAGATTCTCTTCCCCCTTTCTTAAATTGTATAGTAATATAATCCAAAATCTCTGTCAGAAGGGATATTTAGGTTGGGATTACATTTCTCCCCTGGAAAAAAATCCCTTAGTGTACATCCAGGCTAAATATAAATTATATACAGGGCATTATACATGTTGTTTGTTCATTTTCAAAGAAAAACAATGACATCAGGGGCAATGTATTGACTCATAAGTGAGTTGCATTTAAGTGAGGCAGTTGTACATAGTTCTCACTTTTACTGAGTCATCAAAGTCCAGTAGTAAGACAAAAGTCAGGACCACTGGTGATGGACCGAGATAACCTTAGATGGCCTTGGTGTCTTCAATGTCTGACCAAGTTCTAAGTATTCCACAGTATCTGCTTCAGGCATTTTCATGGCCATTGGGACAAATTGTTCTCATCTATTCACTCTGCCAAGGAAGGTCTTCATATACTTGGGATCACATTAAGAAATCCAAGAGATTGCGGATCTATTGGCTACCCTCAACCCAGTTTAACCTGTCTCCTGAGACAGTTTACCAGAATGTAGCCACTGAGGATATTGTAGCTTCTTGAAACTACAGGTGAAAGCTGGGTGAAACAAGTGGACATCCAAGGTGAATGATTGAAAAGGGTTTGACAAGCCCTCACACCAGGGTTACTAATCCTCCTGAATACTCTGTGCATCCCAGTAATACACATATACATCATAATAACACTTGCATTTTCATGATGTAAGATTAATAAATAAATCATAAAAAGCAAGGAAAAAACATGTTGTGACATAGGCAATAATATTAACAGGTATCTAAAAGTAGGTTTTCTTCCCAAAAGAGTCTATGATCTATATGATTCTATCATGTCTTGATGACATCCTGATGGCAGGATTTGGGGAAAATATGTGTAATCATCTGCCAGAGTCATACTGACCTAAAATGGCAGATGGTTAGAATATCATTTTTTCTCAGCTTACAGATCTCTTCTCTTAATGAGATTAAAGGCAAGCTATTAGTTATTCATAGAATTATAGAGTCATAGGTTTTGCAGGTAGAAGGAAACTTAGAAATCATTTAACATGACCCCTTTATTTTATAGAAGAAGACATTGAGATCCAGTGAAACTAAATGATTTCCTAAGCACATAGATAATTAAAAGCTAAGTTAGAATCGAAATCATATCCTGTAATTACAAATACAGGTCCCCTTCCACTATCTAAGAGCATGGAAAAAAAGAAGACACAACTGGGAGTTGCCTTCATCTCATATACCACCACACCCTCATTTAGCACAGGAAAATAAGACCTAGATGGGCTAAATAACTCCCCCCCACCAAAGAATTAATTTTTTTCTTTATTTCTTTGTTGTTGTTGAGGCAATTGCAGTTAAGTGACTTGCCAAGAATCACACAGCTAGGAAGTGTTAGGTGTCTGAGGTCACATTTGAACTCGGGTCCTCCTGATTTTAGGGCTAGTGCTCTATCCACTGCACCACCTAGCTGCCCCTAAAGCATTAATTTTAAATGGATTTTATTGGTGCCTTTGGTTCTAACATCGGTCATGTCTGCACATAATATCCCCATTATTTACTTCTTCACTATAACAAAGAAAAACTGTTAAGTGCAAATGCAAATGACACAGTGACCATTGACAGTATATATAACATGCCACACCTGTAGCCCCCTATCTCTTGACTGAAAGAAATATATTTCATCTTCCATCCTCTAGGACTAAAATTAATCATAAATATCACTCAGAGTTTGGCCTGTTTTTAGCAGGTTTTTCCTCTTCATTATCATAGTTATAGCTCATTTTTGGGGGAATTTCTTTTAACTGAAAGCAAATGCATTTACTAAAACAGCATAATAAGAACAATAGTAACAAAATATCCTGTGTGTGTACATTGATATGTACATTCTCCTAGCCATACATAGTTTAAATAGGAAAAGTGAGGATTAGCACAAAAACGCAAACTTAGGAAATATATTGGGTCAATTCATTTCAAATATCCAGGACTGACATCTTATTTTTTCTCATGTCCCCTTCCCCCCTCCCCCTCCCCGCCCAGGCAATTGGGGTTAAATGACTTGCCCAGGGTCACACAGCTACAAAATATTAAGTGTCTGAGGCCAAATTTGAACTCGGATCCTCCTGACTTCAGGGCTGGTGCACCAGCTAGGTGCCCCAACTTCTCATGGTTTTTTATGCCATTTCCCTTGGATGCAGTGTCTCTGTTGGGCACATATCTCATCTTGGCATTTTAGGTTCATTCTTCTCTTCTGCTCCTCTATCTTAAGGCATGCTTAGCAGGTATTCCAAATCTAGGATTGGCCCACTTCTCGGGGCCCACCCACTTCAAATGCTTACTAGCTGTGTGACTCTGGACAAATCATTTAATTTTTCTTTACCTTAGTTTTGCATAATGGGAGGGGCCATCCCTTCCCCATTCCCCCATTTCAGAGCACACACTCCAGAATATCCTCTGACTGTTTCCCATTGGCTATGATGATTCAGGGTTCTTACTGAGTGCTATCAAAAAGTTTAATTGACTCTAGGACTTAGAATTCTTTGATTATTCAAAAGTCATAATCTCTGGCTCATAGTTCCTTTACTAGCTTCAAAGTGCAAGAATAACTCCCTGGGGGGTTCCAAGGACTGGAGATGGGGGGAGGGGGAGGCTAAGATAAGTGGATATTTCACCTTACCCGTTCACAAACCATGAGCTCATGAGGCCTCTAGATAGGGACCATCTTCTATTTGTGTCTTCTTTCCTTTGGGACAGGCCTCTCAAAAACCACCCAGTGGCTTCCTTTTCCCAAGTACACAAGCAGCAGGGTAGCCACTAGCTACCATTGTGGAAATAATTATAGTAGAAGCAAATTGTCCAAATGAAAGTGAGTAACCCACAAGGAAAAAAAAAATCTAATGAAAAAAAAAGAACTCATTTATTGTTAATTGGACCGTTAGCACTAGAGGTGAAAAATTCTAAATAGCTAATAAGCAAACCTCAAAAATTCTAAACAGCTAATAAGCAAACTTCAAAAATCCCAAATAGCTAATAGGCAAACTTTGGAAATTCTAAATAGCTAATAAGCAAGCCTCAAAATTCTAAATAGCTAATAAGTAAACCTCAATATCTGGGCACACAGTGGATGGAGCAATGGAGCATTGAGCCTGGAGTCAGGTAGGCCTCGATTCAAATCCTTCTTCAAACGCTTACTAGTTGTGTGATCCTGGACAAATTATTTAACTTTTCTTTATCTTAGTTTTGTCATGTGTAAAAGGGGTATAATAGTAGAACCTGTCTTCTAGGATTATGCTTTGGATCAAATGACATAATAATCGTAAAGCCCTTAGCAAAATGTCTGGATCATTTCCGTCACATCTGATTCTTCATGACCTATATTTGGAGTTTCATTGGCAAAATAATGGAGTGATTTGCCATTTCCTTCTCCAGCTCATTTTACAGATGAGGAAACTGAGGCAAACTTACTCAGGGTCACACAGTTAGTAAAGGTCTGAGGCTAGATTTGAATTCAAGAAGAGAAGTTTTTTTGACTTCAGGTCTAGTATTCTATCCCCTGTGCCATCCAGTTGTCCAAATGCTATATAAATGCTATTATTAGTTATTATGAAAGTGAAATTTGACAACTTTGCCAATGAGGTTTGAATATTAGATTCTTAACTGATTATATTAGTAGCAAAAAATAACTGGATTCTGATCTAATTATTCTATGAGACTTTACTTCTTAGTATTCCCTTTTCTATGTGAAAATAAAACTACCTATTCTGTGCCTGATTCACATCTGGAGTCTTGCACACTTTTTCTCCCCTTCCTGGGGAGAACTCTCAGATTAGAACTAATAATAGAATTGTTTCTAGAGTAGCTGGGATAAGAGTACAAGCTAATAAATGTTACAAAGCGGTGGGAGGTAGAGAGATCTATTTTCTTTACTGAAGGCTCAACTATACTGAGATAAATCCGGAAAATTCACTAGAGGAAAAAAAGAAAAAGAATGGTTGCAACTTTTCAGGCTCTGCATCTTCAACAAAGCAGTTTCTGGATTATATCCGGGGCTATCACCAATCATCTTCATTTTTTTCTTTTTTTTTCCTGAGGCAATTGGGGTTAAGTGAGTTGCCCAGGGTCACACAGCTAGGAAGTGTTGTGTCTGAGGTCAGATTTGAACTCGGGTCCTCCTGACTTCAGGGCTGGTACCATCAGCAGTCATCTTGATGTATGTCTTGCCACCCAACTCTGATGACTATGGAGGAAAGGGTAAAGTGATAACTTAGCTTTGCTTCACTTAAATCCAATTCACTTCCAAGTCAAGACATCACCCTTCTTAGGTAATTGGTCCCCTTCAAGAATGAAGGTTGAACAATAATCCTGCCTAACTATGGGGCTAGATAACCATTGTATATATTGTTCTTCAGTTTCTGCTTGTTTCACTTTGTATCAGTTCATAAAAGTCATCATAGAACTCATAAAAGTGATTGATCTTGGAGCTTCTTTATAACTCAGTAATATTCCATGACATTCTTACACAAAATTTGTTCCCCTTGTTGTCATTATCAGAGCTTGGAAGAAGCAGCTCTTACTGCTCTATGAAACTTCTTTATTTACTATGTATGAAAGAACTTAGACCAAAACATTCTTTTCCTTTAAGGTTTCCAGCTTTCTTGACCCCAGATCTCTTGGTTATTTTGGAAGAGGTTGGTCTCCCTCATTGAAGGTCAGGGATCTAACCAATTTCTATCTAATCCATTCATTTGCTTTGGCATTGTTCTGTGTGATGAAGCCATATACACTACGGAGGGGAAGGGACAATCAATGTGCCCTTGAGCAGTTATTCAGCAAAGGGGCTGGGAGCTGGGGGAAGGGAGAAAAAGTAGCTCTTTTATTGTAAGTGGCATGGGAATGTCACTCTTAACATGGTGGGGGTGGGGGGAGAAGAAAGCATTTTCATTAATTCCCTAAGTAGTGCCACTGAACCACTAAAGCTCAGTTAAAGTAAAGAGATGAAATATATTTGTATCTCAGCTAGGCATCATAAAAACATTCAGGCTCATCAGAAGCCTCCTGGAAATCGCCAGGAGACAGCATGTAAGCCCTTCTTTAGATGGCCATCTGAAAACTTATCAAAAAGCCAGATATGATAAACAAAATCACCTTCGAAACTTTTGAATTTCATTGATCTGTAGCGCCAAGCCTGAGCCACAGGAGGAGTGCGGATTTGAGAAAAGAAGGTGGATTTGTTTAGTGTCTCTTGTCTTTTGAAAAAAAAATAATCATAAGTAGAATTGCCTAGAACTAGTAAATAGAATTGTTTCCTGTATTTTTAGAGAGATAAAATTATCAGGGGGGAGTCAGTAGATTTCAAAGCCAGGGGAAACAAAAACTAGCTTTGAAACCTTTCCTCGTAGATTTGTTTTCTAATCTTCTAAAAGATGAGCCTAATAATGTTGATTCTCTTCCACTTTCTGAAATAGTTAAAAGTGCCATTTTCTCAGTTAAAATAGAAATCTCCTTTTTAATTAGGTCAAGTAAAGTGCCCATTAAGCCACACAGATTGTCTGAAGTCTTAACAGGGCGAGGATGGCATTCTTAATAAAACCCCTCTCCAGAGCCCCACCTGGCCCCTTCCTCTCAAAGAGAAAAAGTAAAACTTCCCCTCATCTTCTACTTTTTCCTGCCTTTCTATCCCTCCCCCAATAACAAGCCCTGCTCTTTGAAGGGGTTTGTTTTCCTCTTTAATTCACACTCACCATCTGGGCAGCTTCTACTGGATGCATTTTCCCAACAACCAAAGAAATAAGCCATTTTCCATCTGCTCAGAGACGCAATTTACAGGATTTTTGTTTGAATTTTGTGAAGAGAGAAAGAGAGCTCCCTTCTCCAAAATCACAGCTGTAAACAGCAAGAGAAAACTGGGAGACAAGACTCTTGGACCCTCCAGAAACCCAAAAGCCTTAATCCTAATCTACAAAGTCTTCCTGCAAACAAAGCCATAACTATCATAGGGCAAAAGGGGCTTTGTTCCAGGGTGTTGACATATATGGTGGTGGTGGTAGTAGTGGGGAAGTTGGGGAGAGCTTATCACTCCTTCTTCCAACAAATTCAGGAGATTTAATTGATGAAGCCACCCTCAGATCCATGCCCAGGTTTCTCTTCTGTAACACATCGCTACTGAAATCTGTATTCCCTCTCTTATGGAGAAATAGGGATAAACCTCCTCCTCACCTTTTATAACTATACTTGTAGTTGGATGGTTCCTTCTGTTGCTGCCACTCCCCTCCTCTTTGCAATTGTTTTTGCTCGAGATAGAAAACTTTCTAGGGTTATTTTTTTCCCAATGAGCCTCTGGATGCTTAGTTTAGTGACTTTGCAAGTATCATGCATAATGTCCTATCCTTCATATAAAAAAGAGGTTTTCTAATTCCCTAAAATTTAGTCAGATGCTCTGCATTATTTTTCCACCTATAGGAATGTGAAGGGACTGAGTCAACCCTGCTCTGTGTCAGGTCTCTCCTACATGTTTTTAAGACAATGGACAACCTTAGAGGTATGACCTCTAATAGGTGTGGTCATGAATCTCCTGGCTCATGTAGATATCAGACCCATGGCACTATCTGCATAAACTAGTCAAATAACAGCTTCCTTTATCACCTGAGGTTGGCTTGAGATGGTGATGGTGGTAGTAGAGAAATGTTAACTTGAAGTACACTGCATACTTTTTTTTTCTATTTTACTAGTTAACTAGGTGGTATTATTATATATCGTGTTGGACTTTGAGTTGGGAAAAAAAACCTGCATTCAAAACTTGTTATGGACATTGTGTGACCTTAGCTAACTCACTCTCATAAGCTGTTTCCTCATTTATCCTATAAAATGAGAGGGTTAAACCTGATGGCCTCCAAAGTACCTTCCAGCTCTAAATTGATGATCGATAATACTCTTTATTTTCTCTCTTCCTTCTCTCCCTTCTTCTTTTTGTTCTTCTCCTGAGAGGCAGTAATAAGTGGTTAAGACTGGGATCTTCAGTCAGAGGTTGTTATTCAGTTGTCTGACCCTAACCACATGAACTATATTTCTCCTCCTCATCCTCGTCCTCCTCCTTTTCCTCCTCCTCCTCTCCTCCTTTTAATTTTTATCCTCCTTTTTCCCCTTCTCCTCCTCCTTTCCTCTTCCTCCTCTTCTTCCTCTTCCTCCTATTCCTCCTCCTCTGGTTCTTCCTCCTTCTTCTCCTCTTCTTCCTCCTCCTTCTTCCCCTTCTTCTTCCCCTTTCCTTTTCCTTGTCCTCTTTTTCCTCCTCTTCTTCTTACTCATTTCCTCCCATTTTTTTCTCTTCCATCTCTTCATCTACCTAAATTCAGTTTGTTTACTTGTTGCTTGTATTTATGGGCAGGACTCTTTGGGAGGATAAATGTTTGGGGGAGATGTGGTATGAATTACCTTGCATGAGTTTTCATTCTTTTAAACCTAGCTCTACCTCCAACCTAATCTCTGATGTTAATAAACAGATGGGAACACCATTGCTGAAATATATGAAACAATATTCTATAGCAGTGTTCTCCTAAATCCCTACAACTGTAGCCTAAACCAGCTCCTTTCATGTCTAATAAACCCCCTCAAGAAAGATTTCAACAGAGAATTATAAGAATGGAGTTTATGGAGTTTCATGGAAGGGTTTAACTTTGGAAACAAGACAATCATCAACAAACAAGAACAGTTCTATATATAAATGATGGCAAAAGAGGATTGTATATGAAATTCTGAATCTTTTATATAGACTTTTAGTCTACATCAAATGTGGTAGTAGAAACATTGCCTTGCTTTTCTGTGTTCCCTTCTGAGCTTCCTTCTGTTTTGTCTTTTGCATTTTAAGTGGATTTTTTATGTTCTCTGCTTTCTTTCCTTCTTTGTTTTGCATTGCTGTAATATATGCTATTCACATTTTTTTTCCCTCATTGGATTTTGAGCTCCTTGAGAACAGGAACTATTTTTCAACTTTCATTGTATTCCTAGCACTTAGCACACTGCAAAGTAAGTATTTAAATGCTTGTTAACTTGTACTGCTTCCCTCTTAATAACTTTCTATCTTTCCCTATAAAATTCCTCCTTTGTAACAAATAAGAGTCAAACAACAATAGCTTGGGTTCTATTGTTTGTGCATAAAAATGTTTGTCTCATTTGTACCTTTCCTCCAAAAGCTGAGAAGCATATTTCATTGTTAAGCCTTCTAGAATCACAATTAGTCATTGAATTGATCATAGTAAGTCTTTCAGTGGTTTTGTTTTACAATATGTAGTGGCCATTGCACAAGTGGATGTCCTATTCTGGTTCTGCTCATTTTATTCTGCATCAGTTCATAAAAATCTTCCCAGAAGTTCTCTAAAACTTTATATTCTTTTCATTATCTCTTATAGTACAATAATAATACATTACATTCATATATTTGTTCAGTCATTCCCCTATTATTGATGGGGAATAATCCATCTTTCTTTCAGTTGTTGACTTTTCCAAAAAAAAAAAAAAAAGGAGGTGCTCTAAATATTTTTTGTAAATATTAGTCATTTCTCTCCATGTTTGATCTATGTCTGGTAGTGGTAGTATCATTAAGTTCAAAGGTACACACAGTTCATTGTTTTGGATAGAGTACTTCCATTTGGTTTTCCAGAATGAATGGATCAATTCATAACTACACAAATAGTTCCTTAGTGTGCCTGTCCTCCTACTGCCTCTCCAATGACTATCATTTGAGGGAGGGAGGTCTTTGTGTCAACCTAATAAATGTGAAGTAGGACTTCAGAGTTACTTTAGTTTGTATTTCTCTTAATAATGATGTGGAACATTTGTTCATACAGTTGTTGATATCTCATTTTTATTCCTTAGAAAACTATCTGTTAATATCCTTTGACCGTTATCTTTTGGGGAATGGCTCTTGTTCTTCTACATTTGCATAAATTTCCTACATATTTTAAATATCAAACTTTTATCAGAGAAATTTGCTACAAATATTTTTCTCCTAGTGTAACATTTCCGTCCTAATTTGGAGTCAGCCCCAGCCCTGAAATCATATAGAATGACCCTAGATAGAATTCCTTTTCTCTAAGGTTCAGTTTTGTTCTTGTTGTTCAATCTTTTTTTTCCCAATTGTGTCTGATTCTTCATCACCCCATCTGGAATTTTCTTGGCAATGATACTGGTTTGGCATTTCCTTCTCCACCTCATTTTAAGATGAGGAAACTGAATCAAACAGAGTAAAGTGAATTGCCCAGTTACTTGCCCAATAAGAGTCTGAGGTAAAATTTGAACTAAGGAAGATAAGTCTTTCTAAGATCAGGCTCTGTGCTCCTAGCTGGCCTTAGATTCATTTTACTTGTGTAAAATGAAGGGATTGAATAAATTTAATTTTCAAGTCTTTTGTTATGCTTACTGAAGTGAGAAAATGAATTCAAATCTCCTTTATCTTTGAGAGATTCCTGACCATCATCTCCCAGAATCCCTACCTTTCTTGAAAGTACAACCTAGATGCCAAACCCATGGCAAGACCTTTCCTGATGATCCTAGTTGCAAGTCCTCTCTCCCTCTTGAAAATATTTTTTGTTATCTCCTATATACTTAGTACTTTATCTGTACATACATTGTTGCACCTATAAAATACAAAGTCTTTAGAGATCTAGAACTGTTTCAATTTTGCTTGTATATTCTTAATGGGGTGGGACAGTGGATAGAGAACTGGGTTTGAAGTCAAGAAGACTGAATTCAAAAGTGGCTTTAGATACTTAAAATCCGTGTGATTTTGGTAAATCATTTAATCTCTGTTTGCCCCAGTTTCCTCATCTATAAAATTGAGATAATAATACCTATTTTGAAAAGTTGTTATGAAAATCAAATAAGATATTTGCAAAGCACTTAGCACAGTGTCTAGCACATAGAATGTGCTGAATATAACACTTGTCCCAAAACCCACTGGCATGGGACTTTCTCTGCGAGATCCAGGACTTTCTTTCTTAGTTGAACTGAGTTACTATACTGCCAGTGGGAGAACTCCTTTATCCTGTATTGTTTGGTGTCTCTTCTCCAACATATCTCTTCTCTGGTTTCTTTTTTGCTAATATTTGGAGAAATTTTTTTTTTTTTTTGCTATTTACTTCATGTGTTCATTTTGGAAATTAGGTGGGAAAGGGGTCAAGACTTGGATATAGAGTTTGTGGTCTCCCTTTTCTCCAGAAATGACAAAGCAATCAGAAGTTAGATAGGACCTGATCATATCCCCTAGATGAACAATATTTAAGGAAGCAGATAAATATGCTTCTAGCTTAGTGCCCCCCCCTTTCTGAGTAACTGCTAGCCCCAACCTGCTGCTTCTCCTCCTGACAGAAATGAAAGTCTCTATTGGAGAAGAGTGGGGGGGGGGGGAAGATTAGAAATGTCTATTCTATCCCTTGTTGAGCCATACAGTGGTCTCCTTCCCCACACAAGGAGTCCTTTATTGCTACATATGTAAATGTGTGTGTGTATATATATATATATATATAATTGTGTATATACATATTTGCTTCCTATAAGTACATATATTACTACATATACGAGTACATATTTGTTATGTATATGAATATATACCTTGCACATATGTGTGTATTGATACATACATAAGTGTATATATTGCAACATACATGAGTGCATATATTACTACATATATATATGTTGCTACATATAAAAGTGCATATATAGCTCTTTCTACAAGTGTATATATTGCCACACACACACACAAACACATAAATGCATATTCTATTCCTTTTCCCATTTCTAACCTCCAATGTCTGACACACACAGAAGGCAGTTAATAAATGTTTTTGGAAGTAGAACTTCTCTGGGTCTCCTCTTGAAAGTAAATATTGGGGGGGAGGTCCCTCAACCTGGTGATTTATTTAGCTGATTTATTTGAAAACATTCTCTTTGGAGATCAGTCATTATTGTACAGTGGCTAATGGACAGAGTCTAACATAGCCTATCTATGTGCTCACATATAGAGACCACAAGTACATAGCACATGGTCAGCATTATTATACTCATTACTAGCTCTTTGTGATACTTCTATCTACAACCTAATTATTCATGTAGTTGATCATTAATGTCTTTATTAGGGTCTGTTAACATAACAGAACTATGAAAAAAACATAACAGAGCTATGTTGCAAGTGTAAAATAATGATAAATTATACAAATCTTTGCTTTTTCTTTCCCAAAGGGAAAGCATACCATTAATATAGGAAGAATCCTTATTTGGACATCATCCAGCAGTTAAATAAACAATCCATTGAGTTTGAGACCAAAAGTGTCAATGTAAATACCAATTACAAATTTGTTGGCCACCAATGGACAGTAACTTATTGATGGATTTCAGCCATATTATAGCTATACATAAAGAGGAATGTATGTTATAGTTGGATTGTTTCCTCAGACTAGGCTAGGAGTGCAATGATCGATCACAACTGATTAGTGATGAAGCTTTGACCTTATCTATAATGAACCTAGGCCAATTCACCCCTCCTTAGGTATCCTGACAGCCACATGCTTCTACAGGCTCATCCTACTGATGTTGGACTCATTATGAACACCTGATCAACATTAGTCTTACTATAACTCATAACTAAAGGAATCCACCAATCTCAGCCTCCCCCAGTAATAAGGATTATAGATGTGTGCCACCATGGCTGGCCATATTTTAATTCTTTAATTCTTTAAAGATCCATGATTTCATTCATGCATGGATTATCAAATTTTTTGAGTCCCAGTGGTTCTTGATTTTTAGTCAAATTTCCCATCCCTCCTATTCATTATGAAAGGGATTAAATTCTAAAGTTTACCAGGCAGATACACTGGAGAAATACAATTTTAAAAGAGATCAGTTATTCTTTCATAAAGAAGACTTTATATAGTTTATAATATGATTTCATTCATACTAAGTTTGGGAATATTTTAATAGGATAATAAGGTTTTCACCCTCTTTTTAAGCTTCTCATGCCCACAGGGTCTATATACTCTAGTTGAGAACCCCATTCCATTTAGTGATAGAGATGATGACTAGCCTAGGAAATCTTTCTTACCACAAAACAGAAAAGTCCATCAACCCCCCACTTCATGGTGGTATGGGTCCCATGAACAGAACTAGGCTGGTACTTAATCGATACCATACATCATTAGACAAATACTTGAATTTTTTCCAGTTCAGTAAGACCTAACAGAACCTGTGCTTTCCTGTCATAGCCTTCCAGAACCCAGGAATACCTCTATACCCCAAGGAAATACCAGAATAGGACCTTGGTAGCAGATGAATGTTTCCAGCATGTAACACAATGCTAGGTATCTGGTATAATAAACAGCTGTTGTTTGATGTTATTGAGAGAAAGAAAGAAAAGTGGGGAGAAAAAAAAGCAGAGGGGAAGAAAGGGGTAAGAAAAGAAGGGAAACTGAAAGAGGAAAAAGAGAAGGAGAAAGGAACGGGAGAAAAGGAAGGAAAGAAGGAAGCAAGGAAATAAGCATTTATTAAGCATTTACTAAGTGTCAGGAATTGCACCACATGCTTTACAAATTGATTATCTCAGTTGATTCTCACAAGAACCCTATGCAATAGATGTTATTATTATCATCCTTATTTTACCATCAAAATTTAGGTAGATGAGGGTTAAATGATTTGCCCAGGATCAAAAATGTAATAAGTATCTGAAGCTAGACTTGAACTTTGAAAGGACAGGAGAGGGGGAAAGTGAAAGGAAAGAGGGAGAGAAGGATGAGGATGGGAAGAAAGACAGTGAAACAAAAGAGAGAGAAGATAGAGAGGAAGAGGAGGAGGAAGAGGAGAAGAGGAGGAGAAGAGGAGAAAGAGGAGGAGAGGAAAGGAAGAGGAGGAGAGGAAAGGAGGGAGAGGAGGCAGCGAGGGAGAGAGGAGGAGGAGGAGGAGAGGAGGGGGAGGAGAGGAGGAAGAAGAAGAAGAAGAAGAAGAAGAAGAAGAAGAAGAAGAAGAAGAAGAAGAAGAAGAAGAAGAAGAAGAAGAAGAAGAAGAAGAAAAGAAGAAGAAGAAGAAGAAGAAGAAGAAGAAGAAGAAGAAGAAGAAGAAGAAGAAAGAAGAAGAAGAAGAAGAAGAAAGAAGAAGAAGAAAGAAGAAGAAAAAGAAGGAGAAGAAGAAGAAGGAGAAGGAGAAGAAGAAGAAGAAAGAAGGAGAAGAAGGAGAAGGAGAAGAAGAAGAAGAAGAAGAAGAAGAAGAAGAAGAAGAAGAAGAAGAAGAAGAAGAAGAAGAAGAAGAAGAAGGAAGAAGGAGAAGGAAGAAGGAGAAGAAGGAGAAGAAGGAAAGAGAGAGAAGAAGGAAGAAGAAGAAGAAGAAGAAGAAGAAGAAGAAGAAGAAGAAGAAGAAGAAGAAGAAGAAGAAGAAGAAGAAGAAGAAGAAGAAGAAGAAGAAGAAGAAGAAGAAGAAGAAGAAGAAGAAGAAGAAGAAGAAGGAGAAGAAGGAGAAGAAGGAGAAGAAGGAGAAGAAGGAGAAGGAGAAGAAGAAGAAGAAGAAGAAGGAGAAGAAGAAGAAGAAGAAGAAGAAGAAGAAGAAGAAGAAGAAGAAGAAGAAGAAGAAGAAGAAGAAGAAGAAGAAGAAGAAGAAGAAGAAGAAGAAGAAGAGAGAGACAAAGAGAGAGACCCTCGTCTTGCTTCCTCGCCCTATGCAGATCTAGTCCATAGCTTCCCATATATCCCCCACAGGAGAATGATTCAACATCCTGAGAGGTACCTTGTAGTCCAGAGTTTCTTAGTTTTTTTGTGTGCCATGGACATTTTAGGAACTCAAGTAAAACCTACTGATCCCTTTCAATACATACAATAAGATAAATTGTAAGGGAAAATCAAATTATAAAATTATAAATGAAATCTTATATTAAAATACAGTAAACAATATGTATTTTTTAGAATCCATAAAATAAAAAAAACGTTCATAGATCCTAAGGTTAAAAATCCCTTTATCAAGATCTCTTAATCTTTAGAATTATCTAAATTTCATTACATTACCACAAGTTTCATTACTGTTGCTTGACTGACCTACTGTAATGCTGGAGAAATTGAGGCAAGAATCTAGCACCAATGCGAGTTCTCAATGACATATATATACATGGCTCAGCTACAGGGGTAGACCGAGGCAGGGCTGGAGTCAGAGCACTGGGATTGGGAACATGGGACTATCAGTCTGGTTCTGTCAAGGTGAGGAAAGACATTCTGATAAATTGGGATTACAGAATGGGAAGAGGCACCAGACATTCTGATGATGTCTAAGATAGAAGGTCTTTCTCCTTATCTGGATCATCATGATTAGAAGGGAGGGGTAGTTTTGCAGGATTGACCAGAACAATTAGGAACAAACAATTCAGGGAAACCAAGGCAGGGCAATTTAGGGAAACTGAGTCAGGACAATTAGGGAAACTGAGTCAGCACAATTAGGGAAACTGAGTCAGCACAATAAAAGAGAACTGTGGCACAACACTACCTCCATTTCTGATTATATCCATCACATATCCATGTATAAGAATTTGTAATTTCTAAAGTAAGGAAAATCTCCCAAGCAGATGATAATACATTTAGAACTTTGAGTCTTAGTTAGTTATGTGAGGTCCAGACTTCATCTCACAGTCCAAGGTTCTCCATGACTAAAAGTCCAGGACTCTCTCTTTTATGCCACATTCCCTCTTTTCAGGGATACAATTCAAAAATTAGATTTAAAAGATTTCCTTGCCCTCCAAAAGTATACAACCTAAGAGCAACAAATGAGTGAGATCCAGACAGGGTTTTCTTTTGGCCTTTGTGTCTTATTTCTTGTTGATCGTCCTACATAAGAAGAGTTATGATAGAAGGTGGAAAGAACAAAGGAGGTGGAAAGAAGCTGCCAAAAAGTAATCGTTCAGAGATATGGTAGGGAGGAGAGGCTTAAAGAGTCATTAAGGGTAGAAGGTTAATGACACTCATGATGGATGGGTCTGCTCTGGCAAATAAGCACCGAAAAGATGAGAATAGCAACTGGCATATTATGAAGTTGGATTGAAATGCTAAATCAGCCTTGCGAATAGCCTTGCTTCCAATCAATCACTCAACCAATCAACAAGTATTCCTTAAATTCCTACTATGTTCCAGGGATTGAGGAGGCAAAGACAAAATAATATACTCCCACCCTCAAATAGCTTACTTTCTAAGTGTGAGACAGAATATACATAGATCAATAAAGAGTCAAGTGTAGTATTTACATAGCACTTTAAGGTTTGCAAAGTGCTTCATAAATATTATTTCATTAGATCCTCACAATAGCCCTAGAAGGAAGGTACTGTTATTATTCCCATTTTACAGATAAGGGAACATAAGTTATACACAAAAATAAAATATAAATACAAAATATATAAAGAAGAATTACAACTTGATGGGAAGGAGTGGTGAGGGGGGAGAGAGAAGGAACTAACTGCAGAGGGATTGGTAATGACTTTTTAAGAAGGGCATTAAGACCTTTGGTTTGTTTATTTTGTTAAATCAGTCTCACTTTATGCAATAGAACTTTCCTGGAAAGGTGGGGGTTTATGAGTATTGAACCTGGCCTATACTGTCAGATTCAGTTAATTGGTTGGTTGTACTGAGTTGCTTATCCACCCCCTTCTCTTTTTAAATTTTTTTCTTCAGATGATAGTTTAATGGGGAGACAATAGGGTAGGGATAAATTTGGAAATGAAGGTATGTCAAAATGGAAAAAAAATGTTGCCAAAAAAAAAACTAAGAAAGAAATAAGCAAAATAAAATTTAAAGTCAGAAGTTAATTCTAACATTAAAAAAAAATAAAGAATGATTTAGATGTGATAATGTCCAGCTCTAAGTTCTATTATTCTCTTCATTTCTGATCAACCTTCAATTGTGCAAATCTTCTAACTCTTGTTGCAATTATTTCAGTCATGTCCAACTCTTTCTGACCCCATTTGGAGTTTTCTTGATAAAGATGCTCAGTAGTTTGCCATTTCCTTCCACAGCTCATTTTAAAGACAAGGAACTGAGATAAACAATATTAGGTGGCTTGTCCAAGGTCATACAGCTAGAAGTGTCTAAGGCTGGATTCCAATTCAGTTAGATGAGTCTTCCTGATTCCAGGCTCAGTGCTCAATCCACTGCACCAACTAAGTGCCCTTCTAACTATACTTTGTTTTTTTCTGTTCTTTCTAGTACATAGTTTAAAAGGTTAGGGGTTAATAATAATGGTGAGAGTTATGATGAGGGAAGCTCCTATTTAAGGGGGGAAAATAAATGAATCCTTTTTATAAAGTAAAGAATTCACTTATAATATCAAGTAGTTACCCCTCATTTTTATGGAAAGGAAGGAACTATAGAGTAAGGAGCAATTAGTTGTATATGATTATCACATTTAGAATTGAAAAGGACTTTAGCAATCATCTAGTCCTACTTCTCATTTTCTTAAGGAAGGAAGGAAATCAGCATTTCTAAGTGCCTACTATGTTCCAGGAACTATGCAAAGTGCCTTTCACAAATATTATCTCATTTAAACTTCTCAACAATCCTGGGATGTAGATGTTATCATTATCATCATTTTACAATTGGAATGGAGTAAACATTTATGTAATGCATATGGGGAAAGCTAAATGACACCATAGTACATAGAGCATCAGGCCTAAAGTCAGGAAGACATTTTCTTGAATTCAAATCTAGTCTCAGACTATTACTAATTGTGTGACCCTGAGCAAGTCATTTAATCCTATTTGCCTCAGTTTTCTCATCTGTCAAATGAGCTGAAGGCAAATCACTCCAAAATCTTTGCCAAGAAAACCTCAAATAGGATCACAAAGAGTCAGACATAACTAAAAAAAATTGAAATGATGTATACTATATGTCAGACAGTGTTGAGTGCTATTTACAAAATCTGTTTAATTTAATCTTCACAACAATCCTATTAAGTAGGTGTTATTATTATCCCTTGTTTTACAACTGAGAAAACTGAAACAGAAAAGGTTATTAATGCTTTGCTCAGGGTCACAGTTAAATGTCAAACACTAGATTTGCATTCAGATCTTCCTGACACTCCAAGTTCAGATTTCTATCCATTGTACCATGTAGACACCTCAGGAGACAGTTTCCAAAAGAAATATCTAATCCCAGGTCCCAAAAGTAATTAAATTATAGAACAGAAATTTAAAACTAAATTTTCTGAGTCCCAATCCAAGGTTTCCCACAGTACCTTACTGTTCTTTCATATTACACTACCAAGTTAATCAATATTTATTGCTCTATCTGAAGCCCATGCCATGTGTGCTAATCACTAGGTTGTTATTTACCCAAGGGGTTGGAGTGATGATAATTAAGCAAGTAGAGATATTGACATGCTTACCTCTCCCTTGAGTTTTGAGCAAATGCAAATTTTAAATAGGCAAGAATCCACATGGATAAACTAGGAGTTGGCATTGACACTTGAACCAAAAGTTAATCAATAAGGAAAGGGAAATGTAATATTCTTTCCCCTCCCTTCCCTTTGAGACAAAAAGGTTCTGGAACTACAGATTTTCTCCCCTCCTCCTCATTTTAATAATTCTAAGCAATTTTTCCATCAGCCCCTCAGTCAAAATTCAGAATTGGCCAGTGTAAGCATGTTACTTTTCCAGACATTTAAAGTTATTATTGGAGGAGGAGGATAATAAAGGGAGAAAAAAGAGGATCTTTTGTGCATGCATCATAGAGACCTTGAAGAGGCCACTGAGCTAGTAGTTTGAATCTAGCACCATCTAGTGAAAAAATTCCAGCTTTCTAGTAAACTTGAGATACCGCACACAAACCAGTATCAGCAGGTTTCCCCATGTTTAAAATGGGATATCCCTAAGTGTAAACACAGCCTTCATCTTCACACTTAGGATTTTCATTGAGGATATTTTGATTTTATTGATATTTTTGTTTGTTGATAATTTTGATTTGTTTTTTTTTCTTTTAAAAAGGTCAGCTTTTAGCTGTGTGACCCTGGGCAAGTCACTTAACCCCAATTGCCTCAGGGAGAAAAAAAAAGTCAGCTTCAATGACACACAGAAATCAAATTTAGGAATTCTTAAGAATTTTTCCCCTTTTGTTGTCTTTGAATTTTGAGCTGAAACTTACTTCACTTTTTCTATTTATATGAAATATATATGTATGTGTTTTGTGTATATGTATCTGTGAATATATATATATATTCCTTTCAGATTCTAATTTTAAAATACGTTGTTTCCTGCTGGATATGTTTCCTTCCAACTCCTTTTTTTTTATTTCATTTTTCCCCAGTGAGATTTTTCTTTTCTCATGAATGACTCACTGTATTTCCAAATACATTGAGTTTGCAAATGCTATTGGTTATTAATATACTGAGTTAGTGCTTTTGATAAAGTTGCTACTCATTTGTACATAGCCTTGACCTCCTGGATATTATTTTCCTTTCATATGCTAATTATTGGTACTTATTGTGCAGTTATTTCTATCTGTATCTGTATGGTTCTGAATGTGTTGCTTCACAGTTCTATATATTGTTGATTACATTTGCATATCTGTTTCACTGCTTTTATTTATTCTATGATCCTGGATATTTGGCTGTTTGCTTTTGCATTATTAATTTGCTAAATACTATTTTAAATAACATTTGTGGGGGAAATGGTGACCAAAGTACTAAAAAAAATTTGTGAAATATAGAGATAGAAACTTACTGATACATGTTTTGGAGACTCAGAAGATGGCAAAAATGTAGATATTTATAATCAGTACATTTCTCTGTTGAGAAATCAGCTAAACGAAGCCTATACATGACCTGTCATAACAGAAACAAACAATGCTATGAAGCTGGAATTTGCCTTTAAGAATTCAAAAAAGGCAACAGAATCTTCCTGAGAAAGCAGTGTTCCCCAGTGAGTTCCAGAAATACACACTAACCCACACTGATATAGTTCTTTAAGATTTGCAAAGATATAATTTATCTCATTTTTAATCCTTTAAAAAAATTTAATCTTCATAACAAACTTGGAAGGTGGTGCTATTATTATTTCCATTTATGGATAAGGAAGCTGAGGCTGAGAGAAGTTGTGACCTGCCCAAGGTCACATAGCTATTAAGTGTCAATGGTAAGATTCAAATTTAGGTCTTCCTACATCCAAGTGCAATCTCTGTTAGACCATGGAGTTGTTTCCAAAAGTAGAACATGATGATAGCTCCTCCATATCAGCTAAGGAGAAAGGATAGAGCACCAGAGTTGGAATCAGGATAGACCTGAGTTTAAATCTGGTGGGCTCAAACACTATCTATGTGGCTTTGAACAAGATACTTAACTTCTGTCTCAGTTTTCTCACCTGTAAATGGGAATAATAATAGCACATAGGTTGCTATGAGAATCATAGCAATCCCAGAGTTGTTATGAGAATCAAATGAAATATTTGTAGTGTTTAACATAGTACCTGGTACATACTAGGGACTATATAATTGCTAGCTGCCATTATTATTATTACACCAAATAGGAGCAAATGCCATAGATTTAGAGCTGGGTGACACATTAAAAACAATCTAGTCTGTCTCCTTCATTTTACAGATAGACACCGAAGTCAAAAGGGATTGCTCATAACTTGTCTTATCTTACAGATAGTTGAGAAACTGGACAATCTACCTGTTTAAAAAGTAGCTTCAAGCTCTCCATAGTATAGTTAGCTTCCTGGGAAGCAGGAGGAAAGAAGTAGTGGACAGTCCACTAAATCACCTGCCAAATGTAAAGAGGTATTAGGGAGAGAAAACTGTAGAGACCAATGTGGATCCAAGCATAGTATTTTCACCTTCTTCTTGTTGTTTGATTTTTTTCATCCTGTGGTTTTTTTTTTTTTCTCTTCTAAATCTGCTTTTTTCTTATGCAGCATGACAGATATGGAAATATGTTTAGAATAATTGCAGATGTTTAACCTGTGTCAAATTGCTTGCTGTCTTATGGGGAGAAGGAGAGGAGAAAAATTTGAAAGATAAGGTTTTGCAAAGATGAATATTAAAAACTATTTTCACATGTATTTGGAAAAACAAAATATATAAAAAGTGAAAGACTATTAGAGGAAGATAATAGTTTAGAAGGTGATATCCTGACTGCCACAGACTCAGATAGCCTGGGAGAACTTGAGACAAGAGACATGTTCAGATACAGTCCACTGAATGTTGAGAATGTTGATAACCTGATTGGGTCATAATGAAATCATGTTTGGGAAGGCAGGCCTGTGGACCTGAGGATGTAGGCAATCAGTCTCTACCATCAGTTGGCTCAGATCTAGGTGTCAAAAAGGTAGCATGTCACAAAAGAATTAGACTAGGTAACAAACTGACTGACTTCAGATGTTATAGGAGAACTAGTTATTTGTAATGCCAGACAACAATACTAATCCATATAATGTTTGTTTTAGATATAAATGCCTATCTTTTTATATGTTGAGGCATTTATCAAATTCTATTGCATTGTATTGGTTAGAAGGGCTTTATTTTTTCTTTTCTCTCCTTTTTTTTCAATAGAAGAGAGAAGGAACTAGGGACCAGATAGTCATAAACAGAAAGATGGACATATAGATAGATAAGATAGTTATAGACATATCTGTCTGTGATAGCCACAGATAGATGCATAGATACATAGATAGATAAACAGATATGGATATATAGTCATAGATAGACAGATATAGGTAGATATCTATAGACATTAGATAGATAGATAGCCATAGATATCTATGGACAGATAAACAGATTAGATGGATGGATGGATGGATGCATGGATGGATAGAGGTACCCATACACAGAGAGATAAGAGAAACAAAGATAGAAAGTCATAGATAAACAAATAAGATAGAGAGAGATAAATAGCCATAGACAGATATCTACAATCTGAAAAACAGATAAGATAGATAAATGGGTGGATAGATAGAGGTAGCCATACACAGATAGATAAGATAACCAAAGATAGATGAATATTTATAGACAGATAAACAGATAAGACTGAGATAGATAGGTAGATATTTAGATAGATAGATAGAGGTAGACATAAACAGAGAAGATAGCCAGAGATGGATAGACACAGTCACACACAGATATCTTTAGACAGATGGGCAGATAAAAAGATAGCCATAGACAGATTGATAAATGTATAGGAGTGTGTATTAAAAAGCACTAACCTCACAGACTCCAAAGCTGCACATAAGAGATATCTCTAGCTTCATGCATAATTTTCTTTTTCTGTTCTATTATTTTTATAGAAAAGTCCATTTTATTTGGTACTTGTTAAGTTCAATTTTTTAAATTTCAAAATCAAAAATAATAATTATTACTTGTCATTTTTTCTATTTTTTTAACCATTGGTGTTTATTTACCTATGCCTTACTGCTATGTATATGTTGTTACTGTTGTACCGCAGAATGTTTCTGGAGCAGTTTGATATTCTTAAAACTTCAACCTACACTAAGACTTTTGGATCACTCTGTATAGGTCTAATAGCAATGCATTTGTTGAGAAGAGGATGCTCTTTTTTCTTTTTCCCTTTCTTTCCTTTTTCTTTCCTTTTTATCTTCCTTCTTTCTTTTTTTCCAACACTTATGTGCTTATTTTGCTTAAGAATGAAGGGTGAGCACATGTCATCATTACATGTATGTGATATATCCTATATGTAATCTCAAAGTCTAGTCCTTGAAGCAGCCTGTCAAGTGATATTTTGCTTTGTGATATTTTTACTGCATGTAACATTAATGTGGATATGATGTAAATAGTACCACGGGATGATTACCTGTGATGTTGGGATAATTACCCTAGATGCATTGAATGTTGATGCTTTATTATGATGCTTATAATGTATATTTGCAGCTGTTCAAGGATACCTCAAATCATTCTGCAGAGACTTCAGCTGACAAAGCCTGGGGGTGGAGGGAGTGGATTCAGTCATCACTCACATGCTATGTCCTTTAACTTATCACAAGGTCTGGGGCGATGATCATTTGGGGACCAGAAAATTCTCCATGTCCTTCTCTCATTGAGGTTAAAAAAACGTAAACTTGAAGTGGGCAAATGAGATAACAGCTAGGCAGACCAGCTTTAGGCAGTATAATCAAGATAATAGAAAGAGAAGAATAAGATCTCCCTTTTTCCTTCTGTCAGTGTGATCTTGGGATACAATTTGCCATAAGAGATTTCTACTCTAGAGTCAACAAGATGAGTTTAGTCGTGAGAGAGCCTGACTCCAAAGAGAGAGAATTAAACTTTTTTTCTGACACTTTCTGGCTTGTTGCCCCAACCCCATCCCTCCTGCCATGTTCCAGGGAAAATCTTTTTTTTAAGCTTAGGTATGTTTCACATCTAGAATCTCCCCTAAAAATCATTAAGAGTCCCTTTTAAAAGATGTGTTTAGTTTTTGTTTTTGTTTTTAAAGAATGTCTTTTATTTTATTTTTCTCAATTACATGTAAAAATGATTTTTAACATTCTTTTTTTTATAATTTTTGAGTTCTAAATTTCATCCTTTTTTTTCCCTCCTGGTACTTCCTTGAGAAGGCAAACACTTTGATATAGATTATACATGTGCAATCATGCAAAACATATAGAAAATGTGTTTGTTGATGAGTTTAGCCTTTTAGGGAGGGTTTTTTTTTAATGTGTTTGTTTGTTTTTCCAAGCAGGAACTAGAGCCCCTCTGACAGGGTCACTTGGCTGATGGCTTGAGTAGATATTGGGTGTAGAAGAGCTACTTATTTCTTCCCTCAGAAAAACAAATGCTTAAAAGCAAAAATTCATATTTATATATGGACACATATTTAAAAGATGCAGCAATAATCCATTATCTATTATATTCTTTCAAAAGATAACATACTCTGTGTGTCTGCTGAAGGGCTAAAGATACCAGACAGGACCAAAAGAGTGGGAGGCAGAACTTTCAAATTAGAACCAGATATCTGAGGGACTCATAGAGCCTGGCTGTCCAGGCCACCTTGGGTATGACATGGATATTCTTTGGGTTTTTTTTTTTGGGAGGGGGGTTGGAACTCTCAAAGCTTTATTTAAAAATATATTTTATGGATAATTTTGATTATATTAAGTTAAAAAGATTTTGTGCAAAGAAACCAATGCAGACAAGATTGGAAGGGCAACAGTAAACTGGGAGAAAAAAATTTACACTCAAGGGTTCTGATAAAAGCCTCATTTCTAAAATATATAGAGAACTGACTCAAATTTATAAGAATTCAAGCCATTTTCCAACTGATAAATGATCAAAAGTTATGAACAGACAATTTTCAGATGAAGAAATTAAAACTATTTCTAGTCATATAAAAAAATGCTCTAAATCATTGTTGATCAAAGAAATGCAAATGAAGACAACTCTAAGGTACTACTACATGCCTCTCAGATTGACTAAAATAACAAAAAAAGATAATGATGAATGTTGGAGGGGATGTGGGAAAACTGGGTCATTAATATATTGTTGGTGGAGTTGTGAACTGATTCAACCCTTCTGGAGAACAATGTAAAACTATGTCCAAAGGGCTATCAATCTGGTCTGAGTCACCTTGCTATTAAAAAGAGCCATGTCCATCAGAATGGATCATTGTATAATCTTGCTTTTGCTGTGTACAATGTTCTTTTGGTTCAATTCACTTCACTTAGCATCAGTTCATGGTCAGAGGAATTCTTAATTGAGAAGAATGAGAGGGGAAAAGGATATCTTCAATGGAAATAGTGAGGTGATTCAGGCCAGTTCCAACAGTCTTGTAATGGAGAGAGCCATCTGCACCCAGAGAGAGAACTGTGTGTGGATCACAACATAGTATTTTCAGTTTTTTGGTTTTGTTTGCTTGCTTTTTGTTTTCTTTCTCCTTTTTTTCTTCCTTTGACCTGGTTTTTCTTGTGCAGTGTGATAATTGTGGAAATATGTATAGAGGAATTGCACATGTTTACTATATATTGAATTACTTGCCATCTAGGGTAGGAGATGGGGTGAAAGGAGAAAAAAATTTGGAGCACAAGGTTTTGCAAGAGTGAATGTTAAAAACTGTCTATGCATATGTTTTGAAAATAAAAGGCTTTTAAAAAATAAAAATAGTATTTCCTTCCAGTTACATGGTATTTTCCCAAAATCAAATGTTTTAAGTAATTACATTTTCTTTTTCCTGCTCTAAAGTCTAAGCAATAAACACCTTTCTTTGCATTTTCCCATGTTCTAGTATCAAAGAAAATCATGTCATGTTATAATCACCTTGGCCTAGATATTCTTAATTTTTTTCAACAGTAACATCTTTTGGGTATTTTCTGAGGACAGTAGAGCATCTTTTCCTCCAAGAAGTATAGATAGTCAATGCCTCCCACTGAACAAGTGGCATTAGGAACTCCCAACCTCTTCAACTCATGAGATGACCATCAGGGTTGGCAATGTCCCATTTCTCAGAATCCCTATTCATGCCTTGCACTCAAGGAAGAAATACAAAGCAGAAGAGGCAAGAAGGGACTTGAAGATCAGATTGGCATTCATCTAGGCAGACAGGCACATGTTCTCACTGCTGTGTACTTCATACTGCAGTAGATGCTGGAGAGAGAGAAAGGGAAGAGAGATCACTTTTCTGACTCTTATCTCTGTCCCTTACCTCTCACTGGAAATCATAGAAAGAGCTATGGATCCAATCAAGGAGGACTCAAAGAATGGAAAGCAGAACAATTATTTTATTCATTTTATTTTTTGGCAAGATAATCAGGGTTAAATGATTAGTAAACGTCAAATGTCTGAGGCTGAATTTGAACTCAGGTGCTCCTGACTCCAAGGTGGGTGCTCTGTCCACTGTGCTACCCAGCTACCCCTCTCTATAGCTCTTAAAGTCCCTGTGAAGTCAATTCTTTCTGGCTCAGCACAAGGAGTCATGAAGCCCAAGCTGGAGCTGCCAGTCACACACGCCCTCTAGTAAGGAGTCAGATCACACAAAAGTGACCAGAGCATATGCTTAGCTCCATAGGAAATTCCCCAATTAAATAGACTGAGGGCAGTGGGGGAAAAGTCTAATTATTCTCACTGCATTTTGCTTTTGAGGGAGACTCCTATTCTACCGTAAGATGTGCAAGGAGGAAAGCCATGTCAGGGAAAATGAGACTTTCTGTTCAACATCTGGATAATATGGCTTGGAAATCATTTTCATGGTTTCTAGGGTCTAAAGCTTTGTCTTCAACAAGTTGAGACCAGAAAAGGAGAAAACAATTATATAAGTTCCCCAAATTCATGGTATGCTAGAACATAAGATGGGGGCCAGGGGAAGGAAGCTAGGTGACACAACAGTTAGGACTCTGGGCCTATATCCAGGAAGACTTGAATTAAAATCCATCCCCAGATATTTATTAGCTATGTGATCTTGGACAAGTCACTTGACTTGTTTGCCTCAATGTCCTCAATTGTGAAATGGGGATGTTAATAACACCTGCTTTCCAGGGTTGTCATGATAACCAAATGGGATAATATTTGTAAAGCACTTAGTACACTGCCTGGTACATAGTAGACACTATATAAATAATAGTTATTATTATCATTGTCATTATTAAAGTGAATCAGACCTGAAGAGTAGACTATTGTAGATTGGCAAATTTGGATTACTCGATAGGCGGTAAGGAATAGAAAGCAATAGTCCTCCATACATTTCCCCTGTTCCTCTTTGCATATAAACCTGATGAGGATCCAGACATGAAATCTCTTCCTTTGATTTTTCCCAAAGCCTGTAGTGAAGTCGGCACTTTGGAGCTATGGATCTGCCACCCAAAAAGGAAAGCTGAGAGGGTAAGTGAGATAAAGCTTTAGAAAAAGAATAGCTGATATCAAAAATGTGCTGGAGCCACCTCCAAAAGGGGCACAAAAGCTGATTGTTAAATTTTCAGAGTGAGCATTTATATGTCACAAACTGGTAAATCAAGGTCTGATTTACTATTTTGTTGATCATCTATACCTTTAGAGGTGATGGAGAAAATGTTAATAATTCAGATCAAACTTACAAGTGTGTCAGGAGATACATTGTTGTTGTTGTTTGGAAAGTCAGTTATTAAACATTTAATGTAATTCTTCATAATAGAGTACCTGCCAAACTTCCTTGTATTTTCAAAATGTTAAAATAAATCATGCTACCATTACTTGAGAACCTTTTCCCTATGAAAGTGATGGTAGTTCAATGGAGAACAGCTAATTTCTCAGCAAGGGCTAGGGGAATCTAGAGTTAAATATTTCATATTTTTTTATTTTGCATAATATTCCTATCTTCTAACTAAAACTGGGAGTGGGAGTGAACTGTCTAGTATCCATGGCATAATGCTGGTGAAAGGAGGAATAGCCTGGAAGTTCTTGGGATAATTAACTTTCATAGTCAGGGGGGGCACCCTTTAGGGAAAGTTTTTTATTTTTTGTTTTGTTTTTTTCACATAGATGTCAGAGCAATCCTGTTGGGGACATGAAGCTGATGCCTTATGAAAAGTGTTCAATAATAGACAAATTATTTATTGTACTTCTGCTATTGATTAATGAAGGAACACGCTGCCTTCCTGCAGACTTAACAGAGGGAGCACCCAGAGCTGGTAGTGAGTTGTTTGTTTTGCTTCACTGCCCCAAGTGTCCTCTGGGATCATCTACAAAATGCACAAGTGCCTGTTACTTGGGACACTCTAAAGACCAGTATTTTCTAAAGTCAGGAGGGGCAGAGATTAGGTCTGAGGAGATGATGAAATTTGACAAATTCTGTGACTTCTGTGAAGATTTAAAAAATGAAAATTGGTTTACTGATAGGTTTTATTTAACTCTTCTTGAGTTCTAAGCAGGAAAAAGGAGGGAGATATGAGTTGGGGTGGAAAATAATGGGAAATTATTTCTGTAAAAAATAAAAGGCAGCAATAAACTTAAATAAAAAGCTTTTAAATAAATATTTATGAGGGCAACTAGGTGGTGCAGTAGATAGAGAAGCAGTCCTGAAGTCAGGAGGAACTGAGTTCAAATTTGATCTCAGACACTTAATACTTTCTAGCTGTGTGACCCTGGGAAAGTCACTTAACCCCAATTGCCTCAACCAAATAAATGTATTTAAATAAATAAATTTTAAATACTTTTAAATAAAAAGTATTTAAAGATAAATATTTTTAAATGAAAGACAAGAAGGTGTGGACTTAAACGATTTTGTCTGTCATCTTCAACTTTTGCCCAAAGAATTCCATACTTGGTGCATAGCCTTTCTCTCTACCAACCTTACCTTTATATTAGAAGGGTAACATAGTGTTTTCAAACAAAATGATCTCCAAGTCCCTCAATATTTTCAACTCCAGTACCTCATTTCTGCACTTCACCTCAGCCACATACAAAAATCTTGATCATACTATAACCCACGAAGGCTCCAGTTTCATGTTAAAAAATTATGAGAATCTTTTATACAATTATAATCTCATACCATTCCATTTTTTCCTTAGTTCTCTTTCCTCTTAAAACTGCTGTTGGCCCTCACAGAGACTTAAAATTCCATCGTCCCTCAGTATTTTCAAGGAGTCTCAAATTGGTGACTAAAAGCCACAAGCTGCCCCAAGTGCTACTGAAATAAGATTTTGGGGGTAAAGGGGAAGGAAATAACAACTTATCATATTATGTTTACCTGAATGAATGATGCTGAGAACAAACATTCTAGTCCCAATACCAACTAGTATGAGTTTTTTCCCCTCATTGGTGATCAATGTCTTGAGCCTATGTGAGAGCTTTTGGAATTATACATGAAGTTGATGAGAACAGGAGAGAAGAGCTTTACTCTTCTCAGACCTCTTCAAGTCTCCTCAGATATTTGAGATTTAGCCTCAAGGAGATGGACAATGCCAAACTATTTCAGGTTGCTGAACAGAAGAATAAGACTCTGGGAAGAAGTCAACATGAGAGGAGTTAGCAATCTTCATCATGGCCCTACCCAGCTTGGTATAATAGAGACTGGAGAATTTCTCCAGAGGTGAGATTTCTCTCTGTCTCGGTCTGTCTCTGTCTGTCTCTGTCTCTCTGTCTCTGAGTCTCTCTCTCTCTCTCTCTCTCTCTCTCTCTCTCTCTGTGTGTGTGTGTGTGTGTATGTCTGTCTGTTTGTCTGTCTTTTTTGCTCTCGCTCTCTCTCTTTTGTTTCTCTCTTTCCCTCTCTCTCATTCCCTCTCACCCTCTTTCTCTGTTTCTCTCTTTCCCTCTCCCTCTCTGTCTGTCTGTCTTTGTCTCTCTCTGTCTCTATATTGTAGCTGTGTGTGTGTGTGTGTGTGTCTTTCTCTGTCTCTATCTCTCTCTGTTGTCTCTCTTTGTCTCTCTTCTCTCTACCCCTTTCCCTCTCTCTCCACCCCTCATAAGCTATGTTATCTTGCTCCTAATGGGAGAGCTTCTTCCCTCTGTTTTGTCTGGCATACAATTGATATACATATAGATTGCCTATCTATAGGACCTGAATTTAAATCCAGTCTTAGACATTTAACATTTGCTAGCAGGGTGACCCTTAACTTCAATTTCCTTGCCCCCCCCCAAAAAAATCTATTCATTTGTGCACCTCATTTTGGAAACTGAGGAAACTGGTACCCCACAGTTTGGAAAACTGCCTTAGTTTTCTAAGGGAAGCAAAGTTTTCTAAAAGGGAAGCAAAGTTTGCTTTCAGTTCTGTATAGAAATCCAGAAACCACAAACTCTCTAAATTCTCCATTCAGAAGAAAAACAGTGCTCACATTATGTGGATCTTCTGCCACATTGGGCAAGACATGACCCACCAATATATCTTTTCTCTTTCAATCATTTACTTCTCTTCTATAAAGGGGACTGTAAGTCTCCTGGCTATGTGAAAATATTGTTCCACTTTAAGTTAAAGTGACTCTTTTTGCATCCTGTATCATTGACAGATGTAAGGATACAGAGAATCTAGGAGGTCGATCCTAGACGTTAGGCCAGTGTTCAAATAGTAATATAGGCACCAATAGTTTTATCTGACATTTATATAGGATTTTCAGATTTACAAAGCACCTTATATATGATGTATCATTTGACATTGTTATTGTTACCTCCTTCTCTTACAGATAAAAAAACTGAGGCTCACAAAAAAATTAAATTCCTTGCCTATGATTACATAGACCCCCATCTTCGAAGGTCAAAGTATCAACTCCCTTGGTAGGAAAAACTTGATTTGTCTCCTAAATCCACTGAAAGGCCAAGGTCATCCACTATCTCCCAGACTATCACCAGTTGTCTTGACTTTTGTTTTTCCACTGCACTTCAAGGACTCTAAAGGAGAAAGCGAGGCTGATGATTGTATGAAGATCTACCTCACTTAAATCTAATTCATGAGTAAGTCAAGACATCATTCCCTCATGATGTCATTGGTCCACTTCAAGAATGATGAATAACAACAATCAGAATAGCTAGAAGTGGGATATGCTATTGTTATTGATGTGCAGTGTTTCAGTTATCTCTCCCTTTTGGGGTTTTCTTTGCAATAATACTGGAGTGTTTTGCTATTTCCTTCCCAACTCATTTTACAGATGAGGAAACTGAAGAAAACTAGAGAAAGTGACTTACCTAGGGTCATAGAGCTAATATCTGAGCTAGATTTAAATTCAAGACTTTCTGCCTCCAAGTCTGATGTTTATCTACAAATCTGCTTGTATGCTCCTCTGGAAAAGATGCCAGGACACATGTACAATACTCTCCACCCTTTACAGGTGGAAAATCATGAGCATTAAGAGGATTGTATGCAAAAGCAGTGTGATGTAATAGATAGACAGTTTGCCTTGGAGTAAAGGAACCTGGATTCAAATTCCAGTTCAAACATTTACTAACTGCATGGGAATATGGATTAGAAGTTCTCAAAGTCTCAGTGTCTTCACGGGCAAAACAAGAAAGGTGATACTGACACTATTTTGGAGGCTTATTGTGAGTAGAGTGCTATGCAAACTTTAAAATGCTATATCAATGTGAGTTATTATTAGGCAAAACACTCACTGAAATGAGATTGTTAGGGGAAGAGCATGCAATTGGATACATATCCCTAGAGTCCTTTTCACCTCCCTACATTCTACTTTTTCCACACTCAGAAGCCAATAACTTCGTACATCTCCTTCTATCAGAGACCCTTTCTCGATTTACACAATCTTTCCCCAAATGGGCTTTCTGTCAGTAGAGATTTTCATATAACTCTTGGCCACATCTTGCTAAAGACCCATTTTTCTTTCTAAATCAGGCCATCATTAGGTCCTAAAAGCCCTATAAGTCTTTTATGGATGAGCAGATCCCTTAATCTATTATCCCAGGGTCCTATTTATATATATTTATCCATATGGATATATAAATAGGGCTCTGAAACATATACATTTGGGCTATCACAGTGGGAGAGTTGTTCTTCCCAAGAGGAAAACAAAAATGATATATAGGGGAAGATCTCTGTGGGAAGACTTCCTGTCTGATTTATTACATGCCAGGTTTTAACCACATGCTCTTGCAAAGTCCCCCAAGACCCAGCCTTTCCCAATTCATGTGCAGAAAAGACAAGTCTATGGATGGAGACAGGAGCTCCTAAAATGTTACAGGCCAAATCATCCATTGCAATTCCTGCATTCAGTAGACTTATTCTTCCAATTCATTCATACATTCACCAAGTATCTACTGAGTTCCTACCCTATGTGAGCCTCCTACAGGATACAAAAATAAAAAAGCAAAATGAATAAATAATGAAAAAGCCATGATCATACTCCTTTTTTCTTTTTTAGACAATCAGGGTTAAATAAGTTGCTTATGGTTACACAGCTATTATCTAAGGATAGATATGAACTCAGATCCTTCTGACTTCAAGCTCTATCTACCTTAACACCTAGATGCCCCACTATGGTCCATATTTTAAGAAACTTATGGGGTAAGATAAAGATGAAAAGTAGTGTATGTATGTATGCAGATTGGGAAACTAAACTTCAAGGGGGTTAAATGACTAGTGAGTGGCAGAATGGTAATGAGAATGAATCCAAGTGCTTTTCCCTCCATTCTTTCTATTTTGCCATATTATAGAGGAAATTTATTCAAGGCTTCATGATTTATTTAAGGCACACTGGATTAATTAGGGAAAACCTGTCTCTTTTTAACCAGTTCAACCTCCCATACCATCTGTTAACTCAGGTGAAGTCATCCTTTGTTGGGGGTTCTTTGAGAAAACAACTCTCTTACTGTGATAGCTCAAGTCTCAGAGAAAAGAAATTACTTGTCCAAGGTCAAACAGCTAGTAAGAACCGAACTGGATTGTTGCCATTTGACTGATAAGACCCTACCTTAATATGGAAGGCTCAGGATTTCTCTGGAACTATAAGCAATACCCAGCTGAATTACCCTCTAAACTGAAATATAGAACATTTGGTTTTGTGGTACTCCAACAGGAAGTTTCCCTGATCATGAGGAGCTTGGATTACAATGTACAGAAATTAATTTTCTTTCTAAACTATTTACTCCCTGCGACAAAAAAAAAAAGATGGTGTAATTCATTTCAGTTGCAATGTTCCATCCATCTCCCTATGCAAGAGAGTCTTCATTACCTGATCAAAATTTAGAAGTAGGCAGGGGCATTCTGTTAATGTTTAACAACTGGCTAATCAACCACACCAAAAAATGTACTATATAACACACTTTTAAGTTTAATCTGCATTATTAACATTTGCTCCATCACTTTCTTAAGTCTAAACAATCAACAAAACAATAAATCATGTCCTGATTTGCCATGTTTGCTGACTCCTGAAGTATAAATGTTCATATTGAAAATTTTAACGATCAGTTCCTGAGGGTGAGAAGCACTTCTCTTGTTTTTAAAGAGTTTTAGGGAAGGTCTGATTTGACATTGAGAAACAATTTGTTACAGTGGAAAGAGCTTGGCTTTGGCATCAGACAACCTAATTCTTAATCCCAGTTCCAATATACTACCTCTGTGGATTTAGGAAAGTCCCTTAAAAGTTCTGGGCTCAGTTTCCCCATCTGTAAAATGAGGTGACTATATGCCTTTAAAGTCATTTCTAGCTCTAAAATCTAAAATTCTGTGATCCTTCTCCCCAGAATTACCAACAGAGTTTTCGTGGTATAGGGACTAATTTATTTTGGCCAAAAAAAAAAAGTTGTGCCTTTTCTCCTATTTGGAAACAAGCAAATAATATGTAAGTCATCCCTTGGGTAGGAGCTCCATTGCCCCTGGGAGGGTGAGATGGAGGTTGTATTCCCCCTTCCCCAATTCCCAGGTTGCCTGTCAGAATTCATGTGTCTTTTCATTCCCCCTAAGTGCCTTCTGCTCCTACCCTACCCTGTTCCTATGAAGACACCCTGCTTCTCCCCCCAAAGGCTGCTTTCCTTCGTAAGTAGAAAGCCACACAGTACAAAAGCTGAATAAACAGGCTGCAGAAATTAACTTGGAGTGTTCAGGGAGAAGAACAAAGAATTTAGACGTGAGCTGAGAAAGGAATTCTAATTGCAGGAGGAGGAGCTGCACTGGCCTCTTGCAAGAGACACATGAAGCAGGGATATTTCGGGGAGGGGAGGGCAGTTGAGGCAGGCAGGCAAGCAGGCAAGATATTGATTTGATAAGTAGATGAGGGAGATTTCTAATGTAATGAAAAGGCTGATGGAAAGGAAAATAAGGACAGAGGGAAAAAGAGATGAGAATGTGTAAGGGACAGCTGAGTACTCCTCCACCAAGGGGGATGCTGGGGGAGCAGATCACATCATCACGAGTTTTCTAGCTCTCTAAAGGAATAGGGGGAAAGGGGCCGAGGGACCTCCTGAGATAGCAGATGTTCTTATGGCAGAGCAATGATGGAACTATAATTACAGCCTGAGATGGCATCCCAGGTGGGTCCAAGAGAGCAGGCAGAGGACTGGCAGTTGTAAGGCATCTAGGCAACAGTGATGGCTTGTTCCTTCCCTCATCTGTCTCACCAACGTCAAGAATGAACAGGCAAAGGAGAGATGACAGGCCCCCTCCACTCAGACAGAGAGAAGTCCTCCCTGGACAATGGCATCATAAAACTCTCCTAATTTTCAAACTGAAGGCAGCAGTGTAGTGGGTTGGGTTCAAGGCCTCGCTTTTCCTCTTATTAGCTAACTATGGAACCTCAGACACCTCTCTGACCTTCACTTTTCCCATTAATAAGTAGACAGTAAAAAATATTTGCCCTACCTTCTTTACAGAGAAGCTGTGAAGTCAGATACAATAATGTGTGTAAAATGCTATATAAATGTCAGCTATTATCTTTTAGTTTTGTCCAGGCTTGTGATTTCAGTAAGGTCAGGAACTCCTAGTGGAGGAAACCTGTCCAGTGATGCAGATTGTCCATACTAGCTAAGTGATCCTGGGCAATTTATTTTAGCTCTCAGTGTCCCCAGTGACTCTCTAAACCTATAAGTAATAGACAAATTCCAGAAGACAATTCATTTCATTATTCTCCTTTGTATGTTTTTAGTTAGGAAGTTTTTTTTTTACCCTAAATGGGCATCTTTATCACTCCTATCCATTCCTTCTGGTTCCTCTCTCTGATATCAAACAGAACAAATATAGTATCTCCTTCAAGTATTTGAAGACACTTGTCATTTCCCTCATGAGTCTTCTCTCTAAACTGGGTATAACATGGTAGATTGAATAGCTGAGTCTGAAGTCAGGAAGACCTGCATTCAAATCTGACCTCAGACATTGTGGAATCAATTTAAGTCCAGTTTGCCTCAGTTTCCTCAAATCTAAAATAGGAATAATGGCAGCACTTACTTCCCAGGGAGGTTGTATCAAATGGGATATTTGTAAAGAATTCAGCACAGTGATTAACACCAAGTAATAACTATATAAATGCTATTATTATTACCATTATGCTAAATTTCCCCAATTCCTTCAACTGATACTCAAATGGCATGAATTCAAGGCTCTTCATCATTCTGGTTGCTCCCCTCCAGCTTATTGATGATCTTATTAAAGCTCTTCTCCAACTTATTAATATCTTTCTTGAGACTGTGGCATCCAGAACTGAACACAATAGCCCAGATAAGGTCTGACAACGGCAGAGACTGGTGAAACCATCATCTCCTAATTCCTGGAAGCTCTGCTTCTCTTAATGTAGTCCACAATTACATTACCTTTTGTGGCTCCTACATCACAGTGCTAACTCATATTGAGTTCACAGTCCAGTAAAACCCCTAGATCTTTTTTGGAATAACTGCTATATAACTATGCCTCTCCCATCTTATATATGCAAAGTTGGCTTTTTATATCAAAGTATAATACTTTACATTTATTACTATTGAATTTCATTTTATTAGACTCAATTCCACTCTTCAGACTGTCAAGATCTCTGAGGATTTTTTATTCTATCATCCAGTGTATTAACCTCTCCCATAGTGCATTAATCTCTCCCATATTTCTGTCATCTGTTTGTTATCTGTACCATCATCCAAGTTATTGATAAATATGTTGATCAACACAGAACCAAGCACAGACTCTTATGTTACTTTACTGGAAACCACCTGCCATGTTGAACTGTTAACAATTGAATTGTTTAACAACCTGAATCCATTTAACTTTTATCTATTGTCTTATCCATAGCTCTCCATCTTTTCCACAAAAATAGATGAGGTACTTTATGATAATTTTTGCTAAAATCTAGTTTATCTATGTTGATAGCATTCCACTCATCTCTTAGTTTAGTAATCTTGTCAAAAGAGAAAATAAATTTAGGTTGGCATGATGTGTTCTTCATGAAGCCATTCTGGAGCTTTCCTTTCCAGATAGTCACTAGTTATCATTTTTAATGATCTATTCTCAAAAATTCTATTCCCAAAAATAAAAATCAAACATACTGGCCTATAAAATGCAGGTGCTCTTCTCTTCCTCCCTCCCTTTTTTAAACTAGGTACAACATTTTCCCTTCTCCAATTCTGTGGTGGCTCTCCTATTTTCCATGATCCTTCAAACATCAGTGCTAGTAATTCAATAATCACATCTTCTTATCTTTTGGTTCCCAAGGATAAAAGTCTATCTATCGCAGATGATGAGTTTATCAAAGTATTCTCTCTTTCTCTGTCTCTGTCTCTCTTCCTCTCTCTCTTTTTCTCTCTCCTACTCCCCTAACTTATCTTGGTCAGTTACATTCTGTTACCTCTAGAGCAAAGATCTATTTCTTTGGCAAAAGAAAAACAGAAGCAAAAGGAAGCACTAAGCCTCTTTGCTTATTCTCTTTTGTCAGTTACCATATTCCATCTACTCTAAGCAAAGGCCCTAGCTTTCCTTTGATTCTTCTTTTTTTCTTAAAATAGATTCTCTATAGTTTCTAAAGTTCCAATAAATATTTATCCCCTCCTTAGCTTCCCTCTTGCCTTAGCCTTTTACTTGGCTTCCTCAATCACGTGATAAAACCCCATTGGATCTTTTTCTTACAAGATTGCATCAAAACTAGAGGACATCAGAACTGATAGGTACATCTACATCTCATTCTTTGGATAATCTTAAGATTAGGTTTGCAAATTCAATCCTTCCAGTCATTGAACAGCAACTTTTGAAATGTTTTCCCAAAGGTTAAAAATTGATTAGAGTCATGATTTATCAATCAATCAATCAATAAACATTTATTAAGGACTTATTATGTGAACTGTGCTAAATACTAAATAATACAAAGTGATTGGTTATGTTGAATTTTTAAAAGAATCATCAATATTTTGCATTTTAAATAATTATGTTTAATACAAGTTATATTGAATTTCAATAAAAACATCAATATTTTAAATTTTAAAATAATTAACCTTTCAAATATTTTTTCTAAATTTGTAACATTTGTACTTCTGAAAAGCCTACAAGCCAAAACTAAAGTGGAGGAAAAGTTGGTACATGATTTTTTTTTCACAGATGATTGTGCATTTAATATACCCTCTTAAGCTAAGATACAACAAAAGTACAGATTGCTTCTCTGCTGCTTGTACTAATTTTGGCCTAACAATTAACAAGAAGAAAACACAGGTGTTTCACCACCCAGCACCACACGATCCATATATAAAACCATCCATTACAGCAAATGGAGAGATTTGGAATACTGAGGATAAGTTCACTTACCTTGGCAGTATACTCTCCAGGGATGTACACATTGGCAATTAAGTTGATTCACACATTGCTAGAGCTAGCTTAGTGTTTGGAAGGCTCTGAAGGAAAGTATAGGAAAGAAAAGATATTAGATTGCCTAGCAAACTGAAGGTCTACAGAGCCATTATGCTGACCTCGTTGTTGTATGCCTGTAAAACTGAATAATATACCAGCAGCATGGCAGGAAAGTGAATTGCTTCCATTTCAATTGACTTAAGAAGATTCTGAAGATCACCTGGAAGGATAAGATTTCCGACACTGAGGTCCTTTCTTGAACTAAACTGCCAAGCATTCAAACTCTACTATAAAGAGCCCAACTCCAATGGGCTAGTCATGTTGTTCAAATGCTGAATTGATGCTTGCCTAAAAGGCTAATTTATGGAGAACTTACACAAGGCACGTGCTCACATGATGGTCAAAAGACTCTCTTTGATCTCTCTGAAAAACTTTGGAATTGATTGGGTGAGGTGGGAGACACTAGCAAAGGACTGCCCAGAATAGTGTACCTACATCAAAAGAAGGCTCTGTACTCTATCAGCAAAGGAAATTTAAAGTAGCTCAAAAGAAATTAGAGATCAGACATTTAGAGCAAATGTTCACATAGATTATATGTGCTTGACCTCTAGTAGAGCATTCAGAGATCATATCGATCTGATCAGCCATAGTTGGACATACTACAACTTGACTTTAACATTGTGATGTCATTTTGGTCCTCTTCAAGAATTGAGGACAATACCCAACCAAATTCTGAAATTATCAAAGCTTAAAAGACACAGAGTTTGGGGACACTCTATATAATTGAATATGAGTCTTTTTACCTTACATATTATGCTTTTGTCAGAAAAATTTGCTGCAAACATTTCCCAATTGACTCTTTCCATTCTAATTTTAAGGGCATTTATTTTGTTTGCATAAGACTTTTTAATTTTACACAATCAAAGTTGTCTAATTTATCTTCTATGATTTCTTTCCCTGTTTTAGTCATGAACTCTTTCCCTTTCTTTTGGGCTTCTCTAACTTGTTCATGATGTGACATTTTATAGCTATAGTATGTATTCATTGAAATTTATCTTGGTGTATAATGTGAGTTAGTCTAAACCCAATTTCTAAAAATTCAGTTTTCTATAGTTATAATGCTCTAAATCACTATTGATTAGGGAAATAAAAATTAAAACAACTTGGAGCTACCATCTTAGACTATCAAGTTAGCTAGTATGATAGAAAAGGAAAATTATAAATGTTGGAGATGTGGGAAAATTGATACACTAAAGCATTATTGGTGGAGTTGTGAACTGATCTAATAATTCTGGAGAACAATTTGGAATTACACTCAGAGGGCAATAAAACTGTGCATACTCTTTGATCTAGTGATACCACTACTAGGTTTGTGTCCCAAAGAAATCAGTAAAAGGTAGGGGGAAGGGAGGAGGGAATGATCTATATGTACAAATATATTTGTAGCAGCTCTTTTTGTGGTGGCAAAAAGTTGGAAATTGAAGGGATGCCCATCAATTAAGGAATGGCTAAACAAGTTGTGATATATGAATGCAATAAAATACTATTGAGCTATAAGAAACAATAAGCAAACACATTTCAGAAAAACCTGGAAAGACTTACATGAACTGATGCTGACTGAAGGCATTGTATAAATAACAGCAGCATTGTGCAGTGATTAACTATGATTGACTTAGCTCTTCTCAGCAATACAACGATCCAAGACAATTCCAAAAGACTCAGAATGGAAAATGTTATTGACATCCAGAGATAGAACTGGAGGAGTCTGAATGCAGATCAAAGCATTCTATTTTCACTTTTTTTCATGATTTTTTTTTCTTTTTGTTCTGATTCTTTCACATGACTAATGTGGCAATGTTTTACATGATTGAACATATATATAAGATATCAGATTGTTTGTTGTCTTGGGGATAGAGCAGGGAGGGGGAAAAGGAGAATAATTGGGAATTCAAAATCTTATTTTAAAAATGTTGAAAATTGTCTTTATATGTAATTGGGAGGAAATACTATTTAAATCCAATTTCTATCATGTTGCCTTACAGTTTTTCTCTTACCTCCTATCAAGGAATGAGTCCTTGCTCTAGAAACTAGGGACTTTGGATTTATCAAACATCATGTTCCTATGCTCATTTGCTTCTGTTATTAAGTACAAAATCTGCTCCACTGAATGACTTCTCTAAATTTTTTTTTACCAGTACCACATAGTTTCGATGTTCACTGTTTTGTACTATAGTCTGATACATGGCAGTGGTAGACTGCCTTCTTTTCCACTTTTTAAAAAAATTCTCATAATTCTTAATCTTTTCTTTTACTCTAGGTGAATGTTGTTATCTTATTCTAGTTCTATAATGTAATTCCTTGGTAGTTTGATTGGCACAACACTGAATAATTAAACTAACTTAAGTAGTGTTGTCATTGTTATTATATTGGCCTGATCCACCAATGAACAATAAATATTTCTTCAATCTTTAAAGCTTATCTTTAAATTTTCTATAAAAAATCTCTGGTAATTGCATTCATAGATGTTTTGTGTGTACCTTACATAGGTTCCCAAATATTTTATAATTCTGTAGTTATTTCTCTTTCCATTTCTTCCTGTTGTATTTTTGAACATATGCAGAAAGACTAAAAATTTATATTCTGCTACTTCATTAATAAAGTTAATAATTTTTTCAATTCATTTTATTGCTTTTCGGGTTCTCTAAGTAGACAAACATCATCTACGATAATTTTCTTCCTTCATTGCATCTCATTCTCTCAAATTTTTTTTCCTTATTAATATAAGTAACATTTCTAGCATTATATCAAATAATATTAGTGAAAACAGGCACTCCCAATCTTATTGGAAATAAATTAATAGCTTATACATATTACACATAATGCTGGCTCTTTATTTTAGGTGAATATCATTTGCCATATTCAGGAAAGATCCATTTATCCCTGTTTTTCTGTTTGTTGTTTGTTTAACCAGAAGTTGAAGTTGCATTTTGTCAAAAGCTTTCTCTACTTCTATTGATAATCATAATTTTTATCATTCTTATTATTAATATGGTCTATTATGCTATAGTTTTCCTGTGATGAACCAATCCTATATTCCTGGTATAAAACCAACAGTCATATTGTATAACCTTTTAGATATGTTGCTGGGGCCTTTTGGCTAATATATTATTTAATCATTATTTGTTACTTTTTATTATATTTTCAACACATGAACAAATATATGCTTACTAAATTTTGTTAGGTACACTCCACCTCTGGCCAGAAATTTGTTACCATTATTTTTAAACTATGGGACAGAAATCCAAATACCATTTCTAGATATCACTTTCTTAGCCAGCTGTTCACTTCACAAATTAACCTTCTTATTCTAGATCCATCACCTTCCATGGGCAATAGTGAGGAAAACATCAGTTGTGTTGCTATGGTCTTCTGTTTCTTGTTCAAGATTTCACAAGATTGGCAATACATTTTAGACACCTTCTGACAGCATCATTTTGTGTTTGTATTAATTGCCAGAAGTGTATACTTGTGATTCATTTTGATAGACTTGGGAGGTTTCCTGTTTTGGATACAAACTCTGTTGTCAACAATCACATTGTTTAATGGCTGCCTCAGTTCCTTTGAACCAATTACTACTTTTTCTTGTTTACTTTTCTGGTCCTTATAAATGATCTTTCACCTGAGCTTTTCTGTGGTTCTTCTATATCATTCTTTGAAGGATAATCGGCTTCTTTCTCCTACAAACATCCATCTCCTTCTTCTTTAGAAAGAGCGTCAAATCTGTTTTTAAGCTCTAGTTTGTACAGGTATCATTTTTGTTCCCTATCTACTTTGAGTAACTTTCTTATACTTTCCAATATCCTGTCAAAGATTTTCTTCTCTCTTCCAGATGCTTTCTTTCCCGTTGAAGCCTTGAGAAACACACTCCATGCCCTCTTACAACCTAGAATATGGAGGTGCACTCTGAGAGCCTTCACCTTTTGCTCTGAGAGGGAAATCAGTTTACAGGTAGAGCAGAGATAATATAGTCACTTGCCTATGTCAGAAATATAAACATACACAAAATGCAAGTCATTGCATAATTTTTCCTGTTCTTCAAACTGATTAAATTTTTAGCCTTAGGTTGTTTGTTGGATTTTTATTTGTTTTAACTTTCTATGGGTATTTGCTAAGATGCTAAGCATCTGATTAAAATGTTTATAATCAATTATTACCTCTTAATAACTTGACATCCCCAGTCAACTTTCCTTAATCTCAACAATAACTCCACAGCCACACCCAACTCTCCTTCTGGATTGAAACAGCTGCCTGTTTCTCCAATTTGCTCTACCCACCAATCTACTCTGGCAATGTGTTTTTTATTGTTCCACTTACCTTTTCTCATTTGCCTTGTCTTGTCTTGCCAACTACTTTCTCCTTGTCCTTCTTCAGGTTCTACTTTCTAATCCTTCTTGATCCTCCTTAATCCTTTTCTATCCTACTTAATTGCCATTGATTACATTCTTCTTTTTACCCAGAAGTAGAATATGAACTTGGCTATAATTGCCCTCAAATGACATTTTCAAATATCTACTACAAAGATTTCTTCACCTCTCTCAGTCAAGTTTCTCAGCCCTTGCCATGAAACTCTATTCAATTTTGCCATTCAGTTTCCTCAGTCAATGGTAAGAAAGTATTCTCCTGTTCAGGCTATGGCAGAATGCAGTCTAAGGTGGTTACAGTTCTAGAGAAAAAGAGGGGGCAGAGCTGCGAGATATGGTAGACATAGAATCAACAGGACTTGAAAGGTGATTGAACATAGAGGTAAGAATTCCTTGAGAAGGAAGACTCAAAGATGGATTAGAGTTTATAAGCCTAGGTAACTAGAGAGATAGTGGTACCCTCAGTAGGATAAACAAGAAATCCAAGTTTGGGGTGAAAGGTGAGTTTATTTTTGAGCATATTAAATTTAAGGTTTATTTGGTTGGAGATATCCAATAAGAAATTAGAAAAATTATAGAGAAATTGGAGAAATGGGGACAGAGGTGAGGGTGGGAGGGAGGGAGAGGAGAGAGACAGAAAGAGAGGGAGGGGAGAGAGACACAGAGACAGAGACACAGAGACAAAGGAGGGAGGGAGGGAGATTTGTAAATCATCTGCAAAAGGGTGATAATATCTAGGAAGGACTCTGTCCACCACTCCATTTTTGTCTATTGAATTTCTTCATAATTCAAGTTAGATAACACTTCCTTCAAGAAACTTTCCCTGATCTCCTTCAAATCAAGGTATATATACCTATGAAGCACTGATTGTGTACCTGACATTGTGCTAAGAGCTGAGGATGCAAGTACAAAGAATGAAATCATTTTTACTTATAAGGTACTCACATTCTAATGGAGGTAAATGATAAGTTCATATAAAATAAAGCTATAAAAGTAGATGATAATATCAAGGAAGAAAGCCTAAAGAAAGGAGAGACGAAGGCCAAGACGAGACCAGAAGAGGGAGAGAGACAGGTAGAAAAAAGCCAAGAGACATCACATTTCAAGGTCAGGATGAAGACAAGAAATCAGCAAAGAAAACAGTAGGAACAATCAGAGAATTTAGAGAAGAAATATGAGTATAGTGTCCTAGAAGCCAAAAGAGATAGAGATTATTAAGAACAAGAATGTGGTATCTCCAGTGTCAAAAATATTCAGGAAGTCCAGAGAAGACAAAAACAGACTCACACAAAAAGGCTATTGGATTTAAGGATGACAAAGTTCATTAGAGAACTATTCAGCATGATGATGGGAATGGAAGTCAGAACTAACTTTGTGAACATCTCTAAATAAACATTTCTTAAGGGCTAAGTAAACCATAGGTTTAGAGGCAGCAGGGATCTTAGAGGCCATCTCATTTAGCCTCCTTTACAGATGAGGTTGCCTAACCTACACTTAGGTTTAGAAAATTTTAATGACTTGTCCATAATCACACAGACAGGAAACAGCAGAGGTGAGATTTGAATTCAGATCCTCTCATACTAGAGTTTTCTAAAGCTGACCTATACCTCCAGCTAGCATTGGTATTGCAAAGAGAACAAGTTAAGCCTAATGTTAACAAAAAAACGTTACTGTTCAAAGTGAAATTGGCTGCTTCAGGAGTTAATGGATCTTTGTCCCCTGGGGTTCTCCAGACAAAGGCTGAATAACCATATATTGTTGTTGTTGTTCAATCATTTTCATCATGTATGACTCTTTGTGACCCCATTTGAGGGCAAAGATACTGGAGTGATTTGCCATTTCCTTTCTCTAGCTTATTTTCCAGATAGGGAAACTGAGGCAAACAGAGTTAAGTGACTTGCCCAGGTCCCATAGTCAGTAACTATCTGAAGCTGGATTTGAATTCAGGAAAATGAGTCTTCCTGATTCCAGGCAAAGCATTCTATTCAAGATGCCATCTACCCTGAATAACCATACAACAGATATATGTGGAAGAAACACTTGTTTAGGTATAAGATGACCTCTGAAATGCCATCCAAAACTAATATTGTATGATCCTAAGAAGCCTATATTACAGGCTTTGATAACCATTTAACACCTCTGGGCTTCATTAGAACAGGAGTTCTTTAGCTTCTGAATGTCCCAGAGTATCTTGAGCATGGTTTAGTAAAGTCTTCTCAAAATAATGTTTCTAAAGGGCCTAAAATAAAATACATATGAATAAAAAGGTAACCAATGGTTAAGAAAAAATAAAGATGTATTTTTTCTATTCAAGTTCACAGGAATCCTGAAATCTATTCACGGATTAGATAATAAATATCTAAGGTCCTTTCCCACTCAAGACTCATGACACTATTGTCTTAAATAGAGTTATGTATAGAGATGAGAGAAAAACCTTAATGGCCCTTGTTGACATATAATGTCACATTTCCCTTTTGTGACTCCTAGAGATGCCCCTAGACAAACTAGAGGCAGCCGAACCAATGTAGCAACTAGGAATCATAGAAGCCTCTTAGGGCAGTTGAACCTCTTTTCTTTCAAGATGAATTCCCTGCCGAGTGTTTGCTACTGTTCTACTCAGATTATTCTTTAAGGAGTTAAAATGGCGGTTCAACATCTTCCCTGGAGATACTGCTCCTCAGCCATCTAATAGTTCTCACTGGAAAAGATGTGAGAGGAATGTACAGTGTCCCCTTTGCTATCTGAATTGCACCATGTTCTCGACAATTCTCAGTCCCCTGTGGATTCCCAATAAATATTAATGGACGAGAAATGAATTGACTAGTTGAGCTGGGTTACAGAAGACGACAGTGAGAATCAGGATCCTTCATCTTCTTTGCATCTTGTTTTAAAACACTGGGTGAAAGCAACTAAATATCCTTTCCTTAATTTATCTAGCAAAAGGCATCTTCATACTATACAACCTCTGACTCCTCCCCAGTGTTAGGGGTGGGAAGGGAAGATTAGAAGATCAACCTGCAATTACAAAGGTGCTAGATACAATCAATTTGTTTATTCATTCAGTAGGCAACACTCATTTTAAAAGCCCCTAACTTCCTATTTCATGACTGACATCAATATAAATCAAAGTAAACTGTACACGTCATATCATGGGGAAAAAAATTATTTGCATGATACATTATACCTTTAAAGCATCAATAGCCACCTGCAAATGGAATTTTTGTCAGTGTCAAACAAAAAACGATATGGATTCATTCTGGCACTGACCTCCATCTGGGTTACAAATGGGTTTTAAAAGATAGAAATGAGGTTTTAATTCATCAGTGATTTCATTGCATATTCTTAGACTTCTTCCCAACCTCACCTTTCTATTTGCAAAAATATGTTTTTCAAGGTTTTCTCCGGAGAGACTTCCAGATTTCAGTCCATTAAAACACACACACACACACACACACACACACACACACACACACAGACAGCATTACCACCACCACCCCCATCACCACCAAAAAGCATTTTGGAACCAGGATGTACGGAGGCTTAAGTAAGACTAACAAAGCATTTAGGCAAGTGAGGTTCCTCAAACAAGCCAGGATCCCAATTCTTTCTGGCTCTAAAAAGGGGGGAAGACTAATTTCTATCCAGAATGAAGCCCCACACAAATCTTTTAGATTTGAGAAGAGTTTATAGATAGATAACATCCAGCTGAAGCCATCTAACAAGTGACTATTTCATCTTTTGGGGGTGGGAGCTCAAGACTTGTGATTCTATCAGCTTGATGAACTCTAGGTATAGAAATGCTTGGCTGAAGGAAGAGCAGCAATTTTTCTGTTACAGTTTTGGAGTAGGACTTCTTAACTTTGGGGTTGGGGGTTTATTTGGAGGGATTTTGGACTTTTTTCTTGCCTCTTTTTTTTTTCAACTGCTTTGGCACTTTGGTGAAGTCTGTTCTCAGACTCACTTTCCTAAATGCATAAAACAAAATGCACAAGCTAACAAAACAAACCAATTATACTGAAATACAGTTATCACCAAAAAAAAAAAAAATTCTGTAAAGATGAGTTAAGAACCTTAGAGAACAGACTTAGGAGTCAAGATGGTGGAGCTTATGGAAAGACCGACCTATAATATAGCCCTGTGTCCCTACTAGAAAATGAACTGAACCAAATCCTGATTGGGAAGTCAAAGGAAGAAATCACAGTGAATGATTTCTAGCTGGTGCAATACAGGTAGATAGACAAAGAGGATTATGGATCCGGCTGAAGAAGTCTGGTTGGGAATATTCCAGTACCTAGAGGCTGAAAGAGGATCTGAAAACAAGCATGAAGCACCAGAGCAGGAAGAAGTCCTGGTGGGGCAAAGGGGAGGAAAAAGTGCCTGAACCAGTCTTCAATGCAAGAATAAGTATCTCTGGCAGCTGGGTTTCTAAGGACTTAGAGAAAATGGAGAAAAGCAAATCAAAAGCAAACTGTGTGACTCTGACCCGGAGCAGGACAGAGCAGGGACTCAGACCTACTGAAACGAGGGTGAAACTTTCAATGGAATAACTAGGGTTGAAGTCCCAGGCCAAAGCAGAAGTCTATAGTACAGTCAATGTGAACCTGCAGAGCTCCCTAGTGGAGTGTAGCTGAGTTCAGAAGCAATCTACTGAAACTTCCAGCCAGGGACAAGCCAGCCAGCATCTTGCTCAGACCCAAACCTGGGTCAAGAAAGTGTAGAACTCATACTGGGAGGGCAATGAACAGATTTTGTCCCAGTCCACTTTACTTTAAGGACTCTGAAGCTTGCATGTTCCCAATGTGAGCTATCCCTGAAGTCTCTGAAGTCTACTCACTAACCTAAAAAAAGAGGACAAAAAGGTCAGACCAAGCATTCACCATAAGAAGTACAGAGAACCTAGTCTTTAAAAGTTCAAAATCAGGAAGCAGGCAGGAAGAATTAGCAAACAGAAGCAACAACAGCAGCAAAATGATCATCCAGACACAAACCCAGAAGAGAATGACTTGAAAACATTCCCCAAGCAAAGTCTCAAAGAAAAATGTAGCTTGGGAATAATTTCAACCAGAATTCTTAAAAGAACTAAAACAAGAATTTTTTAAAATGAGAGAACTAAAAAATAATTATAAAATCTGAATGAGTAATAGAAGAAAAAAAGAGAGTAGGGGAAGAAATAAGAGCTATAGAAGAAAGATATGAAAGGGAAATAATTGATTAAAGTGACACACAAAACTTTAACTTCCCTCTGTCTGTCAAAAAAAAAAATAAATTCCCTAAAAATATGAATTGAGCAAACAGAAGATTATAACTCATAAGATATCAAGAACCAAAGATTGAGAGTTGGTATCTGCGAGGCACCAAAAAGTTAAATGACTTGTGGAAGTTAATAAGTAATAATTGGGGGAGCGGGGGAATCAGAGTAAAAGGACTTGGATTCAAATTCTAACTGCCACTCAGTAGCTCTTTGGCTTTAGGTTAATTATATTTCTTTACACCCCAGTTTCCTCCTCTATAAAATGAGAGAGCTGGACTGAATGGCCTCTAAATTATCTTTCATCTTTAAATCTATACCCTCATTATAACTAGCATATGTTAGAGGTAGGACATGAACCCAGAAACTTGATTCTAGGGTCATCCACTGAGCTAGTCTTTGTCTCCTACCAAGCCCTGGGAAAAATAAGGACCAAAATAAAATGTCTCAACTATCATAATTATCATATATCCAGAATTGAGAAGGATTTTAGCAGTCACTGAGACTCTCATTTCTTCTCAGGAAGAAGGGAAAAGATCAGGTCTCCCACTATCTTAGGAGCCATCTCCGGCAGTTCTAATCTATATTTGGTCACTAGACCCAGATGGCTCTGGAGGAAAAAATGAGGCTGGTGACTCGGTTCAGCCCTATTTCATTTAAATATAATTTATTTGCCAGTCATAGTGGTGAGGCATGAGAAATGAGGCTTAAGATTCCCTCACAGCAATGGGGTTTTTGCCAATCCACAGACTTTATGAAAGAATTCACAAACCCCAATGAATACAAGCTCAAGGTTTGTAGCAAGAATGGGTTTATTACACTAAGAAAACAGCTTTCTTAGTGGGCAAATTCCTGCTAGGACTTTTGCAAAAGTGGGTTTACATTGAGAAGCAACTCAGTGGGTATTCCTGATTAGGAATTAGCAGAGATGGGGCCTCTCCCAAAGGCCAGGAGGGTTTGAGACTCAGGACCATCCTTCCTCCAAAGATTAAAGGGAACAGAGTTTACATCAGAGTCTTTCTAACTCTTCCCCCTCAAAGATCAGGGGGACAGTTTACACCAATGGCATCATCTCCCTGATGTCATGGTCCCCTTTGAGAAGACAGAACAAAAAATCTCTGTGAGTAGTATTGGGAGCTGTCCCCCTGGAGACCCAACTGGAACTGGACAGTTGGACATTTTTTAATTGGTTTTATTGGGATTTTTTGACTATTAGGCCATTCTCTGGCCCATTCCTTACTTAGCCTTGATCATTAATTGGGCATTGCTTCAGTCAAACTGAGACCTATTGAACACCTTAGTTTAAAAAGGTCAAGGTCTCCCACTGCATCAGGGAGAAAATGAGGTTGGTGACTTTGCACAGCTCTCTTTCACTTCAATCCAACTCACTTACATGTCATTGCATCTTCTTCAAGAACTAAGGACAAACAACAACAACAGAGGAAGAAACTAAGGTCTAGGGAGGTTAGATTACTTTCCTGGGGTCATATTATAAATAAGTGGGAGAGTTGAGATTCAAATTTTTCAATCAAACAATAAATTTTATTAAATACCTACAATGAACTAGGTTAGCAGATAGAGTGCCAGGATTGGGGTCAGGAAATCCTGACTACCTCTGTGACCCTGGGCAAGTCACTTTGTTAAGGTTGGGAAGGGGATGGACCTGTGCTTTAAGAAGATCACCTTATTTATGAAAGGAGGACAGTTTATAGTAGGGCTAGATGAGGAAGATAGACCTATCAGCAGGTTATTGCAACAGTCCAAACATGACATGATAAGAGTTTGTACTAGAAGGTGGATAGGTCAGAGGAGAGAAAGAGGCATATACCAAATACTACAAAGGTAAAATCAAGAAGCCTTGACAATTGAATGGATATGGAGAGATAGTGAGAAATAATGAAGATGGATGAATATTTACAAAAACATAGATTGCCCAGATTAACAGAGAAATAAATAAATTACTTAAATAGTTGCATTTTTAAAAAAGAAATTGAACAAGCTATTAATCAACTCCCCAACAAAAAATCTCCTGTGCCAGACAGATTTACAAGTGAATTCTACCAAACATTTAAAGAACAATTAATTCCAATACTATGCAAACTATTTGGAAAAATAGGGAAAGAAAGCATCCTACCAAATTCCTTTTATGATTGATACAGGTATGTTGCTGATACTTAAACCAGGTAGGGTCAAAACAGAGAAAGAAAATTATAGACCAATTTCCCTAATGAATATTGATGCAAAAATCTTAAATAAAACATTTATGAGGAGTACAAGTTGATTCTTAATTTGGAAAACTAAGGGACTGGGAGGATGGTGTTGCCCTCTACAGTAATAGAGAAAGTAGAAGAATCTATGTGTACAAAAATGTTTGTAGCAGCTTTTTTTGTAGTGGCAAGAAACTGGAAAGTTTCTTGATGGTTGCCCATAAGTTGGAGAATGGCTAAAAAAGTTAAGGTATATGAATGTTAATGGAATATTAGTTTTATAAGAAACAATCAGAAGGATGATTTCAGAGAGGCCTGGAGAGACTTATATGAACTGATGCTAAGTAAAATAAGTAGAACCAGGAGAACATTGTACACAGCAACAGAAAGATTATACACTATGATCAATTCTGAAGGATGTGGCTCTTTTCAACAATGAAGTGATTTAGACCTAAGGGTCATCCAGGAGAACCAGGAGAGAGTACTATCCTAAAAATCTAATGAGAAGAGATTATTATGTATGAGAAAGTGATCAACAGTATCAACAGCTGCAGAAATGTCAAGGACAATGAAGACTGAGAAAATGTCATTTGATTTGGCAATTTAGAGCTCATTATTTTAAGTAGAAGAGAGCAATTTTGATGGAATTATAAAATTGGGAATCAGATTATTAAAGGGTTAAAAAAAGAACAAGAGGAGAGAAAATGGAGGCACCTATTGTAGTCAGCCTTTTAAAAAAATAATTTAGCTGTAAGAGGAGAAAAGATATAAAATGGTTACCAGGGGAAATGAGGGTGTATGTTTTTCTGAATGGGGAAAACATGTTATGTTTCTAGGAAGTAGGAAATGAGTCATTAGAGAGGAAGAGATTAAACATAAGTCAAATTTTGGGGATGACAGAGGGAGCAAATTGTTGGAGGAGATGGAATGGAATGGGATTACTGGGATGGAATGAGATCATTTGAACAAGTACAGGGGTCAACCTGCTAAGGCATAAAGTCACTCCATCATGTGAGATGAGGTGAAGGAAAAGAAAGCAGAGGACACCTGAGTGATGGGAGATGAGGAAGAAAAGGAAGCTTATTTATTTACTAACATTCGACTAGAGAAGGTCTGCCAAATTTTCAACCAGTCAGAGAAAAACTTTTCCTGTCCAAGTGAGACCCGCATCCCCAGGTCACTTCAGCCCCCTCCTTCATAGCCCCACCCACCTATCCTTCATCTGCCTAAATGACCCAGCAGGTGAAGTTCATCCGGCTCCCATTCAGGAGTAAGGCTGCTGCTAATGCATCCATCCTTCATGACTTGTGCTGCAGCACCACTTAGTGGCCACATCCCAAAATCACAATGATAATCAGCCTCGAAACATTTTGCTCATTGCTGGGTCAAGTTCACCCTACCCATGAAACAGTGCTGATTGATGCTGACATGAAAAATGTACAAGTACAGACAACTAATTCTCTCATTCTATCTCTATCTCTCCTCCCCTCCCCTCTCCTCTCTTCTCCTCCCCTCCCCTCCCCTTCCCTCCTCTTTCTCTCTCTCTCTCTCTCTCTCTCTGATACATGTTTGTATTCACATACATTATTTCATGTATAAATTCACCCATCAACAAACATTTAATGGACACTTTCTTATTGAACAAGTGGTTCCTGAGTATATAGGCTATAGGGGGTTAGGTTATAGGGTTAGGAGCTGGAGAAATGGCTCACTCCATTCCCCATTTGCAGATCTATCTAGTTTCAAGACCATGGAACAAGAATCTTATCAGTTACCTTTTAACTCAGCTTTATACAGGCAACATTTTCCCAACCCCTTTTAGTCTCCCCTTCTTTCTAATTAGAGAACTGAAGGGTAGAGTACTAAATTCCTCCCAAAATTTTCCTTTCTAGAAGATAGGATCTGGATTTTCCCATTCAATCCACTTTCTATCTGAAGTTGCATAGAACATGATACCTTCTGGGATCTCCTCACCACCACCCCTTTCAAACTTCCTTTTGTATATACTATATTCCCCCATTAGATTGCAAGCTCCTTCCCCCCCTCCCCCTTATTTGGATCTCCAGCACTTAGCACAGTGCCTGGGGTATAGTGGGTGCTTAATTAATATTTACTGAATTGAAATTAATTTAATTGAATCAAAGAATATGAGATGCAAGATGGGACAGTGAAAGGCCATTGATGCTGAGAGTTAGGAAACTTGGATTCTAGTATTAGACTTTTGTTGCAATATACAGGAGCCACTTGACAATGGCTGCTGGAGATCCAACCCAGACCTGCAGAATGGATCTCCCTGTGTGAGAGGATGATACAAGGAGACTGAGAGGCAGTTGCTGTTTTCTGACCTCTCTGACTGAGAGGCCATTGCGTCATCTGACCTCTCTCCTATTCCCTCTGCCTCCAATTTATCTCATTCTCAGTCTGCAACACCTGTGTCAGCAAAGGCTGCCCTGCAACTCCTTCAGATGCTATGATCCAGAGCTGTGGAGGCTCTCAGAGAATTGACCTGTCCCCCAACAGACTTTGATATTGAATTATGTGGTTTGGGGCAAGTAACCTATCTTCTCTCAAATCTTTTAGCATTCAAAGCTTATCTATCCCACTTCCTGCACACCCACATAACTTTTCAGTCCTCTTATGCCTTATTCTATGAAACATATTTTGAGATCCTACAGCAATGGCAAAAAACTAATAATAATAACAATAATTCTACCACACAACTCCAGAAATGTCTGCCATATGTGGAAATCTCTCTTATCCTTTCTTTGCTTCTTAGTTTCCCTAATTTTCTTCCAGTCCCCACAAAAATCCCATCTTTTTACAAGAAGCCTTTCCTGTCCCTTCCTCTTAACACTAATTCTTTCCCTCTGTTGATTATCTTCAATTTTTCTGTACTTATCCTGTTGGTGCAGCTGTTTACATGTTGTAAACATTACATTACACAGTAATCTCTTTGAGGGCAGGGACTATTTTTTGCCTTTATATACATAGAGCTTAGCACCATGCCTGGCACAAGGTAGGAACCTAATAAATATTTTGATAATAATAATAAATATATTATTAAATATAATAATAGTAATTAAATAATAATAAATAACTGACCTGGGCAGGTATGTGGCAAAATGGATAAAGTACCATGCCTTGAGTCAGGAAGACTCATTAAATCCAACTTCAGACACTTACTGTGGGACCCCAGGCAAGTCACTTAATCCTGTTTGCCTCAGTTTTCTCATCTGTAAAATGAGCTTGAGAAGGAAATGTCAAACTACTCCAATATCTTTGCCAAATAAACTTCACATGAGATCACAAAAAACTAGTCATAAGTGAACAGCAGCACTGACAAGTACTCAAGTTCTTCATCTACAAAATGAGGAGTTAGGACTAGGTCACAAATGAATGAATGAATATTTACGAAGTCTTTATTACATGTCATTGAGTGATTCATTTATTAAGTATATATTAAGCACCAACTATTTACAGAATATTATCCTAGATGTTGGGAAAGGATTAAAAAATGAAGATATAATCATAGCCGACACATTATACTTTTCAGACATCATCTCATTCAAACTTCACAACAACTCTGTGATACCAGATACTGTGATAGGTACCATAGCTGCAGGTCCCGGTGTGTGTTGGCATCACAAGGTACCACAGTGAACTCACAAGGCCACTAAGGGATATTTTCAGTTTTGAGGGAAATACAGTGGTCAAACATTGTGCAAACTACTAGTTTTAGGAAGAATTCACAATTTCAAAATTAGATCCCAATCCATTTCTTTTGATGGTGTCCTAGAATATTTAAGGTATGGTTTCTGTTTATTTCTACTTTCAGTTTTTCCAAAAGCTTCTTGAACTTTCTCATTTGCTAAATCAGATGTTTTCAGTGGCTGCGATGATAAAAGATATTGTGCAAAAATCAATAAAGAACAGGAAATGAGGGTGGCAATGTCCAATCTGATCCAAGATTTGAGAAGCTGTGCAGTGTCCAAGAGGCACACACATCCCATCACTAAGTAGTTGTGTTTATTTAGGAATGAAATAAAAACATTGTTTTCTTTCTATTTGTAGTTATTATTTTTTCAAATGAAGCAGCCAAGTGGTTCAGTGGATAAAGTGCCAGATCTTAAGTCAGAAAGAATCATCTTCCTCAATTCAAATCAGATCTCAGACATTTACTAGCTGTGTGACTCTGGGCAGGTTATGTAACCCTATTTGCCTCAGTTGCCTCATCAGTAAAATGAATTGGAAAAGGAGATAGTAATCACTCCTGTATCTTTGCCAAGAAAACTCCAGATGGAGCACAAAGAGTCTGATATGAATGAAACAACTGAACAACAACATTCTTACCAATGGCAACTGAGTTCTTATGACAACGAATACTTTTTTAAGAAAGAAAGAGAGGAAGGAAGGAAGAGGGAAGAAAGAAAGGAGGGAAGGGGAAGAAAGAAAGGAGGGAAGGGGAAGGAAGGAAGGAAGGAAGGAAGGAAGGAAGGAAGAAAGGAAGGAAGGAAGGAGGGAGGGAGGGAGGAAGGGAAGGAAAGAAGGGAGGAAGGGAAGGAAAGAAGGAGAGAGGAAGAGAGGGAAGGGAGGAAAGGAGGGAAGGGATGAAATAAGGAAGGGAGGAAAGAAGGGGAAGAAAGGGAGGGAGGGGAAGGAGGGAGGAAGAGAAAGAGGAAGGGAGAAAGGAAGGGAGAAAGGAAGGGAAGAAGGAAGGAAGGGAGAAAGGAAGGGAAGAAGGAAGGAAGGGAAAGAGGAAGGGAGGGAAGGAGGAGGGAGGGATAGAGGAAGGAAGGGAGAGAAGGAAAGAAAGGAGAAAGGGAGAGAGGGAAAGAAGGGAGAGAAGGAAAGAAGGGAGGAAGGGAGAGAGGGAGGAATAGGAGAGGAGAGGGGAGGAGAGGAGAGAAGGGAGAGAGGGCAGGGGAGGGAAGGGGAGGGAAGGAGAGGGAAAGGAAAAAATACTAATAGCACTTACCTCCCAGGGCTGTTGTGTGGATCAAAATTAGATCATCTACATAAAGTACTTAGAAAAGGTCTGACACATAATAGGCATATATAAATGTAAGTTTATGATGATGTGCTGAGAGAAAATTTCATTACCACATAAAAAAAGCCTTATGACAGAGGCAGCATTTGAGTTGCACCTTTAAGGATGGACTGGAATTCAGCAGATAAGGAAAGGGAAGGGTATATTTTAGAGCCAAAAATAGTTCACTCTGACTAGAGCACAAAATGCCTGTAAGACACTGATAAGAGATCATACTGGAAAAGTAGAGTGGCAACAGATTGTATGGGGAATGCCAGGAAAATAAATTTGAATTTTCCTCAAAAAGTAATAGTGAACTTTTTCAATGCATCGATCATGCTGATTTTTTTTTCCTCTCTGGCACAATACCCTTTGGTTAGATGGGATGATTTCTGGGAAGCAGAGGAAAAGGAAAACATGGATACTAGGATGAGGTAAGAAAAAGAAAACACACATTTAAAACATTTTTAAAGAATGAACCAAGCATAAATACCTCACACACACACACACACAGAGCTACTGAAGATTTCTGAGCATAGGAGAAACATGCCCAGGTAACATTTATAAAAGTACTGTTCTCACTGTATAAATGACCATTTGGAGAGAAGTGAGAGTGCCTGTTCAAAGGCTATTGCAATAATCCAACCAGATGATAATGAAGATGCTTATTAGTGTAGATGTTGTAAGGTAGAGAGAATATACACTTCTTAATGTAGAAGTTTTTTAATTGTAACAGAATTTTGTAATTGAATGAAGAAAGAAGGAGCCAAGATAACTTCAAGATGTTTGACAAACCCAAAGACCCCAGCTCTTGGGATAAGAACTTACTATTTGACAAAAATTGCTGGGAAAATTAGAAACTAATATGGCAGAAACTAGGCATTGATCCACACTTAACACCGTACACCAAGATAAGGTCAAAATGGGTTCATGACCTAGGCATAAAGAATGAGATTATAAATAAATTAGAGGAACACAGGATAGTTTACCTCTCAGACCTGTGGAAGAGGAAGGAATTTATGACCAAAGAAGAACTAGAGATCATTACTGATCACAAAATAGAAAATTTCGACTATACCAAAGTGAAAAGTTTTTGTACAAACAAAACTAAGGCAGACAAGATTAGAAGGGAAGAAATAAACTGGGAAAATATTTTTACAGTCAAAGGTTCTGATAAAGGCCTCATTTCCAAAATATATAGAGAATTGACTCTAATTTATAAAAAAATCAAGCCATTCTCCAATTGATAAATGGTCAAAGGATATGAACAGACAATTCTCAGATGAAGAAATTGAAACTATTTCTAGCCATATGAAAAGATGCTCCAAGTCATTATTAATCAGAGAAATGCAAATTAAGACAACTCTGAGATACCACTACACACCTGTCAGACTGGCTAGAATGACAAGGAAAGATAATGCAGAATGTTGGAGGGGATGTGGAAAAACTGGGACATTGATACATTGTTGGTGGAATTGTGAATATATCCAACTATTCTGGATAGCAATTTGGAACTATGCTCAAAAAGTTATCAAACTGTGCATACCCTTTGATCCAGCAGTGTTACTACTGGGCTTATATCCCAAAGAGATCATAAAGAAGGGAAAGGGACCTGTATGTGTAAGAATGTTTGTGGAGCCCTTTTTGTAGTGGCCAGAAATTGGAAACTGAGTGGATGCCCATCAATTGGAGAATGGCTGAATAAATTGTGGTATATGAATATTATGGAATATTATTGTTCTGTAAGAAATGACCAATAGAATGATTTCAGAAAGGCCTGGAGAGACTTACACGAACTGATGCTGAGTGAAACGAGCAGGGCCAAGAGATCATTATATACTTCAACAACAATAATATATGATGACCAGTTCTAATGGACCTGGCCATCCTCAGCAAGGAGATCAACCAAATCATTTCCAATGGAGCAGTAATGAACTGAACCAGCTACGCCCAGAGAAAGAACTCTGGGAGATGACTAAAAACCATTACATTGAAGTCCCAATCCCTATATTTTTGCCCACCTGCATTTTGGTTTTCCTTCACAGGCTAATTGTACAATATTTCAGAGTCTGATTCTTTTTGTACAGCAAAATAACGTTTTGGTCATGTATACTTATTGTGTATTTAATTTATATTTTAATATATTTAACATCTACTGGTCATCCTGCCATCTGGGGGAGGGGGAAGGGGGGAGGGGGAAGGAGGGGAAAAATTGGAACAAAAGGTTTGGCAATAGTCAATGCTGTAAAGTTACCCATACATATAACCTGTAAATAAAAGGCTATTAAATAAAAAAAATGAAAAAAAAAGATAACTTTCAAGAGAAAGAGTAAAATGGTTTTGCAACAGGTATAATAAAGTCAGAAGGAAAAGGAGATTTAAGGAGAAAAATGAGCTTGGTTATTAACATATTACATTTGAAATAAAAGTGAACCATGCAGTAAGAAATGTCTGATAGGCATTTAGAAATGTGGCTCTGGATTTTGAGAGAGATCAGGGCTGGATATTTGGGGACCATGTACATTAAAATGATAGTTGAAGCAATGGAATTGCAAAGAATGAAACATCAAGAGTCCCAAGAAAGAAACATCAAGACTTTGGAAAAATTCATAAAAAGAGGAAGGGGTTAGGAAGAAGATAAGGAGAAAAAGAGGAAAAGGAGAACTTGTTAGAGAGAGTAGGAAAATCAAGAAATTAGACTATCAAAGAAAAAGTACCTAATTGGAGCAAGTGATCAGTAGTGACAAAGATTGCAAAGAACTCAAGGAAAATGTGGACTGAAATAAGGCCATTGGTGATCTTTGGAACAGTAATTTCTAATAATGTGGAGAATGGAGGTGGCAAAGTCAGATTATAAGGAATTGAGAGAAAAGTGGGTAGTATGAAAACAGAAGCATTGAATAGAGACAACTTTTTTCACTACTTTAGTAGTGAAAGAGAAAAGAAATGGAATGGTAACTGAGTGAATGAGAGAAAAATCAAGGAAACATTGGAAACTATATTTGCATGTATTTTGAAAATAAAAAAAACTATTATTAAAAAAAACCTTTTTAAAAAAACAAATCAAGGGAGGTATTTTTAAATATAAAGCTTCATAATGCTCTATAGAGACATATCCTCTCAAAACCATAGCTCATGAGCTTCCACCACTCTCTTTAGTAGTCAGCCAGAGATTTATGAGGTTTAGATTTGGGGTACCCAAATGAAATTAGGATTTCTGATGGTCATGGAGTTAAATGAGATCTAGTGGAAGGTTCGGGGTTCAGGGAGTCAAATGGAGCTCCCCTGCAACCCCTCAGAATTCAGCACAAGGGTAGAGAGTTAAATGAGGTCTAATGATGGCACAAGGAGTTCTCTGTAAAGGAATTTACATTCCTGAAAACCTAGATTGATAAAAGAGGTTTACTATGGGGATTTGAAGTAAGGTTAAAGTCTAGTTAGGAAAAGGTGTTAGGTAAAAAGAAGAGGGCAGTGGAAACAATATTCCAGTGGGCAGAAGCTCCTTGGGGTGCCAAGCATGGTGCTAGCATGTTTGGAACCTCTGCAAAGAGAGGATTTTAGTTGGGCTTTTTTTTATAATGAGAGATTTAGCTAAAGGGGCCCATGGGTGAAGTCCCAAGTTGGCTGAGATCCGGTGGGAGCTGGGACAATCCCGGATTTCCTATTGGAATTTAAAGGGGTTCTTTTGACCAGGATTTGTGAATCAAAGGTCCTAGCTTCTTGAATTGATAATGCGTCAGCCAGGACGACTGCGAGCAATCTGAATCACAAATCAATCAGAAAGGATCACAAATCAGTTTTTTATAGGGATGTGCTTCAAGACCACAATTAGTTCAAAGGCTTTAGTGAAATGATGAAGTACCAATAAAACATTTCTCTCATAAATCTAAGGTCACTCTCTCACAAATACACCCACCAATAGTGGGGGGAAATGTACAGATTTAGGAAAGATATGTGGAGAGGCTCACGTGTAGAAATACATACATCCAGAGGGTATCTCATGCCTCTAATACTCAAGGCTGTTGAAGTTTTCTGGTAATGTGACACTGGCTCCTGCTGGGCTGGCCCCTTGCAGGGCTCCAGGAAACACACTATATTAGACAACTAGTCCCTTAGAATCTCTTCTAGACTCAGTTCTGCTGGAAACTACTCTTCTAGGTGAGAAGTCTTTCCATACAACATTTAGACTGGACAGGACAGACCTCTACTGCTGTTTCCAGCTTTAGGTTTCAACTAAAGCTTTTAGCTATAGGGGAATCTCCTTTAGCTCAAAGCCAAAAGCTATTTTTATGTTTTCAGACAAGCAATATAGCCAGCCAAGACCTCCAAAAAAATTTCTCTAAAGAAAAAAAAAAACCCTTAGTTTTCCCCCCTTTTTAGAGTGTGGGGACTCTCATTTCCACTTCAGGAAATTCTAAGCCCCAGGCTCTAAACTCTTTAGAACAAAGAGCAGAGACACTTTTAACTAAGTAGTTAGTTCCCTCAGGCTTAAGTCTATTTTTTCTTTGGCCCAAACTTCTGGGTCACTTGGAAGGTCCCATGAGATGATCTGAGCTCTGTCTCAAAGTAAGCATTACCCACACCTTCTGAATTTAATCTTGAAGGCAGACATAGTCCAATAAACTACCAAAGAGCTGTGCAGTTCAGAATCTTCCAGTTTTCCATTCCTAAACCTCTTTCATTTTGTCATTTAGATGAGTAGAAAGAGAAAGAAAAAGAAGCAAGAAATGAAAACCTAGGGGTCAAGCTCAACTCTTCTAGCAGTCCAGTCAATTTCTGGTCCTTTCATATGCTGATGTGATTGGTCAAAGACTAAAGGGATTTGGGGCTTACTTTAGGATGAGGGAGATCTAAGCATGGTTTTGGACAGTAGTGGGTTAGTGAATGTTTAACAACCTGCTTAGAGGAAGAAAGAAATATGGTAGACATGCTTTTAAATTTAATCTATATTATTATTTTCTCCATTACTTCAAATCCAGATGATCAACAGTGCAACAAATTCAGCCCTGATTGGTAGCTTGAAGTTTCCAAGATTTAGCTATTCTTACTGAAAACTTAACTATTGGATCTCACAAGCCAGTATGAATTGTCTATAGCATACCTCTTCATATGGGAAAGAGCCAGGGGAAGGGAAGAAATTGAAGAGGATTCAGATTTGGAATTGAAGTTAAATCAAACACTCATAGACCAAATGATAAGTGGTAGCTGATGTGGTTGGGGTAGCAATATCCCAATTCAAAATAAATATGTAACAAATTCACAATAGCCATTCTCTTTGGCAAAAAGTAGATTTACTTAGGGGAAGATGTTACAGACAAAATGAAGGGATATAATAGACATCAAGAATGGTAAATATGAAATAGAGCTGGGAGAGCATATAGTTTAAACTAACCAGAATTAACCAGGGTAAGGAGAAAAATGCCATTAGAGGAAAGGGACTATGAGGACAAAGCTCCTCATGTGTAGCTCCTAGGGAGGATATAGCAATAAATGATGGGGGTGAACCCGAAACTGTCCAAATGATAGGGGTGAAGCCTGAAACTCTCCTCTGACAGAGATCTACCCTTCAGGGCAATTAAGTGGTCTCATTAGTTGGAGATCTGGCCAGCAATGTGGTCACACACTTTATTGAATTGAAGATTAGTCTGGAACCACTCCCAGTAACTCAAACTTTTAAAATAAGTGATCTCTTTTCTATTAGAGACCTAAGCCTGGGGATTATCAACAATTGAGGGATTCACATTAAATTTTGAATGGAAGCCCTAGCCTCAGACTGCTAATAAAAGACAACTCTGAACTCTAAATCTTTGCAGAAGTCCGAAACAGGATTATGCTTTGCCAAAAAAGCTCTCTTTTTGGCAAAGCTGCCTGGCAGGACTCTTGCCCACTGTAAAGATATTCTCTTCTCAGTGTTAACCTTTGTTATTTCCCTGACTGGATTCTACCCACTGAGAAGTCTGTCTTCATAGCAAAGCTAGCTTCTCAGTGCCAATAAAATTCCCTTTTGCCTCAGATTTTCAGGAATGCAAATTCTTTTGTATTGGACCTGCTAACCAGAGGGGATTCCTCACCTCAATTGTCACACCTTTTCACTACCACTAGCACCTCATCATAACCATAAAGCTGTCCAGCCTTGGGAATGCCACAAATAATGCTGGCTGTCAGATAACAATTTGTTGGTCGGGAATAACAAAGTTTCTTAGACAATTTAAACCATGGAATTCAATTGTGGGGTGCCACTCCACCTCCAAACCCTAGAATTCAATATTCTTTAACTCTACCTCTAAGGCCACTCCTCAGTTCTATCTTTAAACCATAAAATTAGCATATCACTGACTTGAAGTACCTGATCTTTCTTTTTCCTATAAATTTATCTTCTTGCTTCTGGTTTTTTGCTAAATTCTTTTGGAACATAGCCTCCCTAAATTTTTGCCCCTTAATTTGGAGACAAACAGTTGGTGAATTCATTCACTACACTCACTACACCAACCTGGGACCCTAATATTGTTGGGGTGTCTTCCATCTCACAAAGACAGAGTGAAAGTAAACTAATAGTGAGTTTAGCCTGAAAACAACTTATCAAAGATCTTCATCATAACCAAATTTTCTATAAGAGAAATATAGCCTAGGGGAGGGGTCAGGAGCTAGATGGAAAGCAATTGAATAGATTTTAGACCTAGCTAAAGATATGCTAAACAATATCTCAAAAGTTAAAGATGCACAGTGATTTGTGGGATAGACAAAGGAGTTCCAATTTCACAATCGTTATATTCAAACAGGATATTGTTATTGGAATTGGTTATATCTGATAATATCCAGATGCGCTTCCTCCTGACAGGAGAAGATGATATACAATTCGCACCAGTAATTAAATGGCAGAGTGTATAGAAAGAAGCCAGAGAGACTTCAGTTCAAATCTGACCTGAGACATTAGCTGTGTGATACTATAAACAAATCCCTTAACTCTTCAATTTCCTCAACTGTAAAATGAGTATCATAAACATTGAAGAAAACAATTTTATTAAACAATAGCATGAAAAGGATATTGGTAAAGATACAACATTGATTCAGTAGGATACAGATCTCCTTGGACCTCTACATTAGACATGATTAGCAAGCTAACTGCAAGGGTAATAGAAAACCCATTAAACCTGAGGACCTCAACATTACAAGGCTTTTTTGCCTTCTTGTTGTTCAGTCATTTTTCAGTCTTGACTGATTCTTCATGATCCTATTGGGGGTTTTCTTGGTAGAGAAACTAGAGTGGTTTTGAAGTACCACTCCAACATTTAAACTAACCCTTACCTAACTCTGGAAGCTCAGATAATTTAAAGTACAGCAAAAATCCTGGGACCTGAAAGGAAAACTGCTATTTTACCATAGCCTGCATGACTTAACTCACCTGTTCCATGCAAAAGAACCCTAATTAATTAGTCTCCATCCCTCATGCACCCCTTGTGCACAATGGATAAGCACAAACTTGGCATCCTATGCCAAATCTCCCTACAGGCACACTTGTTGACCCCTTGCAGAAAGCTCCCCCTTCTCTTAGGCTACAAGAGGTTGATTTTCAATCAGCCCCCTCCTTTGTTAACTCCCAGGAACATCTTGGACCTCATAAGACCTAAGTGCATTCTGATAATCCCCAGATAAGGAACTAAGGCTGGCTTTTTGCTTCTGTACAACTATTGTTTATGGTTATAAGGATCCTCCCCATCATGATGGAGATCTGGCCAGCAATGTGGTCATACATTCTACTGAGTTGAAGATTAGTCTGGGACCACTCCCAGTAATTCAAACTTTTAAAATAAGTGATCTCTTTTCTATTAGAGACCTAAGCCCGGGGATTCATCATAGTTCTTGCTACTTATAAGCTAGATGCTCCCTCCATTAAGACCTATTCAGAGGACCAGGAGATCATTATATACTTCAACAACAATACTATATGATGACCAGTTTTGATGGACCTGGCCATCCTCAGCAAGGAGATCAACCAAATCATTTCCAATGGAGCAGTAATGAACTGAACTAGCAACGCCCAGAGAAAGAACTCTGGGAGATGACTAAAAACCATTACATTGAAGTCCCAATCCCTATATTTATGCCCACCTGCATTTTTTGTTTCCTTCACATGCTAATTGTACAATATTTCAGAGTCTGATTCTTTTTGTACATCAAAATAACGGTTTGGTCATGTATAATTATTGTGTATCTAATTTATATTTTAATATATTTAACATCTACTGGTCATCCTGCCATCTGGGGGAGGGGGTGGGGAGTAAGAGGTGAAAAATTGGAACAAGAGGTTTGGCAATTGTTAATGCTGTAAAGTTACCTATACATATAACCTGTAAATAAAAGGCTATTAAAAAAAAAAAAAAAAAAAAAAAAAGACCTACTCAGATCCCCCTTGCAGCCACACTCACATTTCAATAATAATTCAATAATACTAAATCTCCACATCAAATTCCTGATGGGTCTTATCTTGCATCTGTTTCATCACAACCGTTTGCCATTTCCTTCTAGACTCATTTTATGGATGAAGAAATTGAGGCAAACAGGGTTAAGTGACTTGTCCAGAGTCACACAGCTAGTAAGTGTTAAGTGAATAAGTCTGATAAGGTACAGCTTCTAAGGGAAAAACAGCAGTAATCCTGAGATCTCCTGACTTTAAGAGTGCCGTTGTTCTAACAATTTGTCAATGATCCTAAAATCTCCTGGGCTTAGAAATATAATAATATAGTTATATATTTCTTCCTCTGGAATTTAAGGAAGACATGTAAGTAATCCTGAGATCCTGTGACCTTAAGTTGCTATTATTCTAACAATCTGTCTGTCAATGATTCTAAAGTTTTCTGGCCTTAAGATAATCCTACAGACATTGCTGACTGTCAAATAGATCATCTGTTGGTCAGTGATAACCAAGTTCCCGAGACAATAGTAACAGACCATCCCTCAAACTTACCTGTAATGCCATAAAATTAGCAAATAAGCAACATGAAGTTCTGGTCTTGTTTGGTCCCATAAATTTGTCTTCTTTCTCCTGGTTCTTTATTAAATGCTTTTGGAATTTGGCCCGCTTCAATTGCTGTTACAATTATAAACTTTGCCCCTTGACTTGGAGATAAGTTCAAGCCTGCAAATTTTTTGAGACACCTTGAGATACCTCTGGGGTCTGCAATCCCAACCTTTTAGGATTTCCTTTTTGAATATCAACATTTGGTGGCACATATGGGGAGAGTCTGGCTTCCCCTGGCTTCATCTCCTCCTTGTCAAGGCAAGCCCCCTATTCTTTTCTCCCTCAATCCTATAGCTAGGACACCCAAGCAACTGAGAGAAGGCTCATCTGGATCATCTTGAGCTTCATACTCAGCTGATTTTCCTTGAGTATGGAGGCCCAGACTTGGAAATTCTTGAAATTCTCAGCAAACTAATCTTTGCCACTGTTTCCCTCTTTCTGGGATTCCATAGGAGGACGCAATGTAATATGTAGGATGGTTATTGGCAAAGAACTAGCCTCTGCCATCTTTTTTACATCTTTCATTGGAAGAGAAATTTTATGGTTTCTAGCAAAAACGGGACAGTCCTCTTCCATGATATGTTTGTCCATGTCTGAGTCTTTGGGCAAAATGTCTATGTCATGTTTTCTTTGCGAGTTAGATTTTGTTACCTGGAAAGATTTAAAATGCAGCCAGCAAGAAGAAAAAAGAAAATTTTCTATGCTGTAGTTAGAACACTGGGAAAGATTTCTTAACATCCTTGACTCCCACCTTAAAGAGGTAAAAGTCAGGCTTTTTTAAAAACCTGACTTTCCTGTAGGCCCCAGCTCTAGCCAAGCTGGGGGCTACAGAAATAAATTTAATTTAATTTAATTATTAAAATTAATTAAAATTATAGAATTGCTAAAATAATATCTTAGCAAATTCTTAAGGTTTTCAAAACAATGATTAAGAAGTTTTGCAATTAGTTATTTTAAGACTGGAAGAAAAACTTCCTGAGACATTGGGAATAATTTTAGGAATTCTGAAGGAAAAAAAAAAAAACTGGGCAAACAGCAACTTATTGCAAACCCTTCCTTGACTTCTATTTTTTCCGGAGTCCCTTCTGCTTCATTGGGAAATCATCCCAGAAGGTATTAAGGGACCCACTCTGAAACCCTGATTACTCAGCATGCTTCTTTCCCCAGAGTCCTGAGAGCATCTCATTTGGGGGGATTGCTAACAACATTGATATAGCCCAAATCCCTCTGTTTGCTAACCCTTCTCATTTCAGATCAGATTAAGAAAAAAGAATGCTAAAGAACTGTAGGGAAATTCAAATTCTGCCTCACTTGTAGACACAGGGAAGCAGAAACACCTGAAGGGACCCCACAAAACCTTGCCCAAACACCTCCGTAATCCAGCTTGAGAGAATGGGTTTGGAGTGGGGGGTCAGGCCCCATAATCAGCATTCCCCTGAGCCCTGGCACCTGAATACTGGCATCAGTCACCTGCCTTCAGAAGGTTTTGTCCAGCTACTGCCTGGAAAGAATCCGGGTGCCCCTGGCAGCACCTAGCATGATAGTGTGAGATGAGAAAGCCAGTCATGCTCTGCATTTGATAAACCCATCATTTTCTGTTTCAGCTGTACATATGTATTAGCTATGTAATTTGTGGCAAATTATTTTATCGCTGCCTAATTTTCTGATTTGTAAAAAGAAATAAAAAGGATTATTGTTGCCAAGATCACATGATTGCAAATATGCTTAGCATAAAACAAATCTATATGAATGTTCAGTTTTATTGGACATAATTGCTTCATATTTGATAACTTTACATAGGTTTTTAGATGTGACCAACATACAATGCCAATGTTGAGACAAATGACTTTTTTTATATGTGTAAAGTAATTTAGAAGCAAATTCAACTAAATTAAGTCCTCCCTGGGACCAGGAGAATAGTGCATAAAGGAAAAAGAGTCTCTTTCTTCCCTTTTCTCTTCTTCCCTAACTGCAGCAAGGGTACAAGGAGGAAAGGGTTAAATTTGTTCAGCTTAGTGAAACTTTTTATTTGAGATATGATAGTAAAAGCAATTTTAAAGGAGCTCTACTCAAAGTCCACTGAAAGGATATGTAAATTGTAATCTATTTGCAAAATAGCAATGTTAATAGCAGATTTAAGAGTTTGGGAACTTCAGGAAAACAGAAAAGCAGTTTACTGCTGCTTTAAAAACTCTGGCAACAGCCTGTTTTTGAGTTATCAAGAGTCAGACTTCTGAGGCCCTGTCAGTAAAAACTGGCTCTTTCCTGGCTCACAAAAGAGAAATAGTTTGTGTGTCTGGGAAGATAACCAAATGGCAATTCAGTTTGTCTGGAACATTTAATTAGAATTTAGGGAATCTCGTGAACTAAAGTCAAATTTAAAATCTATTCTATCTCAGTTTTAAGAATTGTCTTATTTTCCTTCTAAAACAAAAGAGAAACTTATTTAAGGGAAGGGGGAAACTGAAATCCTCTCTGAGAACCTTCTAAAGCTGCAACAACTTGAGGACAGAATAAAATAAACTAAAAGAAGGTGGAAACCGTATTTAGCCTTGTAATCCCATTTTATAATGTTTTGTAAATGTGATTTAGGGAATTCACCTTTGCTAGAAAATTGAGAGGAAATTATAGCTAAGACTATTGGGCTATTAGGAAAATTCTAAACTAAGAATTTAGCTAAGTTAAACTAAGCTATTTGGAATTATTGTCATCATGTTAACCCTAAAAAACTGGTAATTGTTGTGTGTGGAATAAGAGGGATAAAGTGAAAGCCTTATCAGTTCACTTTCAAGTATGAGGATATGCAGCACCTTTTTCCCCCTTTCATAGAGTGGGAGGGGGTGGTATTAAACAGCCCAGCCCATGAAAACACTAATAATAGGTGGGATGGGCAACAGCAAGCTCAGCTCTTTCTCTGGGGTCTCCGTCAACTCCCCTTAATTTGTAAGCTTGCCAGTTTTCTTGAAATCATCAGGGTAAGCAAGGTCATCAGCTCTGAGAAATGAGCCTGTTTAGGATGTATAGTTCTAAACAAGGAATGTCTTTACTAAGAATCTATAAAGCTTATTTAATAATTGGTCCTTGCTCTAGAATGAGTTTAAATAAAATCTCCTAAGTGTGTAAGTCCTGATAAACTCTGTATCTAGCCTTAAACTATGTATTAGTAGAATTTGCTATTAGAGATAAAATTTCTTGGGACTATAACTGATATTCTTTTGAGTTTTGAATTTGATATGATTGTGTGATGGATCATAAAGTCAAACTTAATGATCCACCAGGCAATCATTTGAGAGAAATGCCATGTTACTCAGAGGGATGCCTTCCTGAATTGTCCTAGGTGGACGTCTTATATGGGCAAGAGCTGGGAGGACAACCTTCGTCTCTGCTCAAGGTTGGCTCCTTCTGACTCAGTTTCCTAGTTCTATTTCTTTGCTTCCCATCTGATTATTCCTGAGTCTGGCTATGAGGTGGAATTGTTACTGCATTATTGGTTGTCAAACAGAGCTAAGGATGCTTCATCCTGTCTTGTATGTGCTCTCAGGCTAAAGCCTGAAAGACCCGTTTTGATGCTATTGTAATCATGGCTGGATTTTATAGACTTCTTAAAGAAATTTGGTGTCTCTGGGGAGATCCTTCTGCCTTAGAGCAGTGGCTGCCACAGCCCTTCTAATCGAGGAAGCCTCCAGGCTCACCATAGGCCAACCACTGGAGGTTCTAACTCCCCACTGGGTTCAGAGCATGTTGGAACATCAGTGGCTTGCTAATGGGAGGCTTACCAGGTTTTCAGGCTCTCCCATTAAGACACCCTTAATATGAAAATGTACCACACTCTCAACCCTGCTCCTCTGCTGCCTGACAGCACTCAGTCAGGAGACATCATTGATAATTGTGAAGAGGCTTTAGATTTTGTCTACTTCAGTCCATGTGATTTGAGGGACATTCCTCTCACAGCTCAAACAGTGAATGGTTTACTGATTGGTCTAGTTTTCTTGAAAACAGGAAAAGGAAGGCAGGATACTCTGTAATGAGTCTCAAATAGCAATTTGGAGGCTAAACTGCTCTCCTCCTGCAATCTCTGCTCATAGAACCAACTCATTGCCTTCATCGGGGCTTTAGAATTGGGGAAAGGCCCTGCAATCCCTTGTGAGAAATCCTAAATGGGCTGTTAAATGCCCCCCTCTCCCAAAACCAAATAGAAGAAGGGTACATGCCCAGAGGAGGACTGGCAAGTATATTTTGTACATATGGCCCCTTGTAGGGGCTTCAAACTGCTTTTGGTTTTTCTTGATACCTTTATTAATTGGATAAAAGTCTTCCTTTGCAAGACTGAAAAGGATCAGTTTTTGATAAAAGAAATCACCTCCTTTTGGTCTGCCTGACTCTTTACAGAGCTACACTGGGCCAACCTTCATTTCTCAAATAACCCAAGCTGTGACTGAGGTACTTAAGATTAATTATCATCTCCACCCTGTCTATCATCCTCTCTATCCAATGCTTAACACTTTCAAATATTATGGTGCTTGCATCCCAGACCACCTGAGCACTCCTCTCACTGTGTATGTAGCCACTACTCCCATTGCCTCTACTCCTTTGAGAAGAAAAAAAGTAGGGATTTGGAGGAAATGTTCTTTGGTATTTATCCTGGGAAAAGTTGTCAGGATGTGAGACATTCATGATAGTCATTCTACCCTCCCCCAAGTTTTCTTCTGGGAGAGGTTTCTGAGGTTACTGCTCCTAGTAACCCCTATACTAACTCCACTTTTGTTTATTCTGGGGTTTTTACTCATTTTTGCCATGTGAAATTTTAATCTACTTGTGAGAATTGCTTCTTCCAGACTCTAAGCCATGAAATTCCAACTACTTAGTCAACCTGAATATCACCTGATAGCTGATTCTGCCACTCAGCACCCCTTGGATGCTGCTGCTGCCACCTTCAAGTCATGTGTCTCCCCCTCAGTCTGGACCCCACTAGGTAGGACCAGCTCTACATCCCTTGTCAGCCTCAAGCAGCTTCAGATGATGTGATCTTTTCCCCTTTATCCCAAATGAATTTGGACTTCAAAATGCTTGAGAGGGAATAACAGAGCACAGTTTCTAGGGGAAATATAGCAATAATCCTGTGGTCCTCTGAGTTTCAATTGCTATTGTTTTAACTGTCTGTCAATGATTCTAAAATCTTCTGGTCTTAAAAGTCCTAGAAACACTGCTGATGGTCAGACAGATATGCTAGCCAGTGACCACCAAATTCCTGAGACAATAGTGAATAGACCACCCTTCAAACCTACCTGTAAGCCATAAAATTAGCAGATAAGTAACATGAAGCTTTGGTCTCTCTAATAAATTTGTCTTCTTTCTTCGGGTTCTTTGAAACTTAGCCCACTTTAACTGGCATTACAATTAAAAACTTTGCCCCTTGATGTGGAGATAGGTTCAAGCCTGCACATTTTTTGAAACACTTCAAAATACCAGTCTGCAATCCCAATATTTTGGGGTTTGTTTTTTGAACACCATATTTGAAGTCATGTCTTCCTGCTACTATGCCATTTAGCTACCCCTAACCACCCTTTTAATTCCTTAGGCTATCAATAATTTGGGTCTCAGTTTTCTGAACCAATTAAGCCTCAAGGAAGATTACATTGCCATTAAAGAGAAAAAATAAACCTCTCTCAAATAAGAATTTCAAATCTTCTTCCTAGATATCCTGACTAGATTAGCAGGGATTGCTCCTATCTTAAATTAAGAGATGTGCCTAATTGTGATGAGCAGAAGGCACTGATAGAGATCAGTTTAACTCCATGGTCCCACCAACCTCTGGAGAGGTCCTCTTGTCTGAAATCTAAGTTATGTCAAACCCCTGAGACCCACCCTCTGTAGAGATCTCCAGCAGTCTCGCCTTGCCATGCCCTGTCGGAAATCTCAGTCATGTTCCTGAGGTTAAATTTTCCTATAAAATATACTTATGAGCTATCCCATGGCTGCTGCCTTCCTTTGAGTCAGTCTGCCACCGCACTCTGTCTTGTGTTGTCTTTCTCCTTCCCTTCCCCCATGCCATGTGGTCTCTCCTGTTCCCCAATCCCACTTCTCATAGCTAGCTAACTCTTTTGGAATACTATGTTCCTTTCAGGAACTTGTCTTTTATATGCTCTCCCAAGTCTATTTCATATTTATCATTTCTGTTGTCTATTTTTTGTCTGTATTTTGTCTGTAACCTATTCCCCTAAATAAATTTACTTTTTGCCAAAGAGAACGGGCAATGTGAATTCTTCACATGATTGAACCCCAATTTTTGGTGCCTACATCATCTGGTGTCTACATTACTGATATCATTTTGGTCCTTGAACGACATCATTTGGTGTCACATCATACACATCATCATTTGGTGCTCAAAATCCTTGGCCTTCTTCTTGACAAAAGGTAAGATATGCAAACTCCAATATTTTTCCTAATCTTCATCCAAAGTGGGGTGTCAACAGCTGGGAATCACTTTGCTTACTGGACACTTTGCAAAATGAATCTGAAAATGGGGGGATAAAATGCATATCCCCACTTCTCTATTCTTAAGGGCAGGACTTTGGGTATTTAGAGGTGTTTGAGTCCCCAGTGTGACAGAGAGAACTAATATCTGTCTAAGATTTTTAAAAAATGGGTTTTCTCTGTATTGTTCCTGTCTCTGTGCTTGCATTTTTGTTGTGTTTTGCTACTTCCAGTTTGCCTTGTCTTTGCAATTCAAACTAATCTCAACTTTTCCTAAGTTAAGCTTCTCTCCTTGGAGATGAGATTTCAGGTCCAAAACTGTCCTAATCATATCACAGCTTTGATTAAAGATTTCTGCAGCTTTTGGTTATGTCCAGCCTCTCCGATGTATGGTAGGTTCTCCCAAATCCTCTCCTCAAATTCTGGAGTCAGCTTCAATTTCTCTCTAGATGGGAACCTCTTGTATCCCCAACTTCATGAGTTCTGAAATCCTCTTGGGATCCCAAATATATAGAAGGGTGTGACCCTTTCAGCTTCTCCTCAAGGGATACTTTCCTACCTTCTCTTTCTAGACAGAGACTGCCTCCAAGTGGCTTTGGGAAATCTGGGGACCTTTTGTACCTTAAGATCTTTCCCCTTTCTTTAAATTGAGGAAAATGGGACAAAATTGTATCCAATAAATAAATTGTTCCATTGGTAAAAAACTGTTTCTTCTTGCAAAAACTTTTGTAACTAATTTATATCGAATGAAGAAAGATATAAGTAATCTTGTGTATATTCAAATATTTTGCACTAATAGGTAATGCTATAGAAACATCATAAATATTTTTCTTTTAAGATTCTGAAAAAAAAAAAAGATCTAATTCTAGTTAAAGTATTTTAAATTGATTTTCAATCATTCGGCTTAAATTTATTTAGAACTTACCCTAATTAAGCTGTGAATTTGGGATCCTTCATGTAACTTCTCCCCTTTCCACTGAAAATTGTGGTCCTCTTCCATAGATGAAGTAGCAGAGCCTTGAAATTGGCCAAGTGCTCTAGATCTGTGATCCTGCTTGGACAGTCTCATGTGCTCTGTGCTGACATTTGATGAAAAGTTATCCATTTTAAATTTAGGGGTTCTACTAAAACAGCAAATGCAGAATGTTAATGCAGTTGAAATTCCAGATTTTGTTATAGCTGAGTTCTCCCTTTAAAAAAGTAGCCATTTCTGATGCTTTAATATTGACTTTCTAAAATCATCATCATAATTATCATTAACAATTTAATTATCATTAAAATTGTCATTCTAAAATTATCCCTAAGAAATCAGAGCGACCATTCATTGTTGATGGTGATGCTGAATTATGAAAAATGATGTTACTAGGTCCTAAGTTTCCAGGACAAATCCTTGCCACATGGCCTTCTCTCTCCATTATGTAAGATGCATTTTAGTTGTAAAATATAAACTTTATCCACTTGAAGAACTATGCCCTTTTCCATCTTGAAGCAGCACTCTATCTTCTGGTGGAAGATAGAGTCTCTAGCCCTTGTCCCCAGAATTTCTGCTCCCCAAAAGATAGAAAAGATGATAAGGGATCACAGCCCAAGGTCTACTGTCTAGCCAAGGATTGTGGAGCAACTGAAACCTTTTTGCTTCTAATTTGTCTCCAAGAAAACTCCCCACTCTAACTTACTTTCCACATCTCTCTTTTACCACTTTGTAGGCAATTAGAATTGCTAGCTAATTGAATTGCTGATTTGATAGACCTTCAGTCTAGCCTCAAACCTGGCTGGCTTTGTCCTTAGCCTAAAGGTAAGGGGGTTCCCTCAATTTTAAGTCACATTCCTCCATGTAGTAAAGCTTTTTGGGGGGAGACACAATTTTTTTTCCTCCAAGGTTTGTTGATCCCTTAGCAAAACTGGGGGTTAGTGATAGGACTTAGTCAGGGGATGCTTGTGAATCAAGCCATTTCACCATTTTTTGGTGTACCATTTCTGGTGAGGACCTTCACTTTTTTTTTCTTTTTTTTTTTTTTTTTTTGGCTGAGGCAATTTGGGATAAGTGACTTGCCCAGGGTCACACAGCTAGGAAGTATTAAGTGTCTGAGGTCACATTTGAACACAGATCCTCCTGACTTCAGGGCTGGTGCTCTATCCATTACATCATCTATCTGCCCCAGGACCCCATTTTTTCTGGCATGCTGGGACTGACTGTGGGAGTCACCTATGAGAATGGGACCAAGTCTCTCTTTTGTTAAAGATGCCTTTGGGAGGGAGAATAACTCATTGTGCCTAAGAAAGGCTAAGTTAAGAGAATCTCTCTGACCAGGAGGTCAGCTTTTGTGGACTTAGATTCGCTTTGAAATTATAATTAAACTTATGTAAATAACTTTTAGCTAGCTCTTTCAGCCCAAAAAGAGACCCTAAGTTTTGAGCCACTCCCTCATCTCTGAAGGCCTCCTAGGTCCTATAAGGACATATAAGTTCTGAGTTAGGGAAAGTTTTTAACTCTGTCTTCAAAAGAAAAACCTGACATATTTCTGTAAACCTAGAACTGGCCAATTTAGGTCTACAGAAATAGTTCGTTAAAATTATAAAACTGCTAAAACATTTTAGCAGATTCTGGAGCTTCTTTTGCTCTCTCTTGAGACCTATCACTTTCTAGTGGCATGCTCCTCTCTCATGGAATTCTCCTATGCTTATTCTCCTTAAACTGTTGCTGGAATTAACTGATCTGGCCTAACTTAAAGCCTTCTCTGAACCTTACTTCAGAACTCTGACCAATCCCTCTCTTGTGGTTCCATTCTTACTTCCTCATAAGTAGACTAGCTGGATCTGCCACTCTACTAGCTCTACACTCCTGGAGTCCTTCTCTGGTACACCCTCTCTGCTACCTATCTTGCATCTAAGCTGGAGCGCTCTCTAACTCTCATCCTCTACAAACCAGATCAAATCTTTTCCTCGTCTCTCCTGACTCTAGCCTCTCCTCTACAATCCTCTACAAATCTCACTCTCCCTCCTCCTCTCCTCTCCTCTCCTCTCCTCTCCTCCTCTCCTCTCCTCTCCTCTCCTCTCCTCTCCTCTCCTCTCCTCTCCTCTCCTCTCCTCTCCTCTCCTCTCCTCTCCTCTCCTCTCCTCTCCTCTCCTCTCCTCTCCTCTCCTCTCCTCTCCTCTCCTCTCCTCTCCTCTCCTCTCCTCTCCTCTCCTCTCCTCTCCTCTCCTCTCCTCTCCTCTCCTCTCCTCTCCTCTCCTCTCCTCTCCTCTCCTCTCCTCTCCTCTCCTCTCCTCTCCTCTCCTCTCCTCTCCTCTCCTCTCCTCTCCTCTCCTCTCCTCTCCTCTCCTCTCCTCTCCTCTCCTCTCCTCTCCTCTCCTCTCCTCTCCTCTCCTCTCCTCTCCTCTCCTCTCCTCTCCTCTCCTCTCCTCTCCTCTCCTCTCCTCTCCTCTCCTCTCCTCTCCTCTCCTCTCCTCTCCTCTCCTCTCCTCTCCTCTCCTCTCCTCTCCTCTCCTCTCCTCTCCTCTCCTCTCCTCTCCTCTCCTCTCCTCTCCTCTCCTCTCCTCTCCTCTCCTCTCCTCTCCTCTCCTCTCCTCTCCTCTCCTCTCCTCTCCTCTCCTCTCCTCTCCTCTCCTCTCCTCTCCTCTCCTCTCCTCTCCTCTCCTCTCCTCTCCTCTCCTCTCCTCTCCTCTCCTCTCCTCTCCTCTCCTCTCCTCTCCTCTCCTCTCCTCTCCTCTCCTCTCCTCTCCTCTCCTCTCCTCTCCTCTCCTCTCCTCTCCTCTCCTCTCCTCTCCTCTCCTCTCCTCTCCTCTCCTCTCCTCTCCTCTCCTCTCCTCTCCTCTCTCTCTCTCTCTCTCTGTGTGTGTGTGTGTGTGTGTGTGTGTGTGTCTGTGGATAAAAGGGTATGACTTATCAACTCAACCATCCTGCACCCTCTTTTCCCTCAATCCTAATTGCAGAAGGGTTGAATTGGATAGACAGATTTGAAAGGGCAGTTTTTTGCCACTTTAAATTTGGGGGCTGTATGTGTTAATCTAGAATACTGATACTGAAATTGTATAAGAGAACTGTATGAGACAATTACTATTAACGAGTGTGTGCTGAAATTCTGAACTTGTTTATTCTGGTACAAGATCTTAGAAATTCATGTGTAGAAATTGAAGTATTACTACTGGTAATTTAAATCTGTATTTGATTTGATTGTAAACAAAAACTGAGTTTTATGTTTGTATGTCCTAATTGGATGAAATTGTTTAGAGTGTTATGTTGCCTTCTACATTGTATATTGTACAATTGTAAAATGTAATGAGCTATGTTTTAAAATTCTATCAGTCTTACTGGACATATGTTTACTTTGTTTTGTGAAGTTTTCACTCAGAATTATTTAGTTATCATCTATGTTCTGAATTTTAGAATTGTCTTGTTTCTTAAAAAAAAAAAAAGATTAACTGAATCTTCTCAGATGATATTAACTGAATTCATGAGTTCTGAGATTGAAAATACTAAGATAAATTATTCTCTAGAGTTATTTGAAATTGATAATTTTGAAACCTAAAACTGACTCCTATTGTGTCTAGGATGGAAAGATACAGGGAAGACTTTATCTAGGTAGATTTTATTCTTGGATATGTTAGCCCATTTTTTTCTAGCAGCTAGCAAGGTCAAAAGCCTTAAGAAATGAGTTATGGAATGTGAAATTCCCATATAAAAATATAGGTGTAATCTGAAATTTAGGATTGGAAATTGTATTCTAGTTTTATTTTAGATCAGTGGACATAATTAGAAATGAGGGCATAGTTCACCCTCCTCTCACTGGGTGTAGCTGTTTCTTGCCTGACTTGAGCCCTTCCCCCACTTCACTGATTATTGGAGAAGATGGAAAGCATCCCACTCTGTCCAGCCCTTCTCTACCCTTACCCTTGTGGTAAGAGATAACATGTTCACAAGGTGTTAATAACTGAACGTTTTTCAAATCTGTGATGGTTGTTTTAAGAGCAAAATCATTTCTGTAAAGTTAAAGATCACCTAGATAAGATGCTGTATCAAGATTCTACTGGTTAGTAATGAAAAGAACTTCTAAGAGAAGTTTGTTAGATTTTTGGTTAACTGCAAATTCTCTGAAAATGGTTATTTCAAAACTAATTCAGGTGAATTATCTAACATTTATTAAGTGCATCATGGTCTCATTGTTTCTGCCTGCCACCACCATATATCAGCCCTGAGATCATTTTAGGCATAATGACTTTTAAGCTTTTTCTTTTTAGAACTAAACCCTCTGATATGGGATTGGGCTATCTGAGAGAAAATAATGGGGAGGGAGGAGACTATAATATCTACCATTCCAGAAAAATACCACAGAACTTCAGAAGGCAAAGGTTTGTTCTTCTGGGCAAAAAGGAGTTTGAAGGATAGCTTTTTGAGCTCTACCTGAGGGCAGATCTTTTTAACTTGATTCTTCTTTTTATTGGAATGGTTCCCATCTATTCCTGAGTCTCGCAAGGGGGTAGAATTCATCCATGGTTTTCATACCTGAAGTCAAACAGCTAAGGATACATTGTCCTGTCCCTGCTTTTTTTTTTTTTTCTCATAGCAAATCTCTATATTCAGAGGAAGTCAACTTTAAGCTTTAAATTGACCATGATGATAAAAAGCCATGAGAAAAATGCAAGTATAAAATTTTCCTGTTTTAGATCTGAAAATGTATAAATTATTGTTTTCCATCTTTAAGAGATAGGTGCTACTATGATCCACATTTTTATAGTTGAGGAAACAGAGACTTTATGTTGTCAGTTACCAATCTGCCTGAGTAGAGGAAGTTTGTTCACTAGAAGTTTCCTGCTCCAGTAAAATCACAGATTAGACAGAAGAAAAAATGTCATCAGACATATGATAGAGCAACAGTTCTCAAATTTTTTGGTCTCAGAGCCCACTTCTCATTCTTAAAAATTGAGTTTTGGGGTCACTTAAATGGCATTTAAGTGGATAGAGCACTGACCCTAAAGTCAGAAGGACCTGAAGTTCAAATCTGGCCTCAGACACCTAACACTTGTTACCTGCTGTGTGATAGCTGGGGCAAATCACTTAATCCCAATTGTCTCAAAAACAAAACAAAAAAAGTGTGGGGAGGAGAATGAGTTTTTATGTGAATTATAGGGTATAATGACTTTCTGAAAACACGGGATATATGTTTAAATTTAATCTGCATTATTTACCCAATCACTTTCTTAAGTCTGATCAACAAAACAAAGAAATCAAGCTCTGATTTGTGACATTTGTTAATTATTGGTTTGCACCTGCTTCTGTGAGCTGGCTTCAGTCCATCTCTTTATATCTTTTGGTACTTTTCACATGAGAAATTAAAATTTCCAAGAATTATGAAAATAGTATTGACCTTGTGGATCTCCTGGAAAGAGGTTAAGGATCCCCATGCACAAAAGACCAGATGAGAACCACCAAGAAGATTGAAAATGAAATAAGTCCCTGCTCTGGAGGAGTTTACACTCTCAAGACAGACATAGTACTGCCCTGATTGGACCATAATGAGAGGACCATATCCAAAGTTCTGGATACCACATTTTAGGAAGAAAAGTAATAAGCTAGAGGGTCTTTAGGGAGAGAAATTATCTACATAGTAAATTTCACTGAGAAATCACATATTGTGATCAGTTGTGTCCCATTCTTTGTGACTAGATTTGGAGTTTACTGGCAAAGATACTGGAGTACTTTGTCATTTCCTTCTCTGGCTCATTTTACAAACGAAGAAAGAGGTAAGTGATTTGCCTAGAGTCACACAGCCAGTAAGTATCTAAGGTAGGATTTGAATACAGGTTAACTGTCTCCAGGCCCAGAAATCTATTCATAGTGCTACCTGACTCCAACAGATCTCGAGTCTATTGGTGAGTTAGGGATATGTCTATTCCAATCATGTCAAGACTTTCCCCAGCAGAAAGAAAACATTTTGTTCCAACTATCATAAAGCAGGTCATGGAGTAATTAGAACTTGGTCAGACATTAAGAGGCCATGGTCTTCCACCATGAACTGGGCTAATCATTTTGACTTTTTTCTTGCCACTGGACTTCAATGAGTAAGGCTGACAACTTTGTGTGACTCTCCCTCACTTCAATTCTTATGCAAGTCAAGATATCACCTCATGATGTCATTGGTCCTCTTTAATGACATTAAAAATGAAGGTTGAATAACGATATCTGGGTAATGAAAGTGACCTAATGTGGTCAATTCAATCTAGAATACATAAGACTTAGGGAAGGGTTATTATAGTTCTTTTCCAGTATCTAAAGAGCTATTAAAAAGAAATTAGAATTTGTTTCATCCCAGAAGATATTAGAAATAGATGGAAATTGTAGGGAAGCAAAAATTGTCTAACATTTAGAACTATCCAAAAATACATCTTATTAGGAAAACCTTTTTTTTCTTCCCTGGAAAAATCTTTAAGCAAAATATAGATGGCCATTTATTAAACATGCAATAAAAAGTATTTTTGTTCTCTAATGGTTTGGATGAGATGGTTTTTGCTAATAATCTCCAATTCAGAGACACCACAGTGTCTTTCTGTGGCTTAAAGAAAAATCAATTGAGCAAGTGGGAGAAAAGAAAAATGTTTCTTGGGGGGAGGATGAATGGGAATTCGTGGATTTGGGGGGGGTGCCAAGTTAGAGAGATGAAGTCAGGACAAACATTAAATGCTTACTCTGTACAAGGCACTTGGGTTACAAATCTGAAAATGAAATAGTCCTGCTCTGGAGGAATTTACACTCTCAAGAAAGACATATACACATAAATATATGCCAAATAAATGAGATAATGAGAGATAATAGAAGTTAGAGAGAAGGACACTGCAGATCTCATGTACAAGAGTGTGCTTGAGCAGAATTTTGAATTTGCCTCTCTGAGGCAGAATTGAGAACAGAGAGCATTCCAAGCATGGGGACAGCACTTTGTGCAAAGGGAGAGAAGTGGAATCTTGAAACCTAGCAAGGTTAGGTGTTCTAAGTCTGACTAAGAGCTAAGTGCTTCAATGGATGGACTGAGCCTAGAGTTCCAATTTCAGAAGCTTACTCACCAAATAACCCTGTTCAAGCCGCTTAACCTCTCCCTTAGTTTCCTCATTAGTAAAAATGGGAATAATAATAGCACCTACATCATGGAATTATTGTGAGAAATAAATGAAATATTTATAAAACCTGTAGTACAGTACTGGCACCTAGAAAGCACTGAAAACATTTTCTTCCTTTCCCTCCCTCTGGAAGGGGCATAAAATGAAAAAGTAGTGTGGGAACAAGTTATGAAAGACTTTAGATGACAGAAGAATTTGTACCTCCCCTGAATATCATAGGGAACCATTGGAGTTAAATATAAGAGCCTGGTAAAACATATGCTTTAGGAAAAGCTTAGTCATTTGAAGGATATGGAGACCAATTAGAGAGGGGATAAGTTTTAATCTAGAATGGTGGCCCAGTGAGTAAAATAACGTAAGAGAAATGAGGAGAGACAAACCTCCCTGTGCTTCCTCCCAGAGCCTGATCTCTGCTTAATGATCAAAGCCACAGCCTACAAGCCTGTTATAACTACCTTTCTGTCTCTTAGGCCATCTTGGCTTCAGACAGGTGTTCCTATCCTCCAAAGTTGATGTTTGTTAAGGAACTCACAGTTTAGAATATGAAAAAGTCACAAAAGTGTTATTTAGCTACAAGGAGTCCTTTAATTTTGTAAAAATGCACAATAGGATGATCAAAGTGATCTAGCTGCAGGTCGTGAATAAAGAGGGCCATTTAAAAATCAGAAGTTAAGAGGGAGAGGGGAAATAAGGGCTGAGTCTAGAGAATTAGAGAGGAGTTAGGGGAATCCTAGTTGAGAACAAACTCACATGTGCATTATGTCTACATTAGCAATTGCACAATAAGAGCACAGGAAAAGGGACATGCTAATACAGAATAATAAGGTCACAAAGCTTGCTTGGAGAGCACCAGCAGAAGGAAGGGTCCTTCATCTGCAGGGTCTTAATGATTTGGTGGATTGGGCAATGCTGACAAGCATTATTTGTCATACTGACAACATCAAACAATCCCAGGAATGTAGCCTACCTTTGTGTGAGATAAGGCTGATTATGGGAACAGGATGGACTTAAGAGTTCTTATCATAGCTCATATCTGAATAAGATTTCCTCCTACATGGTGCCCAGAAGGTAATTTGACCTTTACTTGAAGACCTTCAGTGAGGGAGAACCCCTCTTTTGAAACATTAGTTTCACTTTTAGATAGCTCTAATCCTCCAGTCTTCACCTGTGTCTCAGCTGCCTTCTCCCTGCTTCCATTGGTGAGTTCTTCCTCATTCTCTGAACTTCCACGTCCAGACCCCCCACAAGGATATCTTCCTCACCTCTCATTCACACATTAGGATCCTTGGTGGAAATTTTTTTCCTTTTCTTATTTGTATTTATGTTCCTAGCACTTAGCATAATGCCTAGCATACAGTAGACCATTTAATATTTGTTGTTTTTTCCTCATATCAAACCTAAATTTGACTCTTTTTCAACTTTTAGCTTTATTCTGGGCAGCTACTATTTGCAAACATTGTTGGATTCCTTTCGCCTAATACAGTAGACAAGGGTCCTCAACCTGGTGTCTATGAACTTTTAAATATACATATATACATACATCTGTCCTTTTAACCTTCTTATTTTATAGATGAAACCAGGGCAGCTAAGTGGCACAGTGTATAGAGCACCAGCCCTGGAATCAGAAGGACCAGAGTTCAAATTCAGCTTCAGACTCAACACTTACTAGTTCTGTGACTCTAGGAAAGTCATTTAACCTCAATTGCCAAAATTGCCAAAAAAATAAAATAACTATATCTCACTACAATTGAGGCAGAAGCAAATGACATTACCAGACCTGGGGTCAGGCTCCAATTCACTGCATGTGATGGCATCACCTCCCAGATATCATGGTCCCTCTTTTGAGAAGGAAGGAAAACAATTTTTCTAATGGACATATCACTTGGCTCTAAGTTTAATAAGCAGAATGAATTTTAAAATCTTCCTTTATGAATTGCCAGATGCAACCCTGGCTTTGCCATTCTGCCAAGCCAGGAAAGACTTTGTTACTAAAACCAAGTGGCGCAGTAGAAAGAACTCTGGGATTCTAGAGTCAGAGGAGCTGGGTCCCATCTGTGCTATTCAATATCTGTGTCATCTCTTTGGGCCTTGATTTTTTCATCTATAAAATAAGAAGGTTAAAAGGACAGATCTCAGAAGATAAAATGAATCAATTTTGAATACATAAAATTGAAAAGTTTTTGCACAAACTTTTAAATTAAAATAAGAAGAGAAAATTAATAAGAGGGGGAACCTATTAGACTGGCTAAGATTACAAAAAAGGAAAATGACAAATGTCAGAGGGGATGTAGGAAAATGCATTCTTGGTAGGGCTAAGAATTAGGCCAATCATTCTGGGGGAAAAAAAAAAAAGGAACTATGCTTCCAAAACTTTTAAATTGTACATACCCTTTGACCCAGAAATTCTTTCCTAGAATTATACCCCCAATATATTATTATATATTTCCTATTATATAATCTTACCTAGGGTTATTAAAAGAAATAAAGTATAATATATATATATATATTATACTTTATTTCTTTTAATTATATTAATACTTTAATTCTTTTATATATATATATATATATACAAAACTATGATCAGTTTATATATGTGTGTGTGTTTGTGTGTGTGTATATATATATACACACACAGATATACATACACATATATATTTATTTTTTACACATTTTCATATGTCATGTTGGGAGAGAAAAATCAGAAAAGGGAAAAATCATGAGAAAGAAAAAAGGGAAAAAGGGTGAAAATAGAGTGTGATGATCTAGATTCAGTCTTTATGGTGTTCTCTCTGGATGTGAATGGCATTTTCCATCCAAAGTTTATTGGATTTTAACATATTTAACATGTATTAGATTACCTGCCATTCAGGGGAGGGGGTGGGGGGAAGGAGGGGAAAATTTGGAACACAAGGTTTTGCAAGGGTCAATGTTGAAAAATCACCCATGCATATGTTTTGTAAATAAAAAAGCAAAAAAATTATTAGGATTTCCTTGGATTCCTGAATTACTAAGAAGAACCAAGTCTATCATAGTTAATCATCAGACAATCTTCTTGTTGCCCTGTACAATGTTTTCCTGGTTCTGCTTGCTTCATTCAGCATCAGTTCATGTAAATCTATCTGGGCTTTTCTAAAATTAGTTTATTCATTTTTATAGAATAATAATATTCCATTACATTTATATGCCATAACTTATTCAGTCATTTAACAACTAAGAGACATCCTCTCAATTTCCAGTTCCTTGCCACTACAAAAAGAGCTACTACAAACATTTTTGCACATGTGGGTCCTTTTCCCTCTTCTTTGATCTCTTTGGTTTATGGACTGAATAGTGGCACTGCTGGATCAAAGGATACAGTTTTATAGCCCTTGGACACAGTTCCAAATTGCTTTCTAGAACGGTAGGATCATTTCATAACTCCATCAACAATGCATTAGTATAGTATCACACATCTCTTTTTGTAATGGCAGGATTGAAAACTGAGGGGATACCCATTCAACTGTAGAATAGCTAAAAAAAAAAGTTATAGAATATGAATGTGACAATATTCAATTGTTCTGTAAGAAAAGGTGAAATGGATAGTTTCAGAAAAACTGATACAAAATGAAAGTGAGCAAAACAAGAAGAATGCTTTATACAGTAATAGCAATTTTGGAGAAAAAAGAACTTTGAAAGTAAAGAGTTCTGATCAATGAAGTGACTAATAGAATTTCAAAGGACTCATGACAAAGCACATTCACCACTTTCAGATAAAGAGAGCTGATGGACTCACAATGCAGATATTTTCTTTTCTATCTTTTTTTTTTTTTAATTTGGGGAACATGGAGATTCATTTTGCATGACTGTTATACATATTTTATATGGCTTTTGTTTTTCTTACCTTCTTAGTGAATAAAGGACAGGGAAGGGAGAGAATTTGGAACTAAAAATAAAAGAGAAGTTATTTTTTAAAAAGAATAATTTAAGACATCCACAGAGCCTTTCAACAGTTAACAAAGACTTACTTAGCTATAGCACAAGAATATTCAAGGTGCAGAGAACATCTCAAGTTGATTCAGCTAAGTGAAGCTCCCTAGCCTGAGATGGTCAAGTCAACCAGCCAAATAGCAGAGTCCCTGTAGTTCTGTATGGTTGCTATGCTTTTAGGCAACCAAGAAGTGATACTATCCTAACCTCTAGTATCCTGAGTCAACTAAGATTTGAGCACAGTCAATATCTTGAGAAAAAGTTATTCTGACCTACATGGGTAATGGGGGGAAGAAAGAAAAAGGAGAGGGCAGAGAATTAGGATAATGCTCTCACAATAGTCCAATCTACAAAATATATTAGAAACTGATGAAAATATATAAGAATGACAACCAATAGATAACTGGTCAAAGAATATGAAAAAGCACACTTCTCAAAGGGATGAATCTAAATAATCAATAGCCATGTTATATATTTTTTAAAAGTTCTAAATCACTATTAGAAGAATTCAAACAAAAAACCCTTGAGGCTTCATATCTCACACCTATTAGATTAATAAAGATGCAAGAATGAAAATGAAAATTGTTTGGAAAGGCCATGAGAAAACAGGCATTGGTAGGAAAACTATGGATTGATCCTACCATTTTGCAAAGCAGTTCAGAACTATGTAGAAAAAAAATGCATACCCTTTGCATAAGATCTATTCACCAGAGAGACCAAGGAACCCATAGTTCCCACCTTGATTTGTTTGTGCTCCCTCATATCCAGAAGAGGCTAGACTGACATGGGAATCAGAATCAGTTGAGCAAGAAATAAAGCAGCATTCCTTAAGTTGTGTTTATCAGAAATTCCTTGCAGTACTGGCACATCAGAGATTCCTTGTAGTACTAGCATGCTAAACCCAGAACTCCTCCTGCTATGCCAATTAACCAACTCAGACTGATTCATGCTAACTCCCAGTTCTGAAAAACAACCCAGCCCAGGGATGATCCAATAAGACCACTGTGCAACTATCCCCACCCTATCTGTAATTTTTGTCTTGATAACATGATCAGTCTGCTATTAGATTGTACCCCACACACCTTGTGATTTTTTTCCTGTTGCCTATACCCACCCTGAGCTCAGTTCTAACTAAGCTTTTATATATATTTATGTCTACCCTCTTGTCTGTCTTAGACTGAACTCTGGAAAAAAGTTGACAGTGAGTATCCAACAATTAGAAAACAGCTAAAATTATAGATTGTGAATGTAGTGAAATAATGTATTATACTTTAAGAAAAAATGAAATTGCTTCAGAGAAACCTAGGAATATATTATTAAATGATACAAGATAAGTAGAACCAGGAGTACAATTTAACTAAGAAAAATAGCTGTAAAGATTAAGAGTTAACAAGGAGTTGGAAAGAGTTCAGACTCTGAATGCAATGACAAACCACAAACTCCAGAGGATCAATGATAAGCATGCTATTGCTATCCACCTCCTACTGGAGGGGTGAAGAGACTTGATACAGAATGATGCATTTCTGGATTTGGTAAATATGTACATTTTTGGCATTTTTTCCCAACTATGTTTCTTTCTTGCGAGAATTGTTGCTTTCTCCCTTTTGATTTGAAGGGGGCTCAGGAAAGGTAGCAATAGTGTTTTCAAAAAGAAAAAAAAAAACGAGAGATTAATGAAGCATTTTGGAAAAAAATGCACAAAAAGTAAAAAAAGGAAATCTTTGTTGGTGAATTTTTTACAAACTTTTTCTTTAATCTATATAACAAGATTCTTGGTTCCACAAATAATCTCTTTTTAAAATTTTCACTTTATATGTGTGTGTGGGGGGGGGGAATTTTCTCTTTTTGGTGTTCATTAACTCGATAATTAATATTATTTTAAATAAAAGTTTTATCTTTCAGCAGAAAAAAACTCCCCATCTTAAATGGATTGGACCAGATGACCTCAAAAGTCCATCCTTCTCTACAAACCCTAGTTTTAAAATCCTATAATAATCTAATGATTTAGTAATATATATATATATATATATATATATATATATGTATATATATATACACTATTTTTATATGACAAATTTTGAATTGTTTATTTTCTCCTATTACACAGGCATTGGAATTCTCAGAATGATGATAGTTCATCTACAGTTTTTAAAGATGACTAACAGAAATATTTGGCTTAACAGGAGGATTTACCCTGAAACAGATGAAACATGATACCAATAGAAAGGCAAGGAGGGGATCTGGGGTTGCATCCTGAAAACCTAGGGATTCAAATCTGGCTTGATTACTTACTAGGTCCCTGAGCTTGGGGGGAAAAATCACTACACCTTTACAATCTACAAGGAGAAGACATGCAAAAAAAAAAAAAAAAAAACTAAGAGAGAAGCAGAGAGAGATTGGGTCGAGAGAAAGTACCTGACAGCTTCCAAAAGCCTGTGAGAAGGGCTGGGGGGAAACTATACAGAGCTCCCTCCTTGAAAAGAGGCTCTGGAGTCCATTGCACTGCCTTCCATGTAATTCAGTACCAGATAGAATCAGTCTTGCAGCATAATGAAATTTCTCAATGATAAGTTTTCTGGGCCAAATAGGCATGATGGAACATTACAAAAACAAAAACAAAATCTATCTTTCCTCTCAATGGGAAAATGATAGCTACACACATATAGTACATATCAGTACATCAGTAAATTCAGATTCAAAGTTCCTTGATATAGAGGTTATCATTTTCTTTTTAATTTATATATCCTCAGTGGGGAGCAAAGAGCCTGGCTATAGTAAGCATTTTCAGACCTAGAGTAAGGGGAGAATTTATAATCTAACAAGGGATACTAGAGATCACAAAAGACAAGAGATCATGAGAGACAAAACAGACAACTTTACTTGATATTCTAAATCCTTTGCTTGACCAAAATTAATGCAACTAGAAAAGGAGACATTGCAAAATGCATAAAATATTGGGGAGTCACTCTATCAAAGCATACCCAATACTTGTAAAGATTCAATTATAAAATACTTCTTAAAGGTATAAAGAAATTAAATAGCTAGAGAAATATTATAAAGAATGACAATACCACCAAAGGTTATTTACAGTTAGAAATATATACCAATAATAGGGATATTTTACAGAGAACTAGATCGATAATGACTATTCATTTGAAGGAACAAAAGATGTAGAATAAAAGGGAAATATGGGGGAAAGGTAAGAACTAAGGGAGAACTCAAACTAGATTATGAAAATTAGCAATCATCAAAACCATTTGGTCTTACTTTAAAAAAATAGAAAAGTAGATTGATGGAATTTTAAAAAGGAAGAATCAGAAAAAATGGAACTCAATAACCAAGTGTTTGGTAAATCCCCAAATCACAAATTTCTTAGGAAAGAACTCTATTTGATAAAAATTGGAAAGTCTAACAGAAAACAAGCTTTCATTATGTTCTAAAATAAATTCAAAATAGAGACATCCTTAATATATACAAAATCATGCGACAAAAAAATTTGAAAAAATAGCAGCTATGGTAGGAGACAAATTATTCTTAACCTGTATTTTATTACACAATGGAATTGTGTTGGTCCAATTTGGAAAACTTTTGAAATTATATAAGGAAAAGTTACCAAATTACTCATACTCTTTGACCCTTCAACCCCATTACTTGATGAGATCAATGAAAGAAATTTCCCATAAAAATGATTTTCACAGCAGCACTTTTTGTGTTGGCAATCAACTGGCCACAAAATGCGTGCCCATCTACTGGGAAATGATTGAATATATTGTGATATGAGGAAGCAGTGAATTATTGTATTATAAGAAACCATGAATATGAGAAATTTGGAGAATCTTGGGAAGACTTGTACATACGAATACAAAATAGAACCAAAAGGGGAAAAAATATATAACTAGACTATTACATGTCTTCAACTCAATGTTAACTATCCTTGCTCCAAGAAAAAAAAAAGTTTCCAAATTTCTCTAGTTGAATGAAAAACTCCTAAGAGTCCCCTTTCTTTATTTCACCAAACCTCATTCTAAGCCTAACATTTTTCTCCAAAAAGGGCTTTTCCAAGATCAAATCATCTATCCCCCTAATTTGGAGTGGGTTTTTAAAAATCCTTTCCTTTTTTAAACTTTTATAATGGGACTTTTAAAACATGAAATCAAATAGAAAACAAAATGTTTCATAAATTTCAAAGAATGCAATGTTTTTCACAAGAATGTGAAGAGATTTGAAGATGGTCATCCCAAAAAAGCACTAGGGGGAGCCAAAAGCAAGTTACTGGAAAAAATGACCAGTTCCCCAACTGAAAGCAATTTTTTTTTTTTTTTTGTAATGATGGACAGTTTAAAGTACATAATGAGTGGCAATTCTGTCACCCATAATTTATTACCTTCCCTCCTCCACCCCTTTCCTCTTGTAAGCCTCTGCATCATACACTTATTGATTGTATGACCATACATAGGTAAAACACATTTCATAAAAACTAGAAGGCAATACTTCTAGTAGAAAATCATATCAAAATCCCTCATTCTTCAGGAAAATTGAAGCTCAGAAGGAATAGGATTAGCTCAAGCCAGAAGACTTACTAATGACAGAGCTAGGAATGAAACCCAGGGGTCTTGATTGTCCATAATGAGATTTTCCTACTACAAAATCTACTCTTTTTTTGGTACATTCAAGTACATTCTCTAAGCTCTCAACTCCTTCTGACTCATACCTAATAGTTCCTATCAATTAACCAAATTTTTATCAAACACCACACCATAAAGTACTACATACCAGGGACAACTAACAAAAAATGAAATAATCTCTGTTAGAGATTAGGATTTTATGTCCCCTATATTAAGGATGACAATATAAAGAGATTTCTGATTTGTCTCCTTGCTTCTTATTTTTGAAGGGTTACATTCTGCTGAATGAGAAAAAGAGCAGAGGAGGTTTAAAAAGTTTTTGTGATAGTCTGATGTCTCAGTCATAGGTCACAACATATGATATCCAGGTTTTGACAAAGAAGTTTCATATTTATATCAGCTTATCTTCATTAATGCCTTGAGGTCAAGAAGATGGATGGTGATGGTAGACATTTTCAAGATGGGATCAAGATCTAGAGAAATGGAGTGATTTAGAAAGCCTAGAAAACTCAATCTCAATTTGCAGTTCAATCATTTTTAGTCCCCACACTCCCCCCATCCCGTACCCCATCCCCAAGTCCTTCCTGGAAGGGTAATTGTTAAGATAAAGTCTAGGGAGGAAGTAGCCACCATGATCATAAACAAATTTTAAGAGTTTTTATTTAGGCTAAATGTTCATTATGAAGAAAACAGGGTCTAGTTTAGGTAACTGACTGTTCAAGACCACAGAAAGTGGGATCCTAGGATTTGAATTCCTAAATCCTGACTCAAATCCAATACCATTTTCCCCATCATAACATGAAACCTCACCAGTAATAACTAATTTCTTATAAAAAAGGTAAGATAGAAATGAAATTGAAAAATACTTAAGTGATTAAAATAATAAAAGAGTTCTAAACAGACTCCATTCCCCAGAGGAACACTTGTTAAAAATGAGTAAAACCATAGGGGAATTTTAAAGCCAAACAATGACTCTAGTGGCCATCTCTATTCTATAAACCAAAGTGTCTTAAATTGTGGGTCAATGCTCTATATGGAGTTTAACAATATGGGGGTGCAAAAAATCTGGCAACACTAAAAGGTTTCTGAATTCTCTACATCTTGCAGTATCAAATATTCTGCCAAGATTTAATTCTTTATGTAAAAATAAACAAGCACATCTATCTATCTCATTAGTATGTGGCTTTGCTTTTATATTTAATAAATGATAAAATTACATATATATATATATATATATATATATATACACCAAAGAATTGTTTTAAAATAAATATGACGACAAGGTTTTACAAAGCTGGATGTTGGAAACTCTTTGCCATGTAGTTTGAAAATTAAAAAGCTATTATAAAAATTAATAAATGTGTGATTTATTATGAGTAAATGTTTCATTTGTATACCAATTGTATATATCTATATACTCAGGTCACATTAATAATTTTTGGATCAAAAGGATTTGCAAATGGAAAAAGTTTAAGAAGTTCTGCTATAAATGATTGCCACAAAAATATTTTGGGAAGGGGAACAGGGAATAGGGCAGCTAAAGAAAGGTGGTGAAGGTCTCAAACTTTCTTTATACAATTAGGGTGCCTAATATCAGAACCTGAAGTCATAGATCTCTAACAGGCAGTAGACATTGGCTGCCCAAGGAAATTAACAGTACAACCAGCTGAGAAAACAAAAGCTACATAATGAGTAGTCAACTGTACTTGGCACTAATATTACGTTTAGCTCTGGGCCCTAGCCAAGAATGCAATCCAAGCTATGGTTATGGAATAAGATAGGGCCTGACCCAAGGAAGCCTCTCACCCCAAAGGTCATAAGGCAATTATAACCTCTTAACTAAAATGGAGGGATAACAGCCTCAGTAAACATCATTCTGTTGGAACCTAAACAAATTTGAATTCAGGTGTTCCTGATTCCAGGCCTGGCCCTGGAGCCACTGTGACACCTAGCTGCTGTGTGGATATGCATGTATCTGCTTAGAAAATATAAGTAGAATTGATCAGAGAAATGCAAATTAAGACAATTCTGAGATACCACTACACACCTGTCAGATTGACTAGAATGACAGGGAAAGATAATGCAGAATATTGGAGAGGATGCAGGAAAACTGGGACACTGATGCATTGTTGGTGGACTTGTGAATGGATCCAACCATTTTGGAGAGAGATTTGGAACTATGCCCCAAAGGCTATCAAACTATCCTTTGACCCAGAAGTGTCCAGTGTCCCAGAGATTATATCTCAAAGAGATCTTAAAGGAGGGAACGGGACCTATGTGTGCAAAAATGTTTGTGGCAGCCCTGTTTGTAGTGGTTAGAAACTGGAAACTGAGTGGATGCCCATCAATTGGAGAATGGCTGAATAAGTTATGGTATATGAATGCTATGGAATACTATTGTTCTGTAAGAAACAACCAGCAGGATGATTCCAGAGAGGCCTGGAGAAACTTACATGAACTGACGCTAGGTGAAATGAGCAGAACCAGGAGATCATTATATATGGCAACAACAAGACTATATGATCAATTCTGATGGATGTGGCTTTTTCCAATGAGTTGACTGATGCCAGTTCCAATTGTTCAGTGATGCAGAGAGCCATCTACACCCAGAGAGAGAACTGTGGAAACTCAATGTGGACCACAGCATAGCATTCTTTCTCTTTCTGTTGTTTGCTTGCATTTTGTTTTCTTACTCATTTACTTACTTTTTTAATCTGATTTTTCTTGTGCAGCAAGAAAATTGTATGGATATGTTTACCCATATTGGATTTAACATATTATTTTAACATGTATAACATATATTGGATTGCTTGCCCTGTAAAGCAGGAAATAGGGAGGAAGGAGGAGAAAATTTGGAATACAAGGCTATGCAAGAATCAGTATTGAAAAAATATCTATACATATGTTTTTTTGCTTGTTTATCTTTTTGCTGAGATAATTGGGGTTAAGCAACTTGCCCAGGGTCATATAGCTAGGAAGAGTTAAGTGTTTGAGGCCAGATTTGAATTCAGATCCTCCTGACTTCAGAGCTAATGCTCTATCTACTTTGACACCTAGCTGCCCCCTGTGCATATGTTTTAAAAATAAAAAGCTTTTTTAAAAAAGGGGGGAAAAAAGAAAAAGGAAAAGTGAACAATCTGACCCAAGTATCTGATGCCATGTAAAAGAAAATAAAGAGAAAATACCTGATGATTCAGTGAAGCAAAAAGGATTACAAAGCCAAAAGATTTGAAAAATTAGAAAAATGAGATCAATTAGGAAAAAACAACTGCCTTGGAAAACACTATGAGAAGAAAATTTAACAATCACTAGACTCAAAAAATAATAAAAATATAAAAAGTTGGAAGAATATTCAAAAAAATCATAAAACTTCCAAGAACTTTTTTTTGGCACAAATTTTGTTATTTACTTTTTTCTTTTTTTATTAAAGTTTTTTATTTTCAAAACATATGGATGGATAATTTTTCAACACTGACCCTCGCATAGCCTTGTATTCCAAATTTTCTCTTCCTCCCCCCCCCCCACTCCCCTCCCTTACAGGGCAAGCAATCCAATATATGTTATACATGCTAAAATATGTTAAATTCAATATCTTGCTGCATAAAAGAAAATCAGATCAAAAAGGAAAGAAAATAAGAAAACAAAATGCAAGGGAACAACAACAAAAAGAGTGAGAATGTTATGCTGTATCCAAAAACTCTGAGTCAGAGGACAAAGTAAACATGGAAAGAACTGTGTCATCTGAAAAAAATAACAAACTGAACATACTCAGAAACATTATAGCAAAAATCCAAAATTTTCAGATAAAAGAAAAACTACTACAAGTATCCAAGAATAAAAGTATCACATAAGACTTGCCACCAACTACTATAAAGAATATCTTGCAATATAGTATAACAAAGGTAAAAGAAGAAAGGTTTACCATCAAGAATAACTAATCCTGCAAAAATGAGTATAATCTGATACAAGGGGAGACTGCCCATTTAGTATATTCTCATTTTCCTTCTGGGAAAATTACAGATGAATATAATCTTTGCAACATAACAGACAAGAAAGAAAAATCCAGAAAGATAATTTTCAAACAATTTTTAAAAGATTGATTAAAGTTTTATATCCCAAAACAGAGGAAAGAGCTCATTGTTTCTTCAAAATCTGATTGAGCCAAAGAGGGAACAGACAAAATCAGGACTTTTATGCCACTTTAAAGAGTAAAGGAAAAAAAAAATACAGGAAAATGGAAAAACTTAATTCCTCATAATAGAGGTGCATCAGAAAAAATATACTAACATGGAAGCAAAGGTAGGGGAAATAGCTACTTTGTAAACTTTACTTACTTGTGAACTGAAAGAAAAAAAAATATTGAAAAATATAGCTACATACCCAAACAAACCTATACAGAACTCAATTCAATATTTATTAAACATTTACAATGTGTCAGGCACTATTTTACATAGCAGAGATACAAATATGAAAGATTAAAAACCAGTTCTTGCTCTCAAGGAGCTTATAATATACAAAAAATGAAGAGGAGCGAAGTGATATGGGATACCCAGCACAAGGACAATGTTTTATGTAGTCAAAACCAAGCAGAGCTAGTATTAGAAAATGGAGAATTACTTGGAAAGTTCAAAACCCTCTTAAAGGAAGATTTAGGGAAGAATTTAGTGCTTTATCCTTCAAGCCCTCCAGAGGAAAGAAGCAACATTGGAAGTTGATAAGGTATTGAGTACTAAACCAAAGAGTGTGGTGTTAAAATCAGTCGGAAAACTAGAGAAGGGGAAATAAAGCAAAATTACAGGACAGATTATAAAAGGGATTCTTAAAGGAGAAAGGGGATAAGTGGGATGATCCTTGCAAGACAAGTAATGGATTAGAGGTATAGGACTGTTTATGCATTTTCAGAGGCACTTTGATCTTCAATTTACATTATGATAAAGGAAGGTTTTTACTATGGAAGGAAATGAACTGGTGGGCAATCACAGAGGGAGGGAGCCTATCAAAAAAAGCTTTTAAATTGAAAAAAAAAATCCTTTATTAAATTAGTATTTTTATTAGTATTTATTAAATTAGTATTATTTTCCACCCTAGCAAATTCTAATTTAATATGTAGATGGAATTATTTTTTAAAATTACAAAGCAAGTTTAATTGGTTGCAAAGATGATTAATGTTATATTTCTAGTTAAGTTGTTTAAAACATGAAAATTAAGTATTACTGAGAAACTTCCACCTTTCCCCTACTTCCTCCATCCCTATCTTTCTTTCATCCTCTTGCCCATGCAATCTTTACTTCATAGTATTTCCAAAGCTGAAATCAAGTGAAAAAAAATCCAATTCTACCACAGTCCAACAATTGTTGGTATTAACTCTCAGGATTATTAATAGATTAATGTAGTAAGAATAGGAGAGAAGTCACACTAGGTTAAACCAAACACATCATTACTCAATCTTGACCTTGATGCCTTTTCCTAAAATTCGTTTAAAACGGGTATTTTAAATTTTTCACATGCATGTTAGGATACACATACATGTATATAGACATGTGTACCTATATGTATATACTTATGCGTGCATGTACATGCACAGATATTTATAGATTTGTGCACACATACACAAGCAGCTAAGTGACACAGTGTCTAGAATGCCAGGACTGAATTAAAATTTGGCCTTCATAGATTTTCTAGCTGTGTGACTAAAGCAAGTCCCTTAAGTCCATTTGCTTCAATTTCATCTGTAAAATAAGCTGCAAGAAAATAGCAAAACTACTCCAGTATTACCAAGAAAATCTCAAATGGGATCACAAAGAACCAGACACAACTGAAATGTTTATGCATGTATATGCACAAACAGTGGTATGTATATACACATAAATCTTGTGACTTGATGTAGTTGTCCTCAAGGACACATGGCAATGTATCCAGGTTAACAACACTCCAAGAAAATTCCAAATGGGGTTTCAAAGAGCTAGATACAACTGAAATATATTTATGTGTGCATATTTGTATATATGCACACACTATATATATATGAAAGTAGACGTATCCATTTTCTTGGGAGAGTTTTAGAGTTTATCTATTAGACCTTACTTTCCAAGGGAAAAGTTGGGCAGATAATCTGTTAAATATACAAAATACATGTTTTATATATAACATGTGTTATATATAACATATATAATATACACACACATATCCTGTAACTTGACGTGGTTGTTCTCACCAAGAAAACATGACAATATATGCAGGTTAGGAATTCTGGTTCATGTGTCCTCCCATTAGTTTATCACAAAAGGGTCCATTTAGTATGAGGACCTTCAGTGATTTTTTTCTACCATTGTCAGAACATCTATGGGGAACACACAGGCTGGCATTTAGGTGTTCCTCACTTGTGTCATCTGGCTAACCCATCTTATTTTATTGTATATTTTATTGACATCTTGACTCAATTCTTCCAGCATCAATGCTCACACCAACCATGTGCCTCTGAAAGAGTTTCAATTCTTCAGAGATTACAGTGTTATGCTTCTTTGCCATTATGATTTATTGCCAAATACAGACACCAATAAGATATTATCTTAAAAATAAGCTTCTTATTTCAGGAAGTAGTTTCATTAAGAGTTCACAACTTTCAAGGAGGGAAGAAGGAAGGAGAAGGAAAAGAGAAAATTTAATTAATTACTTTCAAAAAATACACAGGAGAGTAGGTAAAGTTCATAAAAAGACACAGATGAGGGTTATAGTCATTGCTGGATTACATTTAACACATTGTAATAGAAGCTGCAACATGCATTCTCTGTTCTTTGCATGTTGAAATACTCATATTTGTTGATGTTTAATAAAAACATTAAAATGTGCAATAAAATTTTTAAAAAATCAACAATCTCATTCAATTTGTTGTACATAGTTCCATAATAGTCTCATGACTAAAAGCTCATCACTCAGCCTATCAAAACAGAAGCCAAAGCTTTAAAAATAGAAACCAGTTTAAAGCCCAGCTTTAAACTCACTCAGACTTTTGAGACACACTGTACTGAGCCAGCACAGCTCACATTGGAGACAGAGGAGAGACCAGTTCCATTTTGATTGGGACTCTTTGTCCAACATCTTTTTGCTTTGGGAGGACAGTCAAGACTGACCTTGTCTGCCTACTCCCTGGGATACTGGAGATTGGGACAATGATTGTGAGGACAAGAACTTGAACAATCACAAAAAGGAATGATTGGCTATGAATGACCAGGTCTCCAATTCAGGGAGTTTCCTGTGGTGGCAGAAGCTTGAATAATGCTATAGACTTCTCATTATGAGAATAAGAGATGCTTCTTGAAGGGTAATCAATCATTCACTGTCCTTTCAACACAAACCCTGTGCCCAGGCCCAAAGTTTAAGGTAGAATGACCTGAGCTCCCCACACCAAGGATTCATTTAAAAGAACCCAGTAGGACTCCAATAAAACAAAGGAACTACAGATTATAACCTTCCAGAATTATTCCCCTAAGACTCAGTGGACAATTAAGATATTCCTTAGATTAAAAGTTATTCCTAAAATCCATTTTGCAAAAGACTTGCTTTAAAATGAAAAAAAAAAAAAAAAAATTAAGGACCATAACATTTTAGTTCTTTGCTAGGGTCCTCATTCACCAAGTTCCTTCCTGTCAGATTAGACAACATTCAACACTTTTTCTTCTGTTTTGACAGACTGAGCACAGAGCCTATCACCAGGGTTGCCTACAGGTAGGAAACCATACTTATTACAGGTGGTTTTTAAAAATTAATTTTTAAAATCCTAAATACAAATATTTCGACATAAACATCAGGGAAGAGAAATGTAATTGAAACTGAACTTGTTACCTTTAGATAGGAGACAAAAAGATAATGGAAGACATACGAGAAAGGGAATAGATATTTAGTCTAAGCAAAATTATTGTATCCTTTTATTCACTTAGGCTAAAGACAAATCACTAATTTTTCACAGTTCTCCTGTTGATCATTAGAGAAGATGGAGGTTCCTTGTCTTCTGTAAGGAGTAATGAAAGGATTTTATGTCAACCATTTTTTTTAAGCACTTTAACCTTTAGCGTAGGGCATAATTTTCTCTGATTATGCCAAATTTCAGATACTCCATGGAGTACTTGAATAAGTGGTTATTTGAAGGTATACCACATAAAACAGACATATTCACCATCGTTTCTCCATTGGGAGAGTTTTATAGTCTATTAGACCTTACTCGCTTTCCAAGGGAAAAGTTGAGCAGATAATCTGTTAGAATCACCGTAGAATCAAGAGCTGATGGGGTACATGACAAAAAACTTTGCCTATAAGCCTCCCATCCAACCCCTGTCACCTTCACCCCAACCCCTAAGACAGCAATTATACTCAAGAAAACAGGCTCAAGTTTATACAATTCATTTTTTTTATATAAGTTTTACATTAGCTTAAATTACTTTAACAATTTTAAATTGCACAATTCTTTTGCCAGTCTAAAAAGAGCAAAGAATTAATCAAAAAGACACACCACTGCAATATTAATTCCATTTGATTACTTTTTACAGATCTGTACAGCAGAATAGCAAAGAATTCCTCAATTCATATAGCAATCCTGATCATGCTGTCCTGTGCATAGTAGGGCGGAAAATGTGTCTCGCCAAGACGTTTTGGGAATGACAGCTGGAAGGACTATGCACAGTGAACTGTCTACCTAATCGAGGATATTGGGAGGTGGAAAAAAAGCTGAATTCCCTTTCTTCTCCAGTGTTTCTTGTACAAAATATTACAGTGATTTTTTTTCTTTATATATTTACAGACTTTGCACAAATAGAAAATGGTTACAAATTACACTTAGGCTTGGCAGTTTGACAGGTCCTCTCCTTTGCCCACCTTCCTGACCCCACTGGGGACAGGTTAAGAATCTCCAGAGGCCAAAACTGTGGCTATTGTCCTGTACCTAACTTCTGCAAAATTTGGTTTCTTATTGATCAACAGATGAAGTTCTTGAGGAGGGTGTGTACAAAAGGTGGAATACCAAAAAGTCTACTTTTTAAAGAAGCAGGCTATACACATTAACACTAGACACAGAGACTTAGGGAGCTTAGGAACAACAGATTTTAAAAGTAAAATAAACTCTTTCTTAAGCAGGCAACACAGCTCTGCTTAAAATGTTATTGTACTTAACAAACAGGAATAGTCACCACTTTTGGGAGGAAGGGATGGGAAGGGAAGGAAGGAAGAAGAAAGTATCTTGATTTTATTTAGAACCTTCCTTAGTTTGTGGGATGTTTAATTTTTTAAAAAAATTTGAAACCACGTTAAGGAGTTGTAATGATATGGCCTTGTGGTTTTAAAAAATATTCCTGCTTTTCATAGAAATGAGGTTATGTTTTCTTAAAGTGATCATAATATGGCCCAAAAAATGACTATTACTGGGGTAGGACAACATTTTGTATTCTGATGTGAAACAAGTCTTTCCCACGAGTGCCAAGCCCAATTCTAATACAGTGCAAAAAAGGATTCAGGAGGTGGTTGCCTGGGGGGGGTTATCAAAGGCTTGTGTAGTAGCTGTCTATCCATTGAGCAAGTCCTCTTTCCACCAGTGTTCGGTTTATGGACACCGCCTGGAAAAGAGAAAGGTCACTGAAGGCAACAGCCACAATAAACTTCAGATGACAAGATACTGATGTTCTAAAGTCACATTTATGACATGAGGAACTGATGTGCAAAAATGGATTTCAAATGAAGCCATTCTTATCTATATAAAAATTGGTATTCAAGATGATCTCTCATTCTTAAAATTTAAAGAAATATCTGAAAAGCATGCCAAAAGGACAGAGAACCAGTAGATTCAGGGTGCAAAAAGATAGATATAGACAGATAGATAGGACATAACCAAGTCAATGATTTGTTTTGCTCTATTATATGTTACAAGCGTTTTTCTTTTTTTTTTTTTTTTTAATTATTTTTTCTTATTTGGTTAAGTGGAGAAAAATAAGGGGAAAGAAGAAAAAATTAATTGGAAAAAAAAGTTCTAACAGTCCTAATAAAATTTCCAAAAAGAAATTAAAAATGTTAAGTTCACTAAAGTTTAGCTCATGAAAGCAAGAGGATATGAAAGCAAGAACCAGCCAAATCTACACCAAGAAATGAAGAATTTTCCTAAAAGGACCCAGAATTTGGGAGCTATTACTACTAGTAAGATATTTCAGTAAGAAAAATTCAAAACCCATTACCTCATCCCCAATCATACTCCACAGCTGTATGAGAGGCAGACCAGTGGAATTGTAATTAGTAACCTGGAGACAGAGAAACATAGCATTAGGACAGCCACTCACTGTAATCTTTAGAGATTGCCAGTCCAATCCAGTGCAATGAATGTATAAGGGAAAATCTTCACAGGGCCCCAAATAGGGATATTAATCAGTAGGTTTCTCTCTAGTGGGAGGGTTTGAAAATCTCTGATTGCCCTGTGTTATTTAACATTTCTGTCAGTGAGTTGGACAAATACACTAATGCAGCACTCATCAAATCTGCACACAGACACAAAGTTGGGATGATAAACTAACACAATTAAGTTAGGGTTAGAAAAAAAGATCTTAACAAGCTAGATTACCGAGTCATATCCAGTAAGATAAGAAATCTAAAAAATCTTCCTCCTCCACTTAGGTTTAAAAGAAAATCATATAAGTATAAAAATGAGGGAGTCTAGTTAGATTTAGTCTGGAGTACACAATACATTATGAGCTCATTCAGGAGTCAAAGAGTATAAGGCAGTCAAAACTACACTGAGAAATAACATTCAAGTCAAGACTAGAAAACTGATAATTTACGTAAACCCTGCCCTATATAGATATCTGTAATATTTTTTCTAATTTTGGATACTACATTTTAGGAAGAAACTAACAATCTTGAGATAAGCTGAACGGTGACGAAGATGGTGAGAGGTCTCAAAATCATGCTATATGAGAATCAGTTGGAAGAATTAAGGAGGATTTACCTAAAAAAAAGATCTAAGAGGAGAAGGGAAATAGAAGGAAAAAAACGATTATTTTGATCACAGAGGATAAAGCTAAGAATAATGGTTGGCAGTTACACTCACAGACCTAATGTAAGGAGAAACTTCCCAACAAATAAATCTCAAAATAAAATAGGAAACTTCTGGAGGTACCAAGCTTCATTTAATAGAAATGTTTTAGAGGGAGATCTTGTTCATATATGTGTGGGACTAGATGGCCACCAAGTTCCCTTCTTGCTAAGAATCTATTATCCATACCTGAGCAAGCAGTGGTGTACCTCTGGTCATTTCATTTACAGCTGCATCAGCTTCTGGTGAAAAATGATCTTCATCTTTAAAAAGAGTAAAGGAGGGGAAGGGAAACTCAGATTAAAATCTCACTTGGAAAAAATAAATATACAGTTGTTCTGTTCCATGGCTCTTGACCAGAGGATCCTAATGTTATGTCAAGGAAAATGCTGTAGATCCTTAGGAGGATTTGATTCTTTACGAAAAGGAAAACAAAAATTTTCAACCTTTTCTTGTCCAATCTCCAGAGCACTGGGACAACTTCAATCTCTACTCAGCTCCAAATAACTAATATTATTTATTAAATATTATTATATATTATTATATTAAATATCAATATATAAATAATAAATCTGATTTCCATCTTCAAACTGCCCCTTAACCAAACAACAGTTTCCATGTATCTTCTTGCCCCCTACTGTGTCAAATGAGATTTCATCTTCAAGTTTTTTCCTCATAGGTCTTTTCTGTTAGCTACAAATATGCTCAGATTTCATTAGTCCTTTAAGCAAGCAGCTAGATAATGCAGTGTATCATAGTCCTGAAGTCAGAAGCACCTGAGTTCAAATTTGACTTCAAATACTTAATACTTGCTAGTTATGTGACAATGGCAACTCACTTAACCCCAATTGAGGCGGGGGGCGGGGAGAGGAAGGGAGGGATAAATACCTTACCTCCATTCCTCTAATCACCCCAACTCCTCTCCCTAAGTATCCAAATTTCTTAAGAGTGGGCTATATTTAATGTCCATACATCTCCTCACCACCTGCTGACTTCTCAATCCCTTGGAATTTGACTTTTGTTCCTGTTCTACTGAAACTTCTCCATTCAAGGCTACCAATGAGACTACATGAAACCCAATGCTATTGTTGTTCAGTCGGTTTCAGTCATGTCTAACTCTTCATGACCCCATTTATGTTTTTCTTGGCAATATATTGGAATGGTTTGTCAATTCCTTCTTCAGCTAATTTTATAGATGAATAAACTGAGGCAAATGGAGTTAAGTGACTTGTCCAAGATCATACAGCTAATAAGACTTTAAGACCAAATTTGAACTCAAGAAGATGAGTCTTTATTCCATCCTATACTTATTTATATGTGTCTTTCCTACCAAAGGAAACCCACAAAGAAAGACCCAAGTTCAAAAATGGCACCACACAATGACAAGCAATGTGATCCTGGGCAAATCACTTAAATATTTAGTCGGCTTCAGTTTCCTCAATACAAAAAAAAAAAAAATGAAGATAATAGCACTTACCTCCAAAATGAGACATTTTTAAAGCACTTTGCAAACCTCAGTATTACATAAATGTTCATCATTATTGTTAATTATTATAAATTAAGAAAAGCACTGTATATAGTAACTGAAGATTCTTATTCAATAATAAAACGATAAGTTGATACTTATCACTACCATAAATTTTTAAAAGTATTTTTTAATCTCCATTATCTTATTTCATACTCACAACTCTATAGTAATCAAGTAATTCTCATTGTACAGATAGGAAAACTTAAGTATCAGAGCCATTGTGACTTGCCTGGGGGTCATTCAACAAGTAAAAACAAGTGGAATTTTAACTCAGATATTCCTAAATCCAAATTCAATATCCCTTTCTGCCTCTCTGATACAGCTGAATGCCAATAGAAATGTTCAAAGGTGGTCCGGCCTAAAGACTAGCAAAGATGGTAAAATCTGGGCTACACCAGAAGGTCAACTGCATCTTCACTTGGGAGAGAGACTGAAGTCAAAAGCATGGTAAGAATGAAATGGAGAACTGTACCCGTGATGAATGAAGCTGCTTTCAACTCTTTTATAGAAAAAGTCTTTTATATCTGCCCTTGAAAGAAAAAAAAAAAACTTTAAAAAGACAATACAGTCAATCTGTTACCTGACAGAGGTGCCACATTATCCAGTAAGACTTCTGCTCCTTGGAATGGCAATGTGACAAAATCAGACCTGTAGAAATGAGAAACTTGTTAGATATTGAAAAGCTTGGTTTTTGAAACATGCTGCTCTACATCTTCTGTACATCTAGATTTTGTCTATAACTGGGCACTGGCAAGGTGGAGCAACTGAGTTCTCAACAAGTAAACAAGGCACTTGTCTGGGGTAATATTCCATCCCTGATTTAGGGGAGCAAGATCTTTGGCAATACATCCACAGACTGAAAAACCAGAGCTGATGGGATTAACTAAAACAGGAAAATTCCATTCATGACCAATTTTCCATCTTACAGTTCATCTGCTGCAAAATTCTTTTTGAAAGAAGAAATCCAGTGGGCAGCATTTACTTAGCATGGAACTTACTTCAAATAAATAAGTATTTATTCCACATCTATTAAGTGCAAAGGTATCATAATATATTAGAAATTGGATATGCAAACATATATATATATATATATATACATATATATATATATATATATATATACATATATATATATATATATATATACATATATATATATATATATATATATGAATGAATGATCTGGCTTCAAGGAGCTTCCCTTTTCTTGAAAGTGAGAAATTCAATGATGTAAACAGATAAATAATTCCAAGATAATGATCTGAGGAGGGAGAAAGCACTTAAATATTATCTAAGTGAATTTTAAAATTTTTGATTAAAGTTAATTATTAATTATTCATGAGAGGTAGCATGGCTACCTTTAGTCAGAAGACCTGGTTCCAAGTCTTGCTTCTGAGATATACTGAGTGAAATCATAGAGGTATTATCTCATCTCTACATGCCCCAAGTCACAATAAGACTGCAAGTTACAGACCAGTTGCTGATCTGTACCTGTAAAAGTCTCTATAACAAGGGTTCACTTGACTAATAAAATCATGGGTCTGGACTCTGCCTCTCCAATTGATATACTAATGATAATGGATGGGAGAGAGTCCTAAAGAGCAGAGTATCCAAGAATTCAAAATAGTGTGTTTAATTTAAAGCTAGATCCCAATTAGTGGGAATAATGAGCCTCTTGAAATGGTCACATTATTTTAATTCACACTGCCTATTTACATTGGGCTAAAACCAATGACCATATTTCACAAAATTCTAATTCAAACTATTTCAAATCGATACTGATTAGGACCTGTGTTCACAATGTTTATGAGCAAGAGAGAGGAGGGAAAATGAAGGCACCACAGTAAAGTTCTCTTACTTGGCTATAGCTTGTGGTTTATACTGTGTATATGTATGTATACATACATACACACATATACATACATATATATTGCATATATTTATGTATACACACGTATATATTGCATATATTCATGTATACACACACATACACAAAATGATGTGTATAAATATGCTATGCACCTCTGTATATAATTATGTGTTTAATTTAGTTGTTTTTCAGTCTGATTCTTTATGATTCCCCATTCACTGTTTTTCCTGAAGATACTGGAGTGGTTTGCCATTTCTTTCTCTAGCTCATTTCAAATAAAGAAAATTGAAGAAAACAGGGTTAAGTGACTTGTCCAGGGTCACACAGCTAGTAAGTATCTGAGGCTAGATTTGAGGCAAAAGAAAAACTGAAAAACTATATAAAACATGTAATTTTAAAATAGTTGAAACACAAATCAGTCTGTATTTAAAATTACAACTCCCCTTGGACTATATTAATTTCCTTTAATCTAACTACAACTACACAAACTGAACATTTGTGATTTTTCAAAGTTAAAATTATTTAGAATCAGTCAAGGGATATGAAGGGAGATTATCAGCCTAGGATTCGAAATTTATAATTCAACAAAATTTCTGGCTCTCACACACAAACACACAAAAAAAGTTGGCTCATATCCTGGTCAGAAGTAGCTCAAGGCAATGTAACCTAACCTGATTTGTCGAAGAATTTCAGTTTTCACTCTCTTGTATCCACCGTAGTCCACATAACGAATCTCAACTTCATCACTTTCTTTGTAGTAGGCAACAACTTGGGCACGCCACCAGGCCCCATCCACCCCAGGGGCAGCACAGATTACGGCTACTATGGACCAAGAAGCAGAATGAGTAAAGGGAAAGAGATCAATAAATCAAAGGACAGGAACAGGACACAGTTTTCAAACAAATCCAAGATTATCAACAATGTTAAATGCAAATTATATTAAATAAAGGTCTACCTCACACCCATCAAATTAGCAGAGATTACAGCAGAAGAAAATGACAAAATGTTATGAATGGTTTCTGGAAAATATGCACACTAATGTACCTTTAGTGGAGCTGTGAATTGGTCCAGTCATTCTGGAAAGCAATTTGGGACTATGCCCAGAAAGTTACCAAACTATACACACCCTTTGATCCACTTTACACCAATGTTAAATTGATATCCTAAAGAAATCTAAAGATAAAAAGGACCCATAGGTACAAAAATATGGCAATTCTTTTCTTAGTATCAAAAACCCAGAACTAAGGGAATGGTCACCTATAGTAAACAAATTATGGTATAGGAATGTAAAATTATTACCCCAGAAGTAATGATGAAAGAATATGTTCAGAAGAAATTGGGAAAAGCACATATAAAATTAAAAAATGAGAACAATTATACAATGACAATAACATTAAAAAAGAAAACTACTTTGATACTGATTAAAGAAATTACAATTCCTAGGATCAATGATAAAGTAGCATTGGCTCCCCTTCTCCTGCCAGAGAGGCGATGGATATTAAATACAGAATAAGATATACCTTTTAGGACTTGGCCAAAATGAGAGTTTATTTTTGTGGACTGTGCATTTGTCATGAGTGTTTTTTCTTAATTGTTTGATGAGGAGGGAAGGAGTGTGAGGAAGAGAAAATATATATTTGTTAATTGGAAAAACAAAACATAAATTAACCTAACCCTAAACTCTGGGGTGCCACTTCATACCTTCAGATTGGCTAAGATGACAGGGAAAGATAATGAAATGTCAGAGGGGATGTGGGAAAACTAGGACACAATACATTGCTTGCTGGTGTAGTTATGAACTGCTCCAATCATTCTGGAGATCAATTTGGAATTATGCCAAAGGGGCTATCAAACTGTGCATATTCTTTGATCTAATAGTGTCTCTACTGGGTGTGTAACCAAGAGAAATCATAAAAAAGAGAAAAAGGACCTACAAGTGCAAAAATGTTTATAGCAGCCCCTTTTGTAGTGCAAGGAACTGGAAACTGTCAGTTGAGGAATGGCTGTATAAGTTATGGTTAATAAATGTAATGGAATATTATTGTTTTATAAGAAACAATCAGCAGGATAATTTCATAAAGGCCTGGAGAAACTTACATGAACTGATACCAAATGAAGTGAGTAGAAGCAAGAGAACATTGTACAGAACAACAAGATTTAATGATTCAACAATGAGGTGATTCAGGCCAATTTCAATAAACTTATGATGGAAAGAGCCATTTACATCCACTGAGAGGAGTATGAGGACTGAATGTGGATCCCAAAACGATATTTTTATCTTTGCTGTTTTCTTGCTTGTTCTTTTATTTATTTTTGTCCCTTTTGATCTGATTGTTCTTGTGCAGCATGATAAATGTGTAAATATGTTTAGAAGAATTGTACATGTTTAACCTATATTGGATTACTTGCTATCTAGAAGAAGGGGAAGGTGGGGAGGAAGGGAGAAAAAATTTGGAACACAAGGTTTTGCAAGGGTCAATGTTGAAAAGTATCTTTGCATATATTTTGAAAAATAAAAATCTATTATTACTTAAACAAAAAAAAAAATGATTATTAGAGATACACTGCTGAACTCCCTAGGAAGTGACTGAAACTAAGGGGATAGCACTAACAGTCTGTTTACACTAGTGAAACAGATAGGTGGTGGTTGTTTCATCATATGAAACAGTTTAGAGTGGGCTGATATTCATCTCTTGCTACACCCTCCCTTTCTATCTAAAGGTTACCAATAGCTACCAACATCACCAATATTTCCTTTAATCTTACTTACCAGGTAATTCAGTACTGTGTGATGGCTAATGCACTCTCTACTCTAGGCTATACAACAAAAAAGCCAAATATCCCTAAGGAAAAAAGTCACACTCTTACCATTGTTTAGGACGAAACATTGGAAGGATAATAAAGCATCTTCTGCTCTGTATGTTCTTTTCTATTAAAAGAGTTCAAATTTCACTTCTTCCTTCACCTCCCCCAAAACCCACCATTTCTCTTCTTCAAATATTTACCCAGAGTAAAGGACAACTAATGGTTATGTGTCTTCACAGAAGATTCTCAGGCACCATTCTAAATGAAATATCTACACTAGAAACTAAGCTTCCTAACTTCATATACTCCATTGTGTTGAGATCAATCTTATTATAAAATGTTGATATTTATTATCAAGTTTAAATATTTTTGCCTCATTTGATCCTCATAATCACCTTATAAGGATTCATTTAGTAACTCAAAAAGCACAGCTCAAAAATATCAGAGAATCTCTAACCTAATAATCCTGACTTGAATTCCAATTTTAATCTTGGCACTGTGTTAGATCATAAGATCTCCCAACATATTTTGAACTGCCCATCCATTGCAGGGGGACCCACCATCTGCAAGGGAAAGGGACCTTCCTCCCCAAGGAGGAATGCTGCCACTTACAAAGCTCTTAGCTAGAAAAGCCTGTGCCCTCTAAGCTTATACCACAATGTGAAGAAGACTTCATTGAAAAAGCTTGAACAATTACCTACCCTTATTTCATACCAAAGCTGGACTAAAGTGGCCACAATTCTACCTAGAAATCCTCTCAAATTAAAGGCATTCATCTTTGTGAATGACCTTCAAACTGATCAGTACAGGGACTCCCATTGTTGGAGCACCCTCCACTGATATAAACTATTAGCCTTCTATGACTTAGTTCATATGCTTCAGGGACTACCTTAAGGCACAGAGTATGACTTTTCTAGAATGGTCACAGAGACAAGTAACTGTGGTCAAATGTGGGACATAAATCCAGGGTCTTCCTAACTTTTGAGCCCAGATCTATTTATTATGCCTGACTCTCTCTAGAGAGAGAGAAAAAAAAATAGCTTGGTCATCAATTCCACCACCAATAAGCATTTCTTCCCAATGCTAATACTTTATCTTGATGGCACTTTAGTCAAATATTCTCTGTACACATCTTATTATAAAGTTCTTTTCTTAAATTTTCCCCCCAATTACATGTAAAAACAATTTTCAATAATAATTTTTTTTAATTCTAGATAAAAAAGGAAAAAGGACCCACATGTGCAAAAATGTTTGTAGCAGCTCTTTTTGTAGTGACAAGGAGCTGGAAACTGACTGGATGCCCATTAACTGGAGAATGGCTGAATATGTTATGGTATGTGAATGTTACAGAATATTATTAATCTATAAGAAACAACAGCAGGATGATTTCAGAGAGGCCTGGAGAGACTTACGTGAACTGATGCTAAGTGAAGAAGTTTGAGAACCAAAGGGCTATAAAACTGGGCATACCCTTTGACCCAGCAATACCACTCATTACTAGGTCTGCATCCCCAAAAGATTTAAAATAAAATGAGGTGGGCAAGATTTTACAAAGCTATTTACACCAGCTCTTTTTGTAGTAGCAAAGAATTGGAAGGTTTGGGTGTCTCATGAACCATGAGAACATTGTACACAGCAACAAGACTATGTGATGATCAATTGTGATGGACGGAGCTCTTTTCAAAAATGAGGTGATTCAGTCAATTCCAATAGACTTATGATGGAGAGAGCCATCTGCATCCAGAGAGAGAACTATGGGGACTGAATGTGGCTCACAACATAGTATTTTCACTTTTGTTGTTTGCTTGCTTTTATTTTCCCATTCGTGTTTTTTTCTCACCTTTTGATCTGATTTTTCTTGCACAGCATGATGAATATGGAAATATCTTTAGAAGAATTAAACATATTTATATTAGATTTCTTGCTGATTGTGGGAGGGGATGGGGAAGAGGAGAAAAAATTAGAACACAAGGTTTTGCAAAGGTAAATGTTGAAAACTCTTTGCACGTATTCAGAAGAATAAAAGGCTATTTTAAAAGATGTTAAAAATTTCAAAAGACTAAAAAACAAAATTTTTGAGTTCCAAATTTCCCCCCCTCTCTCCTCCTCTTCCCCCTTCATTAGGTAAGCATTTTAATATGTTACACATGTGTAGTCATGCAAAAAATTTTCATATTAGCATGTTATGAACAACAACAAAAAAAATCCTACCACACCATGAAAAAATTAAGTGAAAAACAGTATGCTTCAATTTGCATTAACTCCATCAGTTCCTTCTCTGGAAGTGGATAGCATTTTTCAACATAAGTCCTTTGAAATTGTCTTGGATCATGGTATTGCTAAAAATATCTAAGTCTAGTTGATCATGGTAGAATATCAATTATTATTGTGTACAATGTTCACTTTATTTTGTATCAGTTCACATAAGTTTCTAGGTTTTTTATGAAAACATCCTGCTAATTATTTCTTATAGCACATCCATTACAATCATATACCTTAAGTTTTTCAGCCAGTCCCCAATTGGCAAACAATTTCCAATTTCCTCAATTTCCAATTCTTTGCTACTACAAAAAGAGCTGGTATAAATATCTTTGTAAAATCTTGCCCATCTCATTTTATTTTAAATCTTTTGGGGATGCAGATCTAGTAATAAGTGCTATTGCTGAGTCAAAGGGTATGCCCAGTTTTATAGCCCTTTGGGCACAGCTCTAAATTGTTCTCCTGAATGGATGGATCAGTTTATCATTCCCCCAATGGTACATTAGTATTCCAATATTCTTACAACTCCTCCAACATTTATTATTTTCCTTTTCTGTCATATTACCATATCTGATAGTTGGTACCACAGAATTGTTTTAATTTGCATTCCTCTCATTAAGTGTGATTTAGAGCATTTTAAAATATGGCAATAGAGATAGTTTTGATTTCTTCACCTGGAAAATCATTATTTATAATCCTTTAACCTTTTACCATTTGGGGAAGGTTCCCATTTTCAAGAGAAGTTTAAATGTTGCTTCTCATTCTCTTCCTTTGCTAGATCGCAGGGCTAAACAATTCCTTACCATCTCAGAACATCTTTGGCAGGTACTTGCCTTCTACTGGTGTAGGTAAGGTTGGAATCCCTGGCTGAGAATAACAGAGGTACATCTGCTGGTCCAAACTGCGGAGTGCGTGGAAGGTGGGATGTGTATGCTGCTGCACAAACATGTGTCCAGCATTCACCTGGTTAACCACAATCACTTCCACGGTGACACCATCAGGAAGCATGAGCTGCCAAGATAAGGAGAAAAACAAGAGTAGAATGAGGAACACAAGTGTTCCATACCTCTAGCATATAATAGGAGGCAACAACTCTATAAATGTATAGTCAGTCTGGAGAGTCAACCTCTCAATTTTCATTCAGTTTTCCCAGGTTAAAATTTTTATAAGCTTTTTCAATGGATTAGGCATCATTAAGCAAAAGGAAAATGGTTTCAATTTCTTTTACAAAGGATCTATTCCTTTGCCCTCCTTCCCCTGCTCCACACATATTTAATGCTTCATCCCAAGAGATAATATATCCATTAAACAGCTTGGAAGAGTCACTCTCACTGTTACACAAAGAGTTTGTTACCACTTTTCCTCCAAGAAGGGAAAAGAGAAGTTCCATTTCAAGATCTACCATCTAGTATCTAGAGAAGATAATAAAGGGCTAGGACCTTGCTTGAGCCCCCAGAGCACATGGAGAATTTCCTTTAGGTACGGCACTCAGGAGTTCAAAACCTTAAAAAATTTAAAGTATGGGTTTGGACAGTGTTTGGGCATGCTCTAATAGGATTATAACTTCTGGAGTCAGCCCTATACAGGAAGTCCTAAAAGTCTTAGTGGAGTTTTAACCACTAAGTCCTTACTTTGGGTGCATCCTATATCTCTATTATTCTTTAAATTCTCTCCCTGGGGCCTTCCCTCTCATCCCCAACCTTTTTACCTTTCTTTAATTGGGTTGTTTGTTTGTTTTGGTCATTATCTTATTATTGCTACTGATATCTAGGGGAAGGAGAGGAGAAACTAGGAGGTTGGGCTACTTCTTCCTAAGAGACAGTTACCAACCGTAGGTAAAGGAATGTTGCTTTGGAATTTGAGTAACACTGTCAGTCAGATCACTTCCCTATGCCCCACGAGAATTTTAAAGGTTTGCTTCTGCATACTGCAATTTCTATAGTCTACTGAGGTCCTTTCCAACCACCAAGGCCACAATTATTCTCTTTCATGTCTGCTTATAAAATAGTTACAGGGCACCAAGGATAAATGGTATGTTCTTTGATTCTTACCCCACCCTCCCCCTTCCTTCTATCAATGTCCCCTCTCTTCTTAAGAGATTTATTTCTAATTCTACCTAATTCTACCCAACACTACTAGCAAGAATTCAATAACGAGTTCTCCACACAGGCATTTTGACTCCTCCCTGAGGATGACTTTCAGGGATACCTCTAATTATATAATTATCTTAGCTTTGGAAAAATGCCCCCAACATCAAGCCAAGATTTCCATTAAAATAAACAAGATATTGTTACAAAAAGAAAGGAGGAACCAGGTCTTATCTGAGATTCTATGCCTTCCCATGTCCTAACAGTGTTCTATACATCAAGGGATTTATAAAGGTTATGCTGAATACATTTATACATCAAAGCACCGCCTCCCAAAATACCTATCATAATTTCTTTCAAACATGAATTTTTAAATATGCAGTTGAATAACAATTTCCCCTCCACTACCCTACTAACAATGAAGGTGAATGAGTATTTCTATAAAAATATATTTCTTTTTAGATTTATAAAAGAGTATTTTACTTGTAATGTTTCAAAATTCATGTAAAACATATCCCAATTGGGTGGAGAGGGGGAAGAAGGTTTAGGTTGCTCACAGGAAAGGAAATAGCTAGCCTTGGCTATGTAACTGGCACTTAGTAGCTATGAAAATGGATCTGTGGAATGACCATTAACTGAAATATCTCCTCACCCAAATCAAAACCCATGAAGAGTTTTCATCAATAAGCGAATCTCATCTGTAGGTCAAAGACAATTAAATCTCATATCCACAAAGCCCTGAAACTCAACATTGAAATTAGGCAGAGCTGAGGTATCTGTATGGGAGCATATCTGAAGTACACTCTGGGAATTCAATTCTAGTGTACCAAAGATAATACTGAGTAATCCCAAGATGTACAGACTGGGCACTCATAACATGCATCAAACAAGAATCTTACACTAGGCTAATCAGAGTAGAGAAACTGAGAAAAGAATATCTACTTCTTCTCACATGTGTTAGGAAAAAAAGATGGATGCCTCTTCCTTTTACCAGTAGTATGTAACATCCTTATTACTAATGAGCAAGCTTTAAAAAAAAAAAAAAAAAAAAAAAAGAAGGAAAAGAAAAGTAAGATTTTATTTTATTGACTGTATACTTTGCTGAAAGGTCTAGGCAAAGAATGAAAAGTGATAACCAGAGACAAACTATGTTATTTATAAGAATGGCTTTCTAAAGCAGGAGTTCACATTTAGCAAACAGTTTTTGTTTTCGTTTTTGTTTAATATTTTATAAAGGCCTTATAAAGCTAAATATAAGACAAGAGAAAGCAATCTAAACAATGTTTCAAAAATTGTGTCATGGCCACAGAGGTGTCCCATCTTTTAAATGAGTTTTATATTTACTTTTATATTGCAGTCATTTCTGGATGCCCCCTTAGCTCTTGCACCCTTGGAAGCTGAAATCTCCCTTGGAACAAAGAAAAATAGCTAAGCAAGATCCCATTCATTTTTGGGAATTATTACATCATCAGGTAGGAAGTACCCTCAACTCTGTGTAAGACTAGACTTTATAGTAAGGTTTCCAAAGACTCGCTGTACTGAGCGAATACAATTGAAGGGTTTTTTGATTTTATAAATATTGTGTACAATAAACAAAAATAGGGAACCTCTTTGAGTAACACGCAACCACAGAGACTCAAATGTTCATTACTTTAAGCTATTATATCCCATAATTGCATCTTTCTTGGGCTTCTGTCCCAATACTGATTTCCAACTCCTGCAATAAGGAATGAGGGGATTAGCTACCATCATTATGAAATAGGAGAGAGCAGACACCCATCTACTACCATTTCTGACTATAGAAACATTCTAGAATGGTTCATGAGTTCAGGTCTTGTCTTGAAGTTGACAATATAGCTGTCAACTGACAGTATAAGTTTGGGGAAGGTAGCTAAGAAGAAAGAAAACAAATTAAAGCCCTAATTTCCTATTCTTTATTTGTCAAGAGAACTTACCCAGGAGGTCATTGGAAGAGAAGGCAGAGTCAGCGAAGGAAGCGGGGGAGCATAAATATTGGTCAGGTTCAACTCCTTGAACTTCTTACCAATTAAACTAAGTGCTTTGTCTACATGATGCTGAGACCCTGAATGGAGGGGTAAGAAGAAGAGACAAATGAAAAATCTTTTTACTTTTCATCCAATATTCTCTTTTTTAAAAGGTAACAGTAATTTTACTAATGCCTTTTGTTTTTATAGCATAGTAATTTCTGAGAATACCATCCTTCTCACTTACTCCATAATCAAATCCTCCCTTATGACAAAGAACAATTAAATAAAAATGATACAATGACCACATGATAAAGTTTACAACATTTCTCCCTAATAGTCTCCTCTCTGCTAAGAAGAGGGAAGTATTTTTCATTCTCTGTTCTTTGGATCCTTCATTGTCCCTCTCCACCACCCCAGCCCCCAATCACTCAAAGAGTTCAGCTTAATTTCCTCCTATTGTGGTCACTGTTTCACTTAATTGTTTTTCTAATTCTACTCATTTTCCTATACATCAATTCACAGAAATCTCTTCATGTTTCTCTGAACTTTTCATATTTGTTCTTTTCCCCCAAATCAATGGGCACCTGCTTGGTTTTTCTTTCTTTGCCATCTCAAAAAGTGTGATTATGAATAGTTTACTATATATTGTACTTCTGTCTCACTTCTTTGGAGTGGTAAAATGACTGATGAATTGGAATAGCTTGGTCAGTTTTCTTGCATAATTCCAAATTGTTACTCATAACAGTGAAACCAATTCACAGTTCTTACAATGTATTACTTTAGCTATCCTTTCCAAAGATTCTTCAACATTAGGTATACCCTTCTTTGGTCACATCTGTTAATCTAATAGGTATGAGATGAAATTTCTGGATTATTTTAATTTGTATCTCTTAGTTATGTGAATGAATTGTTTTCATAAAGTTTACAATTTGCAATTCTTTGAAGATCAAGCATTATGCCTTCAATGAAATAGAGCAAATCAAGAAGGCTTTAAAGAGGTCAAGAAACACTTCAGTAGCATTATTATTAATCCAAAGGCCTTTTCTTCTCAGAACCAAATAATTTTTCAAATAACAGCTAACAACATTAATAATGGTTTAAACTCAAAAGATAGCCAGATGTATACTTCAGAAATCCAAGGGAATTTCTTATGCCAGGGGTGTGATATAGAAATATCCATGAAAAAAAGAAGGTTCTGGTAAGAAAAAGCATTAAAAGCATTAAGCTAGAAAAACTAACTCTGAATCTTCTTTTTAAAAAATGTATTCAAAGAATTTGGTTCTAAGAAGATTTGCAGGCAAAATTGCCAAAATAATCCCAGATCTGTTACTTATTAGAAGTGTGACCTTAAACTCTTGACTTCTAAGTTCCTTTTTTCCTGATGGGCAAGGATGAAAAAGAATGACTGAAGGGAGGGAAGGAGTGGAGAGGGGAAGAATAACTTTATTCTTCCAGGGATACTACCTGTGTTGACTACCTTCCTACTTATTGTACAAGATTCCTGAGGATTTGCTGGGTAAATTTACAAGGCCACAAAAATATGCATGAAACACAAGCAAAGACTTGGTTACATTTTGAAAGGAAATAGCAAAAGCATCCTACTGACCTTCTATATGGCAGATCTGGAAGTTCTGAGTGTAAGGTAGTGTTGAAATATAGATCTTGGCACCAGATGTTTGTTTCAGGAAACTCACATATCGTCCCTGTTTGCCAATTAGCCGGCCAACCAAGTGCTTCAAAAAATAGAAGAGTTATATAGTAAACTAATTCCATGCCAAAACATATATTTACCATTGTCTTAGAGAAAGTAAAAGCCTCTATCTTGTTTTATGCCAATAAAGCAATCTAGGCAAATAACTTGAGATAAGTAAAAGGAGAAGTGTTTTTGTTTGTTTTTAAAGTGGAGATATTAAAGGGAAAAAATTTCACAACTATTTTTCCCACACTTATTCACAGTTATGTGAGAAGGAAAACAAAAGGAATTACAAGTTACCACCATTCATTCCAACTACACAGCGATCATATATACACCCTTCCAAGTTAAATTAATATGACCATTTGCTTCTCATAATTAACAGAAATAAAGCTCAAATGGAAAATAAAAATCCAAGAACTAGTTGTCTAATATCCTCAGGCTATTCTCATCAATTCCAAGCAGCCTGGAGTTTTCAACACATTGGTTTTTATTTCCAAATCTGGGCACCAAAGTTAGGAATACAATACAAACTCTATAGAATCCAAATCCCAAACATCACTGAAAGAGTGGAACTTAAAACCAGGATTCTGGCCCCCACACCAAATGGATCCTCCTCCTCCTATAGATGCCCCCCATATTTTGCCCATGTATTGAGAGGACAGTCCTCTGAGAGAAAAATCTAAACAGGAAACTCAAACCAAAAGAGGAAAATACACTAATGGGGAGATTAAAACTGGGAAATATCTTTTGGTTCTAGTAGATCTACATTCATCTAATTATGTATACACACATATGTACATAGGATTAATTATGCCTACTAGGTACATTAAATACTGTGGACATTCTGGGCAGCCAAATTTCTGAGTCAAAGAAACCTGGTAGTGATATTTCATTTAAATGTCACATGAAAAGTGGCTCCTTCTAGTCTAGGAGTCACTTCATAGAACTTTCTCTACATTCCTCTAGCTGTTTTTCAATAACATTGTAGCTTAAAAACAATTATTCAAAATCTGATTGCCATACTCTCAACCTCAAACAGATCAGGTCCCCTAAAATCAGAAGAGACCATGGAGATATAAGTCACTTTGTGAGAGGTTAAAGAAAGAGATTTTTTAAAAACTCAGTCTTATTATGTTTTAGGGTCATTACAGAAGCATCATTTTCTCAATAACATCTGAGTTCTAAAATTACTTGGAATTCTACTTAATATTCTTCTCCCCTCTGCAATATACTTTGTCTAGATTTGACAGCCTAGAAAAATTGGTTGTTATCTATTTCTGTTCTCTAGTCAGATCCTTCAAACTTTCCAAAATGATAGACTTTAATGTCCATCCTTACCTTTGGCACTTCTATCTCCCAGATTGTGAGTTCAACCTTGTTGGTCTCAGTGCCTGGCTGGGGACTCGGGTGACTTTCCGTCTTCCTAAGGCCACATCCACTGTCCACAGAATCCATGCTGTTTACATCTGAACCTGCAAGGAGGAAGAAGTTTGTACATCACACGCACACACACACAGACACACAAATCACCAATAACCCATAAAACATGTAATTAAATTTTCTAAGAAGGTACAAAGTCCCACCCACCTCCCACCCAACACAACTCTCAAGTGGTGAATGCCATTTCAGTCTGGAAGGTCTATAATAAACCTAAATGCCTAAGTGGAGATAGGAATGGGGGTGTAGGTATATCTAATTTTAGTCTGCCACCCACAGTTTTACTTGATTATTAGGAGCACATCCAACCCTGGAGGCTCTAGTTCAGCAATGTTGAAACTAAAATCAAAAATTGAGATGCCTCACTTAAAGAGGTAAGGTGAAGGTGGGGAGGGGTTCCTTAGTTGAACTTGTTGGTTTAGGCAGGACCCATCACAATAAACCTCTTGGGCACAGAATAACCAATTTCTCTTCTTGTTATTTGGGTTTCACTTAAGCAGCCCATCAAATAGGTCTTTGTCAATTATTTCACCACCTTTCCCCAACCCAACCACTCTAAGAAGGGGAGATCACCTAACTCTCGGGCACTAGAGCCTGCGTACAACCTCCATCTTCTTAGGAAAGCTTTCCCTGAAGATTCTGGATTCTTGAGTCCCCCCTTCCTGATTAGAGGCCTTTTCCCCTACCAGAAACAAGAAGAAGGAGAGAGGCCAGTTTTGTTTTTGGTTTATATTCTACAAATTCTTCTGAAGTCATGCTTATCCTGCCTAAAATCCCCCTGACTTAAGCATTAAAACTTCTACAAGGGACCTTAGAAACCCCCTCATTTCTTGAAAGGATGCAATTCAAGCTAAGAAGCAAAATGATTCCTCTAGTTCCATAAGTACTAAGTAACAGAATTCCAACATAAAATCCTAATTACCAATCCTGAGGTTGTTTTCTACTACAATGATTCTATTTTACAGCCCTAACAATTTGAGCTGCATGTAACTGAGTGAGGACTAGGTATAAGAGAGAAAAAAAAAAAAAAAATCCACTCCCACAAAACCCAACTTTTACATTGTTCCTAGCTAAAAGATAACCCAAATCATCACTAGGTTTCTATTCACCCTCTATCTTTCCTTATGTCCCAAATAATAATTCCAAGGGAAGAGAAGAATCTGAGAAGCAGACACTACTGTTTCAAGTTCCTTCAGAAAGAAGGTGATAATGACCCTGTACTTTGGAGTTGCCGGATACTTATCTCTCCTTCCTGTGCTCCATAAATATTCAACCTCCACCCCCCTGCTGTAATTCTAAAGGATTTTGCCTCTTTGGCAGCATACATTTCCATAATGTCAAGCAAGAAGATGAGGGCCACGGCATCTCTAGAAGCATTACCCAGACTGAGTACTATGTTAGCACCCTGGGTAATTTTTGGGGAGGAGGAAGGGGAGCGGCCTCAAATATAAACATGGTCCTGCTCTTGGATCTATTGTCTACCTCAACACTGAGGAATCACTGCTTCCTCAGATTTTTTGATGTGAAAGGGCAGCAAGTCTCCAGCAGAGTCCTCCCCTCCAAGGTGTTAAAAAAGAATAAAAATAGGTTGAGGTGCTTCCATTTTGGAACAACTGTCTTTTAGATACAAGCCACCCTTTAATTTTAGGGCAACAATTTGAGACTCTAAAGAGAGTTTTTCCTATCCTCAAGAAGGAATGTGTTTTACCTCAATGTTAAAGATCTATGAAAGAATCCAAGTTTTATCTGAAAGATAAGTTATTTATCATACATTAATATTATACTGAAAGAAGCCTGATCTTAGCCATTTCCTACCCTTTGGAGTCAAACTATTTTATATCCTATGGATCAAGGATGTATGTAACCTAAGAAATGGCCTGTGCCATTAAATCAATTTTAAGACACTTGCCATGTGCCTTAAAACAATTGAAATAAGGGTTTTTGAACACCATGTCATCCCATGAGATGATCTGACAAATTCTGTGATTTAACCAACCCAGATTGGGAACTGCTGATTGAGGAATTAGCCCATTCAAATATTCCATGTCTGGGTCTGGTTTTGAGAAGTCTAAGGGATGAAAGACAATTTTTAATCACAGGAAGCCTCCTCTGGACTGGAATTACTGTTGCCCAGGATTTGCTGACTATTGGCTAGAAATCTTTACCAGATTTCCATAAATCAAAAGTGTTATAGGGACTAACCTGGAAAGTCTCAATATCTTATGGCTACCAAGGGAAGTGGCCATCTGTTGAACTTTCCTCCCAAGAAAGGAAGAAAGGACATAAACAAAGCCATAAACAAGTTCAAGTAAAGAACACATTAAAGAAATAGACCATTAAAAAAAAAAAAAAAAAAAAAAGCTATCTTCTCCATATTTAATCACCAAAAGAGCAACTATTCTTCTTTAAATAAAAATAGACCAATAGTCTGCTTTTGGATTTCAATAACAAGCTCAATTTTCAGAGGTTATCCTCCACAGAGGAACACATTCAACACTGTTCCAGTGAAAGTTTCATCCCTTTGACCCAAAAAGTTACCTAAGAGCCCTCAGATACACCTCAATTACACAGCTGAGCTGCTAAGGATACAGTATCCGGAAATCTTTTAGGTCAATTAAGAATGAATTTTAAAAGGCACGATCCACAAAACTGAAGTCGTGGGTTTTTTAAAAAAAAAAAAAGCTAAAAACACACAAAAAGGTGTTGTTTGTTGGGAAACAGGGGCCAGAATAAAGGGGGACCCACTCCATTTTTATACTCTATGTGACTTTGAGACATTCCTACCTCCAGACTGGTCAGCTTCTGTCTCTGTGGTCCATCTATCCTCTGTCCCCAAATCAGAGGACTCCCCTTTCAACACTCCATTGCTATAGGACACAGTCCTTTCCAGCAGTGGAGAGGTAAGTGGCTTGTTGCTGAGGCTTAGATTGAGCTCCGAGGAAGAATCTTCTAGCCCAGAAGTGCCTGCAGAATCTGAACAATTAGAGGATACTGACTGAGCCCTCTGGCTGTCCTCTGACATGCAGGAGACACAGCTGGTATCCTCTACCCTGATGTTGGCCTCCTCAAATGACTCACTGTACTGGACGGCTTGGGGGGAACCCGCTGCCAGGGAGATACGCTGGGCAGAATTCTTTGGCTTGTCATCAAGGGCCACACTGGACAGGAGGCTGTTCTTCAGACAACTCACGTAGGTCTTCTGCTTGTGACCAAGATCCTCTACCTCAGGGCCAGGTGGGAGGCCGACTACTTCCAGCTCTACTGTCTTTCCTGATGCCATTGGTGTGTCAACCACAGCCCTGCTGGGATCTGAAGCATTCTGTCCCAACACAGGTTTCTGCATGTCTAGGACAAAGCTCTGTTCCTCCACTGGGCCTTCAATCCAACTTACTGAGGGTTGACAGTTGTGTTGCTTAAGGTCACCCACTGTTTTCCCTAGTAATTCTTCCTTTGCTGCTAAGATCACTTTGGAAATGATTTGCATGGCTGCCTGCTCAAAATCTTCTCTCATTTCTAGAGAACTTCCTTTCTTCAGTTCCCTTGTGAGGTGGCCTCCATCAATGTAATTTTCTCCAGACCTGTTGCTTCTGACTTGATGAGCCACTGCCTGTTCTTCTTGTGACAATTCTGCTTGAGCTGACTCTATGAAGCTATTCAATACTTTCCCCAGGCACTCTTCCTTCTGCACTGCCCTCACTCCTCGAGATCTATTCTCTTTCCCTTTTTCTTCTTCCATCATAGTATCCTGCTTGGGAACTCTAATCTTGGATTCAGCACCAAGATTATAAGATAAGCCACCTTCTTCAGACACACTCTCTCCCATGGCTGCATCACCTGTTCCTTCTATTCCACTTGCCTCCTTTGCCTTCTCCAAGGAGCCATGTTGCTCAGAAGGGACCTCCAAATGGCCTGGCCAGCCTTTTCCAGGTATTCGACCAAATGGAGAGTCTAGTTTCTGTAGTTCTAATGCTTCATGGGGAAACAAAGCATCCTTCAGGGGTGGAAGTGATGATTCTTTAGGAAGAGACCTTGTTTCCTCTTGAGATACTGCTTTTTCCAATTTTCCACCATCTTCCTTGCGTGAGTTCAGTCGGAGCTTTGCATCAGTGGTGCCAGAGAAGGTGCCAGAAGAATCTAATTTTCTTGGAGGCAGATGTGGCTGTGATGTTTTCCTTACAAGTTCCATTGGCGATTTACCCATAGTTACCATCTCTTTTTCTGGATGCCGTGAACCATCTGATGGCAAAGGCATTACCCTGGTGTAGCAGACTTTTTCCCTCAAGAGGGATTCCTCAATTGGGGTGTCTGTCCTTAGATCTTTAGCTGTGGCCCCTGTCTGCCGGTCATGACTGCTGACATGCTCTTTTTTCCGAGAGTAAAACCACCACCAGCCGATGAGTGCCAACACTCCAGGCAAGGCTAAGGGGAAGATTGCACGGAACTGTATGGCCATCCTGGAGATTCTGCAGTTACACCTATAGAAAATGGGGAAAGCAGCACAAGTCAGAAGAAGGTTGATCATCTAGCTACATAAAAAGTTGTTGCAAGTTACCCATTCTGATATTTCTAGACTCCTACTACAACACAAATGCAAAGGGGAAAATTCATTATCAATTATTTAATGAGCACTATAAAAATGTCAGTTATTATTCATTCTTCCTGTCCAATGCACATCTAAGAGAATCCTTTACAAGGATGACTTGAATCCTAATCTCATCATGACTCTCATGCCAACTTTCCCATTCAAAAATACACCTAAATTCAAGTAAATGACCAAAAAGAAAAACTGCAGAGGTCAAAATGCTGTCCCTTCTGGCAACCTTAGCTATTGAAATGACATCTTGATATAGTAAATAGAGGTTGAATGTGAAGTGAGGAGAAATGGCTTCAAATTCGTATCTGACTCATACTTACTAACTAGGGTAGCATGGATAAGTCTTTTAATATCTTAGTCTCCCTTTCTGAGCTGTCAATTGGGGTTACCTGGAATAGTGAGGATCAAGATAGTAAAGTGTCTTGTAAATCTGCAAACACTGTATAAACATTATTTATTGCCTTCCTGCTCAATGCACATTCTCAGATTCCTGTAAAACTCTTAACTTATATTTCAATCTCATCACAACTGGCACTAGCCTCCCTACCTGAAAACTTGACTCACATCAACACATTTTTTAGCACCTGCTATGTTTCAAGCTATTAGGAAATGGAAAAGAAAGCTCAAACAATCCCTTCCTTTAAGGGGGAAGAGACTACAACCTATATAAAGAAGTTAAAACACAAAAATGTCAAGCATGATGGGGCGGCCCAAGATGTGATCTTGACAGCATTCTAGGCACATAAAGCAGGAATCTAGGTAAAGAAAGAATACTGTCATAACTAGAAGCAAATAAAGAGGGAAAGATACATGAGAGAAGCAGCACCTGAGCTGGAAAGAAGAGGAGGATTCTGGGAGGCTAATACATGTTCCAGGCCTATGCTAATATGTTCAAAGAACTGGTATGTTAAGAGTTCAGGCAAAAGCCAACAAACCTGGATGATTGGAATACAGAGTAGATTAAAGGAGAAGGCAAAATGAGGATATTAACAGACCTAAGGGTGAGAGTAAAGAATTTCTATTTTCTTCTAGATACAACATGCAGTCTTTTAAGCACAGTAATATGGTCAGATCTGTGACCTAGAATGATTTTGCAGTCATGTAGTGAATGTGTTAGAGGAGAAGAAACCAGCTGTAGGGCAAACAATCCTATGGTTCTTATAATAGTTCAGATGAATAATGGCAAAAGACTAAAACTAACACAATGACCTAAGAGAAAAGGAGACAGATTTGAGATATGTAGTAGAAGTTATAAAACATGGCAACTGATGGCACAGGAAGGTGAAGAGTCCAAGATGATTCTAAGATTACAACTCTAGATGTCTATGAGACTATTGTGCTAGGTGTGGGGCAGGGGAATAGAAGATATGCTTCAGAAAGCGGGGCAAGGGGAGAAGTTGTTCAGTAGGAATGTAGGTGGGAACATCTAGGTATCCAGGAAATATAGACAGGGGGTTAATAAAGATGAAACTAGATATCTAAGATCTGAGAGTCATCTGTGTGGTGATAATTGAAACCATGGGAGCCATTCATGTGGTGCTAATTGAACCCATGAGAGTTAATGAGATCACCAAGGGACAGAATATAAGGAGAAAAAAGCCTTCTGGATTATTTATACATAAGGGTCAGGAGACATAATGGACAATAAAGGAGACTGAATGGAAGAAAGAGGTGAAAAGAAAACAATCTAGAAAAGAAAGATTACTTAGAATGTTACTAATAATTGGTATTAAACTGAAGATATCAAAGAAGACAATGACCCAGAAAAAGTAACTGGATTATTTTGTAGAGAATTTTTTCAATAGAATGAAAGAATAATAAGCTTCATTGTGAGAGGCTGAGAAGTGGGAAAAAAAGTAGAAGCAGAAAATAGAAACTTTTCTTAAGGTTTTAGCAATGAAAAGAGACAGCGATGTTTGTTTTTATACAGGTAACATCTGATTGTGTTTATGCTTCCTTGAATCAAACAATAAATGATGTACCAGAAACTGGGGAGATAAATGTATGGAAGAAACATAGTCTTCGCACATCAGAAACTTATTTTCTTGAGGTTGCTGCTTAATTTGCCAGTTTTTCTTCATGATTACTCACTTGATTCTCTGAACTCCTTAACATTTAATGTCTATACTCACATCACACCAATCACAGACTAAGATTGATCTGTCTCCCCTATATATACTTCCTCAGATATAGAAAGCAATCTTTTTGAATTCCCCAATGCATGAAGTCATCAGTCAGATTGTGATAATGGTTTGGTTCATCCTCCTTAAACAACTTTCCTCATGTCCTCTCTTCTCAAGGATCCCTAGAGGTCAGGTTACAGTTAACTTGACTGTTCACACTAATAGCTGAAACAAGCCCAGCCAATTCAAAATTCAAAGAACCCAGGTCTCCATCTGGGTTTCAAATGCCAATCTACTTTTAAAATGAAGTTGAAATAAATTGAGTTAAACATAAGACCTCTCAGGGGAGACATTAAGAAAACTAGTTTCTTAATGTTTGTTCTTCAGTCTTCCAAGGAAAGAAGCTCGGAAGCATGGAGGTTAAAGACAAATGCGAAAGTCTAAGACATAGCATAATATTCATGGCAGTTCTTTTGTGGTAGCAAAACAACCAGATACAATGACAATAAAGGAATGTTTTGCTTGAATTTCCCTTTCTTATGAGGTTCTATGGGTAGGTAGTTTTAGTGCCAAAGGAAACTTTCCCAATGGTCAAAGACTCCATTCATGTAGATTAGGCTTCCACTTACTAATTTATATTCCTGAAGAGCTAGGGGGAGCTAGGTGGTTAAAGGATTTCTCCAAGGCCACACAGCCAGAATGCCTGAAAAATAGAAATGTAAGCCCAGGTCTTCCTATTGCCAACCTCCTTGTAGTTTCTATCAAGTTTATTAAATGTTACTAAATAAAAGAAAAAAGTTAAGATAACTAAGTTCTTAAGACTTCTTAATGACTGAAGAGATTAAGCCCCCAAACAAAATCCACTTTGTGTGGAAACCAAAATCGTATTAGACAAAAGACTTATAGGTATCATTAGTATATTATTCAATATAATGAGACTTTATCAAATATTCTCTTTGGCTACATTTTCCATCATCTAGGATCTGGCAAAAATCAGACTGCAAACTGAGAAGGGAAGGGCAGGAATGTTATAAGACATTTTATTTATATATTTATGGCATTATATATAAGATTATAAGGCATTTGTAATCTTTGCCTGAAGGCTTGGGTAGTTGGGTCCAAATATAGTAAAGTCTCTTCAAAAGTTTATATTTTACTGGATTTGAAGATCTATGGGAAGAGTCTAGGTATCCTAGGGTAGGCATCACAGAACAGAGAAATCTATTGGAGGAGGAGAAAGGGGAGTATGAAATAAGGTAAGGAAAGGCTGACTTCTCCTTCCCTGACATTTAGCTGACTTGTACTAGTGAGACTCCAAAGTCCATCCTCTATTAAAATCCTATTCTAGCACTTCATCCTGGCAGAAGTGGCTCTAGTTCAAGAATTATGCTAACACAAAAAATTGGAAACTGAATGAATGCCCAATTAGGGAATGGCTGAATAAGTTATGGTATATGAAGGTGACGGAATATTATTGTTCTATAAGAAATAAGAAGCAGGCTGATTTCAAAAAACCCTGGAAGGACTTACATGAACTAATGCTAAGCAAGGTGAGCAGAACCAAGAAAACATTGTACAGAATAGCAAGAAGATTTTGTGATGATCAATTGTGATGGACTCGGCTCTTTTCAACAATGAGGTGATTGAAGGCAATTCTATTAGACTTGTGATGGAAAGAGCCACTTGCATCCAGAGAGAACTATGGAGACTGAATGTGGATCAAAGAATAGTATTTTTACTTTCATGTTTTTCTTTCACCTTTTGATCCAATTTTTTCTTGTGTAGCACAATGAATACAGTAATATGTTTAGAAGAACTGCATATGCTTAACCTATATTGCATTGCTTGCTGTGTAGAGGAGGGAGGGAGAAAAATTTGGAATACAAGGTTTTACAAAGGTGAATGTTGAAAACTATCTTTGCATATAACTGGAAAAATAAAAATAAAAAAACTTTTATTTATATGTGTGTATATAAGAATTATGCCCATAAAAGAAAATAGTAGCACCCCTCCCCCCCAAAAAGAAAATTTTTTTGATTAGGTGCTTATTATGTTGCCATTACTGGAGATGAAAAAAAAAAAAGCCACAACCCTTCACACCACTAAAAAAAAGTCCCTGCCCTCAAAGAGTTTATATTCTAATGGGGAATAACTAGGTACATAAAGAGATATGCACAATGTTATTGCTAAGTAATTTCAGAGAGAAGACACTGGAGTGGGGAGGATGTTTGGTGGGGAGGAGGTGTGAAAATAAGAAAGACAGAGAAAGATTATCTACAAAAAGCAGGATTTAAATTTTGAAGGAAGTCAGGAGGCAAAAGTTAGGAAAGAACATTCCAGGAGTAAGAATGACCCAATACAAAGCAAGAGTTGAGTATCCTTTTCAAAATAACTCTGTGCAAAATACATAGTAGCGAAATTTGTATGTGAGAGATTTTGTGAAACAAGACTTGAAAACAGACTGGATAAGGGGGATGAGAGGGACTGAATCTAGGACAACTCCAAGGTTACAATACTGGATGGCTAGAAGGATGATGATATACCCTTGACAGAAATAGTGAAGTGGGGAGAGAAATATGAAATATTTTTTGGACATGTTGAGATACTTACAAGGTCATCTAGGTCAAGAGATCCAATAGGCAACTGAAGTTCAGGGGAGATATTAGAGTTGGATATATTATCTATAGAGATTATCTTTCTATATCTATAGAGAAATATTAAGTGAATATATGGCCATTGATAACTGATGAGATCACCAAGTGAGAGTATTAAGGAAAAAAAAGAAGGCTCAGGCACATTCTTGGTGTGTTAGGGAGAGCTCTGGCAAGTCCCATCTACCAAGCAGGACAAAAAATATCAGCTAGCATTTATAGAGTATTTAAAGGTCTACAAATGCCATCATCTGATCCTCACGACAATTATTCCTACTTTATAAATTAGGAAACTGAGGCAAACGTCAAGATATTGGCCCAGCAAGTGATTAGCCAGTGTCTGAGACTTGATTTGAAATCTGATTGTCCTGTCTGCAAAAGTCCAGCAATCACCACCTAGCTAGAAAGACTGAATTCATTGGATATTTATTATTGTCCAAGGACAATTTAATTAAATGCAACTGTCTTGGTCACCAGATGATTTTTTTTTTCCTCTTTAACTACATCATGAAATCCTTAAGGTGAATAGAGGATTAGGGAGAGAGGAAATTACAGCTTCCAAACATCTGAAGGAAGTTAGATGCCTTCTAGTGAGCCACTGGGCCACAGCTACTGGGCCCTGGGCCCAAAGTCAAAAAGATTTGAATTCAAATCTGGCCTCAGACACTTGTGACCTATGTGATTATGAAACAATTCACTTAATTCATGTTTGCCTTAATCCACTGAAGAAGGAAATGGCAAACCCTTCCAGTATTTTTGCTAAGAAAACTCCATGGACAAAATGATCCATAGAGCCCAAAGTCAGACATGAATGAATGATAAGAAATCTTGAAGTCTTAAAATTAATAGCACTAAAAAAAAAAAAAAAAAGTTAATAGCACTAAACTCTTGTAAATGTTCATGTATAACACAATAATAACTAATCCCACTAAAATACAAAGACTTATGAGCAAGACTGCCTTTTTTTTAAATTCCCCTTTACAAACTTTTTTTTTTAAAGTTACTTATATTCTAAGGATTGAAAGAACAAGACCCCAAGAAGTTCCAGTATTACAAAAGGGAATCCAAGGTGACTATGATGCCTTCTTCCTTTTTTCAGGTGACCAACCATATTTCCCTAAGTATCAATCACATTTCCTAAATAGAGCCATCATGTCCCACCTCCCTCCATCTTTCCCTCCCTCCCAAGTTGCTTGTTCCTGTAGTTTCTATATGAAGGACTTAGTTTTTGTTCAGCTCTCCTACTTTACAGCCAATCAATGCAGGGCTATAGCCAATTTAGATTTAGACTGTGAATGTCTAGAACCAGCTGTCAGTAGCCAGGATAGGGAGATTATTTCTCCATGCAAGCATGATCACTGTCACATTTATACTTTTACTCAGCACTAGGCCTCTTAAGAAACAATTAACCCATATCCCCCCCCTCAACCTCCCAGGCTGTTTTCTCAAGAAGGTATTATCATCCAGTGCTGCTTTATCAGGACATAGTCATTTAGGGTACAGAGCTGTTCATGTTCATATTGGTGGCAGAGGGAGAAGTAGAACTATACCAGAAAGCAAAAAGTACTTATTCTAACAGACAAAGGATCATGTATTGAAAATAAGGGACTTTAGAAGTTATCTAATCCAATACAATTTTATTTCTCAATTTCTTAACCTAGGCTTTGATCTCATAACCATTTTAGGTCTGTCAGTGGTTGTACTTAAGACTTGAATACCCAAGAATCACTTCAAGCTTGTAATTAGAATGCTATTCCAGTCTACAATGCCACCCTCTACAGTAGTATTTCCTATATATAAATCCTAATCACAGTAAGGAATTCTTGTGCTGAGTAAATCCAACATCCCAGCCTGGACAAACACTGTCCTGGAGGATTTTGTCTTGCTCTGCTTATTGCTGTCAGCTCTGACGAGCTGTGTGACCCTGGGCAAGTCACTTAATCTCTGCTTGCATAAAACTGGAAGACAAAGTACTCCAGTATTTTTGTCAAGAAAACCCTATAGATAGTTGGTTAACAATAGTATTTTCAAAGTTGCATAGGACTGAACAAAAGGGAGTTATGATCTCTCTAAAAGAAAATAGCTGTATTTTCAGTCTTTAGGGATAAGTTCAAGTTAACAAACACTTATTAACAAGATAAGAACCAAGTACATTAGTCGATACAAAAGCTTTATTATAAATTTATTTTGAAATAGAGTTCTTCCATTTTCTTTGCCTTATTCATGAGGTTTTTAAAAAATCATATCACTAAAAATAGTTTGGTCCTTGGAGATAATCTTAAATTCAGGTCCTTCTTGTTTTAAAAGGCTTACTATGCAGAAGGCACAGAGGAAAAACTAAGACTGCACTCAAGAAATTTACTTGCCATTGGGTTATCCAATTAAGACAACCTACTCTTTGTTCTTCCTACAAATAAAAGGATAATAAAGACAGAATAATTTCTCCAATTAACTAATTTATGATCAAATAGAAAATATTCTGCTCAGTTCTAGATGGCAGAATTAGAAATAGCTGAGAGATGTCTTTAGGCTTGATTATGAGGGAAAGCTATCCAGATGTAGAATTAGTTGTTTGGAGAAATAGTCCTTCAGCAAGGTTATCTTTGGCTATCCCAGAGAACTTTCCTCACATATAATAAAGAACACCAACAAGCTTTGTAAAGATGGCTTCAAAATGAACTATTACTGTTTTTTTTAAGTTTCACCTATGTCATTAACATTAAAAAGTGCATTATCACAGTTTTCCTAGAGTCCTTAGATTAGTGTTTAATTTTCTTGCTAAGCCACACTTGCCTTCACCCTTAGGAGTATTTTATTGTTGCTGTTTTTTTTTTTTTTTTTTTTTTTAAGCCTTCCTTTTTCAAAAGGACTAAATGAAGCTATCCAGTGCAATTTTTCTTCTTCTTTTTTTTTTTTTGTGGGGTGGGGGTGGGGGTGGGTGCTGAGGCAATTGGGGTTAAGCGATTTGCCCAGGGTCACACAGCCAAGAAGTGTTAAGTGTCTGAGGCCAGATTTAAACTCAGGTCCTCTTAACTTCAGGGCTGGCGCTCTATCTACTACACCACCTAGCTGCCCCATCCAATTCATTCTTTTAAAACAATCCAATTAAATGTTATCTTTTGTGTTCTAGAGACAACTACTAAAAAGGAGATGGCTTTTTAAGCACCCTGCTTAAATTCTAGGAACTCAATAGAGATATGGCATAGCAGAGCCTTTGTGCTACCAAGTAAAGTCAGTCAGAAAGAGAAAACTTGTGGTTTTCCACTGCTCTTCAATCTTCAGAGGCAACAAAAAGAGCACTGGACTCGTGAATCAGGAAGACCTAGATTTAAATCCTGCCAAAGATAATGATTAGTTAGGTGGCTCTTCTATAAATAAAAGTCTCATTCTTTATCCCCCATCTCACCTACCCAAGTAAGGGCCAACCAGTTCACATGTCCTATACCACTACACATACCTAAAAAGAAAGATGCCTCTAATATGAAAAATTGGAAATGCCTCATAGAAATTCAGAAAGCAAAGAAAGCAAAATGTACCATGTGGTACAACAAAACACTGAGAAAACTGTCCAGGAAAAGTTAGAGGAAATAGCTTTTCCTCCTACCAGTAGAAAAGTTAGAGGAAGATAGGTACAAAAGTACATGGCACTTGGAGTTGTCACTGTATTTCACTTAGCAATTTGTCTTTATTATGAGGGAGAGTGTACTATGGGAAGGAAGAGGCATGTGTATACACATACAGACACGACATACACACACACAAATATGGAAGAAGGGAAGGGAATGATTGGCATTAAAAAAAAAAAAAAAAAAAAGACATCAAAAAATTTTGAACAAAAGGTTTCTCAGATGAAAACACTAGGAAAAATCCAGCCCTAAGAAAAAGATTGGGCAGTTTTAGATCTGAATGCATTGAGTTTCTGCCTGCTTATTTTTAGCAGGACCATTTGCCTGGGAATGAAGGCTTGCTGACTTGACTAGTTGCCAAAAGAGTTGTAGAAGCCTAAAAGCAGGCCTGTGCCACGCCCCCAGACTGTCACACCATTCATGTACTTACTAAGTTAGAAGGAATGCCCCTGGAGAGGCCTTATACCAAACTAAGCCTTAGAACACAAGGCAGAATAATTGTCTGATGCCACAGGCCTGCTCAAAAAAGCATTAAACTGTCAAGACTCTCCTCTCCAGAAAATACAGTTTTGAAAGCAATCCACCACCTTCGGCTATACTTGGGTGTTAAACTGGCAGAAGAATGAAATAGAAGAGCCCTTTCACATGGGACTAAGTCAATATGACTGTTGAAGTTATTACCAAACATACAAATGCATGTAGAGTGGTGGGACCTTAACCAGTAAATGACCAACATTAAGAATTAAAGAGTAATAATTCTTCCCCAGTGCAAATGTAAGTGGAAGCACTTTTTTTGTGTGCTTTAAATGAGAGCTGTCAGATATTGGAAACAGAATTCCCCCTCATACTCCCACCACCTCCAGTAGTTCAAGGACACAGATGCTCTTCTAAGTACCCAGAGGTAGAGAGATACTCCATAGTTTGGCTATTTTAATATGGAAACAATAATCAATTAACCAATATGGAAATAGATCAGGAGGAGAGCTTATTTTTTTTTTTTAAAGTTGGCAGGATCACTACTACCCTTATTAGATTTAACATATACTTTCCCCAAAAACTAAGAGAAGCTCATATTTATAAGTAGAAAATAAAAGATACAAAGTGCACAGAATAATTTCACACATATAATCGACATCATATTGCTTTCTTTCTCAAGGGGGTATATAAGGAACAGGAAGGGTGAAAATTTGGGAAATCAAAATTTAAAAAAAATATATCAATTTTTAATGTGATTGGGAAATAATTAATGAAATAAAATTTGAAATATTTTTTTTTAAGTAGACGGATATCTGCCTACTATCTATCTGTAGACAAACATCAGAATATATGAATGCTTGGGAGGGAAAGCAAGTATTATTTCACAACCAAGGTAAGTTGTAAAGTAAGACTAACAAAGGGTCACTAATTGTCCAAAGGCAACCTTGGCGAAGAGGACCCTAACTAGATAAGGAGCATCATGGTTCTAATTCTGCTACTAGAAAGCCAAGGGACAAAGAAAAATCATCACCCCCTCCTGCTTTTCCTCCAATGAGCTCTTTTAGCTCTGATTCCACATTCCATAGTGTCTCTGCCAACACCTGTTTTAGGAGGATAATATTAACCTTATCACTGGCTGTGACTATCACAGCACCTATGCATCTTTCCCTGAAAATTTAAGAACCCTTGGATAAGAATTTACAAATGTTAAATCTAAATTTTGTAGTAGTGAAAGGATGCTGGAAAAGAAGAAAGAGTGCTATCAAGACCTGACTTCTTTCAAATCCTGCTTCATACATTTACTAGCCATGGGGTCATATTCTCTGAATCTTTGTTCAGTAATCTGTAAAATATGGGGCCACTAGCTATGGGGCCACGTTCTCTGAACTTCTGTTCCCTCATCTGTAAAATAATACATCTAGTATTAAACTCACAAGGTTGTTAGAGAAAAGAAAATGTATAAGAGATAATGTACAAAGAAAACTTTAAAGCACTATTTACATGTTAGCTATCAGTCCGTGAAGACCTGTCAAAATGAAAATATTCAATCTATATCTGAGAACTATGAGTGAATCTGATATTACTCTACTAGAATATATGGTTATATCCAGTAGACCAACTTAGCTACAAGGTTAGAGTTTGGGCATTTTGGCATTCCGTTAGGGATTACCAATTAAATAACCCATGCACACAAATTCCTGCTATGTACGAGATATGACTACGACAATTTGGTATTAAGATCTAGTCTTTGTCTACCTTAAGCCTAAAGTCCAACAGCACAACAACAAGGTATTACACCATGGTGTAATGTGGTGGAATCTGGACACATCATTTGAAAGTCAGGCTCTGCTTACTTCTTGACTGACTCTGGGGAAGTAGATCATTTTGCTGCACTGAATTTAAGTTTCTTCACCTTTAAAATGAAGTTAGATTTTGACCTCTAAGATCTCTTCCAACTCTAATTCCTATGATTTGTATAAGTGAAAGGAAAAATGCTAGTAGGGGTTATAGGAGAACTAGGTTGATTTTAGGGAAGATTTTCTAAAATGTAGAATCTGAGATGGGACTTGAAGGATAAAAAAAAAATTTTAAGGATTTGGGGAAGACAAGAGGTAATGATAGGGAAAAGAAAAATCCTCATTTCAAAATAAAAACAAAAAAATCCAAAACTTACACTAAAAGATAGAAAAGCCAAAAAAAAAAAAAAAAAAAAAAAAAAGACATCTTTGAAGCATTAGTGAGAACAAAGGGGTCAAAGGAAAAACAGAACATTAGAAATAGTGCTGGGGACCAGACTGTTGAAACCACTGAATGGCAAACTAAAAGTTGGATCTTCATTCTATAGGCAATTAGAAGCAGAGAAAGCCTATAAGCAAGGGAAGTAAGTGTATCCAAATAAATCATTATCTTAGACCTTGTGGGCAGGGTGAACCCATGAGAAATAATATACAATGTATCCTCCAGGCAAAATGGGATGCAACTCCTTTTCCTCTAAGGAGACATTTTAGAAGAGTCAGAAAGGTAGAAACATAAATGATATAATAAATGAAACAAAGTAAACGACTTCATGGGCAGCAGATGCCTCCTACCTTGCTGGAGATGGTGTTAAATTCTAGTCACTGAGCTTGGGGATGCCACGTTTGGGCTCTTTCCCCCAGCCACATGGCTGTGGACTGCCGCCCAGGCCAGGGTTTAGAATGCCGGAGCCATGTCTCAGGTTTCTATGGGGACTCCAAGAGCAAGCCTGGTGTTCAGAGTACAAAAGTGGCCCTAATAAACTGACTTGTAGTAACATCTTAAAAGTTCCAAATTAGCTCATAGTGAGGCTGTGATGCTGCTTACACCCTATTGTTTCCACACCCTTCATTATGATCACTTAGGAAAAGCAGTCACATAGCCTTAGTCCCTAGTCTGTCTTAAGGGATTGGACTGTTGAACTTGTAACAAAACAAACTCACCTGTACACCAGACAGACACACACCTATTCCTCAGGAGCTGCAGACACTTAATATACCATATAGAGTGCTCCTCAGCTGGGGCCCAAATTTAATCTTCAGGTAAGGTCAGGATGACAGGGCTGATCACAAAAAATGTCTCTACCCCTCACTCCCCACCAGGGAGATCTCATATGTGGCACAAAAGTCTAGGGAAGATATAGTTGATGTGATCTAAAAACCACAAAACTCCTTCTACACAGCCATCTCTGAACAAAACCAGGGCTCCCAAAGCTTATAGAACTCTCCCTAGTCTGGTACTATTTAAACTAGTAACTAAGGTAGAACTAGAATCAAGAGTTAGAAGTTACAGGGGCACAGATTCTAGCCTGGAGAGACAGAGAACTCCTCCTTACCAAAAGGATTCAAATTCAAGCAAGAGGCTAGAGGATGACCTTGGATTGCTGTAAGAAGAGATTCGTGAACTTGGCAGTAGTTGTAAGGTCTTAGATGTCATCTGGTCAGTCTCTAAGATTCTAGAATTCCCATTCAGGAGACATCATCATCATAGGAAGGCATCATGGTACAGTGGAAAGAATGTTGGATTCCAAGTCTGAGAATCTGAATTTGAATCCTGATTGTCACTTTAATATTTGACTTAGCTACTTTAATCTTTAGGCTTATCTCCTCTTCTATAGTGAGAGTTGGACTAGATCTAAAATACCTGCTAGCTCTATATCTGGTTAACAATATACTTAATAGGAACTACATAGGAGTATGAAGGCAACCTTAGGCACCCCGAGAAGCAGTGAAAGCATCTTGGCTTCCTTATTCTACCACATTTTCTCTTCCCTCTCCATCGATCAAGGAAACCAATACTTTCTATTAAAGTAATCTTTCACTCATTGCAGGGGAATAGAAATTGTCAAAGCCTTTTCCCTATTTAGACATTCTGTTTTCAAAGAAAAAACTCAATTGATTTGAGAAAGCTCAATTCTATACTATACTAGTTGTTAGATGTTTTATTGAATATTAAGTGAAATCCATGAAGACCTCACATTTAAATGTGATCTCATGGCCAGATAGGACCACATGGGTTATTCAGAATAAAAGCCTTTGCTTTCTGGCAATAATTGGGTCTGGGGAATAAGCCTAACATCCCCCAATCACAACAATGTTGTATGCTGAAAGGGGCCTGTCCAGAAGAGTAGAGACCCTCTTTAAGTAGAGACTTACAGAGTCAGCAACTGTAAAATTCTTTTGTACAGGGCATGCAAGATGAATTTATTGTGAAAGTAAAAACAAAACAAAAAACAAAACAGACTCTTTAGGGGATGTCACACTATTATCACTTTTTCAGAGTCTCAGCTATAGCTATATTACACTAAAACACATGCCTATATTTCCCAGGGATTTTAGTGGACAAACGCACAAGATAAGGAAGAGCTAGCCAACTTCTTTGGGCACTATGTTCCTGTTGGAGAGCCAATTTAACCATTTTAGCCTCCCTCTTGTCTCTATATAAAAGTCATTCAATAGGACATGTTTGTTCTTAGTATTGCAAGATGACCCAAAACACCAGGGCTCCTCATTGCCAGCTAAGAACAGCAGCTACCCTACAACTTTTAGAAAAGAAATGAGAGACTAAGGGAGACTTGAATACAATGGGCTGTCCATCATAGGTAAGATAGGGAAGGAAAAAAAGAAGATCCCCAATGTCTCCACATAAACATGAAGAGGTAACCAATAAACCTCCTCCCAAAACTGCAGAACCAAAATCCCATGAACTTAATATAAAATCAGTTTGATACATTTTATAAAATCAAGAACAGAGGTTTTCTCAATTTTACATTAAAAAAAAAAAAGCAATATATAGTATATACTAATAGCATGCATGCAAATTGTGGCCAAACAGGAGTTTATCCTATATCATGTTTCCTTAGCAAAGGTGTACCAAATAATTCACTTATCAACTCTGTTCTTTTCCAGAACCTCTCCCACTCTTTCTCCCACTGCACCAAAAATCTTCAAAAGTTGTTATATTTTCCTATTGGCCCCCCAATTCAGCCTTGGGTGTTTACAAGGGGGACACTCATTTCCCAATAATGGCAGCAGGTAAACAGTAAGAAGGACCTGTTTTTCAGGAAGAACAATAGACTTGTCCTAGTTCTTTAAAACTGCTCAGTGAAACAGCCTTGGCTCCTCAGCCAACATAAACCCAGCAGAGGTCGACATACAACACCTTATATGGACAGAAGCCTCCCCCACCATCAGAAACAAATGCATGGGCTGCGACTCTTGATTCAGAAAAGTAAAGAAGGCTGACAAGAACAGAAATACTTTATCATAAAACCCAAAGGTTTCAGTACTATCCACCATTTTTATTTTCCAAGTGGGATATCTCATTCTATTCCTCTGCTCTAATAGCAATAGAAACACTTCATCTCTGCTGCTATTTTTCAGTCCTTTTGTTTTCACCAAGTTAGTTTAAATAATTTGACATACACCAGAGACACAGAGTGGGATGAAGAGAAGGGAGTCTGTTGAGAATCCCATTTTGACTTCTTAATTTCTCACAAAGCCCTAAAAACTATTTGCAGGAAAGAACTGTTTATACACCTCCTGGATTGAAGCTACTCTCCTCAGAAACAGCACTGAACCCTCTGACCATACTCAAGCAATACTCCTGAAGTGGGGCTTGATGGCTAAAAATAGCACATGGCACATGCTTGTAACTTATGTCAAAGTCAGAGGACAAAGCAGAGAAGTTATATTCATAACTAGGTTGTGCTTCCCCAGAAGGATGAGAGCTGAAAACAAGTCTGCATACAAACTTGCCTTACTTCTAACCACTCAATTCAACTAGGAAGTAAGCACTCACATCAGGTTCTATGTCTTTTGTGACTGCTCAGTTTTCTGAGAGAATAAAAAGCCAAGGGTGGGAAGTTAAACAGAGATCAAAGATAAAGCAAGCCTATAAAAAGCACAGGCCAGGTTTTCAGATAGATGATAGTACTGTGTCTTGTCATCGGCTTACAGGCAGAAAAACCAACTGACCACCAAAAAAAAAAAAAAAAAAAAAAAAAAAAAAAAGAAAAAGGAATTAAGAAAAATATATAAGAATATAACCAAGTATATTAATTCTAATAAGTACTCTTGACCCAAAAGAAGAGATCAGGAAATGTATCTTCCTTCAGGAAATGAACAAGAAAAGAGTACATCAGAAAATTACTAGTGTAAAATCTGAAAACTTTAATCTTTAAGAATGACAACCAAGACTCCTCCCCACATCTTTATCTTCCCAAATCAAGCAGTTTTGAACCCTAGGACCTCCAATGCACTTTCCGGCTTTATCTCCCTACCAAACTCCAAAACCCCAACACCGGCCTCTAAAAGCTTGATACCTAACTACTTTCTCAGGTACCTGGATCACTATCATCTCAGTGACTAAAACTAAGCATGCTAGAGATCAATCCCATGAACCAGATATGAAACAGAGTATTTTATAGGGATAGGAACTGGACCTGAGATTTCACTGGTATAAGGAACTCCCAGGGGAGGAAAACACTTTCCACCAAAGCAGAGTGTAACTTAGAACATTACGATTTGCTTGTGCAGAATGACACAAGATGTTATCAGAAAAGTGACTTGGATCCTGGACTTAAATATCCATTAAGCTTTGCCTACCACATATGGATATTTGTGTATTTTTAAAATTTTTGAAGCATTATCCAATTTAAGACTGATAATTTTCTTAAAAGGTCAGCACTATAGTATTATCTCTAAGAAAACAGATGCTCGTAGAGATTAAATGACATACCCAAGATCACCTAGCTTCTAACAATCAGGGAGGTATGGGATAGGAACCAGATTCAGTCTAGCATATTTTTCATTTATTATATTATCCTGCTTCTGCACCTCTGAAGCAGAGATTCTGAACCTGAGATAGAGATTTCAAGGAATCTATAAACTTAAATGGGGGGGGGGGGGGGAGGGGGGGAGGAAAGAAATCAGTTTCTTTATTTCTACTAACCTCTAATTGAAATGGAGCATTCTTGTGAGTGGGAATCCATGGGTTTCACCAGATTTTCAAAGGAAACATAATACGAGAAAAAAATTAAGAATCCCCAAAGTGAGAGATGATTTCAAGATCACCAGGAAACTGGTGTCTAATGTGTACAGGTGGTTGTTGTTTAGTTTGATTTGAATGTTTTCAGACCAATTTTCTGGGCTATTACAGCTAATGACACTCTGTAGGCAATACCTCCTTTTCCCAAGCATTTTAACCTACAGCTAGTACATAAACAATTCATCTTACACCTAGAATAGTACTTTGCATAAAAAGGTGCTTAATAAAATGTTTGTTGAAAAAAAAAAAAGGACATTTACAAGGCATCCCTAAATATACAATGAAGAACATAAAATTCCCATAAAATATTTATGAAAGTTTTATTTGAATGGGGAGTGAGGTAGAAATGGGAAACACAGATGTTATTACTCACAGGCCTTTGCTTTCTTTAGTTCAGTCATTTTCATAGTCTTCAGGAGTTGAGACAGGCAGAAGCAAAAGAGTCCTACTGGAGTCATTGGGCTCACAGCAATGAATGGGCAAGCTAGTAATTTTCCACATGTAACACAAATGTGAAAGCAAGCAATATGGCTAAAGCTCTCTTGAACAGTTTTAAGTAAACTGTAAATTCTTTTACTGACATTCAACTAATATTAATGAAGTATCTATTATTAGCTAGAAAGCCCCTGTTGGAGATACCAGATACTTAGTTAAGACAGTATCTCCATTTATAGTTTATAGTCATAGCTCTCAGAGTGCAACCTGGGGATGTGTGGAAACCTGGATCCCCAAGACACAAGCCCAAAACCATTTTCATAATAACAATCTTTTATTTTTAATACTGTTATATATCAATTTAAAAAACTCTTTGGGGAGGTGACCCTCAATGTTTAAGAGTGTATAGGTGTCCTGAGACCAAAAAGTTTTAAAACAGGTTGCCATAAGATAGTAAGATCTCTGTGACTGATTACTTGTCAAAGATACCATGGGAAGGAATCAAGCAGCCATATGGCTAAAACAATCTCTAAAGTTTATTCCAATTCTAATTCTAAAGTATGGGGTTTAAACAGACCCTACTCAATATCAGAATCTTTGATCTAAAAGTATAATCACAACTAATCCAATTCCAATATGCCACATGTCTAACCAAGGCTTAATAAGCTAAAAAGTTATTCTCATCTTGAACTGACTTCCTTCTCAGTGAGCAACTGCAAACCACAGTGCTCCAATACCTAAATATGTAAGGACTTAGGCCTGGGAATCAGGGAGGAAGCAGAATGAAATAACTCAAGCAACAAGTCATATTTTTTTCATTGTAATCCCTCTGATTTTATAGAAATTAATCACATTGAGAATCCTTGATACAATGACTAAAATGGAAATATGTTTAAAATAATTGTACATATATAACATATCAGACTGGGAAGGGAGGGAGGAGAAAAATTTGGGACTCAATATTTTATAAAAAATGAATGTTGAAAACAATCTTTACATGCAATTGGAGAAATAAAATGTTATTGTGGAAAAGAAGCAAAAAAAAAACATCTATAAAACAAAAAGAGGTTCAGTCTGATAAAAAAGTTAAAGGCAAAGTCTTAATGAACCTCATATGAATCAAGGCCAAAAATCAGGTCTTATCACACTATAAATGTTTTCACAAGCCAAACCTGAAAGATTGATGCCTGCAGCAGGTTCAATGTTCACATAGCCTTAAGTTAGCATGGCCTTTCACTTTGCTGTCCCTTTCTGTAAGTATTTAGTCTCTAACTTGATCTTTCAAACTACTTCATAATTTAATGGCTCTTTCTCTCCCAATCTATATATCAAGACTTACTTAGTGCCTTTCAGTATGTTATCACAGAAAAATTTAACAAATTGTCACCAAAGCTATTAGATTTGTGCAGTTACTCGTTATTAAATGTTCTAGTTAAGAGATTTCAAAAGATGTGTATATCTACGAGGCATGACAAGCCTATCTTTTCCCTGAATTACACAAGGGGGGGGGGAAGAGGGAGAGAAATTGAAGGAAAAACATTTCTAAAAGCATGGTAATTTGGGAGGATCAATGAATTGGTATTAAGTACTTTTTTTTTTGCTCTGAACAGAACATGCTTACACCAGATGAAAGAACTCACCTAGGAAACAAGTCCTGCAATTCTTGTTCATACAAGAACAAAAGTGGGTCTCAATAACACAAATCTAGCCAAAAGGCTAGGAGATAAGGCTGACTGGGTTATAGGATGCCCTTCTACAGACGTTATTACAATAAGTAGTCAGTTTAGAAGAATGTCCAAAGGCAAGGAACAGAAAGAATGGAAGGAGCTCTTAAAATGCAGAAGAAGCTATGCTGCATATTTATTTTGTTTTGTTTTCCTTAGGGAGGAGTTAAGTGAGACAGTTTCCAGGAAAAACCTGTACCTTGAAAAATCCACTTAACTATTACTAGACAGCAGCTGGCTCACAAACAAATGCTAAATATTTTAAAAACCCCTGCAGTCTTCTTTGAAGCCTTAAGCACAAACCAAAGAAGGTAAAGTTAAAAAAAAAAAAAAAAAAAAAAAAAAAAAAAAAAAAAAAACAGGCTATCAGAACAAGTCCTTTTAATTCTTTGGTCAGTATATATTCCATAGTGCCTCTACCTCCTAACCACTTTCCCCTTACTAAGAGAATAAAGGGGAGAGGAAGAAGCACATCCACTGTGACTAGAAATGAATCAATGGCAATAATAAAATATACCATTATGTCTTGTCTGGGCCAGCTTTGTAGGAAACAAGCTCTGTTGGTGGATGTTACTCCTTTCTCACTTGCACCAAAACCCTTTAAAACAAAGAAAAAAACTATATATGTAATTGGAGAAATGTGGGAAAGAAGCAAAAAAAAAAAAAAAAAAAAAAAAAAAAAAAAAAAAAAGAGAGAGAGAGATAAAAGCTGTAAAACAACAAGAGGTTTAGTCTGATAAAAAGTTAATGAACCTTATATGAATCAAGGCCAAGAACCAATCTCACTAACATTTCTAATGCAGAACTAGATCCAAAATAAACAAGAACCTTAATGCTCTACAAACATCTTATTTGATTCATAAAATAGCCTTGTAATATAAGTGCTATTATTCCCATTTTACAGAGAAAAATTGAGAATTCAAGGGGTTAATAATACGCTCAGACATCACACAATTGGTGTCTGAAGTGAGATTCAAATTCAAGTCTTCCTTATTGAGTCTGGTTTGCTAGTCATCATGTACTACTGGTTTCCAAACCTGCTCTCACTTTTGAGAATAATAAAGATAAAAAAAACCATTTTGTTGTCTTTACATTTTGCAAGACAGGACTCATATATTCTATCCAGGGCTTCTTTATTATTCTCAGTCCCCCTAAAACAGTAAGGTTTTTGCAAAGCACTTTAGAAATATTAAATTCTTATTATTCTCACGGCAGCTCCAAAAAGTAGGAGCTACCATTTTCCCTATTACACAGATAGAGACTGAGGCTAGAAAAAGTTACTTGCCAAAAGAGAACCCAGTTAATAGGGATCTGAGACAGAAGTAAAGCCAGGCCTTCCTTACTCCAATTTTAGCCTTCAATTGATTGTCACCTCTAAATTTGTACTGCAGGACTACATATGCTAAGAAATCATCTAAGAAATTCTACTGGAGATAAAGAAAAGGAAGCAAAACAGGTCAACCAAAGAAAATTCAAGACTTACTTATACAACCCACACCAGGAATAGATAAGCCTTCAAAGGTTTGAGAAGTGCCTGCTACCAAAAGCCTTTTCCCATTGTTTCATTATCACACCCATCATCCACTTGTTGTATCCATTTTTTATTTACTTTGTATAAGTTACATCCCTTTTGTATTCCCAAGAATATCAGATACATAGTAGCATTTGGTATTTATTGACTCCAGTGAACACTTGAGCAGAACAAGAAATAGGTGAATTCTCTTCTCTGCTCACAGTTGCCAAGACCAATGGTGTGATTTCTTAGGAGAAATTTAAGCTCTTCTTTCTGTAGGAGGGAGAAGTGAGGCAAAGACAAGTCAAATGACTTGTCTTAGGTCTCAAAGGTAGCTGTAAGGATTCAGAGAGGTCTGATTCCAAACCCACTCAGCACACAGATGAAAAGATGCCAGAAAACAAAGCCAAACTAAAAATGAATGCACTGTCATTATTCCAACATGAAACACTAATATATAGAGAACATAGATGGATATTTATTTGTATAGCTCTCTGAATCTCACACACATAACTGAGAACTCAGTCTCAGAGCTCACACAGTTGAGAAACTGATATCAAGTATTAAGCCAACTATTACATGCCAAGAAATGGAGATACAAAGACAAAAATAAGTCTCTGTCCTTGGGAAGTTTACATTCCATCTATATATAACATAAATGCAAGGTTAAGGGGAAGGAACCAGCTCTTGCTTAACTAGTGTATTCAGAAATGCTATTTATTGTCTAGTCAAGTCAATTCTCCCCTAATATCAAGTTCCTGAATTTTAGGGAGCTAAGTATTGAGTTTACCCAAGCAACCCTTAAAGCAAAGCCAATTTGAGCAAAGCCTTAAAAAAAAAAAAACAAAAAAAAACCTCCATAAGCTTTGAATTATTATTAAAAAAAAAAAAAAAAAAAACCAGCTATAGTCTTATAATCTCAGCCAATCCAAGCTCAAGGTCCATGCAGTTCACTATGTGTGGTACTAAGTGAAATAGTTTAAAATATTGATGCTCAGAACTTAACACTGGAATCTCATCACCAGTGTCCTTGGAAGACCATGCTAACTGGGTATGGGCCTTTCAACTCAAAGCAGGCAAGCTTCATCAGCTCCTGACAGCAGCTACAAAAACATTGTTAGTTATTGGGGGGGTGGGGGGGAAAGGACGTGGAAAGGGGGAGAGAATAGGGCAGAAATGGTGTTCCAGGTATATCCAAGTTATTTCCCATGTTTTTCTTTAAATGCTCCATATTACTAACCATTAGAGAAATGCAAATTTAAAGCAATTCAAATTCTTGTCTCACACCTTCTATTGGCAAAGTGGCCAAAAGAAAAGAAACATGATAAATGTTAAGAGAGGTTCTGGGAAAACAGACACATGGAAGCACTGTGGGTTTTAACTGGGAGAAGCATTCTGAAAAGTAATTGGAACAACATCCCCAAGGCTATTAAACTCTGCTTATTCTTTGGCCCTGTGATACTATCATTGGGCATGTTTCCTAAAAAGATCAAATTAAAAGAAAAAGGTCCTATATGTATAAAATTATTTTTAGCAGTTTGTTGTTATTTTGTAGTGGCAAAGAGATGGACTAAGGAGGTTCAGTTCTGTTCAATTATGGTATGTAAATATAATGGAGGACTATTATACTGTGAGAAATTAATCAATTGCAGAGAAATTGGGAAAGACTTGTATAAACTATTCTAGAGAGAAGTGAACGGAACCAGAAAAAATATTTGTTCATTTTTACAACATTGTTACTGGATAATTTTGAAAGCTTTAAGAACTGATCAGCACAATCAATTGTTAACTCCAAAGGAACAATGAAAATGCTACTCATCTCCTAATAGAGGTGAGGAATATGAAGAATAAGACATACACTCATATCATATATTACAAGGATAATATAAGAATTTGTTTTGTTTGACTATGTATATGATGCATAGGTTTTACTTTTTATTGGGGAGGAGGGAGAGGTTGAACTTTGATAAATGGGAGAAAACATTAAGTAATCATTTAACCACCATCACAATCACTCTACATTATCTACAAATTTCTGGAGAATCATCTAACAGCACACTATTTATAAGGATTACTCTAGGAATTCTAGTACCTTCAACTGATTTGCATATCTAAGTGGTAGTTTCTTGGGAGTTTTATATATTGTTGCCTCTCCTTAATTTATTACCATAATCTAAATAAGTTCTTTTCATTGTGATGAAAAGGAGTTTCAAATCCAGACCATACTACTACTTAACACTTTATGCAACTTTGTTCCCTTTCTATTTATTCTGAACATAAATATATAGATACACATTGTCTCCTTCATGGGCTGTATACTTCTTGAAAGCTGTGATTTTCCTCCTTTTTACTTTACATCTGAATAGCTGAAATATAGCTGGCACTTAATAAATGCTTTTTGTTTTCACTTCTTTTTGTCCAGTCTCTTTTCTTTATATTTGTATCCACACCAGCTAATGTGGCAAAGGGTACTTAGTAAGGGCTTAATTAATGCTTGTTAATTGATTGTTGTTTAAAAAAAGAGGGGGGGAGGAAAGTGTTCAACTAAAGAATCTCAGCCTAGTCCCATACTTCAGAATTACATAACTAGGAAAAGATAAAACACAATATTATCTAAATGCACTTTAAATACAGATAATTACAAACAGATATAATCTTATTTTGGAATAAAAATTATTATCCTATTTTCTTTGCCTGGTGGATTTTTAAAATAATAGTGTTAATTGATACAACTTGGTCCTTTGAGGTATTCTTAAATTCTAGTCCTTCTAGAGCTACAATTTTTGAAAAGAAAAAAGCTGAGACTTTTTCGGAGATGAACTGGAATTTCTTTCCTGTGAATCTGCAAAAACTCAAAGTGAATCCAGATGAAGACAATCAGGTTAATACTAAGTAATAGTACAGGATTTTTACTGTTTCTGTTTTAAATAATACAAAGTGTCATTTAAGTATTAAAAGTTCCTTACATTTCTTAGCAGTCAGAGCTTTACTTTAAATTATAACATAGTCTGTAAACAGTGGAAGAGTCAACAAGTTTTGAATTTCGTTCCTATTATAGGTATCTCAGTAGTGATTCCTAAAAGGTTTGTGTTTATTTAAATTGTGTGAACAAAGAGCCATTCCCTTATTGATGATTAAAACCAACCCGGGAGGGAGAGTAAGGGGAAGATTGTGCAAGCTGTACAAAGCCGTTTCAGCTGAGAATGGTTTCACTTGAGAAAAATTTAAAATAACATTTAGTCTGTATTTAAGTTAGAAAAGGATGGGTAAACCAGCCTCGTCTCTCCCCCACCCTCTTCGAAAAAAAAAAAAAATCCGCACCAATTTAAAAGGTATCTCTCTAGGTGTCTCTACCTCCACTGAGAGCAAAGTCCACCAGTTATCAGTAACGGCAGATGGAGAAAGTGGGAACCTGCTAGACAGGGCATCCTGCAAGCAGAACTAGAATCAAAATGTCAGACTGTTTCTATTTTGACACCTGACCTTGCCCCCAGAGCACACACCTACAGCTTGCAGTTCACCTCTACTTTCCATTACTCCCCCCAGGAAAGTGAGGGTGGAATAAGTTTTCCTAACGAAAAGGAAAGGAAAAAAACAACTGAATTTCAGTTATATAACATTCAGGCACTTCCCGTAGACTCAGTGAACATTACAGAGCCAAGAAAACAAAACAAAACAAAAACCCGTTAGTCTCATCATACACTTTCTGCCAGCTGCCGTCCAATAGCGCTTAAGTGCCACTAGAGAAAAGAAAGGCTGGCCAAACTCAATGCCCGCCCCTTCCAGAGGCCGAGCAGACTCCTGCCCAAGTACCTTTTTTTCTAGCTTTGTTTTAACTGTAATTTCAAACAGGTGCGTGTGCCCACCCAAGAGACCCAGCACCCAGTTCGCTGCTGCAGACTCCCCCACCTCACCCAAATCAATTCTTCTCGGTATGATTTGTCCAACAGGAACTCTAGGGGTTCTGAGTCTGAAGCAGCTCTAATGAAACGCACAACTCCGCTTTTTTTTAGGCAGACTCCTCCTTTGGAATCTCCATCATGTCCCACTTCTTCCTCTTCCCAAAATATTTGCCAAGAATCTTTTTTCGCCTCCCTGCTTAGGACTGATTTCCAGGTTCACGTGATCAGCTTTGCAGAAATACTTAATGTCTTCCAAAAAATAAACTATCAGCGCACCTAACAAGGGGGCCTGCCTCTGTAACCATCTGCCCCGTTCTGTGACCTGAGACGGGACTGGGGCCTAATTGCGGATGACATTTCTAGAGTTATTTGCTGTTCGAGGCCAGCATCTCTAGGAATGGAGTGGGCAAGAAGGGAGGAAGCCAGGGCTCGGACCCCCTGGCCCCACCCTATGCCCGAGCTGGGCCCTTGGCATCCGGTTTTGTCCCAAGGCCCCCTTCTGCCCGCTCGGGCTGGGTACACACGACCTTTGAAAAGTAAACGCACGCGGGGCTGGTCGACCTTGGGTGGGACAAGTTCAGCTCGGCGGCTTTTCGGGGAGCTGGGGCAGCTGGAAAGGAGAGAGAACCTAGAAAGTGAAGTTACGGAGGAAGGTGCCAGCCCAGAACCGGCCGGAGACCGGGGGGGCATGGGGAGCTTGACCACGGGGAAGGTGCAGACCTCATGGCAGGGAGCGGGGAACCGCTGCTCCGCTCCGGGCTTCCCCCGCACTTCTCAGCCATCAGTCAAGCCAGGAATTGTTCCCACGAGCTGGACCGACAGAACGGGCGTGGAAGAGCGGAGCGAAGTCCGGGGCTAAGCACCCGCCCACCGCTGCCCCCCAACCGAGCCGGGGCAGAGGCGGGGAGACCTCTTCCACCCGATCACCCACACTTACGAGCTCTTTGGCGATCGCCCCCCCAGGTGCAGAGTCCGTCCACGTGCAGCTGCCCCCGCCCCCCCCAACCCCCTCCTCCGCCTCCGCCCAGGGACTCGGCTGGGCTGCACTCCGGCCGCTCCCCCACGTGCTCACTTCGCTGGTGCAACTCAGAGACTTTAAATAGTGGAGGCGCGCGCCGAAGATGTGCACGCGCTGAGAAACCCCGCCCCTTTCCTTCGCCCCGCCTCCCGGGCCCTCGAGGTTCACCTCCGCCCCGCCCCCCAGACACTGCGCACGCGCAACCTCATGCTTCCTCCCTCTCCCTGCTCCTACCCACGCCCAACTCCCCGTTACCTCTCCTTCCCGCACGCGCAGTCCCATATTCCCCCCGCCCCCACCCACCTCCCTGGCTTTACACAATTACGCACGCGCAGTGCCCCGCTCCATCTTTCCTTCCTCCCTGCTCCGCCCCCGCCCATCTCTTCAGCAGTCCATCTTCGCCCCTGCGCACATGCGAGCGGAAGGCTCCCCTTTCCCTCCTGGCCGCCCCAGCAAACCCGCTTCCAACCAGCTCCTCCCTACGCAGCCTTCACCCATCGCGCAAGCGCGGTCAGTGTCCTTCGCCCCTGAAACTTGCATGCCCCTTCTCCTCCTTGAGGGAAACTTCTCGCTCTTGTGCTTCTTCCGCTTCAGCTTCCCTGGCTCGGAGCTGGGCTAGGGCCCGAATTCTGGGGCGAGGAGGTAGAACGGACCGATTTTCTGCAAGCCTGGCGTCTGACTCCGGTGTGAGCCTTCTGTGATTTTATAGGCTAATCTCAGCTAAGTCACCGACTTGCTGAAGTCGCTTTTTCTCTCTGGACCTCACTTGTTTCCTCTAAAAAATGAGGATGGACTGAATGGTTTTTCAGGTCCCTCCGGCTCTAACAGTGTCTTTCTGCTGGTAGGGAGGACTGACATTCTCTTAGCTGTTTCTGAAATTCAAAGCACCACATCCACCGGTCAGCCAGCAAGCATTGAGTGCCTACATTGTGCCAAACACTCTGCTAAGGGTGCAAAGAAAGGCAAAAAACAGTTCCTGCTGTCAAAATACAAGCAGTTTAATGGGAGAGATAATGGCCAAACAACTATGCATAGTTAAGATATGTACTGGACAAATTAGAGATAACAGAGGGAAGACATTGGCATTAGACTCACAGGATTTAAAAAAATAATAAAAGTTCCAAAATAAAATAAATAAAATAAAAATAAAAGTTCCCAGAGAGCCCCACAAGATGTTCTTTTGATGGTATAGATGAAGACTGTGCCCTTGAGGATCACGGTCCCTAAAAGCCAAAATAAAGATTCTTAGCAATTCGAACAAACTGATAAAGTGAAGCTGAAACATGCTCTACCAGTTGTCTTAATTGTGAGAAAGGCTCACCAAAGGGACATTATTAGTCACAGTTGGCTCCTTGGCTACCTAGGAAATGGGTGCAGAATATCCCAGGAGGACCAAGAGGGAGGAGTTTGACCTAAAGAAACACCTTCTTATTCCGAAGGCGGAGTTCCACCTTAAAGGAGTCTCTGGTCTGCAAAGACTAAGACTAACCAGCTTGTCTGGGAACTCTGTGAGAAGTAGCTAGAGAATTATTTTTAAAACACGTCATTAAAATTTAAATATTTAAATAATTCTTTCAGCTCAAGCTTTTTATTAAGTGCAAACATTTATTAGGCTTGGTTAAAATTCATCAAAGGATTTTTTGGGGTTAATTGCATTCTCCCCTATCCGGCCCCACGTTATACTTCCTAACACTTCTATAATTTTTTGATACAAAAAGATTCCTGTCTCCAGGATTTTTAATGACAATAGGTTTGTAGAGCTGGCATATTTTCTCTATATACCATAAATATATTCTGCTATCAGATTCTCAACATCAATGGACCTTTGGGGAGAATGATTCGGATTATATAACAAAACGTGCCCCTCCCAGTAGGAAGAAGATTTGATATTTGTATTAGTGTTAGTGAAGTTGGGGATTTCCCATAGATCAGGGGCAAATGTGATCTGTCAAATATGAATGTTAGGTCTTTTAATGTAGGAGAAATCTAGAAGGCTTGCTTTAAAAAAGCAAACATGTAAATATCTGTAAATAAGATATTACAGTAGAAAGATATTGGAAATTTTATATATAGGATAGAGAAAATATTAATGGGTTGGGCAGAAAGGTGAACTAAACCAGAGGAGTGGAATAGTGAAATATTTATGTATCAGTAGTTGGATTGGAGTACTTTCCATAAAACATAACTCTCAGTTTTCTTGGCAAGTGCTAGGGATACATGTAGCTCAAGTGTGAAGGGAGCTTGCTGCTTTCTGATTATGTAGCGAAGCCCTCAGTGATCCCTTCACACAAACCCTCCTTTCCCACTCCTTTTCTCACTCAGGCTGACCTGAGGTTTGAGAATATGAAAGAATGAATCAGGAGTATAGGCTACTGAGATGGGAAGAGCCATTCACAAAGTAAGCTTTAAAAGATATAACTGAAATTTCTAGTGAAAGGTAGAAAAGAGGCCCACTCTCATCTAGTTGTAATCTGGCAATATGGCAGTTTCAAGAATAGGGCACATATTCTCAGCAGTACAATGATTCACAATTCACTGAAGGATTTATGATGAAAAATCCTACCCATACCCAGACAGGGAATTGATTATTGTGTCTGAATACAGATTGAAGCATTCTCTATCTCTCTCTGTGTGTCTCTTCTCTCTCTCTCTTCTCTCTTCTCTCTCTCTCTCTCTCTCTCTCTCTCTCTCTCTCTCTCTCTCTCTTTCTCTCTGTGTGTGTGCCTATATCTTTTTTTTTTTTACTTTTTTTCTTGAGATTTTTTAAGGGGGAGATCTATGTTTCCTGTCACAACAAGACTTTTATGGAAATGTTTCACATAACTTCACATATGCCTTCTTAAGGAAGGCTGGAGGTGGAGATAAGAGAGAATCTGGAACTCAAAGTTTTTCAAAGAAATGTTTTTAAAAATGTTTTAAATGTAAGTAGGAGAAAGTATTAAATAAATAAAAATTAAAAAGAAAAAGAACAGAACACAGAACACCTGTCCTACCTAGGTGAGTCTGAGACAGGACCTGGGCCTTGGTTCCATGGCTAGGACTTCCACCTTTAAGCATTGGTGACTGAATCTTGATTCTGAAATAGTTCTGTCTAGTTTTAGAGGTAGTCTCATGAGTTTAAGGAGTCAGGATCTCCTGGGTCCCCCAGTTGAAACTGATTCAAAGTAGCAGGAGTTTCTGCATTGGAGAGGGTGACCACCGACAAGAAGTGTCTGATTCATGATCTAGCTTGCCAGATGTTGACTTGCAGGGAGACAGTGTGGAACTGAATCAGAGGTAAAATAAAGATGCATAAGTCCCATAAAATTCTCCTTTGATGTTTTAGTTATCAGCCTCAAAGGAGAACAAGCTACAAGTTGCTGCTATTTACCCCCAACATTTTCCACCTTCCAAAAAGGACTATAAGGACATTCTAGGGAGGAAATGAAGATGAATCATTTGACTCTCTATTCCTTAAAGCCTAGTATTTCCATTTTCTTTTTTTAAAGGATACATATTTACCAAATCTATATACACAATTGAATAGATAAAATTAGATTCACATTAGTGAAAAATGTCTACAAAATGTTTTTGAAAAGCAGAACAAAACTACCTGTTCATTAATTAATTCTTTTCTTCATGAAAGCAGATATGGGTTATAAAAATAAAGCAGTGTTTAGCACAAATTAGAGTTCTATATCACTTTTTTTCATAGTTATTTCCATCTCCAGTCTGAATGAGGTTAACAACCAGGTGTAAGTGTAGTAAAAGAAAAGTTTATATATATATATATACACTCTCAAGAAAATGCTTCTTTCTTAAAAACCAGAAAATACACTTCTGTGATCTAATGATGAAATGATCTCTTATCTAGAGGCCAAATTTTATAGGCCATTATTAATATGATTCAATATAATACTAGAAATGCAATTTAAATGAAATGAATTTTAAAATATGTTCTAGGCATCTGGCAGTCATTGCACTGACTATATGTTAAAGCTTTGTCAAAGTGTTGGGAATACTATTACTGGACTATCAATCATTTTATTGGAGATAATATTTTCATTTTCATGGAGGATATTTCCTCCCACCTCAGCTCAAGTATTTGGGAGGGATTCTTAGACCTACCTGTTGCCCAGGTGTACAGTTAGGTATAAGAGTGGAGGTAGATTGACTCAAATCAAACAAATCATATCATCCCACTCAAAATAAGTGACAAGATGTTACACCCTGATTATGCTCAACTTTGTTGGGAAAGGATTATCAGGGAATTAGAGGCATAAAATTATGTGTGACCTAGGTCTAGACATTAATAAATCAATAATAGTCTTTAGATTAAATACGAAAAAAATCTTAGATCTGCTTAGAAGTTCTTAAAAATCATTGAATGAACTAGAGTAATTATACATAGCAAGTCTTTTATAATTGAGTAAGAAAACTTGTTTGTACCATGAAGGTCATTTAAAATACATCCAATTAGCTTAGCTTAAGCTCCTAGTGACTTAGGGTGAGAATCTCTATAGTCCTTCAGAAAAAATTGCCTGATGTGATGAGGAGAAAAATAAAACTCTGGCAGGGACCTTGGTCTCCTCCTTCTTTCCCTCCCATTTTGGTAAAGAGGAGGACCATGTGAACTTCGAGGGGTCTGGAGGATTTGGAATTTCCTAGGTCTCTTATCAGTATCACTAGATCACAATGAGGAAAGAGTCACAAGTCTATAAGGCATTCAGCAGAAGGGCTACACCATCCCAAATGGAGACATTTTAAGGACTACTATTTAAAAAGAAAGAAAGAAATCCCAGGAGCTAGGAGTTACCTCTTTGCCCTATGTACTCAATAACCTGAACCCACTTTCCCCAGGGGTCCTTTTGCTATACACTAGTGGGAGAATGTGACACCGACTTTTAGGGAGAATATTTTACACCAATGATACAATGATGGTAAAAAAAAATATTCCTTTTTAAAAGCTAATTAAGTCTGGCTGGCTAATTGATATCATCTGATAATCATGAGATGAAACATAATAGTTGTGGGTAGGTTCATGGGCAATAGCATTATAAGGATAACTCCTAAATTCTCAAGGCTTCTCCTAAAATCCATAGAAGACACTGTACTCTAGGGACTCAGCCTCCCAATGTGAGTCAGAACTGAGAGGGTAAGCCCTGGGTATGTGCTATAGAGGGTGCTTTCAAAGGTTTTCTAAACTGAGCACATTATATCCAGTAATTCTAAACTGAGATAATTTCATTGCCTCACATCAAATCATTGTCTTTACCCTCAAGGTACTTAAGAATTGCTGTAGTAGAACAAGAACTTGACCCAGGTCAGGAGACCTAAATATAATCTCAGCTGTGCCACTAATTAGCTGTGTGATTTTAGGTAAATTACTTCACTTCTCTGATCATCAGTTTCTTCCTGAATCCCTTTAAACTCTCATATTTTATAACTCTGGAAAGGAAAATTAATCATCTACCCATTAATTCAATCAACAAGCATTTGTTAATGACAGAAAGAAAGGTTGCTAATGAATGAATCTTAAAAAAAAAAAAAAAGCATTTATGAAGTACCTACTATGTGCAAGACACTATGCTGGGTAGACCCTAGAGATTCAAAAACAAAACAAAACCAAAAAACACTTCCTGCCTTAACATTCTACATTTACACACATACACACACACACACACACACACACACACACACCCCTACACACACACACCCCAAAACAAAACACCAAAAAACCCACACAAATAGCATATGATAAGAGGAGATAAAACTTAGCCAAGAGAGCTTTTTTCTCCAACACTTTGCTTTCCTGAAATATAATTAATGTTTCTAAGGGCTCTCCATTAGACTTGGATTGTGATTTCTAAAATGAGGCTATAGAAAGGGAGAGAGTTGATGTTATAGTTCTCCATAAAAAATGTCCTCTGCATCTTTTCTCCACCTTCTCCCCACTCTCCTCTGTCTTCAACAAATCTGTCTATATCTACAATTCTAAAAAGTTTGTCAATCCATAGGGAGGCTCAAGCAGAGCCTCCACCTGTCCTTAATACTAAAGAGGCCCTACAAAATCTGTTTGGCATACTTCTCAAAAGTTTCTTAAGTGCTATGTAAGGAAATGTCAAATCATTCAGCATAATGCTTAGAAAATCCCAAAAATTAGTCTCTAGAGAAGAACTAGACCTACTATAGTGGGTGAGTCTAGAGATTACCAGCACCCCACCATCCTCAAACCAAAAGATAACCAAATTCAGTTTGTAATATTTGTTGCCTTCGTGCCATTGTCTTTAAAGATGTAGTATGCTCACATCTGCCTCCAGTTGCTTAATCCCCCTAGGTTAGTCCTTGTATTTTTTAAACTCCCTGAGTCAATGGCAGATGCTTCACAGGTTTCAGACACATCTAGAAGTACTTCTGCCAGAATCACAGAGGCCAGAGGGTCCAAGATCACCTTATCAGAGCCTCAAATCATCCTGGCCTCCTTTTCCTCTATATTATCCTTCTCTGATTCTGATGAGGTCATTCCAATCCAATTCTGCTAACTGGGCCAGACCTGACTTGTGCCAGCTCAATGAGTCAGGTTCAGTACTGAAATGAAGTCAGATACTTTTAAACCAACGAATTGGGCATGTAATTAAAAAATAAATGAGAACAGTAATATATCATAAAACTCCTGTGCAAAACACAAAATAGACATTATTAAAATCAAAAAGGGGAGTAAAATTAAAAACAAACTCCACTGAATTAAATAAAACTCAGTAATTTTTTAAAAAATTAATGAAATAAATCATTAGTTAATATGATCCCCCAAAAGAGGAAAATTAAATTGCCAATATCAAAAAATGAAAAATTAGAATTTATAACAAATGGAGAAAATAAAGAAAATTAGCATAAATTATTTTGCCTAAGTGGATGCTAGTGAAATTGACCATTTAAATAGAATAGATGAATACTTACAAGAATATTAAATGCCCTAGATTAAAAGATCAATAGAAAGTATAAATAGCTCATTCTTTTTTTAAAAAAATATCTTTTTTATAATAGATTTTTACTTTTCCAAATACATGTAAAGATAGTTTAACATTCACCTTTGCAAAACTTTGTGTTCCTATTTTTTCACCCTCCCCCACCCCAAACAGCAAGCAATAGGTTAAATATGTGCAATTCTTCTAAACATATTTCCTTTTTTGAATAACCCATCCTTATTCAAAGAAATTGAATGTCATAAAAGAATTCGCCCCCCCCCTAAAAAAAATAAATAAATTCCAGGACCAGTTGTATTTACAATGAATTCTTTCATTCAAACAATTAGTTACAATATTACAGAAACTTTTCTCAAAAAAAAAAAAAATAGGGATAGAAGATATAATACCAAACTCCTATGAGATAAATATATTCCTAATATCAACATCAAGGAGAGATTTTAAAAAGAAAAAAAAACCTATAGAATAATACTTTTCAATATAAATACAAAAATGTTCACTAATATTATATTAAAAGTCACAACAACACATTAAAAAGATTATGAACTATGACTAGGTTGAATTTCTATCAGGAATGCAGGATTGGCTCAACATTGGGAAAAATATAAATTCAATAAACCATACTAATTACAAAAATAATAAAAATCACATTCCATATCTGTGGATGAAAAGACTTTTGACAAAATCTAACTCATTTGTGTTTTTAAAAAATTTAAAGCATAGAAATAAGTGAATCTTACTTATTATGGTAAATATTTATCTATCTAAAATGAAGAGAAGTTAACATTACATGAAATGAAGAAATGCAGAAGTCTCTGCAATAAAATCAGAGGTAAATCAAAGATATTCATTATCACCATAATAATAGCTTATTTGACACACTTCTAGAAATGCTTTAAAACAAGAAAAAATTAAGTAAATAAGCATAGGCAAAAAAGAAACAAAGTTATTAGATATTTTGAAATTTATAAGATAGTCTATTTAGAGAACGTTAGAGATCTAAATATTTGAAACAATTGCTTAAAGTTGCAGAATCCATATATATCACCAACCTTTCCTTTTATTTCCAACAACTTGTAGCAGGAAAAGGTTAAAAAGATAAATTTCATTCAAAAGAACTACAGAATGGATAACATGTCTTGGAGTATACCTAACAAGAAACATGCATGAATTTCATAATTACCACCACAATATATATTTTATAAAAAAAAGAGATATAAATAATTAGAAAATAATCAATGGCTCATAATTAAGCCATATCAATATAATAAAGAGCACTCTACTATCCAAATTAATTTATAGATTCAGTGACTGAACAAACTATTAAAAGGATTCTTTATAGAACTAGAAAAAATAATTACAAAACCCTTCCAAAGGAAACAAAAGTCAAGGGTTACAAGGAAAATAGTGGGGAAAGTAGGAAGAAAAGATACCAATTCTCCAACTACATTAAAGATCAATAATTATCAAAACAGTTTGATATTGGTTAAACAATAGAAAAGTTGATCAGTGGAACAGATCAGGTACACTATATTTGGAAACTATGAAACATAGATGCTAGTATAATGTTTGATATACCAAAGGGATTCAAAATACTCAGGTAAAGATTTAATTTTTGACAAAAACAAATTACTGAGAAAGCTGGAAAGCAATCTAGTAGTAATTAAATTTAAATCATTATCTCAACACATATACAATAAGCTTAAAAGGGTTACATGACTTGGAATACATCTTGCTTCTGTAAAATTAGTAGAGAAGATAAGGAGAAACTTTTTATAACTATTGATAGCAGAAGAGTTCTTGGCTAAACAAGGGATACAGAGGATCAAAGAAGATTAAGTGGATAATTTCAATTAACTAAAATCGGAAAGTCTTTGTATAAACAAAATGAAGACAGATAAAATCAGAATGGAAAAGTTAAGTGGGGAGGGGGGTGCAGGGGGGGGGAAATCTTTGCAGCAAATTTCTCTGATGAAGAATTTTAATAAATAGCAAAGTATATGTTTCAAAAGAGGAAAAGCAAACTATCAACATCAATATTAAAATGTTCCCAATTACAGTAATAAGAAAAATGCTATTTACAACCTCATAGTTGATTTACAAAGATGACAGAAAGTGAAAATGATAGTTGTTGGAAGGTATATGGGAAAACTGGTAAAGTAATCAACTGTTGGTAGAATTGTGAATTGATCCTATCATTCTGAAAAGCAATTTGGAACTATGCCCCACAAATCACTAACCTATGGTTACTCTTTGACTCAGCAATAACCTACTTTGCTTATACTTCCAACAGATAAAAGAAATAAAAAACCCATATATTAAAAAAGGTTAATAGTCTCACTTTTTGTTGTATCAATTAGCTAAGAATTAAAGGGTGACCACCTATTGGGAAATGGTTAAATAAATCATGGTATATAAATGTGATAGAATCTAATTTTGTCATTTAAAAAATGATGAAATAGATTGAGAAGAAAGAATGAAGCCATTTATGAATATAAAGTGAAATGTACAAAACCAAAAGAACCTCTTAATACAATGATTACAACATTGTAAGGAAAAACAATCTAGAATTTTGATAATTTCTGTGACTAACCATGATTCCAGGGGACCAGTGATGAAGCATACTTCCCACATCTTGACAGACCCAGAGGTGAAAAAAATAAAAAAAAGTGTTATCAGGAGAATAAATTAAGCACACCAGATGTAGAAGCAATGAAACATAGTAGCACAGTATTCAATAAACTAAAGCACTCCGTAGAGATATAGATACAGAATCAGCCTTTACATAGGTCCACGTGACCAATGTGTGGATTTGTTTAGTTTGACAATGTAGCTAAACCCTTGTAGATGTGTTATCTTTCTCTCTTAGAATGAAACCTTTTTGAAAGCAGTGATAAAATGAGTTGCAGATGAGTGGCTACATTTTTAGTTAAACACCTCCTTATTAGTCTTTTGTGTTTTATATTTGTGATCCTGGGCTTCCTGGACTGGGAATATCTCAGAGGCTGAGATTTTAATTTCATTTAAACATTTAACAATTTATTTAATCATTTAATCATTTAAACAAATTATTTAAACAAAAACAATCCCATAAAGTGACCAAACTGACAATTTATATAGCATTTGTTTATGTAGTTTTCTGTTTCAAAGTCAAAGGGATGGGAATATTTCTTTATTTGTTCTCTGAGACCTTCATTCAAGGTTCACTTCCTTAAAGAAGCAGAGTTGGGCAGCTAGTTAGCAGAAAGAATACAGTGTCAGGTCTGGACTTATCTTTCTGAATTCTAATCCTCCCTCAGAAACTTGTTAGCTGTATGATCCTGGCCAAGTCACTTAAAATGTTTGCCCCAGTTTCTTCATCTTTAAAATGAGCTAGAGAAGGAAATGGCAAGCCACTCTACTATCTTTGCCAAGAAAACCCCAAAAGGGGTGGCAAAGAGTCAGACATGATCAAACAAGTTGCTATTGGTAGTTTAGTATTTATTAAAATTTTATCTCTGTCTTTGACTTCCTTGGGGTATATGCTCAGTACTAAAGATCACTGGGTCAAAAGATATAGAACTATTCTTGCATAATTCAAAGTATTCATTCAGAACTGTTGGAAAATTCTTAGTTCTACCAGTATCCTATCACTATGCCTGCTTTCCTATAGTTCCTCCAACACTGATCCCATTTTTTGGTTATCTTTGCCATTTTTCAAGGTATAACACAAAGCAGTAACTTTTTTAAATGTTTTATTAATCTCTTCCATATTACTGTTACTTTCCACTGACTCCATTTCCCCCTCTCCCCATAAAATCCTCTGTCCTTCAATCTATCCATCTGTCTTATTCTTCTTAAATCTCTTGTTTATCTTCACTAGTGTTTCTTTCCCCAATCTTCTGTTCTCTCCCAATCCCATGTTGTGGTCTTACTTTTCTCCATTCACAGTCTTAACCCTATGATTAGCCTATTCAACAAAGAACTGTCTCAATATTTAGATCTCTTGTGACTTCATCATTTACACCCTGCTAGTCCTCAGTCCTGAGTAACCCCTGCTATCTACTTTTTTAGCTCCTGCTCCCCAAGCATTGACTTCTTCAAAGGACGGCACAAAGGCCATGCTAAAAGGAAGATCCCTCTGTGGAAAAGGGATTAGAAATAACACAGCCCTCACTGTTGAATTAGTTGAATAAAACATGTTCTCTGGCCTGAAACAGACATCTGTACAGCATTTCCCAGAATCATAGGAGATCAAAACAGGAAGATACCTTAGAGATCATCTAGTTCAATTCCCTCACTTAACAGAGAAAGAAACAGACATTCCAAGAGAGAAAGTGGCTTTGCAAGATCATATATGTGATTACCAGTAGTACCTGGCTCCCAACTCAAGTATTCTGAACTCTAAGACCAGTGCTCTTTCCACAACAGCAAGTCCATTTGCTACCAAAGGGAAAATTCATATAATTAGGATAATTTCTCTGTTTATTTCTAAAAATAAATTCCTAGATAGGGAACTTTTTTATTTGTTTTAAGTTGGAGGTGATCCTACTAAGGGGTAATTTTTCATGTATAATAAATACATATTGCTAAGTAGTACAGTAGATAGAATGTTGGGCCTGGAGTCAGGAAAACCTGATTTCAAATATAGCTCCAGACACTTACTAGCTGTGTGACTCTGGACAAAATACTTAACCCTGTTTGCCTCAGTTTTCTTATCTGTAAAATGAGCTGAAGAATGAAATGGCAAACAAATGTCTATGTCAAAAAAAAAATCCCAAAGGAGATCTGAAGATTTGAATATGACTGAGAAATAAATATACAATGACAACTAAAATGAAATAATTCAGAGTCCAGGAAGGGAACTATGAGGCAGATACTTGCAATTCTATCTAAAGTAGAGAAACAAGGAAGTAGAATAATATATAATGCCAGCAGAAGGCCTGAGTGGGTGATGAGAAGGGTAATAGATGCAGAAGAACTGCCAGCTGGAAAGATACCAAAAGAGATTGTCTGATTTTACAAGGAAAGGCACTCATTGTGACTGGTTGCTACTCTTTCAGAAGGAAAGTCCTGGTATCTAGTCTTCTGGGACTTGGCACATGGCCTCATAGGACTTTGCTGTTTCTTTTTATTCTGTCTGTAGCAGTAGCTCCTTGTGAGTGAATGGGAAGATATGTCCCCCCCCCCTTTTTTTTTCAAAGAAAAGAAAGTTTCATTTTGTTAAATTTTATTGATGTGCAATTAATCACCATCTGATATAGCTTGGTGTGATGGAAAATAAATAGTACAAATAATAATACCTTATCTGAATGAGTTGTGACACGAATGCATTCTTCATGGAGCTATGAATTGATTCAGTTGTTCTGAAAAGTGATTTTGAATTATGCCCCCAAGGTTACTAAACTGTGTATACTCAATTTTAATTCAGCTATATCACTATTAGACCTATATCCCAGAGATCAAAGTGAAATGGAAAGAGTCCATATGTATAATATTTATAAGCTCTTTTTGTAGTAGAAAAAAATCATACATTTTGACTTGAAGCAAATTTAGTGATTTGTGTTGCTTGTCACAAGGACTTTGTTCTTTTTTTCTTGTTTCTTAATTGGGAAAGGGGTAAAAAGGAAATAGAAGGATAAAATAGCAAAGAGAAAGAAGAAAACAACATTGAGACATCTTTAAAAAAAAAAAAGCAGAGAACAGAAGTTAAATCCAGAAAGAAGCACAGATATGTCACACATATTTAAAAAGAAAGACACCTGCAGTTCTATGTTCAATCTTCTTCTGGACTTCCATGTTCCTAATTCTCCATTATCTAATCTATTCCACTGATCTCCTTTTTTTGCTTGTTTATTTTTGTCTACTATCAGATCATTTTGGTAATTATTGCTTTGTAATATAGTTTGAGATGTGGTAAAGCCACATTATATCTCTTAATATTTTTTTTTACTTTTTCTTTCTCTAAATGAAGTTGTTATTAGATTGTCTACTGCTATAAAGTACCCTTTTGATAGTTATTTTTTATGATTTCCTGAAATTTAGCAAATTTTTTTAATGACTGAGATTATTTATGAATTCTGTTATGTGGGTCAATTTTTTTCTGATTGTGGTTATTCCTCAGTTTTTTTTTTCTAAATCTTCTCTCTTTTGACTTTGTTCTAATATTTTTTGTTATAATTCTGAAATTGTCAGTTCTATTTCTTCCATTAATTTTTTCAGTTTACCTCCTGCTTTGCTAATACTTTTTCAGCTCTTCCTCTAAGCCAATGATTCTCAATTGTTTTGGTCTCATGACCACTGTAAATGCTTAAATAATTATTTGGGACTTCCAAAAGAGCTTTTGTTAATAATAATAATAATAACTAGCATTTATTAAATGCCTTCTATATGCCATGTAGTATACTAAGGGTCCTAATGTGGAATTAGGTACTCAGTGAAACCTATTAAATCTTAAATGTTCATTATATTTCATCAACACGGTGTGTGGATTTTTAAAATATATATAGCATGGGGGCAGCTAGTTGATGTAATGGATAGAGCCCTGAAGTTGGGAGGAACTAAATTAAAATCTGGTCTCAGACACTTAACAGTTCCTGACTGTGTGACCCTGGACAAGTCACTTAACCCTAATTGCCTCAGCAAACACACACACACACACACACACACACATGGCATGGATATAGTTTTACAAACAGGTTCAAAGAGCTAGACACATTCACATTAAAGCGAATCCCAATCTCTTATCTGTTCTAGTATCTTTGTGATTTTGTACTTAATGCTCGAGATCACCAGAAATATGAAAAATATCAATAATAATGTGGTACAGAGTAAAGAGGTAAAGAGCTCGTTTTGACTGGTGATTATGCAAGCTTGTAATTTCATTGGTAACTACTAGTAAGAGAATTATCTCTACAAAAATATATCAATAAACATTCTGTGGCTTATATGCATAGAGTGATTTGGGCAACTTTCAGGCTAAGTGACTTGCCAAGGTCATACAGCTAGGATATTTCAGAGGCATAATTTGAATAAGTATCATCCTTAATCCAAGGACAATCCTCTCTTCCAAATCTCATATTGTCTTACATTATTTTTTTTATTATGCTCTTTTATTTTTTTTACTAAAATAGTGTATATATAATATCTCCATTTCTTTTCAATATACAGCACTATATAATGTTTTAGCTTTTTACCCAAGGAACTTGAGTCTCCACAGACCACATTGTCACTCAACCCAAAAGCTTCATTTTTGCAAATTTGTTTTTTTTTTTATTTTTAGCATTCCTTTAAAGATTTTTTTTTGAATCCTGAATTCTCCCTCCCTGTCACCCTTCCCCCACTCATCAAGAAAGTTAGAATGATATCAATTTCATGTCCAATTTGGGGGGGAAGCCAAAAAAATAATGAAAACTAAAAAAAGGATATATTTCAATTTGCACTCAACCGTCTTCGGTTCACTTTCTGAAGGTGGATAGCATTTTTCCTCTTAAGTCCTTCAGAACTGTCTTGTTTCTTTGTATTGCTGGTCATCCATAGTTGATCACTGTGCAAAATTGCTCTTACTGTATACAATGTTCTGGTTCTGCTCACTTCATTTTGCATATGTCTTCCCAGGTTTTTCTGAAGCATACTGTTCACCATTTCTTATAGCATAATAGTATCCATTATAATCATATACTACAACTTGTTCAGCCATTCTTCAGTCATTGGGAATTCTAATTTTGAATTCTCCATCCAATCCAGCACCAAAAAGAACAGCTATAATTATTTTTGAACATATAGATCTTTTTTCCTTTTTCTTTGATCTCTTTGGGATATAGACCTAGTTGTAGTATTTGTATTGTTGTTCTTATTAATTCAGAATCTGAGTCCTTCAGAGTTCCTAGACAATTGGCTTATACTAATTTGTGCAAAATCACAATGGAGACACCAAGTGTGGTAGGGACTTCCAAGTTCTCCAGGATAAATAATGAAGGTCCACATGATATATTGTGGAACACAAACATATTTGTTTATTTAGTTCAATCCAATAAACATTTTAAAGTGCCACTATGTGTCAGACGCTGTGCTAAGCATAGGACTTTTTAAAAGACCAGAAAACAAATGGTCCCTACCTTTAAGAAGCTTACCATGTAATGGCTTATCAGCATTCAAATAGTGTTCAGACTCTGAGAAGGAAGTAGAGATTGCAAGTGCTTGAGTCTCTTCTACTTGGGTGTTATCTTTCTTAGATATAGTCACTCTTTAGCTCTCCATTCCTACTTTGGGAAGATGGGACAGCTCTTAGGTGGAGCAGATACTATCTGCATAAGTATTTCATTTGCCAATATGTCTTCCCCCTTTTGTACCCTGAATATAAGTTGATTTCTGTATATGACAGCTACCACAAATATTACAAAATGATTTATTACATTATTTTCCTCTTGGACATTCAGATACCTATATTACAATAGATCTGGACACAGTGATCATTCTAGAACAAGAAATACTGTGTGATCCACAAGGTAGATAATAGGTATTTAGTACAAGCTTATCCTCTTCCCCTTCATGTATAGATGAACTACAAGTTACATTTTAAAATTTCACATTAACTTATATAAGGTGCAATAGAAAGAGTCTGAGATTTGGATTCAAAAAACCTGGGTTCAAGTACAGCTTTTGATACATATTAATTATTTGACAATGAACAAGAAAATGATTAACCTCTCTGAGCCTCTTCTCATCTGTAAAATGGGGCTAAAACATATTACTATCCTGACAGGGTTGTTGGTAGGAAAACACTTTGTAAACCTTAAAGTTCTGAATAAAAAAGTCCTACTCTTCATACTACCCATTCTTCACCTAGGTCACTTCATGCTATAATCCATTGGTGAGTATGAAGGAAACATGCAAAGTAATTTAAATTATTAAAAAAGTAAATTACTGATTTTAAAACACACACACACTGCATATATAACATTTTATCCTACAGTTAACTGTGGAGAATTTCTTTTTGACTTTCAAAAGAGATTTTTAAATTTTATTTTAATAATTTTTCCAATTACATAGAAATATGGTTTTCAGCTTTCATTTTTGTAAGATTCTGAGTTCCAATTTTTTTTCTCCCCCTTTCTTTACCTCCTCCTTCCCAAGATAGCAAGTAATCTGTATAGGTTATACATGTACATCCATTTTGAATTATTTTTAAGTAAGTTTTTTTTTTATTTTCAAAATATTTGCAAATAATTTTCAACATTCACTCTTGCAAAAATTTGAGTCTCAAATTTTTTCTCCCTCCTTTCCCCAATCCCCTTCCCAAGACAGCAAGTACTCCAATATATGTTAAACATGTGTAATTCTTCTATATATATTTCCACAATCATCATGCTATACAAGAAAAATCAATATACATTTATTTTTAATATATTTTATATGAGTTATGTTGGGGGAAAAAGTCAGAACAAAAGAGAAAAACCATGACAAATATGCTTCAATCCTCATTCGGTCTCCATAGTTCTCTCTCTGGATGTAGATTGGAATTTCTATCCAAAGTTTATTAGAATTGCCTTGGATCACTGAATTGTTGAGAAGAGTTGTCTATCATAATTATCACACAATATCACAAAATAATAAAAAAATCACAAAATATCACACAATCTTGCTGTTGCTGTGTACAACGTTTTCCTAGTTCTGCTCATTTCACTCAGCATTCTTTTCAGGTTTTTCTGAAATCAGCCTGTTCATCATTTCTTTTTTTTTTTTTTTTTTAATAGCCTTTTATTTACAGGATATATACATGGGTAACTTTACAGCATTAACAATTGCCAAACCTCTTGTTCCAATTTTTCACCTCTTACCCCCCCCCTCCCCTAAATGGCAGGATGACCAGTAGATGTTAAATATATTAAAATATAACTTAGATACACAATAAGTATGCATGACCAAAACATTATTTTGCTGTACAAAAAGAATCAGACTCTGAATTATTGTACAATTAGCTTGTGAAGGAAGTCAAAAATGCAGGTGTGCATAAATATAGGGATTAGGGAATTCAATGTAATGGTTTTAGTCATCTCCCAGAGTTCTTTTTCTGGGTATAGCTAGTTCAGTTCCTTACTGCTCCATTAGAAATGATTTGGTTGATCTCGTTGCTGAGGATGGCCTGATCCATCAGAACTGGTCATCATCTAGTATTGTTGTTGAAGTATATAATGATCTCCTGGTCCTGCTCATTTCACTCAGCATCAGTTCGTGTAAGTCTCTCCAGGCCTTTCTGAAATCATCCTGTTGGTCATTTCTTACAGAACAGTAATATTCCATAATTTTCATATACCACAATTTATTCAGCCATTCTCCAACTGATGGACATCCATTCAGTTTCCAGTTTCTAGCCACTACAAAAAGGGCTGCCACAAACATTCGTGCACATACAGGTCCCTTTCCCTTCTTTATAATCTCTTTGGGATATAATCCCAGTAGTAACACTGCTGGATCAAAGGGTATGCACAGTTTGATAACTTTTGAGCATAGTTCCAAACTACTCTCCAAAATGGTTGGATTCGTTCACAACTCCACCAACAATGAATCAATGTCCCAGTTTTCCCACATCCCCTCCAACAATCATCATTATTTTTCCTGTCATCTTAGCCAATCTGACAGGTGTGTAGTGGTATCTTAGAGTTGTCTTAATTTGCATTTCTCTGATTAATAATGACTTGGAGCATCTTTTCATATGACTAGAAATAGTTTCAATTTCTTCATCTGAGAATTGTCTGTTCATATCCTTTGACCATTTTTCAATTGGAGAATGGCTTGATTTTTTATAAATTAGAGTTAATTCTCTATATATTTTGGAAATGAGGCCTTTATCAGAACCTTTGACTGTAAAAATATTTTCCCAGTTTATTGCTTCCCTTCTAATCTTGTCTGCATTAGTTTTGTTTGTACAAAAACTTTTCAGTTTGGTATAATCGAAATTTTCTATTTTGTGATCAGTAATGATCTCTAGTTCTGCTTTGGTCATAAAGACCTTCCCTTCCACAGGTCTGAGAGGTAAACTATCCTATGTTCCTCTAATTTATTAATAATTTCATTCTTTATGCCTAGGTCATGAACCCATTTTGACCTTATCTTGGTGTACTGTAGTTAAGTATGGATCAATGCCTAGTTTCTGCCATATTAGTTTCCAATTTTCCCAGCAATTTTTATCAAACAGTAAGTTCTTATCCCAAAAGCTGGGATCTTTGGGTTTGTCAAAGACTAGGTTGCTATATTTGTTGACTGTTTTATCCCTTGAACCTACTCTATTCCACTGATCAACTAATCTATTCCTTAGCCAATACCAAATAGTTTTGGTAACTGCTGCTCTATAATATAATTTTAGATCTGGTACAGCTAAGCCACCATCATTTGATTTTTTTTTCATTAATTCCCTTGAAATTCTTGACCTTTTGTTTTTCCATATGCTGTTCATCATTTCTTATAGAACAATAGTATTCCATTACATTTATATGCCATAAGTTATTCAGCCATTCCCCAACAGATTGAATATCCTCTCATTTTCCAATTCTTTGTCACCAGAAAAAGAGCTGCTACAAACATTTTTACATATGCATATGCATGGATATGCATATATACCCATATGCATATGGGTTCTTTCCCCTTCTTTTTGATCTCTGTGGGATACAGATTCAGTAGTGGCACTGCTGAATAATAGGGTGTGTATAGTTTGATAGCCCTTTGGGCATAGTTCCAAATTGCTCTCCAGAATAACAATAAGTTGTGAAGAATTTATTTTGATGCTTGTACATGTTCTTTGTTAGGAAAGGGATGGGGCAGAGGTGAGATATCCAGTATCTATTTCATCCAGCTCTGCTCTCCTTTCTGTGTCAAGATTCCCCAGTAAAATTCGCTCAAGCCTTATAACAGATCCAATACAAACTCAAGAATATGTTCTTGAATGTTTAACACCCAGCTATCTAAGGGGGGGAGGAGGGAATTCTAGCAATGCACACTTTAAAATTAATCTGCACTATTAACATCTTCTCTATCACTTTCTTAAGTCTAGACAATCAATAAAACAATAAAGCAAGCCCTGATTTGTATCATTTGCTGAGATTTAAATGCTTACACTGAAAATTTAACAATAGGCTCTTTTGCTGGCTCCATGTAGTATAAGGAAAGTGGGAGAAATGAACCTCAGACATTTATAGTAGTTTAAATGTGATAGTTAAACTGTGGAGATTTCCTCTTCCTCTTTTTTTTTTTCCTTTTATTATTGTTCTCAGCACTTCATGATGTATCTCCAGAAAGGTAGCTATTCAAGAGCTCATGTGCCCCATCTAAGTACTAATGATAATTTTATTATATATTTAAAAGGAATAGTAAATTGTACATAACATAGTTGCTGTTTCATGTACAATCATTTTTTAATTGTACTATGTTATGGAAATGCTTGTTTTATTTCATAAAGTAAAAACTAAATAAATAATGTGTTATATATGTTATTGCTATTATTAATATATTTTTCTAAAATGAATTTTATATATGCTTGTTTTGTTTCATATGTTAAACAGCAGCAAATTTATTTACATATGTGTATGTAACTGATTTAGTTTTTAATTTATGGAATAAAACAAGCATGTTTTATATATATATACTTAAAGAGAGAGAATTCACCAAATAGGTGATGTGTAGTGATGATATGTCCTGTTGATGTGTCTAGCTTCAGAGAGGCCTATCTTAATCCTGTATGACTAAGCTCAATACCCTATCAGAGATGAAGATTTTTTTCCAGCTATGACAGTCAGTTATACCTTAAATTAACACAGGAAGGTGAAATGTACAATGAAATTGAGTTCAAGACTTTGAATCTCTCCAAGACTCAGTTTCCTTACTGTAAAATCAAGGAAGGGATTGTAATGAAATGATCCCCATAAGCTCTTCTAGCTCTAAATCTATATCTAAATATTAATATGATCATGTGTTTAATAGCTAATTAACAAATCTCCCTTTTATATTGCTTTTCTATGACATCTTTCACACCCTTGCTATAGATCAGGTCCTATCATCCATCTCTTTGTTCAAAGTCCTTTAGCAGCTCCCTGCTTGACTGTTGAATGAAGTATGAAACTCCACATCCTGAAGCTCAAGGCCTTATACTATCTGGCTCCTCCATGACTTTATAGATATATGTTATACTAATCATTTCCATTTCAAATAAACTGAATTATTTACTCTGTAACTTAGATTTCCAATTCTTTATTACCTCTGTGTCTTTTCTCATTCCATTCCCTAATTATTAAGTGTCCTTATCTCACCTCCACTGTTAGAATTCCCAATCCATATCTTTTAGTTCCAGCTCAAATGTCACCTTTCCTTATGTGCCAAATCTGTAATGACATTTCTGGTCTTGGACTTCATGAAATGCTTTGCTTATATCCCTCTGTAGGTTTTTATCTTACGCTATTTTGTATTTTTATTACTTTTGTTTACAACACATTGAAATACTAGACTTAAAAACACTGCCAGGTGGTTCAGTGAATAGAGCACCAAATCAAATCTCACCTTAAATACTTACTAGATATATGACTAACCTCAGTTTCCTCAAACTGAGGATGTAAAATTAGGAATAATAGCACTTTGCCAAGTCACAAGCTATATGGCTGAAAATGACTGAACAGTAGTGCATACCTTCCAGGACTGTTGTCAAGATCTCTAAATGAGTTCATAATACAATGCCTAGTATATAATAGGTGCTTAATAAATGTTCCCTCCCCCTTCCTTCCAACCCATTTTCTATTCTCATCTCACATTATTCTTTTTCATATATTCTATTTTTTTTTAGCCAAAATAGATTCTTTGTTCATCATTCTGGTGCTATCTTCTCTTTTTGTGACAACTCACGGAATTCCCTCATTCCTGAAATGGAATACTTCTCCATCTCAGCTTGCTGATGGCTCTTCAGAGGCCAAGTCATGTATTCTCTACTCCATGAAACTTTCCCTGATCCCCCAGACTGAGGGTTTTCTTTCCTCTTGTAGTACTTTTTCTGGACTTCCCTCATTTCACAAATTATGTTGGGGGAAGGGGATTAAATCAGAATTCTTATAGACATGTCTTTCCTGTCAAAGCTATGAAGGAATGCTCTCCCTACTAACACTCCTCATTTCTGGTTCCTGGCTTCCTTTAAGACTCTACTTAAATCCTACCAGATACAAGATATCTTTCCCTTCGTCACTGACTTCTTTCTAAGGTTACTTCTCATTTGCATAGGAGCTATCTTCTATGTACATAAGTTGCTTTCATGTTGTTTCCCAACTTTAGAATATTAATTCTTTGAGGATAGAAACTAGTTTTGTTTTTCTTTTTGTCCCCAGGATTATGCTTGTGATAGGAGGAAAAAAAGAAAGGGCAGAAAGAATGAAAGAAAGGCAGGAAAGAAAGAATGGAGGAAAGAAGGAAGGAAGGAAGGAAGAAAAGAAGGAAGGAAAGAAGGAAGATAGGAAGGAAGGTAGGAAGAAAGGGAAAGAGGGAGGAAGGAAAGAAAGGAAGGTGTTAGAATCCTTACAAAGTGATAAGTCAGTTGTCTAATTTAGCATGGTACTTAGCAAATTCTCCAGCTCACTAATGTGTTTAAGTACTCATTGAAGTTCACACTTTTGGGAGATTCACAAGTCAGTATTCAGTATGAGATTCACAAATCAGAAACCCACAATCCCACTCTCTCAGAGGAGGAGTCAACCTTTGAGTTCACACCTCTAAAAGAGCATAAAAAGGAGTGAAGTGAGTCAGTTCAGAAGAAGACCACTCTCAGAGGCAGAACCAGATTCATTCACTTCATCTCACACCACCGTGGTGGCTCGCCTCCTGCACTTCCCCCACTGAGACCAAGGCTGGTCTGAAAAGCTCTCCAGAAAGCTGCCCAGCCCCAGGCAAGGAAACAAGACTCAAAAGAAGAAAACAAATGTTTGGATTTTATCAGCTGGCTGTATTGAGGTGATTACTCTGAACTGAAACTAAGGCTGCCTCCAGAAAACCTCCCTAAGAAACCTGCTCCCAGAGAGAACCATTATATTTTAAAGAAGAGAACACCACAGGAAGGAAGGAAGGAAGGAAGGAAGGGAAGGAGGGAAAGAAGGTAGGAAGGAAGGGAAGGAGGAAAGGAAGATAGGAAGGAAGGGAAGGAAGGGAAGAAGGAAGGGAAGGAAGGAAGGGAAGGAAGCGAAAGAAGAAGAGAGGAAGGGAGGGAAAGAGGGAAGAGAGAAAGGAAAGAGAGAGGGAGGGAAGAAAGGAAGGAAGAAGGGAGGAAGGGAGAGAAGAAGGAAGGGAGGGAGGAAAGACTTAAGCTTTTACTATGTGCAAAGTATTGCACTAAGCCTGGTGATACAAACAGAAAAGCAAGTCATAGATGGTCTCAGGAAACACACATTCTAATAGGATGAGACAGTACCATACATAAAAGGTTTCAACTGCTAGTAAGATCTAAAGGTCCCATAGTCCTTAGAGTGCAGAATATATAATGTATCTTTAATGTTATTCCCATGGATAAGATCATATCAATTTCTTATAGGAACACAAACACTGACTCAAGGGTCAAAAGACCTGGGTTATTGTTGTCATTTCAATGGCATCCAACTTCATGACAACATTTGGGGTTTTCTTGGCAAAGATACAAGAGCGGTTTACCATTTCCTTCTCCATTCATTTTACAGATGAGGAAACCAAGGCAAAAAGGATTAAGTGACTAGCTCAGGATCACATAGCTTGTAAGTGTCCTAGGCTAAATTTGAACTCAGGAAGATAAGTCTTCTTGACTCCAGACTCTGGTACAGTATCTACCATGCCACCTAGCTGCCCTATGACCTGGGTTTATAGCCTGTATTTTCCATTTTAAACAAGTCATTTGAACTTGAACTTCAGTTTGTTCATCTATAAAAAAAGAGGGTGGGATTAGTTCTATGTCTATTATCCTGTAGTCTGTATTTTCTTATCATGACTCAGATTTACAATGCACCTTTCTCACAACCACTTCTGATATCACCAGTACCACCACATCATATAGACTCTCTTCAACTCACTCCTGGAATACTGTATTAGCTTAATGCTTGGTCTGAATTGTTAGCATTTTCTCCATTACTTTCTTAGGTCTAGACAATTTACAAAACAATAAATCAAGGCTTGGTTTGTAGGGTTAGCCAATTTCCCAGAGGCAGATGTGGCCAGTGAGTCTAGAAGCTCATACTTAAAATATATCAGTTGTGGGTCCCAGCTGGTTCCAGCCCACCTGTGCCGGTGAATCCTCACGAACACACATATAAAAAAAGACAGGTCTTATTTTAACCTGGCAGAAAACACAAATGACTAACACTGGAGCCCATAAAGAGTTAATACAATTTTCTTTTCCTCCCTAGTTTGTCTTCACTTATCCCAGGGACTATATGTTCCTTCAGGATTGTAGTAAAAGTTAAGAAACTTGGGATTCTTTCTTATCTCAACAAAGCCTCCCAGAATGATAGGAAAGAGCCAAAAAGCAGTTTAGCAAAACCCACATATTAACCAAGTCTGAAACTATATGCAATGTTCTACTTCACCTCTCAAAGAAAGGCAAGAGATATTTTTTCTCATTTCTGCATTAGGGTCAAATTTGACCATTATAATTACAGAGTTCAGTTTTGTTTGTCTTTTTCTTTACTTTTCTGTCATTATGTATATTGTATTACTGGTTGTGTATACTCCACTTTGCATAGGTTCTTGTAAGTCTTCCTGGGCTTATCTGTATTCTTTATAGATTTCATTTCTTATTATTCAATTATATTCATTTACTTAATGGTTTGTTTAGCCATGCCCCATTGCTTGGTCACTTACTTTGTTTTCATTCTGTGCTACTATAAAGAGTCTATTTTTAATTTTAGATTTAAAATTCAGCTGAATTCTACTTATATTTACTATTATCTCTCCATTAGAAAATCAGAGAAATGAGTTTTATAAGACCAGCAAGCAGCATCTATGGACAACACAGATGTCTTGACAACATAGCTAGTCTCTCTTCACCTCTAAATCAGTCTACAGAAAATAGATAAAAATAGGCAAAAGCAGAACCTTGAAGCTGGTGTTTTAGGTTGGTCCATTAAACTACTTTATGGAACTGGTTAATCATCAGGGAGATGATGCCTCAGAAGAGGAGTGTGGTGGCTGGAATCAGGGGGTTTAATGATGATTTTTTTCCCTCGCTGTGTGTGTGTTGTGGTTGTGTGTGTGTGTGTGTGTGTGTGTTCTCATGCAAATCTTGTATGACAGGCCAACCATCAACTTGTTTGGGATCTTGGGAATAGAGAATATGGAAGGATTTGAGCAATAATAATATTGCCCAGAGTTTTTGGCAAGAAGACATCTTTTCAGGCTTTAGCCATTTTCCTGCCATTTTCTGAAAAGCAAAGTCTTCATGGACAACTTGTACAAGGAAATGTAAGGAATACAGCCCTTAACAGGGAGAAACTGTCATCACATTAAGGAAGCCAGAGCAGCTGAGCCATGATTGGCAAATAGCAGCTAGAGGCAGGGGGGTTTACCAGCCTATTTACTATGTATACCACTCTAAGGCAAACTGTAAAAGAATATAATATCATGCATACACAACCCAAAAGGAGAGAAATAAGAGAGTGAGAAGAGTGTAGCTGGCTGTTGGAGTCTCCTTTTCTTAGATGACTTTCCTGGCATTTATTTCCCTTCTATTCTATGAGTCTCTGGGGAAGTCTTATATATCAGGGTGTAAGTTGCCGGAGCTCTTGGGTTCAGGGTAAACCAAAAGTATGAGGGATGACAACTCTGTCACATAGGCAGTGAAAGCAATTGATTAAGTCTTTAACGTTATCTTCTCAGTCCTTCCTTGTTCTCGAAAGTATGACTATGTACTGTAGATGGGGGATTCTGCTGAAGAGTTTTATTTAAATAGAGACAGGTTAAATAAAAGGTATATCTCAATTTGAATCCTGGAGTGACCACTGCTTAAAATTGGATAGCAGAATTCTATAATTTGTCTTGATGTATTATATAATACTCAAGTTTTGAACTACTGCTTCCTATTTTGCAAGATCCAATTGCTGAATTAGTTTCCAAAGAAATCATATAAAGAGGTCTGCTTGGACCTAATTTAGGCTCTCTCCCTACAATTAGAAGCATAAACTCTCCTTAACTTATCTTTTCTATCCTTTTCATTTTTTTTTTTTTTTTTTTTTTTTGCTATTACATTGTAGCTTTCTACTGTAGCTCTCTTTGCTACTAATATTATTGCTATAGTATCCTCTATGATCTCCAAATTTAGACCTGCCATGATCACCATTGTCCTGTGAATTTATGGGAGACTACGAATTAGATAGTAATCTTAATAACCATCAATTTGAATTCAGCATTTCTAAGAGATATCTTCATCTTATGTGCCTCAATTATGCTTTTCTCTGATTTTTCTTCCTTTTTTCATTCGCTCTGTTTATCCATTCTAGAAACTTTGAGATCATTTCTGACTTATTTCCCTCTTTTTTTCCCTCAGTATATTATTAAATCAATATGTATTAGCAATCTTTTCTTTGGAAAGTCTCTTGTATCTATCTCTTTGTTTTCTTTTTAAAAATGTTTTAATGATACCCTTTTTTTATATTATTGTCATTTCCCCCAGTCTCCATCACCAATAAAAACATCTCCTTTTAATAGATAAGTACAGTCAAGCACAACAATTCAATATATTGACCATGTCTGAAAATATCTACTTCATTTCATACTTATAGTCCACCACTCACTGCTAAAAAGTGGGCTGCATATCTCATCATCAATCCTTTGAAGTCTCAACAGGTAATATTGCACTGGGGGGGAAAAGTCTTTCGATATTGTTTTTCTTTAAATCAGCAGTGTCAAAATAAAATAGAAATGGATCTGATGGGCCACATAATGATTTAGTTTTAAAATGTAACATTACATTTTATTGTATTTTTATTTATTTTATTAAATTTTTTCAATTATTTTTTAATCTGGATTCAGTCTGTGTGGAAAGGTGAAGAATTTACAGATTAAGCATATATTGATCGAGCCTATAGGCCCCAGTCACGTGATTTTAGGTAAGACCTGGACTGATTCCATTGTCCAAAGAAGGAATTAAGTGGCCGAAGCTGTATATCACCTTGTCTTACAAGTACAGTGCATTCCACTGCCCAAATAGGGGAATAAAGGTTTATGTGACCAATCACAACATATAGAGGGTGGGATTTTGGAGGTTCTTTGTCTGAAATGTATAAATATTGTGAACATTTTCAAGGGAGTGGCTCTCTCCTGCTGTGAATTTGGCTCACGGACCAGGATGGGGTCCGCTTTTTGAGATTCTAATAATTCTGCTTTCTATGAGTGATCTCTGTAGTAGTCACTTTGGGTAGGTCTTTTTGTCCCAAACAAGTCTTACTCCTGGATGTTATGGGTCATATGTAAACAGGCTGCAATTTGAAACTTCTGCTTTACATCATTGGGATCACTGTACAAATTATTTTCCAGTTCTGTTTACTTCATTCTTCATCACTTTATATGTCGTTCTAAGTATCTCTGACTTCTATCTATTTGTTATTTCTCACTATTCAGCTATTTGCCTATTGATGGATATCCACTTTGTTTCTATTTCTTTACTACTACACAGAGTGCAACTCTGAAAATATTTACACATGTGGGAGAGTTGGGAATATGCCTAATAGTCTAGTCACCCCTTATTTTCCATTTCCAATGCAATCTCCTACCCAATGTTATAGTTGGACTTTCACAAAGCCTCTGAAATCATCTCCCTCCCTCTAGTTACTCCAGCATCCAAACAATCAGCACACTATCTTCTCTGGAAGAAGTTATTAAATTAAATTCAAAAAGTATGTAGTAAGTACCTACTTAGTTCAAGATACTCTACTAGGTGCTTAATATATAAAAAATGAAAATAAAAACTGTTATCCTCAGAGTTGCATTTCTATTGGGAGGAAGCAACTTGAATTCAAATTAGGAAAATATAAAATGTACACAAAGTAAGGGAGGAACATGGAGAGAATTCTAACTACAGGAAAGATCAGAAGGCTTCTGCTGAACTGTTATGTGAGAGCAGATCCTTGGAAGGTGCTAAGGATTCCAAGAGGTGCAGGCAAAGGAGAGCATTCCAAGCATTAAACTCTTTCCTCTACAGATCTGCCAAATAATATTCCTAAAGTATCCGATTCTACAGGAAACTTTCCCGATGCTTCTAGTTAGGTTTCCCTCTTCCTACCCCTCCCATTACTTTATTGTACTTCATTTGCATCTACTTTGTATTTACTTCTCTATGTACCTATGCCCAGAACCTGGCACATAGTGGGTGCTTAATCTTAATCCCTGAATGGATGTGGTCTCAGTCAAACAGAGACTGGGTTAAAGCTCTCAGTTTAAAAAGGTCAAGCCAGGTCTCTTAATAAATCAGGAGCCATCTCCAGTCAACCTGATCTATATCTGGCCCCTGGAACCAGATGGCTCTAGAGGGTAAAGTGAGGCAGGTGACTTTGCACAGCCCTTCTTCACTTAAATACACTTGCATGGTATGGCATCACTTCCCTGATATCCAGGTCTTCTTGAAGAACAAAGGACAAACAACAATCAAATCGAATCAAATTAGTGAATTGGATTTAGGTAACAATTAGGGACCATAGGCAGAATACACTTTAAAAAGGAACTGAATTATCTGGAAACTCTGCCCTAGAGGTTTGAATCCTGACAATTTGCCAGTTTAGTCTTTCAATTCCTTTCCCTTTTTATTTGTTTCAGAGATTGTTTCATTCATTCTTTTAACCTTAAAAATATTTTATCCCACCATAAATGACCCTAAGGATACAGTAACCTAAATGAAAATAGTCCTTGACCACCAGAAGCTTCCATTTTACTGCTGAAGAAACAATATATACACAGATAAATAAAAATTAAAGGAGTTACTAAGTAAATATAATAAAGTAATAAAGAGGTGGGAGTGAGATGGGGGAGGGAAAGTTCTAACAACTAGAAACATCTAAGGAGCCTCAAGTAGGAATTGACTTTTGAACTGAGCCTTGATGGGTAGGGGAATCTACTAAGTATAGCTCTTAAATCAAGGGGAAAAATATATGAAGGTCTCATTGCATGTTTCTCTGTTTCTTCTAGTTTTACTTAGGAGTATACTGTCAGTTTGGAAGGAAGATAAGATAGTGGATTCTAAATTGCTGGCTTACTGACCCATTTCTGTCATTTCTGGTTCATATTTGATTACCTTTTTTTTTTTTTTGGAAGTATTGAAGTTAAGTGACTTGTTCAGGGTTTCCTAGGTAGTAAGTATCTGGGATCTGATTTGAATTCAGGTCCTCCTGACCTCAGGACTGTGCTCTATCCACTGCACCACCTAGCTGCCCCAGATCTGATTACTTCTTGCTTCCCATAGTGTAGTAAGATTAATGACAGCTAATAATTCTTTCAGAACCACCATTAATGAGGTGGACAAGAACAATGAATTTGTAGTCATGAGATGTGGGTTCAAATTCTGGCTCTGCTATTTTCTAGCTCCAGTGACCTTGGGCAAATTATCTGACCTTTCTGAAATGTATTTTCCTCATCTGTAAAATGGAAACAATAATAGCATCTATGTCATTGAGTTGTTGAGGCAAAAGAGAAAATCATATAAAATGTTTTGCAAACCTAAAAGTGTTTATATAAATAAAAACCATTCAGGTTTGTGGGAGGGGCGAGGTATGTTTCTGGACTTGTTTAATCAGCGTGAGGAACTTCTGGTATGAAAACTCCCTCCATTAGAGTTATAACTAGGATGGGACATCCAGGACTTTTTTTGCCAGACACTGAAATAGGTTGTTGAGTTGAGAATGGGGGAAAGTTACCCCAATTATTATAAATCTGATCTACCAATTACTCCCTATGTGACCCTGAACACTTCACACCTTTATGTCCTCCTCAATTCAAAGGAGGGGCCTAGTTTAGATAAATTCTGATTCTTTCTAGCTCTGAATCTATGAACTCCTCTTTAGTGATTCTGTCCCTTTGCAGGGACCACTTAATTAATTCTGCCTTTGGATCCTGTCAGCAAACTATTGGCAGTTTTTCCTTCCTCTTTACTTCCATGTTCAGTTATGAACAAAATCTGAGCATGTTTTCCTATTTAAATGACTGGGAGGACAGGTTTCAGAATTATTGACAATCAAATCCCAACCTGCCCTCTTTGAGGAAAGCTCTTTGGAGTATAATAAAAAGAAGCCTCACCTCAGTGGAATGAAGGTATTGCTGAGCAAGGGGAGACATTGGGACTGGCAGATCAGACTTAGACCTATTAGGTTTGGTTTGCTTGTATAGTTGGATGGGACCCCTCTGAGGAAAGATCCAATGCATATGATGTTTAAGATGGCACTAATTATGGAAATATGTTTAAAAGTATTATACATGGATAACCAATATCAGATTGCTTGCTGTCTTGGGGAGGGGAGAGGGAAGATAGGGAAGGAGAAAAAAATTGGAACTCAAAATCTTACAAAAATGAATATTGAAAACTATCTTTACATGTAATTGGAAAAATAAAATGTTATTGAATTGATTATACTGATAAACATATGGAAGGAAGCTTTGTTCTTTCCTCCATTACTCTCTTCAGGCCTGTTCTAGCTTTCTATATGTGCTTTGGAATGGAAGAGGTTAAAGCCTAATTTAAGGTCTCCAGAGAACCTTTCTTTGCACTTTTAACAGGATTGAACTTGGCTATTTAAAGGTCCTGGTAGCTATTGTTACAGCCTGAATCATGCTTCTTCTTCAGAGTCCCTTTGAAAAAATTTTAAAATGCTAACTTGTCCAGACAAGTCCCATCCAAAATAGCAAATTCTTTTCCCCAAATTGAGTCCTCCTCAGGGCTGGTTTTTATTGTAATTACAGTAAGAATTGTGTAAGACCAGTCTCCAAAGCAAAACTAAGATGGATGAGATAAGATAAATAATGCAATTAGATTTACTTGTAGTGGAAAACCCCAGCCATCATCTAATGGTTGTGAATGAAAGAGCAAGTTCCCTTTCATAAAAAAGGAGTTTGTTGTATAAGGGAAAGAATTCTGGATTTGGAGTCAGAGGACCTGGATTACTCTGCTGCTTACTAGCTAACTACTCCCCCTCTCTGAGTCTCATTTCCTCTGTAAAATGAGAGGTTGGACTAGATGAAGTCTATTACAATTCCAAGATCTTGTGATTTTTCTCCTCCCAGGACTTTCCCCCATCTTCTTCCCCCAACTGCCTTATGTTTAGTCACCCACTGAGAAACATTTTTAGCTAAATGCTTAATAAGAAGAATGGTGGTAGTAGAGAGAGGAGAGCCTTTAGAATCAGAAAGCCTTGGGTCAAGACCTGTTTTGGACACGTACAGGATTCTGATTTGGGGCAAATCACTTTATGCTCCATGCAATCTCTCTCTCTCTCTCTTTTTTTATTAAAGTTTTTTTTTTATTTTTTCAAAACATATGCATGGACAATTCTTCAACATTAGTCCTTGCAAAACCTTGTGTTCCTATTTTTCCTTCCCTTCCCCCACAACCTCTCCTAGATGACAAGTAGTCGAATATATGTTAAACATAGTAGAAATATATGTAAAATCTAATGTATGCATATATGTTTATACAATTTTTGTGCTGCATAAGAAAAATTAAACCAGTGAAGAAGAAGGAAGAAGAAGAAGAAGAAGAAGAAGAAGATGATGATGATGATGATGATACAAGCAAGTAACAACAAAAAGAGTGAAAATGCTATGTTGTAAACCACATTCAGTTCCCATAGTCCTCTCTCTGGGTGTATCTGGCTCTCTTCATCACTGAACAATTGGAACTGTTTTGAATCATCCTATTGTTGAAGAGAGTGATGTCCATCAGAATTGATCATTTTTTTTTAATTTAACAGCCTTTTGTTTACAGGTTATATGCATGGGTAACTTTACAGCATTAACAATTGCCAAACTTCTTGTTCCAATTTTTCACCTCTTACCCCCTACCCTCTCCCCCAGATGGCAGGATGACCAGTAGATGTTAAATATATTAAAATATAAATTAGATACACAATAAGTATACATGACCAAACCATTATTTTGCTGTACAAAAAGAATCAGACTCTGAAATATTGTACAATTAGCTTGTGAAGGAAATCAAAAATGCAGGTGGGCATAAATATAGGGATTGGGAATTCAATGTAATGGTTTTTAGTCATCTCCCAAAGTTCTTTCTCTGAGCGTAGCTGGTTCAGTTCATTACTGCTCCATTGGAAATGATTTGGTTGATCTCATTGCTGAGGATGGCCAGGTCGATCAGAACTGGTCATCATATAGTATTGTTGTTGAAGTATATAATGATCTCCTGGTCCTGCTCATTTCACTCAGCATCAAGAACTGATCATTGTATAATCTTGTTGTTACCGTGTATAATGATCTCCTGCTTCTACTCATTTCACTTATCATCAGGTCATGGAGGTCTCTTCAGGCCTTTCTAAAATCATCCTGGTGGTCCTTTTTTACTGAACAAAAATATTCCATAACATTCATGTACCATAATTTATTCAGCCATTCTCCAATTGATGAGCATCCATTCAGTTTCCAGTTTCTTAACACTACAAAAAGGGATCATGCAATTTCTTTAAGACAGTTAAGTCCTGGGGAGTTGCCCATATGCATCCTTGAATAGAGAAGAAGAAGAAAAGAAAAATAAGAACAAGAAGAAGAAAGAAAAAAGAAAGAAAGAAAGAAAAGAAAAGTTACTTCTGCTTAGGTTATTCTTTGTGAGTCTCCTAGGGTGGAAGTAATTTTTAGCGAATTGGCATTGTTGTTTTCAAGAAAATTATACTTCAGTTTACACTCAGTTCATCAGTTCTCTCTCCAACATTAAATTACATTTTTTTAAAAATCATGCATCCTTTGAAATTGTCTTGGATTATTATATTAATCAGAGTTGCTTAGTCTTTCACAGTTCATAATCATTACAGTATTGATGTTACTCTGCACAATGAACTCTCATTTTTCTCACTTCATTTTGCATCAGCTTATGTAGCTCTTGCAACATTTTGGGTTTTTCCCCCTGAAAACATTTCCCTCAACAATTCCTCTAGCATAATAGTACTCCTTCATAATCATATGCCACAACTTGTTTGGCCACCCCCAATTAATGGGCATCTCCTCAATTTCTAATTCTTTGGCACCACAAAAAGAGCTCCGTAGCTAGTATCAAATGTCTGAAACTGGTTTTGAACTCAGGTTCTCCTGACTCCAGAGCCAATGTTCTATCCACTGCAGCACACAGTTACCCCTGCCATAAATATTCTTGTACATATAGGTTCCTCCTACCATGATCTTCTTAGGATACAAGACTCAGTAGTGGTATTATTGGGTCAAAGGGCATGCACAGTTTTATAAGCCTTTGGACATAGTTTCAAATTATTTTCCAGAATTGCTGGACCCATCCACCATGCCACTAGTAGTCCATTAGCTAACAATTTCTCCCTCATGTCCTCCAGCATGTCATAAATATGAGATTGTACCTCTGAGTTGATTTAAAATGAATCTCTCTATTCAATAGTGATTTAGGGCATTTTTCTGTATGATTTTAGACAGCTTTTATTTTTTCTACTGAAAATTGTGTATTTATATCCTTTGATCATTTATCAAATGGGGAATGGCTCATTTTTATAAATTTGACTCAATACCCTATATATTTAAGAAATGAAGCTTTTATCAAAGAAACTTTCTGCAAAAAATTTAGATATTACTTCATTTTCTAGAGTTCCTTTTAGCATAACATAGTTTTCTGGATTATATCTTTTAATTAGGTTTTGTTTTTGTTTTGTTTTGTTTTTTGCTTTAGAGAAGTAGGTGGCACAGCAGATAGAGTGCTGGTCTTGGAATCAAGAATAGTCATCTTCCTGAATTCAAATTTAGCCTCAGATACTTACCAGCTGTGTGATCCTTGGCAGGTTAATCAACCCTGTTTGCTTATTCTTCTCACCTGTAAAATGAGATGAAGAAGGAAATGGCTAATCAATCCAGTATCTTGTCAAGAAAATCCTAAATAGGGTCACAAAAAGTTGGATATAACTAACAACAATAATTTTTGCTTCTGCTTTGTCTGAGATCATGATTGATACCCCTGACTTAAAAAAAAAAATTCTAACTGAAGTATATTAGATTCTTCTTTAATCCTTTAACTGTGTCTTTCTGTTTCAAGTGGGCTCTTGTTGGATTCTGGATTCTGGTTTCCAATCTATTCTGTTATCTGCTTCTGTTTTGTAGGTGAACTCATCCCATTCACATTCATAATTATTATTTCTATATATTTCCCTCCATTCCATTTTCTTCTGTTTCTTTTTCCTTGCCCCTTCTTTCTTCCCGTCCTTTCTCATAAGTCTTCTTTGCTTCTAACCAATGCTTCCTTTAATCTTCTCTCCTTTTTATTATTCCTCCCCCTCTTCACATCCCAGTTTTTTTTATCCCCTCCACTCCTATCTCCCTATTAGGTAAGTTAGATTTCTGTAAACAACTGAGTAAGTATATATAAAAATTCTTCTTTCTTTGAACCCATTATGATAAGGGTAAGGTTCAAGCATTGCCTGTCACCCTTCCTCATTGGTTTGGAATCTAATTAGCATTTTTCTTTGAGGCATTTTTGGCAACTGTTTTCATTGTTGTATTCTTCTGAGTTTATATTTTGGTCTTCCTTGCCACCATAATAGCTTTTTATCCATCTCTGGACTGAGAGTTCCTGAAGATGCTCCTGCTGCTTGCCATGTGTGTGGGGGCTTGTGGTACAAGCCTCCACCTCAGTGCCACAGACTTCTGCTACCATCTTAAGTTTTCTTTTTTTTTAATTTATGAATCATATTGGGAGAGAAAATCAAAACAAAAGTGAAAAATCATGGAAGAGAAAAAAAAAGTTGTGTTGATTTATATTCAATCTCCATAATTCTTTTTCTGGATGCAGATGTCATTTTCTATCCAAAATCTATTGGGATTGCCATGGACTCTTAATTTTTTTAGGCACAAAAGTATCTAACTTCAACCTTTTGTTGTCTCTGCTTCTCCAAAATTTTATTTGAGATGTTATTTTAAAAAGATTTGGAAGGGATTGTTGGGAGAGTTCAGCGAGGTGGCTGACTGTACTATCTTGATTCCATCAATAAGCAGTGTTAAAAGTAAATTTTGAAGAAAACATAACTCCATGTTGTCCAAGATTAGCACTTTTTCTTTTTCTTTTTTGTGTTGCCTCTTTGACAGTACTGGGTATATCTTTAAGTATCTCCCTTCCACCAATAGCTTTCCAATTACAAAATAAAACTCATAAGATCCCAATAGTTCCAGAAACCCACTCCTTTTTAATCCTATCTAATAAAGTCTGTTTTGTACAGGTCTAAAAATGATGATTAATTGACTGAAGAAGATACTACTAGGTCTGGTATAAATAACTATGCTAAATGACAAATTCTTTCCTTTGTAATCATTTTAAGCATCTCTTTCTTGTTTTAAGTGCCTTTTCCTGCCTATATGTCTACAACTTCTTATCCCAGACTACTTTATAAGAAACACTTATGTTCTTTTCTGTTTCTCTCTCTGATTCCCATGACTTAGAAGAAAAGAATATGTAGTGGATAAAAAAAACCTATAACTTACCTGTCTGTCAGTGTCCTATGCTGGCTTATATGGACAGAAATAGCATATTGTGGAGATAAACTGGGAAGCCCCTTTAAAGGGTTCTTATACTCCCATATACATATCCTTAAGTCTCATCAATGATGAGCTCCTGAATAGTGTATTGGACAGAAACTAAAAAACTAATCCCTTAAACAAGTAGGGAGAAAGCTCTGATAGAGATCAGTTTAGCTTCATGGTCCCACTTTATGGGGAGGTTGTCCAGTCAGAAATCCAAGTAAACTCCTGCTGTCTATCCTCTGTAGGGGTCTTGGGTAGCCTCACCTTACAATACCCTATCAAAAATCCCAGTCATGTCCCTGAGGTTAAATTTTCCCTATAAAATCTACTTATAGTTCATCTCATAACTGCTGTCCTTTTTGTCAGTCCACCATGGCACTCTGCTTTATGATGTCTTTCTCCTTACTCCTCTCCCATGCCATGTGGTATCTCTCCTAATTCCACTGTGCTTCTTAACCCCACTTCTCCTTGCAGCTACCACTCTTTTGGGGTACTAAGTCCCCTTCAGGATTTAGTCTGTCAGTTAAGTACATGCCCCAACCTCATGGGGTGCTTCCTTTCCACTGGATTAATGTGGATTCCCCTGAGGAACTTGTCTTTTATATTCTCTCCTTTTCTATTTCATATTTACCATTCCTGGCATCTATTGTGTCCCTTCATCTTGTCTATAACCTCCTCCCTAAATAAATCTACCTTTTGCCAAAGAGAATGGCCATTGTGAATCCTTCACATGACCGAACGCCAACGTTTGGTGCCTACCATCATCTGGTATCTACATCACCCACATCAATCAATCAGCACTTGTTCTTTTTCTTTTTTGGTTGACCTTGTCTTCAGAGTCATTACAAAAAATGTTTATAGCCTAGATTATCTAACTCAACCTGAGCTGCTGCAAAGCTCGTGGGCCAGATGCGGCAGCTGAGGACGTTTATCCCCCTCACCCAGGGCTATGAAGTTTCTTTATTTAAAGGCCCACAAAACAAAGTTTTTGTTTTTACTATAGTCTGACCCTCCAACAGTCTGAGGGACAGTGAACTGGCCCCCTATTTAAAAAGTTTGAGGACCCCTGGACAGTCCCCTGTAAAGGGAGACAGACCCCAGAAGCTTTCCCTCACTCCCAGAAGAAATGGGCTATACAGTGAAGAATCCTAACTACTGGGGAAAAGGGAAGGGGATTGGGGGGTGGGAAGCTAAGAAAAGAACAAGTGCAAGCTATGAGAACATATGCTAAAATGAGGCTTGAGCCAATCCTCCCCAACAAATTCTCAAAGTATCCTGTTAGAACTGGAAGGGACTTTAGAAGGCCATGGAAGCCGACCTTTTCATTTTATTGATGAGAAAAACTGAGACCCAGAGAGATCCAAATGTTTTGCCCAGCACCACACAGCTATTAAATATCTTAAGCAAAGTTTGAACTCAGTTCTCTCTTACTCTAAATCTTACACTCTGCCCACTGAACCACTTAGCTGCCTCTCATAAGAAATATATGGCCCCACAGAGGACAAAGGCTGAATTGAAAAAGAATCACATCTCTTACAATCAAAAGGGAACTTAGAGACTATCTTGGCCAGCCTGTTCATTTAACATTAACTTAGAGTCGCACTGTGGAAGGGAACACAAATCTTTTAGGCCAGTTAATGAATTTCCCTAAGCCTCTTCCTTCTAGCACTTTCTTTAAAAAAAAAAAAATCATTTTTCATTAATATATTTTCTTTGGACATCACTTTCATTTTTCTCCTCCCATTCCTACCTAGTAAGTCATCTCTTATAATGAAGACTGGAAAAAGAAAGAAAGTGGGAAAAAGCTATCTAACAAAACTAACATAACTGAATCAGAGTATCTGCAGTTTCTCATGGCTACTGAAGGTATGCTGTGATCAGTTCTAACTGCCTTGGGGGGACTAATTGTTAAATTTGTTATGTGATCATTTGTCCCTAAGAAATCAGCATTCACTACCCATCTGGACTTGGTCTATTATTTCTTGATAGACTTAAGTGTTAATAATGCATAAAATGTATAACAATAACCTTGGAAGTGTGTGAGCATACCTTTTTTTCTCCTAGAGAGCCCAGTAGTTAAACATTTACTAGCACACCCCTGCAGTGCTCTATAAATTTTGCTTGGGCTCAGCAGAAGTGCAGTAAGAAAGCTCAGGGAATTAATTCAGCAGCAATCTAGAGGCCTGATGATGGCAGGTTAATAATAATAATAATAATTAGTATTCATATAACGTTTTAAAGTTTGCTAAGTGCTTTACATCCATTAGTCATTTGAGTCTTCTAATCTCTTGGTTAGTAGCATCTCAACTCTTCTTCTTCTTCTTTTTTAAATTATAGCTTTTTATTTACAAGATATATGCATGGGTAATTTTTCAGCATTAACAACTGCAAAACCTTTTGTTCCAATTTTTCCCCTCCTTCCCTCCACCCTTTCCCCCAGATGGCAGGTTGACCAATACATGTTAAATATGTTAAAGTATAAGTTAAATACAATATAAGTATACATGTCCATACAGTTATTTGGCTGTACAAAAAGAATTGGACTTTGAAATAGTGTACAATTAGCCTATGAAGGAAATAAAAATGCAGGTGGATATAAATAGAGAGATTGGTAATTCTACGTAGTGGTTCATAGTCATCTCCCAGAGTTCTTTGTGTAGCTGGTTCAGTTCATTACTGCTCTATGGGAACTGATTTGGTTCATTTCATTGTTGAAGAGAGCCATGTCCATCAGAATTGATCATTATATAGTATTGTTGTTGAAGTATATAATGATCTTCTGGTCCTGCTCATTTCACTCAGCATCAGTTCATGTAAGTCTCTCCAGGACTTTCTGAAATCATCCTGCTGGTCATTTCTTACAGAACAATAATATTCCATAATATTCATATACCACAATTTATTCAGCCATTCTCCAGTTGATGGGCATCCACTCAGTTTCCAGTTTCTGGCCACTACAAAAAGGGCTGCCACGAACATTCTTGCACATACTATCTCAACTCTTCTAAGAAAGGAGGGTAATATAATTTCTCAATTCTCTTTCAGGGCCAGTCGTTGTCATTATAATTAGTAAGATTAGCTCTTTTAATCAGATTGTAGAAATTTGGCTTTCCTAAGTGCTCTGGCCTCTCTGAGCCCTGGTCTCATGACTCAGGATAGTTATTCATTGTATTGATCACTATATGGCAAATTTGGATTAAAGCAGATTTAGAAAAATAAGACAAAAGCATGGTCTCTACCCTAAAGAAACTCACATTCTTATTGGGAGAGAGAAACATGGAGATAAATAAGTTCATACTACATATAACTAAATACATATAGAGCAGCCAGATGCAGTGCAGACTCTTGTTCCTAAGTCTACCTCCCACCTCAAGGCCTTGGTGAAAGAGGCAAACAGGAGAGACAGAAAATTTTAAAATGGAGAATCAATTTTGGAGATTCAGTTTGAGATTAAGAAGGTTCTAAAAGCAAAAACTGAGTGCTGGCTCCTCATCCCTAATCTCATCCCTGGATGGACAGAGCTAACTGAAGAGGCAGATCCTTGGAAAGGTAAAGATCTTTAAAAAATACCACTACCTATTTTCTCATAGCATGACCCAGGCTTTAAGGCAGGTATGAAAAGCAGGAGAGACTAAGAGAATAAAACTTTTGAGGAAAAGACAAAGATTTGGGGAAGCTGAAATGGCTTCAGGAAAAGCTGGCCAGCCCTCTGTCACAAATGAAAGTACTATTTTTCTTTGCTCTTTATATTGTTATCACTCCTCCCCATAAATGAGCTTCCCTTTCCAAAGGATAATTATGTGTAGGAGGAGGTTAGGGGAAGGAAAAAAGGAAGTGAGTTATAAGTGCTTATTTCATACCAAGACTCACAGTATGTGCTAAGGATACAAATGCAAAATCATGAAACAGTCTTTATTCTCAAGAAGCTTACGTTCACACACACTCTCACATTAGTATACTTACATGTAAAAACAATTTTTAACTATCATTTTTTAAAACTTTGAGTTCTAAATTCTCTTCCTCCATTCTTTCCTTTGCCCCTCATTGAAAAAACAAGCAATTTAGTGTTACTATTGGGCTTATATCCCAAACAGATATTAAAGAAGGGAAAGGGACCTGTATGTGCAAAAATGTTTGTGGCAACCGTTTTTGTAGTGACTAGAAACTGGAAAATAAATGGAAGCCCATCAATTGGAGAATGGCTGAATAAATTGTGGTATATGAATGTTATGGAATATTATTATTCTGTAAGAAGTGACCAGCAGGATGAATACAGAGAGGGTTGGAGAGACTTACATGAACTGATGCTAAGTGAAATGAGCAGAACTAGGAGATCATTATACACTTCAACAACAATACTATATGAGAATATATTTTGATGGAAGTGGATATCTTCGACAATGAGAAAATGCAATTCAGTTCCAATTGATCAATGATGGACAGAACCAGCTACACCCAGAGAAAGAACACTGGGAAATGAATGTGGTGTACTTGCATTTTTGTTTTTCTTTCCAGGTTATTTTTACCTTCTGAATCCAATTTTTTTTGTGCAACAAGAGAACTGTATGGATGTGTACATATATATTGTATATTGTATTTAAGATATACTTTAACTTGTTTAATATGTATGAGATTGCCTGCCATCTAGGGGAGGGGATGGAGGGAAGGAAGAGAAAAGTTGGAACAGAAGTGATTGCGAGAGCAATGTTGTAAAAATTACCCATGCATATGTTCTGTCAATAAAAAGCTATAATAAAAAAAAAGAAAAGAAAAAGCAAGCAATTTGATACGGTTTATGCAGACATGAAAAACATATTTCCATATTAGTTATTCTGTGACCCTCCCCCTCCCCCCAAAAAACCCAATAAAACCAAAAACAACTACTCAGGAAAAATGAAGAAAATGAAAAAAAAAATAGTATGATTCAATCTGCATTCAGGTTTCATTAGTTCTTTCTCTGGAGGTCGATAGTGGGTTTTTCATCATAAAATCTTTGAAATTATCTCAAATCATTATATTGCTGAGAATAGATAAGACAGTCACAGTTGAACATCATACAATATTGCTGTTCTTATATACACTGGTTCTGTAAGAAGTTTACATTATAATGAGGAAATTGCACATATAATAGAATGGTTGTGACCAGGGAATATTACTTTGGTCAGAAAAGGGATGTTGAACAGGATGATAGGGGAGGAAAGTGACATACCCCACCTAGGAAGATACAAAATTAATTTGATCTTGGTTTATGGTTTCAGCTCTAGAAGAAAAAAAGGAAAGAGAACACTAAGGACAGAAAAAAAATTGCTAAGGTGATGGAGATGAAGAGGAGAGTGGGGAGTGAAGTGAAGCTGGGGCTTTTCTGAAATAGTGGTCCAAGAGACCACTTAATGAAGAATTTAAGAGATCTCTCCATGGCTGCTTCCTCCAGATGTAGCTTGTTCCTCCTTCACTGGAACAATCCCTGTTATCAGCTGACTCCAATTCAAATTCATGCTGTAGTAAAATGAGTCCTAGATTTAGCAGGTTCAGAGGACTTATATTTGAATCCAGACTCTGATATTTACTACCTGTATGATTCTGGCCTCAGTTTCCCCTCTGAGTCCCAGCTTCTTCCCTGTAAAGACTAGATGACTTTTTTTAAGGAGTTGTTTTCTTTTCTTTTCTTTTTATTATTAAAGCTTTTTATTTTGAAAACATGCACAGATAATTTTTCAACATTGATGTTTGCATAGCCCTGTGTTCCAAATTTTCCCCTCCTCCCCATCCCCTCTCCTCCATTGCCTCCCCTAGATGGCAAATAATCGAATGCATGTTATACATGTTAAAATATGTTAAATATAATATATTTAAACATATTTGTACAATTATCTTGCTGAACAAGATCAAATCAAAAAGGAAAGAAAAGACTAAGAAAACAAAATGCAAATGAACAACAACAAAAAGAGTGAGAATGTTATGTTATGATCTACACTCAGTCCTCTCTCTGGGTATAGATGGCTCTCTTCATCACTAGATCATTGAAACTGGCCTCTATCATTTCACTGTTGGAAAGAGTCACGTCCATCAGAATTGATCACCATATAAGGTGGTTGTCATGCATAATGATCTGGTTCTTCTCATTTCACTTAGCATCAGTTCACGTAAGTCTCTCCAAACTTCTCTGAAATCATCCCTCTGATTGTTTCTTATAGAACAATAATATTCCATAACATTCATATACCATAACTTGTTCAGCCATTCTCCAGTTGATGGGCATCCACTCAGTTTCCAGTTTCTTGCCACTACAAAGAGGGCTGCCACAAACATTCTGGCATATGTGGGTTCCTTTCCCTCCTTTAAGGTCTCTTTGGGATACAAGCCCATTAGAAACACTGCTTGATTAAAGGGTATGCACAGTTTGGTAACTTTTTGAGCATAGTTCCAAATTGCTCTCCAGAATGTCTGGATCCCTTCACAGTTCCATCAATAATGTATTGGTGTCCCAAGACTAGATGACTTTTAAGGTCATTTCCAGCTTTAGATTTATGACCCTGAGTCCTACCATTGGGCAATTGCCTACTTTGGAACAAGGTCTCTGTCTCCCCTCCCTATGAGACAGACTGAGTTGGGCTATTGCCCAACTCTTTTGCTGCAATAGTAACCTTGCTCTATCCAATGCCATTAGATATGGCCTCTAAAAAACCTTAGGTTTCCTAGAATTCTTTCTGAATGGAGAAATTGACTCCTCACACTAAACAATCCCTTTTAATCCTATAGCCTTCTCTCTTTAATAATTTCTTATTTATCCTGTACATAGCTTGCTTTGTATGTATTCGTTTGCATGTTATCTCTCAAATTAGAGTGTAAACTTCTGGAGGCCAGGGACTGTCTTTTGCCTCTTTTTTGTTTTTCCAGGGCTTAGAAATATGTACTTAATAAATGTTTTCTTAATGATTGATTATGTGTGTGTGTATGTATTATGTATATATGTGTATGTGTGTTCTACTACTAATCCCGTCAGGACCAACACATAGCTATTTACATGGGGGAATAAATAAATAAGTAAAATTTTTGTTTTTCATAAACAAAATTTCAATTTAATATACGTTTCACTATGAAAATGCTAATATTTATAAAAGGATTTAAAGTTAGCAAAGTGTCTTGTGTATATTATCTCATTTGATTCTCATCAAAAGATACATGCTATTAATAGTCTGTTTTACTAATGAAAAAACTGAGCTAAAAGTAACAAAGCAGATTTGTACTTTCCATTTGCTCAATGCTCTATCCACTATACCAACAATTTGCCTTGTTACAGTATAAAGAGCTGTGATTTTATGAGCATGGGAAAATTCCTAGTGTAGGAAATCTCTTTATCAATACAAATATATCCCATTTAGGATTTTAGTAAATCCTGGGAATTTGCAAGAAGGACTTATTTAGCAAGTGACTTATTCAAGATCATATAAGTAGAAATTGTTAAAGCTGGGATTTGAACCCAAAAAAGAAAGTAGGATGGGAGTTAGCAGACCTGAGTTCAGCTTTCCTGGTTCTGTGAGGTTCTAACACTTTTTATTTGAATAAATCACTTAATCTCCCATCTGTTTCTCATCTGTAAACTTGTGGGGGTTCTAAGCCAACGAGATGATCTCTAAGGTCTCTTCTAAGTGTAAGTCTATAATAATGTGATACTGACTTCAAGTCCACTGCTCTATCTATTATATCATAATTTCTTTCCACGGTTTCATAAATATCCTTGTTTGTGCAATATAAAATAAAATATACCTTTGCCCACATTTCTGAAGGAATTGTAATACTTGGAGAGCAGTGAGCTCATCAGTGTAGTGGTTCCCTCTAGTGGTTCAAGTCAGAACTTTTAGGTCTGAACTTGTGTAATTCTTGATCTTCGTTTTCATTAATCAGATGTAAAGGAACTAGCTACTAAGACGGAATCTTGCCTATAGTTCCTTCCTCATTTTGTCAATAGTTGCATTCATGAGACAAACTTAAGGTGTCCATCTTATATACCTTGCTATTTAAAAAAAAATTCTTCCTTTTTCAACAAAATTGGCCCAACTTCTTTGATGATGATGATGGTGATAAATGAACATGGTAATGATGATGATAGCTAACATTATAGAGCATTTACTACATGCCAGGTACTTTGTTAAATGCTTTGCAGTATTATTTCATTTAATTCTCAGCCCTGGGAGGTGGATGCTATTATTATCCCCATTTTATAGGTGAAGAAACTGAGGTAGACAGAAGTGAGATAGATTTGCCAGGATCATGAAGGTAGTACATATCTGAGGCTGGATTTGAATTCAGGTCTTCTTGATTCCAGGTCTATTGATCTATCCATTGTGACACATAAAACCCATAAAAGAAAATTGGAAAACTGGGGCTTGGAATCTAGAAAACCTGAGTTTGAATTCTTCCTTTAACATTGACTACCTTGTGGCAGGGCTACCTTAGTTACCTTGCATTATGTCTGATGTCTTAATCCTACTTTTCCTTGTTACATGTGAAACAAAAAAATTTTCTTCTTAAAAAGTATTCATTGAAAGGACTTCCCACCATTGTCATGAAAACCGTAAATTAATGAATATCACTTGTTTGCTGTATTAAAAACCTTTTTTCCTCTGTGAGTATCTCTGTGCCCTGAACTTTTTTCTCCCTTTTCCATAGATTATGTTAGCATCTCATAGTCAGACTTTCAAGGGGGAAATTTGTTTTTGTTTTTTAATCAATTCCAACTTTGTGACCCCATTTGGAGTTTTCTTGGTAGAGATACTGGAGTAGTTGGTCATTTCCTTCTCCAACTTATAAAAAAACTGCTCCCCACCAAAAACAACAAACAAAACACAGTCACCTTTATAAATCCTTTGATTCCTTACCTGAAATAACAGGCCAAAATCACTCTCCTGACTCTTATCAGATAATTAACATATATCTTAACATGTTACATGCTAACTAATTCATGTTATATTAACACAGTCTTAATTGTCCATTGTTCTTTAGTTTTCACCCCTTAAATTAATAAGAACATCTCTCTTCTTTTTTAATTTTGTAGATAAGTTTCCATTGGGGTCCAAATGAGTCCATGGCACCAGGCATTATAAATGACGCATGGAACATTCCCTTTTATTAGTTTATCTTGAATAGAACCAAACTGAGGGTTTTCTATTTGATTCTGAAGGTGATAAGGAAACGCCAGAGGCTCCCCTTTTCCCAATTTCCCTATAATTATCAAGACACCATCATCCTTCCAGTGTCCCAGCCTCTTTACCAATGCTCACTCTACATATACATATACATATATAATCTGTTGCTACATCCTGGCATTTCTACCATCTCAACCTCTTTTATGTATGTTTCCTCCTTTGCCCTCTCTCAGCTGCCACCCTAGTCCAACCCTTCATTACCTCAGGCCCGGACTATTTTAATAGCTTTCTGATTGATCTCCTCTGCCTCAAGTCCCTCCCCTCTGCAGTCCATATTCCTCCCACCTACCAAAGTGATCTTAACGCACAAATCTGACCATTCCACCTTTTTCCTCCCCCAATAACCTCCAGTGGCTCCCTTAAAACCTTCATAATCTGGTTCCTTACTACTTTTCCACTCTTATTTACTCTCCTTCATGTAATCTAAGATCAATGACAGTGACCTTGTTGTTTTAGGAATATGTCACTTCATCTTCTGATTCGTTTCATTTTCACAGGTAGCCCCCCATGCCTGGAATGCACTACCTCTTCATCTCCACCTCTGGGCTTCTCTGATATCCTTTAAGTTTCAGCTCAAATACTACTTTCTACAGGAAATTTTTCTGGGTTTCCCTTATTCCTAATGCCTAACTTCTGAGATTGCCCCCAATTTATCCTATATATATCTTGTTTGGACATAATTTTTTATAAATTGCCTTCTATGCACCTTTAATAGCAGGGACTTTTTTTTGCCTTTCTTTGGAATCCTAGTGCTTAGCTCAATACCTAGTACTTAATAAGCATTTAGTAAATGCTTAATGACTTGATAGCATATTAATATCCCTAATAAATGTTTATTAAATGATGAAAGGAGAGAGAAAAGTAGAAAAGAAAAAAATCCACTTGATGCTAAGTCTAATACAACTATCATGTCATTCTCTGTTATTGTCAGTCCTTTTCAGGTTATCTAACTCTGCTTCTTCCAACCAATCCTTACATGTGGCATGATTTCAAAACCCTTGACCATTTGGGTCACTTTTCTCTGGATGCTCACTAACTTATCTCTATTTTTCCTAAAATGTATCACTCAGCACTAAAAACAATGCTCAGCTCTAATTTTTTCGATTTCTAAATAATGAACAGCATACATTTTTTCCTTCCCCTTCTCAGGGGAAAACTCACCTGGAAAATGCTTCCCTCTTTGTAGAGAAAAGGTGAAAAGTTAGGCACAATCAAAGCTGCTGTACTTGCTTAGGTGGGAGAGTTCAGTTCTTTTCTTTTTTTTATATAGCTTTTTATATACAGAACATATGCATGGGCAATTTTTCAACATTGACCCTTGCAAAAACTTCTGTTTCAACTTTTCCCTTCCTTCCCTCCCCCCCTGCCCTAGATGGCAGGTAGTCCCATACATGTTAAATATGTTAAAGTATATGTTAAACACGATATATGTATACATATTTATACAATTATCTTGTTGCACAGGAAAGATCAGATTTAGAAAGAAGGTAAAAATAACCTAAGAAAAAACAAAAATGCAAGCAAACAATAACAGAAAAAGTAAAAATGTTATGTTGTGGTCCATACTCATTTCCCAGTGTTCTTTCTCTGGATGTAGCTGGTTCTGTTCATTACAGATCAATTGGAATTGATTTGGATCCTCTCATTGTTGAAGAGGGCCATGTCCAACAGAATTGATCGTCATATAGTATTGTTGTTTAAATGTATAATGATCTCCTGGTTCTGCTCATTTCACTTAGCATCAGTTCATGTATGTCAGAGAGTTCAGTTTCTTAAGGGAAGAAAACTCAGAAGTTACCTAATTCAAACCTTTTTGTTTTATAGATAATTAAATTGATTCCCAGAAAAGCAAAGTGACTTTCTTTTAGGTAAAATAGGGGTGAGAAGAGGTTGGCACTCTCCCCTGCTCTACAGTGGGATTGTAGGACCGACTGATCCCTATCCACAATTTTTCCAAGGTTCAACGGTCTAGACAAGCCCTGACTTATATTTTCAATAGCAAATCTGCCAAATTGGTGTTTGTACAGTTGGTAATAATTGGCATTTTTCCTACCAATGGTAATGACAGGCACCTGTTTGAAAGTAATTAACTTGAAGAGCCCTCCCCTGAGAACAGTTTTTCATCCAATCAGAATCTTCTTTCATTCAGCCAATGACTCTTCAGGGCTTTTGGAAATTCATCTGGAGAAAGTTTAGGATCTAGAGAGGTTATTATGCTGAGGAATAATTAGATGGAGATTGAGTTAGCAGAAAAGTCTTCTCAAGTCTGTGGTTTGCAATAGACTCCCTGACTTTTTAAAAATGTTTATTTATTAAAACTAGAAAAAATAAGAAAAAACAAAATATAAAAAGAAATAAAAAGGAAAAAGAAAAAAAAATTATCATATGCCCAGCACAATATCAGGGAAGATTCAAAATATGTAACAATAAATTTCCATTTCAAGAAAGCATATATAATAATAGAAGACATTTATGACCATTTTTCTTTGCTTCCTTGTAAGTTATTCTTTTGTCCTCTGTACTTTTTACTTTATTCCTTTTTTCCCCCTTTCATTCCTCTGTCTACCCAAGTAGGCTATAATAAAGCATAATAGATATATACATATACACGTACACACATAGACACCCACATATACCACAAAACATACATATATCTATACACATATATACACCTACATACAAATGCCTACCTGCATACACACTTATACACAGATATACAATACACACATACTATATATATATATATATATATATATATATAAAGTATGCATTTATATAGACACGAATCCAAAATAATGTGAAAATGGCTGAGATATGATATAGATTTCTCTCTTGATTGAGACTGCCTGATTTTTAAAGGAAATATATATATATATATATCAGCAATTAGCTATGACCTCCAAATAGGCTTAGTTTACCCATGTTTTTTAAAAAATGCTTTAAGAAGAAAAAAGTTTCATTTAAACATTGTTAAAGTTTCAAAAGGGAACAGAAAAAAATTCAGAAGGAAACAGATAAATAGGACAGCTTTGAAAGTAACGTTGAATTTATTATCTACTTTAAAAAACAGGTTGTCTGATGGAGATTCACATTTTCATATATAATTACCTTTTTTTCTATTCTATTTAATTACATAGAGATGTTCTCTTTCTTGAGTGTCCATTAAATTCAGAATAACAAATTGAAAAAAAAAAAAAAAGACTTAAAAACCACACCTGAGAGCCAACAACCATTTCTGGAAAAGGAAAACAGATCTTCGTATCTACTTCTCTAGGGAGTCCTATCTACTCCAAAGGAAACATAACTATGTTGAAAATTTAAACTTATAGGGTCAAAGCTAACATAATGTCAATCCTCTCTTTAGCAAATTAATGACCAAAGAATTGACTGTTTTGCTAATGACAGAGTATAGTAGCATGGATATTTGCCAAAATATCAAGCTGGTAGGGGCAGTTAGATGACACACTGTATAGAGCATCAACCAGGTCAGGAGGAGCTGAATTTAAATCCAGCCTCAGACACTTAACATTTACTAGCTGTGTGATCCTGGGCAAATCACTTAATTCCAATTGCCTTGCCAAAAAGAAAAAAATAAAGTTGACTTTGAGATTCTCAGTGTGATAAGGTAGGAAGAGCACCATTATTGGAACCATGGGGCTTGGATTAAGTTTTTTATTTTCAAAATACATGCATAGATAATTTTCAACATTAACCCCTGGAAAACCTTGTGTTCCAAACTTCTTTTTCCTCCCTTCCTTCCACCCCTTCCCCTAAACAGCAAATAATCCAACATATGTTAAACATATGTAATTCTTCTATACATATTTCCACAATTATCATCCTGCACAAGAAAAATCAGACCAAAAAGAGGGAAAAATGAGAAAGAAAATAAAATGCAAATAAACAAATTAAAAAACAAAAATACTATGTTGCAATCACTCCTCACAGTTCTCTCTTTGGATGCAGATGGATCTCTCCATCACAAGATAGAACTGGCCTGAATCACTTCACTATTGAAAAGAGCTACATCTGTCAGAATTGATTATCATATAATATTACTGTTGCCGTGTTCAATTTTCTCATGAAAACTGAGCATCAGTTTATATGAGTCTCTTCAGGTCTTTCTGAAATCATCCTGCTGATTGTTTCTTATAAAACAATAATATTCCACAACATTCATATATCATAACTTATTCAGCCATTCTCCAACTGATGGGTCTCCACTGAGTTTCCACTTCCTTGCTACTACAAAAAGAGCTGCCACAAACATTTTTGCACGTGTGGGTCCCTTTTTCTCCTTTATGATTTTGTTGGGATATAAGCCCAGTAGAGACACAGGTGGATAAAAGAATATGCACAATTTGATAATCCTGTGGGCCTAGTTCCAAATTGTTCTCCAGAATGGTTGGATCAGTTTACAACTCCACCAATAATGTAGTGTTCCAGTTTTCCCACATTCCCTCCTAATTCATCATTATCTTTTCCTGTCATCTTAGCCAAACTGAGAGGTGTGTAGTGGTACCTCAGTTGGATTAAGTTCTGACTCCAACATTTACTATCAAATTGTTGTACCTTTCTGGACTTCAGAATCCTCTGTAAAATGAAAGACCTTGACTAAATAATGGTTCCTTCTGTTGAGGTCTGGAACCAAATGTTGAGGTCTACATTTGGGGTACCTAAATGAAATTAGGGTTTAGTTAAGGTCTAGTGGCAGGTTTGGGGTACAGGGAGTCAAACAGAGTTCCCCTGCAACTCCCTTGGATTCAGCACAAAGATACGGCGGTATATGAGGTCTAGTAGCTGCGCGGATTCCCAATAAAAGCATTTACTGGCCCAGAAAGCTAGATTAATAAAAGAGGTTTATTACTGAGTTTAGAAGTAGGAGATAGGTGAAGGTAAAGATAAGGAGGGCACTGGACAGAGGGTCCAGTGGACAGAGAGTCCTCACATGGCGACCATGTTTGGAATCTCTGCAAAGAGGGGTTCCCAGTGTGGTCCTTTTAAGTCGGAGACTTAGCTCGAGGGGCTTTGGGGTGTAGCCCCAAAGTTGGCTCAGATCGAGGTGGGGCTGGGACAGGTCCGGACCTTCTATTGGAATTCAAAGGGACCAGGATTTGTGAGTCAAAGGGGAATTTACATTAGCTAGGGGGGTTGGGAATCAAAGATTGGAATCTTTCCCGCATCACTTCTAGTTTAACATTCTATAATTTTTTTTCAGCTACAGCCTCACTGTTTATGATGTTTTGCTTTATGTTTTATATTACCCATTAAAATTACTTTGTATTTCCTAAGTGAACACTAAATGATAAGAGAGAAAGACCTCCAAAGACAGCTATCTGACTAGGTAAAGCCAACATAATCAAAAGGTCTGGACTTGAATCTTGCTCTTCTACTTACTGCTTGTAAGATACTGGATAAGTCATTCAATCTCTCTAGTTTCCTCCTATAAAAAAGAAATGAATTGGGCTATCCAACTCTAAATCTACATAATGTTAGCTATTATTATTTTTACATATTACAAAGCAACAGTATATCTGTCACTCACTCAATAAATATCAAACAATAATAAACAATCATTTATTGAGTGCCAGGCACAAAAATTCTTATATCTTACTTCAGAAAGATTTCCTTACAAACCACTGATAAAAATAATGTTTAGGCTTTAAATTCTGTTTCTCAGAACTAGTCTGATACTGAATGATAAAACCAGATGTCTTTTAAGAGACACTTCAATGTCTATTTCAGCTCTTAGTTGTAGAATTCACCTAGCAGACAGAAAGAACCATGGAAGTTGTGCATTGACCCATCCCTGAATTTTGCAGATGGAAAGAATGAAGTCTCAAGAAGGGAAGTAATAAGCTACCAGGTTTATAAAGGTAATAAGTAAATAGAAGAACTAGGAATCAGGTCTTCTCATTTAAAACCTAGATATGTTTAGTCTATGGAACACTGCAAAAGGAAGGTCTTTTAGGGAGGTCCTTCTTTGATTTGCCCTTCTTTATATCTCCATTGCTTAGCATTGTAGCTGACACAATACTTGTCACCTAAATTTAGACTGATTGGGAATATGGGCTATACATGACAAATATGGAAATGTGTTTAGAAGAATTGTATATGTTTAATCTATGTTGGATTATTTGCTATATCGAGGTGGGAAGATGGGAAAGGGAGAGTGACAAAATCTTACAGAAATGAATGTACAAATGTGCAAAACTATTTTTACATATATTTGGAAAAATAAAATATGATTGAGAAAAAAGAGAGAGAGAATATGGGTTATAACCCCTAAGGAACAACATGAATTAGATTAGAAGTAGCTTTGATTGATATTCTCCATTTGAACCTGAAGATAATAAAAATTAGAGACATTTACTTACCCCCTTAACATGGCTAACCCCTCAAAATGCAAAGGAATCCAAGCTGAGTTGAAAGCAGAAAAGTTTTATTAGGAGGAAAATGAGAAACTAGTGCAAAGGCCCCCAGCACAAGATACAAGGGAGGCCATATCCCTCAGTCCAGGAAAAGAAGGGGAGATTTATGCTTGAAAACCACAAAGAGGAGGTTCAGAGAGGGTTTGAGAAAAAGAAAGGACAATCCCAGAAATAAGTGGACACAGAAACAGGATGTTTTACAAGAACAGGACCACAAGGGTGGTTTGGGCTAGATTTATGGAGAGGAGTAGGCGCAACTCAGCAAGGCCAATGAACACCAGCAAAGGCATCTGGGAGCAAGAAAGACTTTGACTCAATGCAGGTTCCTTTCAGCAAACAGGCTTCCTCTGTGTCCAATACACTACCTGATAAAGGCAAGTGCTTATTACTTCCCTTCTTGATATGATAAAAAACATACATCACCTCATTTTAGTATGAATACTATTTTACAAAGGAGGAAACTAAGGATCAGATCCCACAGCTCAGAATTTTTTGAGATAGGAATGGAATCCAAACCTTTTCTCACTCACTCTAGATCTAGCTCCTTCCACATCTTCACAATGGTCAGGATAAGGATTGGCTCTATGCTTTTCTTGAAATATAGAACTTCCAAGTGAGTGGTAAAAACTGAGTGAAGACCTTTCATGAAGTTGTGGTTTCACCTTTATCCTAATTGTGACTTGAGACTTTGCAATAACAAGTTGAGTTTGATTGTCTTGGATGAATATTTCTCTTCCTGCCCCCAGCCCCTAATTAACATTTAAGTACTTAACAGGTAAAGAGTTTGTTATTTACTTGTATTCTATGTCCCCAGATAATGGGAGAAAAGGAGAGGGGGCTTCTGGTTAGGGTCTATATAATCTTGTGTTTTGCAATTTGTGCTTTGTACTCCTCTACTGACAATCTGTCTGTTGGGAGTTGCCCTTTCTCACAAGATAATAAATACTTTTTCTTTTTTTTTTTTTTTTTGCTTTTTACCTTGAGAGTCTTTCATTTTAATTTGAGTAAGAGTCACACACAGGTGAGAAAACTTCTACCAGAACAGGTCAATATTTACCTGGAATTTATAGCTTAGAATAGGGGTATAAAACATGTAGTCCATAGTGCTCATGATTACAGTCCACACCAAATTAAAATGAAATTGAGAAATATTAAACAAAATAAATAAAAATAAAATAAAACATAGATAATGTTAATATGTGGTTTTCTAAATCAATATACTATTCATAGGAATCCTTTAGTAGCACATTAGGTTTATTTCTTTGTTGTTTTTCCTCCATTTTGGAAGACTATCAATGATTTCTTGATTCGGTTGTGAACTGGATTTGAGGTAGCCTCATTCTCTCTTCCAGAATCATCAAAACTTCCCTTATTTGTAGGGGCCTGTTTCTATTTGAGTTTGATATCATCTGCCTAGGAAGAGTAGAGGTTAAATGATTGCCCAATTGGTACATCCAGTATGGAAGCAGGGTATTCCTGGCTTCCATGCCACGTCTCTCTCACTATACTACACTGTGACATGAATCTTACTGTATTACACTGGTTTTCTGAATTTCCTATCTTTGTCAATTCATTGTATTGCTTTTCTCTTTCAGATGCAACAAGCATCCCTGAAACAAGCAGTTAGCATTTGAAGGGTTTTAGTTGCTGGCAAGGATTCCCTAACTTCTATACAATTGAGTAATCTGACATAAAAATGTACCAATACTACCTCTGCCTTATCAAAGAACTATATCCCATGTATTTATTATTTTAATTATTTTACTTCAAATCCCACATATCTGGGATTTTTTCAGTTTGGACCTTCCTTCTTTCCACTAATGAAAATCCCAATCTTCTACACCTCGTTAGTTATACATTAAAGTCAGTTGTAAGGAGTCAGATTAATCCTGACTAGCTTGGCAGAAGACATAGCCTTTGAAGAAGACACTGCAAAATTGAGATGAAATGCAATAATACCTATTTCACAATCCTACCAACTGTTTGATGTTGTCTCAACATTCTCAGGAGAGGATAATAGTAGTTTTAAGTTACTGTGTCCTATGCTGAGTCTTTGTAAATGAAGTACATGTGAACTTTTTGTGTTTATTATTTCTTTGGTATAGAGGGGAAAAAAGCTTTCCTAAAAAACAAACAAACAAACAAACAAACAAACAAAAAAACCAGAAAAGGAATCTATCCATTAGTCAACTTAATAGTGGGCCTCTTTTTCTGAATTTCAAGACTGAGCCCTTAGACAAGAGACTTGGGCTCTATACTTGGCTCTCACCTTAAGTCTTTGAAGCTTGTTGGATGGGACCCACCATGGTTTGTGTTCTTCTAACATAGCCTGTGAAAAGCCAGGATTATCCTCACACTATAATGAGGCATAGAAACAAGGCTTCAGAGGAGGACTGTTTTAATTAGCTAATTAAATCTAATTTTGCTTTGAAAATCTTGTAACATCTCTTGAGATAAAATGAAATTCTCTAGACTATTATTGCAAAAACAGGATTGGGAAAGAGCTCTCCCCTGGTGTTCTACCCAGCCAACCCTTCCCTTATCTTTTAAGACCGAGCTCATGCCCTACTTCTTTCTTTAAGCCTTCCCAAACTCTCCATCAGGAAGTGCTTTTCCTTAAGTCTGAACTTGTAGAGCCACTAAAAGAGTTTTCTAAAGACTTGAGTTCTTGGTCTGGCTAGATACATTGGGTGATTATAAGCAAGTTAATTTTATCTCTCTGGGTCTCAATTTTCTACTTGAAATGAGAGTCTTCAAGTTCCCTTTACCAGTGCAAGTGTGAATGCTTCTGTAACATGGAAATACCAGCAAGATACTCTCTGAGCTCCTTTTCAGCTCTGACATTTTAGAATTCCCTGAGCTTTAATACAAGGATAATAATATGCACCTTGCTTATTTTACATAATTGCTATAAGGATCAAATGAGATAATGGTTGTGAAAGGCTCTATTAACTTACCATATAAATGCTCTATTAATTTACTATATAAATGTAGGGTTGCAATGGGAAAGCTGTTCTGCAATTATCCTTTGTAGGCTTACTGCAATAAATGATCACATAATACCTTATATTCTAGCTGTGTGACTCTGGGAAGGTCACTTAATGTCTCTGATCCTAAGTGTCCTTATCTATAAAATGGGGATGACAATACCTGGCATATATACCTCACTGGATTGTTGTGGGGGGTCAAATTAAATAATATATACTGATGATGATAAAGCATTTATTAAACCCTTTGACATGTCAGACATTGTACTAAGCTCAGGAGATAAATTTCCAAGGCAGCAAAATAGCTGCTGCCTTCAAGAAGTTTATATTCTAGTAGAGGCAGATTCATAAAGAACTGAGGGAAAGGGGTTGTAAATGAGTAAATTACTTTGCAAATTCTAAAGGGTTATAGAAATATACAAAATTATTATTCATATAGTAAGTTCATACCTGTAATTTCCCTTAGAGATCTCCCCCAGGGAGGAATCTTTTTTTTTTTTTTATCAAAACAGACAGAAAATTTATAGTCTAAGAGAGTTGCCTGGGCACCTAGAGGCTGTTGACTAATTTAAGGAACACATAAGAGAAAGCTCATCTCTGAATCATCAAAACATAGTGATTAGACCTAGCTAAGAGAGTACAGAGATATAATACAGGACTCTCAATGATATATTATATATAACATATGCAATATATTATATTTTAAATATAATATATACATTCATGTATATATATATACATATACACATATATATGATAACTATATACCTACATATATATACTACCTAAATTTTTCCTACAACAGTTGGAGACATTATGGTCTACTTTGAATGAAAAGGATACTGGACAGGTAGTCAAGAGACTTCCTGTCTTGATTCTAGCTTGAAGAAACTTGAAGAAACACAATGATTAATTTTCCCCAGGTACTCCTAAGGGCAAAATGAGGATAATGTCATATGTGCTACCTATTTCATATTAGGCAATACTGATGAAAGCTAAAATAAAACAATATTATAATATTTTGAAATTTTAAGCCATTTTTACATATATATTTTATTTCCCCCCAATTATATGTTAAATATATTATTTATTAATAAATAATTTAAAATATATACTTATTTTTTATTTAATGTATTTTTTATCATTTCACTTTTGAGAGATAGCATGGTATAGAATCCAGTTTCTTAAACGGTAGTTCATGATCCTAAATGGAAACATGTAACTGAATTTGGGAGTCATGAAATTATGATTTCTTATCAGTCAATGTTTGGTTTGCACAACTATTTTATATACCCATATACCTGGTGTTATGTAAAATTTTCTCAGATGAAAGATCACAGATGAAAAAAGTTTAAGAAGACCTGTTATAGAGAATAGATTCTTAGACAAAAAGTCAAGAAAATGTAGATTCAGATCCCACCTTTAGCTGTGTAATCATGGGTCAGCTTATCTTTTCTGAGAATTCTCAGAATATTTACTTCACAGGATATTATGAAGATCAAAGAAGATAATTTATATAGAGCATTTTGCCACTCCTAAAGTGTGGCAATCACTGAATATCAATATTATTATTCGAAAATAAGAGCATTTTTATTATTTCCTTAACTTCCTGGGCACAGCAATAGAGCCTGTTAGATAACTTAAAAAGCATCATGTTAGACTCTAGAGTAAATTTGTTTTCTATTGTCTCTCTATGATGATGGATGTCTTTGGGTTCCTTGGAGGACTCAGCTTCCAGCCTGATTTCCTACAAGAATAGTCTTTACACAAAACACTGGATAAATGAATAAATGGTAAAAGAATATGAAGAGTCAATTTACAAAAGAAAGAGCACAAAGTATAATAATTCATTCACCCAATTATTTATGTAGGGAATAATCCTCCAGGAAGTCAGGCTAGAAGTAGTTTAAAGCACCATGAAATCCTATAAATAATCATTTACAATTTGTTCAGAGTCTTTACTAATTAGAGAGAGAGAGAAGTTTTAAAAATCTGAAGTAACAACTAAACAAACATCAGATCAGTCAAAATAAGAAAAAAGGACAAAAGTTGATACTATTGGGATTATGGAGAAATAGACACTATTATATTACATGGAATTATAAATTACTCTTTATATTATACATATTCATATATACATATACATTATATATCTTTGTCTATTCAAGAGGCTACATGGTATATGGACAGATTATCTGGCCTCAGAACTTGGAGGTTCTTAGGATCCAGGGTAGCCACTTCTAAGTCCATGATAGTTGAACTCTCTCCTGCCTCACATATGCCACTTCTTGTGTCTCCCTCAGGATACTTCACTGCTTCTACCTTGGCTGCCCAGACCCTTGGCAGTTGGTTAATAAATGGTGGTGGTGCTGTGGGATGACACTCCCCACTGGAGTTGTTCTTCTATTGACTTACAATATGGAAAAAAACCAACCTAGAAACAACTTTTGTGTCAGTGATTGAGATTTAGTTGAAAAGCAATAACAACAACCTGCAAACCACAGTATATGTCAATATAATAGAATAAGAAAACTAAATAAATATTGAAAGATATGTAATATGAAGAAAAACAAACTAAAGTATAATCATTGGGTGACAATATGTAGGAATAAAACTGGAAGGAGATGTTCAGTACCTACATTGATAGTTTTGTTATTTTTAAATTTTATGTTAGATTAAAATAATGTTTTGTTTTTGTTTTTGCTTTCATTCTTTCTATTTAATTTCAATAGTACTCTATTTTTCCAATTACATGTAAAGATAGCTTCCAACATTTTTGTAAAAGTTTGAGTTCCATTTTTTTTCTCCTTCCCTCTCTTACCTCCCCCCCAAGACAGCAAGCAATTTAATATAGGTTTATATATATATATATTTTTAAATGATTGTATATATATATATATATATATATATACAATCATTTAAAATATATTCCCATATTAGTCATGTTATAAAAGAAAAATCAGAAAAGGAAAAACCATGAGAAAAAAATGCAAACAATTTTTTTTAAAAAGGTGAAAATAGTATACTTTGATCTGCATCCAGTTTCTATACTTCTCTGGATGCAGATGTTAAAATAATGTTACTTTTTAAAAAAAAACTTTCATGTAAATAGTTCTGATCTGTATTTTTATTGTTTTTACCTCATTTTTAATTTGTTTTCTAATTTTAAATTTTTATTATTTTTAATTTTTGATCTTAACATTGTTTGTATTTGTCGAGATAGTTAAGCTTACAATTTAAAAAATTTAAATTTAAAAATTAAAAAAAATAAAATGAAAAATTATTGGCTATTCCCATCCTCCTTTTAGGATAACCCAAGCAGGAACAATTCTATTTTTGCCAATTATACAAGATGAAATTAGTGCTTTTCTAAGAATTTGTACTTTTTTAGGTTATAATTAGGCAACTTTTTTGACCTAGAACATAATTTTTCATTAGAGTCCTGGCCTTATTAATGGATCCTAACTGTGTGGAACAACTTACTTGCAAAAAAAGAAGTCTGGCAACAGTACTAATAGGACCTTTTCTATCAAATAGCTTGTAGTATAAAACTACCTTTTGTTAGCCATGACTTTTAGCAAAATTCCATTTCCATGATACCAGAAAATCTCCACATTCCATCAAGTGATTGATTAATTCCAGGGCATCTTTTACCTGATATTATTCTGGTAAATTCAAAATGTTATCTAATAACACCTTTTTGGGAAGGGAGCGTGTGAGAGGAGCTAGGGTAGTTAAGGTAGCACAGTGAATGAAACATTGGACTTGGAATCAGAAATACCCATCTTTATGAATTCAAAATTGGTCTCAGACCTTTATAGTTGTGTAACCCTGGGTAAATCACTTAACCCTGCTTGCCTCAGTTTCCTCATCTGTAAAATGAGCTGGAGAACAAACTACTCCAGTACTTTTGCCAAGAAAATCTCAAAATGGGATCATGAAGAGTCAGACATGATTGAACAAGAGTAAGTGGGGAAGCTTGACCTGTGACTTCATCAGTATGTGGAAATCCCATGTGTCAAATCCCTTCTACAACTCCTGGGTAATACAGAAACTTAGAAGAGTTGCCTGGACCCCTGGGAGGTTGTGATTTACTCCATTCCATTACCTCTCAAAATAATACCTTTTATGTCATCTTTAAAAGTATGTTCAGATTTTGAAAGGATTTAAAAGCCTCAAGTAGGTATTCTTCTAGTTCAAAAGAGAAGGTAGAAGAGAGATGGGCTGAATGCCTCTTGATTAATTGATAAGAGATAATTTTTATTAACTACAGCTGCCATGGACAAATTAGTAATGCAACATGAGGTATAATTAAGGCATTGTTAGGGCTTTATAAATGTTTTTCTGCCATCGGTAGCAGTTCTGTTAGATTTATCTTTTGCTTTTATAGAACTGAATCATTTCCAGGGCACAAAAGTGGTATATTAAAAAAAAAATTAATCTTAACATAGTAGGCATTGCCAGTGCTAGAATAGATAGATTATATAAGGAACAATGTCTCCACAATGCTGGTTTAAGGATTTAATCTTTGATAGAGAATCTTATACTAACCAACTATCCACCCAACCATTTATCTATTTAGCCATCCAAGTAGCTATCCGTTCTTCATTCTCTATCAGGCCACTTGTGATCCAGAGGCAACTAAGACATGCACTAGATAGAGCTGCATTTGGCTTGGAGGCAGGAAGACCTGCATTCAAATCTCACTTCAGACATTAAGAGCTACTTTCTCGGGCAATTTACTTAATCTCTGTCTGCCTCAGTTTCTTCAGCTGTAAAATGGGGCAGCCAGGAGGTTCAGTGGATAGAATGTTAAACCTAGAATCAGGAAGACCTTTCAAATCCAGCTTCACACACTTAGTAGCTGTATGACTCTGGACAAATCATTTCACCCTGTTTAACTCGGTTTACTCATCTGTAAAATGAGCTGGAGAAAGAAATGGCAAACCACTCCAATATCTTTGCCAAAAAACCTGAAGTGAGGTCATGAAGAGACTGAAAGGACTGAACAACAACCACAAAGGTCGTTGTGAAGATCCAATGAGATAGTAATAATAAATGTTTCTTCCCTTCTACTACCACTCATAACACCAGGTAGAACAGGTAAAAGTGAGATTAAGGATCAGCTAGTTTCTATTTATCTTCTAATCTTCATCTTTGTTTTTGTGCATAGGCTGTTTGAAGAGCTTGTAAAGCTCTTCCTTCTCATCTCTATTTGTTAAGTCCTAGTTTCCTTTTAGAATCAGCTCAAGTACTGCCACCTAGTGCCTTTCTTGATCTAGAACTTCTCACCAAATGGCTTTATTTTTTTTCTTACATATTTTTTAGGGGTGCAAATAATGTCCTTTAATACAATTTTAAGTTTCCTCAAAGCAGGGATTCTTCCATTTCTATTTCTATTTTTTTATTTTCAGTGCCCAGCATAACACCTGATACATAAGAGATATTTAAATATTTAATGACAGCTTTGAAAAATCTAAAAACTTATCAGTTCAATAACTGATCATAATCTTTGTTTAGTCTTATCTAACTTTCACTCCATTTGGGATTTTCTTGATGAAGATTGTGGAGTGGTTTGACATTTCCTTATCCCACTCATTTTACAGATGAGGAAACTAAGGCAAACAGGGTTAAGTGACTTAAGTATTTGAGACCAAATTTGAACACTTCAAGAAGTCTTCCTGATTATCTTCCTGATTTCAAGCACAGTGCTCTGTTCACTTTGCCACCTAAGCTATCCCAGGTCATATACATAGGACAGATGATGAAGTATATTGCCCACCTCCTGATACAAAGCTGATATATTCAAGATGCAGAACAAAATCGATATTTTAGTATAGAACCAAACTGGAAATTGGTTTGACTATATGTTTTGTTACAAAGATTTTGTTTTTCTTGTTTCCTCTAAATGTGGAATGGGAAGGGAGAGAAAAAATATTCTTTTTTTTTTTTAAACTTTCTTTCTTTTGCTTTTTTTTTTTTTTTTTTTTTTTGCAATATGGCTAACTTGAAAATATATGCATGATTTCATATATATAATTGAAACCGTATTTATTGCCTTTTCAATGGGTAATGGAGGACCAAGTGAGAGGGAGGGAACCCGAAACTTAAAAAAAATGTTAAAAATAAATAATAAATTTGTTTTACAAAGAAAGGAAATGCACAGTAAATAGAAAATTAAATATATAAAGCACTTGAAATACTTTCAAAAATACATTATCAATAATTTCATTGTTTTAAAATTTGTCAGTATAAAGATGATGTCTTAGAAAAAAGGTCACAGAAAAAAGGGAAATATTTTTCACTCTCAAAAGTAAAGCTTTTTGTGAGGAGGGGGAAGAAATTTCATCATAGGCAGCTTCTGTTGTGGAAACTCCTCCACTGATGCTAATTATTCATTTTTAATAAATGGTGACTAGTTTGGGAGCCTGGATTCATGGTTGAACTTTGATTTTCATAATCACAGGTGTTAGGTGTCTTCAGAGGAATGGTGCTAGAATAATTTTTGGTAAGGATTCCAGATGTAGTTTCTAAGTGGGGATCTGAATTTTTACACCCTAAGTCTAGCTGACTAAGATGAAATGAGAAGAGTGAAACCAAGAAAATGAATAAATCTCATGCATAATTCTTTAATATGTAACATCACATAGCAATAGCAAGATTATATGATGATCAGTTCTGATGGACATGGCTCTTGTCAACAATGAGGGGATTCAGGCCAGTTCCAATGGTCTTGTGATGGAGAGTCATCTATACCCAGAGAAAGGACAGTGGGGACTGAACGTGGAACACAATATAGTTATTTTCACTCTTTTTGTTATTGTTTGCTTGCGTTTTGTTTTCTTTCTCATTTTTTTTCCCTTTTTGAGCTAATTTTTCTTGTGCAGCATGATATTTGTGGAAATATGTATAGAGGAATTGCACATGTTTAACATCACTTGCTGACTGGGGTAGAGGATAGGGGGAAGGGAGGGAATAAATTAGAACATAGGGTTTTGTAGGGATGAATATGGGAAATTATCCATGTATATATTTTGAAAACAAAAGGCTATAATTAAAAAATATATATCTAACATATGTCTTGTCTTCCCACTAGATTGTAAGTTTCTTAATGTTCAGGTTGAGAAGGGGACCTCAAAAGTTTGGGGTGACAGACTAGTGTCATAAAGTATCTCAAAAGAATTTGCAGGCTTGAACCTGTTTCCTAGACAAGGGGCGAAGTTTATTGTAATTGTAACACCATTACAAGTGGGCTGAATTCCAAAAGAAATTAGCAAAGTCCTAAGAGAGGAGACCCCTTTCTCCAGCTTTCTATCATTGACATGCTAATTCTATGGCCCAGAAGAGTGGTCTTTGGAATTTAGTTATCACTGACAGATTATTTATTTGACAGTCAGCAATAAACTGAAGAGTGGTCTATTCATTATTGTCTCAGGAGTTTGATCTGTGGGATTTATTCTGAGGTCAGAAGTATCTGACTCAGGAGTTGTCTATTCAGAATCAGACAGATTTGGGCGTGGGAGTTGCCAGAAGATTTAGGTCTACTGAGTTATTGTTAGAACAGAAGCCCCCCCAAAATCAGGGAACCTCAAATGTTATATTACATCACTGAGAGGCAGACAAAGCAGTTCCACCTACAGATTATAATATTATCTAAATACTACTTTTTCTATGGAAATAGGGAAAATCTATTTGTTGAGGTTAGGAAGGGACCCCAAAAGTTTGGGGGGGGTCACAGACTGCAGACTGGTGGTGTGAGGTGTCTCAAAAGAATTTACAGGTTTGAACCTATATCCAAGTCAAGGGGCAAAGTTTTTTGTAATTGTAACACCAATCAAAGCATTGGCTTATACTCGAGACAAATTTAAGATAATTTTGACGGAGGATGCATTGACAGGAACAAGGCATCACATTTATGCTATTTATGATTCTGTCTTAGTATATATATTAATATGATAATTTCTGATATTTACAACTCTGTTTCAACACAGATTTGGCACGGATAAAGATCACAACTATTTACAATTCTGTTGGTATTGATGAACATCACAACTATGCTATTTACAATTCTGTTTTGATAAGTACCTTGGTATTGATAGTTAAGATGGATACTAAAAGGTCAAAATATGATTTATGCATTAACCCTGGATATATGGCATTACCTGGAGGTAGCTAGTGTTAATGTGACACTAGCTTAAAGAGTATATAAACCCTGGATCTCAGATTAATAAATGGAGATTGCAAAGCATATCTTCCATCTGGCCTCGCATATTCATTTCAGATTCACACTCTCAGTTTTCACTGGATCTGGACTTCAGCAATTCTTCATATTATTGATATGCTAATTTTGTGGCCTAGAGGAGTGGTCTCAGGAATTTGTAATCACTGACCAGTAGACCTAGGACTATCCTAAAGCCAGAAAACTTTAGAATCTCTGAAATTGTTAGAACAGAAGCACTCTAAGGTCAGAGACCCTTAAAATTAATGTTGTCTCCCCTAGAAGCTATATTCCATCATTTCCCCTCTCAAGCAGTCATACCCCAAATTAATTTGGGACTAAGGGAGGGAGATCTCATCTTCTGGAGCTGCTTCATGCTGATAAGGGATATAGAGCTGTCCCTGCTTAGTGAGGTCCAGACTGAGGAGAGGAAGACACAATTTGAAGATGGCAGCAGCAGCATCCAGGGGATGATGAATGTCAGAATCAGTTAGCTGATAGTATTCTGGGTGAACAAATAATTGAAAGTTCATAGCTTGGAGTCGGGAGGAAATAAATCTACTAATAGGAAGGTTAGTTCTCAGAAGGTTATGAAGCAGCTTCAAGGAAGCATTATGATTGAGTTTGTCAGAATAATTTTGGAATGGATATCCTACAATTCTTTCAAGGGATGGTTCAAAGTTGTAGGTACAGCGAGTCCTTGACCACCCTAATAGCTAATACAGGTTGCTGAGGTGAAATTGTGGCAGGTGTGAGGCAAGTGCCAGGTTTATTTAGAACTATTGCATTCATGGGCATTATTGTGGTTTTCTGTTCCCCAAGAGGCTTGCCTAATCCCAGTGCTGCTGCTTCGCTTCTTTATCCACATTAGGTCACCTGTCAGCTTGCTGTTTTGATATATAAACCTATTCACTCTCATAATTCTGAATTCTAGTGTAATCTAGGGAACACTTTGAATATTGCCTCATTAATTACTAATTACACCTATCATTGATTAATCAATTAAGACCTTATTTCCCCTACTCCAGCTTATTAAATATTATATACTTCATAGGGAATAGAGATTAGATATATGATTTTATTAGTTTAGGAACTCCCACTGAGGAAACTTCCTTTATTGATATCAATCAGTACCTTCTTTTCAATGTATGTTCTTTTTCTCTTCATTTTTAAAAATAATAATAACTTTTTATCTTTCAAAATACATGCAAAGATAGTTTTCAACATTCATCCTTGCAAAACCTTGTGTACCAAAATTTTCTACTTCTCTCTGCCCTACCTCACCCCCAGACAGCAAGTAATCCAATATAGGTTAAACATGTGCAATTCTTCTAAACATATTTTCACATTTATCATTTTCCAAAAGAAAAATCAGATCAAAAGGGGAAAAAATGAGAGAAAAAAACAAATAAGCAAACAATAAAAAAAAAAAAAGGTGAAAATACTATCTTGTGATCCACATTTAGTTCCTCTTTCTGGATGCAAATAGTTCTCTCCATCACAAGTCTATTGGAATTAGCCTGAATCACCTCATTGTTTGAAAAGAGCCAAATCTATCACACCAACACACACACACATATATATATATATATAAATATTTTTTTTTTTCTGAAGCAATTGGAATTAAGTGACTTGCCCAGGATCACACAGCTAGAAAGTGTTAAGTGTCTGAGGCCAGATTTGAACTCAGGTCTTCCTGATTTCAGGGCTGGTGCTCTATCCACTGCATCAACTAGTTGCCCCCTCCAACTTGTATTCTTAAAAGTGTTGGCTAGACTAGAGCACTGAGAATTTGATAACTTCCTTGGGAACACACAATTTTTATGTGTCAGAATGGGACCTTGAAAGTAGGTCCTTTGACTTTGAGATCAGCTCTCCAACTAGTAGAGTGTTAACTCTCCTATTTATTTAATCAACTTGAGAAACTCTTTCCCCATATATTAATGTTCATATTTCTATATCAAAACCCCTAATCTAAGAATAAGTAAATGTGGATGGTATTACATTATTAACAAAACAAAGTCAAATAAGTAGACAAGACTATCAACCCATCTGCCAAATCCTCAGTATTCCATATGGCTCTTAAAGCCACAGAACTGTAACAATAGCCTGCATAGAAGAGGCTATTGGAATTAGTGTTAAATGTAGCTCTTTGAAAGAAAAATGTTGTGCTATCCAACATTTTATATCCAATTGATTAGTTACATTAACTTAAAAGAGTCAAGAGATGCAGCAGGATGCAGTAGTACACAAAGAGCAATGTTTATGTGACTCTATGACCAATGTTCAAGTTTCTCTGTGACTGGCTGTGTGGTCCAGGCAAATCACTTAGTCTCTCTGGGCCATTTCTCAACATGCAACAACTATGAGTAGCAGAACTGTTGCCAATCTGCTTGAGTTGGAGTTTCTTATTGGGATGCCTTATGACAAGAAAATACATTGGGATAAAAAGGATATAAAAGGTTTCCCTTTATATATTGAGATTTTAACTTCCAAGGTTTGGATCACCCAAATATCAGGGCTTTTGCTTTAGTTATCCACATATTTTATACAGCAGTGAAACATCTTTTAATTATTTCCTTTGTCCTTAATTTTGGAATACCTATTTTTATCAAGTCCCATTTCTGAGTCCTACTAGTCATATGAGCCCATCAAATCATTACCTCTTAGTGATCCAAGCAATTCTCTAAAAACCCCTGCGCTGTTTGAGGGATTTTCCTCACCTGAAGTTCTTTTATCAATGAAATCATAAATCAAGACCAAAAATGATTTTTAGCACTCATACTAAAGTTAGGGCAGTAATGCATTTGACTTAAATTGAGGTAAACAGACATCCATCATTCCCCTTTATTTCCGCCACTAACAACAGCAAGCATTTATTAAAGGCCTATTAAGTTAGAATCTTCTGTTTATAGGAGACAGTTTCCATATCTCTAAAGTGAAAGGAATGGACTAGATGATTTTCTTCAGCAGTCTATGATTTATGACTCCATATTCTCAATTGACTTTCAAAGATCTGGGCATTTCTGAGAAACCTTTAACCCTTTAACCAATGGGAAGACATTATCTAAATGAATTCACTTAAAAAACAATTAAAATACATGGGAGCCAAAGATGTGATTTACTGTCCTTCTAAACAGAGATGTCAAGATCAATATACAAACCTCAAATTATAATATAACATACTAGTTCCTGAGTCACAGAGGAATTTCTCCTAGAGTCCAGGATTGTCGTTTACTATCAAGGAGGAGATTGTACCATCAGAATGGGGTCAGACAGGGGGAAAGTCGATAAAATAATATTTGTGGGTGGAATAGTAGGGAGGGAAACACAATGGGACACCACTCATGTGCAGAATTGAAGATCCAGGTCTGAACAAAAGAGACTTGTGATGTATGACCTAGATCAAATTGCTTACCACTTCTGGGAGGGGAGAAGTAAGGAAAAGAGGGAAAGAATTTAGAACTCAAGATTTTTTTAAGAATTAATATTGTTTTTATATGTAATTGGGGGAAATAAATTAACATAAAAATACAAAAGAGATTTGTGAGAAATTGTAGACAGTGTAGAGTGATTTGAGGAAAGGAAGAAATAAGAAAAAAGACCAGGAAAGGATCACACATTTACAATTGTAAATAGCATTAGAGATCATTAGTCCAAATGCCTCATTTTACCAGTGAGAAAAAACAAGATCCAAAGAAATTCCATCACTCATTCAATCAAGAATGATTTATTCAGAAACTACTGTGTATTGGGCAGTGTGTTGTACACTGGGGTACTTATAAGTAGTATCCTGGAGCCAGTTCTAATTAGCTTGTGAGAACAGACTATTGCATTTTCAGTGTGAGGATTTCACCTCAGAAATCTGCAAATGCTACAAATCGAGGCTTAATGTATTGATTGTGGATTGTCCAGATTGAAGAAAGTGATAAAGAAAATGTTAATAATGCAATTTAAACTTAGAGGTGTGTCTTGTATATAATTTTTGTTATTGTTGGGGTTTTTTTGGGGGGGCGGGGGTGGGGACCTGCCTGTTAAACATTGATCAGCATATTTCTGCATACCAGTATAAAAAAATGAAACAATCCCTATTGCAAGGGGCTTACATTCTAAGAGAGAAATATATACATACATATATATACACACACATATATATGTCATATATAATTATATGCAAGATAAAATAAAGAGATTAAATACAAAGTAGCTAAATTGAAAGGTAGTTTTAGGAAGGAGGGCACTAGTGTTTAAAAGGATCACCAAAGCTTCATAATGCTTGAACTCTGCTTTGAAGGATGAGGGGAAGGTGAGGAGATTCATTCTAGGTCTGGCAGAAAGCCAGGGGAAAGGCAAGGACATAGGCAACGAATGACAGGGTGAGGAATAATGAGAAAACCAGTTTAGCTGAATTGCAATGTACAGGGAGTAATGCTTAATGAAACTAGAAATAGACTGGCGCCAAATTGTGATGATTAAAAAAAAAACTAAACAGAGTAGTTTCTATTTATCTTAGGGGAAGCCACAAGAGTTTATTGGGCAGGGATGTGACATGGTCAGATCTGCTCTTGAGGAAAATCCCTTTGGCAGCTGAGAAGATGGAATGGAACAGAAGTTATGGTCACCATAGGGAGTCACATACTTGAATGTGGGTGTCATGAATTATGGCTCATTATCAATAAATGTTTGATTTTCATATGTACTTTATATATCTATATATCCAGGATCATGTAAAAATTTCTCAGGCAAAAGGGGTCAAGAGTGAAAAAAGTTTAAGGACCCCTACATGAGTAGGAAAAAAGTTTGAAGTAGAAAGGTTCATTAGAAGCCTATTGAGATAGTCCAGATGGAAAGTGATGGAAGCCTGAACTAAAACTAATTGTGTGAATAGAGAGAAGGGATCAGGTACAAGAAATATTACTGAAGTAGACTTAGCAAGATTTAGTAAGCTGATCAAATTTAGAAGTGGACTTGAGCATATTGCTAAGATTACAAACTTGGGAGATCATTTTTTCTAGTTATGTTGAATCTGGTTATTCTTTTATTCTATATCATACTCACTGGAATTATATTTATCTTTTGAACCTCCACAAAGTCCCTTCCTTGGTCATGCTAGTTTCATCTGTTTTCTTGATTTCAAACTAACCCAGAAAAATGAGTTCAAATCCTTCCTTGACACTTAATAGCTATAGAACAAGCCACTTAACTTCTATGCTCATTTTCTCATGTATAAATCGAGGGGGGTGGATTGGATGACATTTAAGGTCCTTTCTAGTTCTAACTTTCTACTCTTATATCTCAGCAATAGAAAAAAATAGAATTTTTATCTAATTTCAGACAGATGAAAATGTTGGTTTTAAAACATACCTTATCTCCTTTCTTCCTTCAAAAAGTTAAAGGGAGTTGGATTATAGATTGGATATTGATACCTTTGAAATTGTTGATTGATGTTTTATGTTGTCCTTATCCTTTTGACTTTCTGCACATAAGGAAGGAAACACTGAGTGACTGTGGAGGACATTTCTGTACTCTGGATGACAAAGTCATGGCTTCTGGAACTAAGGCCAGTACAGATCTGACAGAAAGATTATGGTGCTCTAAGGAGGTTGCTGACGATGTCTAATGTGTTAATTCCAAGCACAGTTTCTAGAGGAGTGACCTTAAAATTTGTTAGAGATGAATTTGAATTTTTCCATGGATTTAAGATTGGAAAAGGGATCCAAAAAGTTTGGGGTCACAGACTGGTGTCATGAGGTCTCAAAAGAATTTGCAGGCTTGAACCCATTTCCTAGTCAAAAGGAAAAGTTTATTGTATTGTAATGCCAATTGTAATGTAATGGCTGAATTCCAAAATAAATTAGCAAAGTCCTAAAAGAAGAGATCCCTTTATCCAGCTTTCTATCATTGATATGCTAATTCTATGGCCCAGAGGAGTGGTCTCCAGAATTTGGTTATCATTGACCAACAGATTATCCATCTGAGAGTCAGCAATGAACTGGAGTGGTCTATTCACTATTGTCTGGGGAATTTGATCTGTAGGACTATTTTGAGGCCAAAAGTATCTGACTGAGGAATGGTCTATTCAGAATCAGATAGATTTGAGCATGGGAATTTCCTGAGGCAGACGCCAAAGCCAGAAGAGTTAGTACTACTTACTTACATAGAGGGCTGAAACTCTTGAGTCCATGCACTAAGATCAGGACTGCCGGGCACTTGAGTCTAACTACCAATGGGACAATACTCTATGGGCATATGCTTGGAAAATGGTCCTTCCCACTATCCTGTGCTGGTTCTATGATTGGTGTATACAGAGGATTGTAGGAGGGGTTTGGGGGTGGAGTAAGATTAGTCAGAGTCACTTTGGCAGTGGATTAGAAAGGAGGTCCAGGAGATTCTGCTTCTATCCCCTTCATTTTTACTCCTAAAGACCAAGAATAAAGACTAAGGACTTCTGCTTATCCTGACTCCGGCTGATTCTAAGATATTCTGGGTGCTAACGCGGTCATCACAGACTTATTGTTAGAATAGAAGTCCCCTAAAATCAGGGGGACCACAAAATCATATTACAACAGGTTCAGTGAAGATTCATTTTCTACGAATTATAAAAATCAGTACTATGAATGAATAAATGAATAAAGATTTCCTTCTAAGGACCCAGAATCCCTAAGGCAACAATTACAGTTGACTTTAGACAGGGACAGGTAGGTAGTGAAGTAGATAAGAGTGCTAGCCCCAGAATCAGGCAGACTCATCTTTCTGAGTTAAAATCTGGATTCAATACTCAACTAGTTGTGTGATCCTGATCATGTCACTTAATCCTCTTTGGCTCAGTTTCCTCATCTGTAAAATAAGCTGGAGAAGGAAATGGAATTCCAGTACTTTGTCCAGAAAAATGCAAATGGGGTTACACAGAGTTGAACATAACTGAAATGACAACAAAATAATTTAAAGATACTGACCAGTCTCAAAAGCTTTCTTATGACCAGCAATTTATTATATATTTTTTTCAGTATGAGATTTAACAAGATAATTATAGTCAACAAACATTTATTAAGCACATACTAGTGCTTGGATAGGGGGAAAGAGACAGAGAAAGACAGGAGAGAGAGAGAGAGAGAGAGAGAGAGAGAGAGAGAGAGAGAGAGAGATCCAGAATATGTCCTAGCAATGTCAAGGCCTGTTTTACAAGGTTAGCTAGATTTTAATGAAGTCCTATAATAAAACTAAAGCTGAATAGGCAGATTTTGGCTCATGTAAAACCAATGGCTTATTTCTAAATGAACTGATATTTAAGCACCTACTATGTTCTAAGTACTGGAAATGCAAACAAAACAAAACAAAACAACTTCAGAGTTTTCACTTTCCTGGGAAGAGATTTCCTGAGGCTTGGAGCTTTGAGGTTAGGGTGTGTTTTGTTTTTGCCTTTGTAATTTCTGCTTTAAGCAGTCCTGTACATTTAGCAGGTACTTAACACATTCTTCTTGAATTGGAAATAAACTGTCTTTTATCATATTCTACATAAACTACAATCTTCTCTGCAAGGTATAACTTCAAGTCTTCCTCACCTGGCAAAACAAAATACACTTTATAATAAATTCACCAACAGGCATTAAAAACCTACTATATGTTAGGCACTATGAAAAGCAGCAGAGATACAGAGACAAAAGGCCCTACCCTTAGCATTTACAAACAAGAAAAGACAGAGATAAGATAAAGATATATAAATGATAGGTACAAGGACAGATGATAAGATATATACATAAATGATATATATATATATATATATAAATGGATGATATAGATTGATAATAAGATATATAGATTGATAAGATGATAGATCTGAATATATACATATATTCATATAAAGCACTGGGGGAAAGGCACTAATAATTGTATCAGAAAAGGCTTCAGGTAGATGAATCTGGAGCTGGAGTTGAACTGTGAAGAAAGGGAGGGATTTTAATAGGCAAAGGAGAGGACAGAAGGCATTCCAGGCATGGGAGACAGCTGATGCAAAGGCATGGAGATGAGAGATGGAAATTCATATGTGAGAAAGTAGGTGGCAAATTGTCAGAGTCATAATGTATATGGAGAGTAACCAGTGATAAGATTAGGATTAGGAGAGATTTTTAAGGGTTTTCAATGTCAAACTAAGCTTTTACATTTGATCCTAGAGGTTAGAAGTAATAGGGAGTGACTGGCCTTTACTCAGTCAGATCTGTGTATTAGGAAAACTACTTTGTTGGAAAGTCTAGACTAGCTTTCTGGAGAACCTCGGGACCAGCCCAACTCCTTGGTCTTAGTAGAGAAGTTATGAAGGCAATGACAGCCACCATGAGGCTGGTCAAAAATAAAATGTCTCTTTTCCAGTCCTTCTCAGTCCTTTTATATATACCTTAGTGCAATTATATCATTACAGCATAAATATGTGTGAACTAGAGAACTATTGTATCACCATACTAAGTAATAAGTATATATGTGAACTAGAGAATCATCATCTCATTGATTCCACTGAATTAACATCTTGTTTCAAGTATGCTTCTCCAGAGTTCTGGCCCTCTATACTTTGTGAACTCTGTGAATGATAAATTGGTGTGGGGAAAAGACTGGAGGCAGGGAAACTATATGAGAAGTTGTTTCAATAACCTGGTTAAGAAGTAATTAAGTACCTGAATCAGGGTAGTAGCCACATGAGTGGATAGAAAGATAAGAAGATTGGGATGGGAGGTTTTGTGGAGGTAGGAAAAAAAGGAAATTTGGCAACTGAATGGATCTAGAAGGTGAGTAAGTGAAAGTGAATTATCAAAGATAATGCTGGGATTATGGATCTGGGAGAATGTGTTTGGAGGAGAGAGTGAATTTGGAGAGAAAGATAATGAGCTCTATGGGAACATATTAATCCATACTGCATCAGTCCTACCTGGGAAGTGCAAGCCTGGGAAATCTGTCACTCCAAACAATGAAGTAAGACATAAGAATTACACCTGCCTGAGAACTGAAGGACAGGTTGTTGTTAAAGAAAAGATCAAGGTAGTGAAATCCTCATTTCATTTTTATTTTTAACGGTCAAGGCACAAAGAGAGATCGGATGGGGGTTACGGGCAGATTCTAATAATGAGTGCTGTCATGGCAGACTAGTCAGAGGACAAGCAGCAAGGAGGTAGCAGGAGAGGCTGAATCCGAGGCTGGTGATGGTTCAGTGATGTCAGAATTAAAACTTTCTTCAACAGACAGGAGGAAATTAAGAGCCTGGTCTCCTTCTTCAGGTCCTCATAGAAAATTTGTTAGTATCAGAAAATGCTTTGTACATAGTACAAAGTACATAGTAGGCGCTTAGTAAATGCTTGTTGGATTGGAAGTCTGTGTCTGCAGGCAATCAGTATCAGCTGATTTTAAATATTTAAACAAAAGTCTGGGGGGTGGATTTCAGTACTGAAATGATGACTGTTGATGGAATGGAAGAATTTTGGATTCTTTTAACTAATTAAAGATATCAAATCCAAAAATAATTTCAGGATTGGCTACATTAAAGAAGTACAAAAACAACTGAAACTTCATCTTGACAAAAATAGGTCCATAAAAAATAGGCATCTTGTAATCCCCACAAAGGCTAACTGCTCCCCCCCAAATCCCTAAGAAATAAAAGAAAAAACCCCAAACCCAAACCTAAACCATAGGGCATTTTAGGAAGACCCTAACCCTAAATGCACGCTTTCAGTCACAGCAAAATCCTCAATTTAGGAAGAATTGTCCATTGATTCAAAGCTCCACAGATCATAATAAAGAGTTCATTTTTTGATGTCTAAAAGAAAGGCCTCTTGCACCTCAGTGGTTATTCTGTTGCCCAACTCAGCAAGGTGCCTTTGTCACTGTGCCGAGCTACTGAGGCTAGGCTAGCTGACTTCCATCTCAATTCATTTCTTGTCCTGTCACCATCCTCATCATTTTCAGGGCCATTTCCCCCTGGTCTGATGGAATCTGGGAAAAAAAAAAAAGAGTTCCAGATATTAGTGTTTATGGTGGCACTGTGACTGCTGAGTTCATTTTGGGAAATTGGGGTTGGAGGATAATGTCCAAGACAACCTAAGCTTTTTTAGATGGAGAAATGAAAGGGAACTAGGAGGCCATTTAAATTGCCTGAGTTTAGAGGATAGGAAATGGAGAGACTAAGAAGTGATTTGTCCAAAGTCACACAAGAACTGGAAAAACTGAGATGTGACTACAGGTGGTGACTCCAAATATAGCACTCTTTGCACTGTTCCATGGTTGTATTAACAAGTGGGAGAAACAGAGACAGAGAGACATGGAGAAGAGGAAGAGGAGGCAGAGAAGAAAGAGGAGGAGGAGGAGAAGAAGAAAAAGAAGAAGAGAGAGAGAGAGAGAAAAGGAGAGGGGAGGGAGGAGAAGAAAGAAGGAAGAAATAAAGTAAGAAAGAAAGTATAGGCATATAAATGAAAAAACAAGTTTAAGTGAAATAAGGTTCTAGAGGCAGTTGCTACTTAATTTCAGATATCCCTCTCTTCTTCTTACCCTCCTCCTTCTTGAGAAGGAAAGTCTTTTGATATAAATCACATATGTGCAGTCATGCAAAAATATATATTCCATATTAGCTATGTTGAAAAAGAGAACACAGACAACAAAAACAAAACAATGCTTCCCTTTAAAAAAAAAAAAAAACTGAAGAGAAAGTTTTGAAAGTATGCATTGATCTGCATTCAAATTCCATCAGTTCTTACTCTCTAAGTTGACAGTATTTTTCATTCCAAGTTCTTCAGAACTGTCTTAGATCATTGTATGGCTGAGAATAGCTAAGTCATTCAGAGTTGATCACTGTATAATTTTGCTGTTAATAGTTGTAGCATAGGTTGGTACACAGTTATGCACAGGTACAATGATCTCCTGGCTCTGCTCAATTCACTTTATATCAGTTTATATAAATTTTTCTAGGTTTTTCTGAAACCACTCTGGGTAGCATTTAACTTTAATGTTTTAATGCTATCACTTTCAAATTATATCAGTCAGGGCAAAAGGAATGTTGTGAAACAGTAGGATATTAATCATTAAAATAATACTTAGGGCATTCTTGAAGTCAAATTTCCCATGACAGAATCTTCTACTCTTGGAAGGGTATGAGGGAAGACTTAGTGTTCTACTTTAAAAGTCATGGAAAACCTAGAAATTATCTTAAGAAAAATCAATAGAAATAATTTAAGGAATGGAAAATTAGAAAAAATTTGAATTGGTCTGCATGTACCCAATGTCTTTTCCATGTAAAGAACTCATAATAACTTATGTTGTCTGATTTTCCTCAGCAGCAGTTGGGGGAATTTATCCACTGTCTGTTGATTCCTTTTGTAGCCTACAACAATGGTCACCAATTTATTTCTTCATCCCAGAATTCTCAATGCTTAAAATTCTCCTGGGACTCCCCCATCCTACCCAGGCCAGTTTCTTCTCTTTGGTGCCCCTCAGTTCTTCTTCCCCTTACCTACTCCAAATTCCCATTCCCTCAGCACATAACACATTTTAATTACGAAAGTATTTGATTTCACAAATTTACTCAACTCCACTGTATTCAACTTCTCAATCAATAAGCATTTATTAAATACCTACTACAGGTCAGGCACTGTTGAGATGAACTCTCTGGAAGTGTCTATTTTATCCAGGGAAACAACAGGTGCACGTTTATATCTATCTATCCATCTCTATATAGAAAAAGTACAAAATAACTACCAGGTGGTTTACCTAGTGGCTTGTTAGTTTCAACAATTATGACTCTCTAATGGTGAGATTTCTAAATGAATCATCACCAATCCTAGCACTAATCAGTTTATAGAGAGACACATTTTGTTCTTGTTCATTATTTTCAATCATGTCCAAATATTCATGATCCCATTTGGGGTTTTCTTGGCAAGTTTGCCATTTCCTTCTCTAACTTATTTTACAGATGAAGGAACTGGGCTAAGTGACTTGCCCAGGGTCACACAGTTAATAAGCGTGCAAGACTGGATTTGCACTCAGGCCTTCCTGACTCCAGGTCTGGCACTCTATCCATTGCACCATTTAGTTAACCTAGAAAGACACATAGCTCAGGCTAGCATAGCTGCTCCTGACAGAGCATTTGAAGGTTTGCAAAACTCTTAACACACATTATGCCATTTGAACTTCCCATAAGGGAGGCACAAGGGTTATGGCTACTATAAGAAAAAACTGACATTCTGAGGTTGGCCTGTGTCCCTGAGCCAGCACATGTCAGGGGAGCTATTTGAAGCCCTATGTTTCCTGAGCCCAAGGCCAGCCTTCTCCTTCTGGGCTTCTGCTTCTCCAAAGTGCCAGTCTAGAGGCCACATCCTTTTCAATCTGGAAAAAAAGCTGTGTTTTTTCTTACCATGTGGCCAGCCTTGAGGATCCAGTAGAAAGCGAGATTCTTGTGTGACTTATAGAAAGCAGATGTATCATAAGACTCAGGATTAACATACAGAGGCTTCCTTTTCATCTGACTGAAAGTAGTAAGCTCAGGCCACTTCAGTTTACGCAACCATGCTTCCTGACCTATCAATGAGGAGGAAGACAAAGAAATGATGTTATCAGTTGTCTCTAACAAGACCTTCTCCCATCACCATCAGTAAGTGGCTACAAAGGGCCTATAACCCATAGACATGGGCCACCCAGTTCTATTTGCACCAGCATAATAAGCAGAGAAGCACAAGTGTTCATTTTTCTGTAAAATTGCTACAGAGTCAAATGTCTCTCTAGTAACTTGATATAGTATTAAGAGACTCCCATAAACAACTATATGGATAAAGTGATAGCACCAGTATAGCCAGCTGTCTCCCATACACAGATGGAATGAAAATAGTAGTTTGTCGGGCACTTCTCCCATCAAGGGGCACCTGACCTCCTCCTGTCTTTCTAATTTTCTTCCACTTTACTCTTCTTTATGTTCTCTACCATCAGTGATGTTGGCCACAAAAAGTGAGAGTGGAAGCAAGATACTATCCATCCTTACACTTCCTGACTTCTCCCTTTTTCTTTCCCTTCAGTCCATCTTCCACTCAGCTATCCAAGGGACTTGCCTAAAGCATATAAATGACCATGCCTTTCTCATCTCTGCCTTCCATTCATTCAACTTCAATGCCCCCTTCACCTCCAAGATCATATGTAAAATCTTGTCTGGTGCTTAAAGTCCTTCCTAAGTTGCTCCCATCCTATCTATTCACACTCTGCTCCTTTCTGTGCACCACACAACCTCCTTCCCATTTCTTGCACAGAAGACATCATCTCCTGACTTGCTGTGTTCTCAGTGGGATGTTCCTTTGCCTGAAATGCTCCCTTTCCTCACTTCTGCCTCTGAGCTGCCCTGGTTTCTTTTAGGTCTCACCTTCTGTAAGACTTTCCTAGTTGCCTTCTTCCCCATTAAGATGGGAGCTGCTTGACAACTGGGTTTACTTTGTAGCCTCATTGTGTTTGGCACATAATAGTTGCTTAAAAAAGTAGTTGCCTTTTGACTTGACTTGAAAGACTGGAAGGGAGAGGAAGGAACACAGACAAGTAGTCCTACTCCTTCATCACAAGGTTTAAGAGCCAACTGGCAGGGAAGATCCAACAGAAAACAGATAACCAGTTTCCCAACAAACTTAATGTCATCTTTTCCACTGTCTTCCCCTCCCCACCTTCCCCAATCTTGCCTACCCATGGTGTCCACTATGAGATCTAATTGCCCGTTGCAAATTGTGACGTTGATCCCAGCTTCCAGCAGTTCATCTACAATGTTAATCACAGGCTTCATGAAGTCTTTCTGCATGTTCTTGAAAACTAAACTTGCCTGTTCTGCATAGGTAGAAAGGAGAAAAGTGGATTAGACTTGAGTTAATCAGAATAAAGTCATTGAATATATGACAAAATAGTACCGAAGGCATGACAAAAATTACTGGGTTAAAAAGACCCTGATTTAATACATGAATAAGCATTTATTAAATGCTTCCTATATGTACACTGTACACAGTGCTAAGGCCTGGGGATTAAATGACAAAAGTGCAAAAATAATCCTGCCTTCAAGGAGTTTACAATCTAATGGAGAGATTCTAATACAAGGAAATGGTAGCTGGAGAGGAGTATTTTTTTTGGTTTGGAAAGTTACTGGGCAGTGGAGAGGCACACCTTTTCAAGTACTGATTTCGTTATGGTTGCAGAACTGGAAGGGGTGTGATGGTGAATGGGGAGTAAATTATGGCTGAGAGCAGGCTGAAATAATGAGCAGTGTAAGAGTTAACCAGCTGAAGCTCAGAAAAACAGCTATAGAGTGAATGGAAGGATTAAGTTCTCAGGCCATGGTATCTGGCCTTGGTCCTGATGCACCACAAATCTATGGCAACTCTGTGATAGACAAAGATATAGGAAAGGATGGGCAAGTATAAAAGGAACCACCGGCATTGTTTACCTAAATGCCTGGTAATGACTTGATATCTTATTCTACAGAGAAACTAGAGCTGAGAAGAGAGATCTTTCAAGGTTTCCATAAGTTATTTTGTGCTAGCCACCACTAGAAAACCTTAACAAGCTAATCCAATTCATATAACCTTGCCCATAGCTTCTCCTTAAAAAGAAGTTTAGAAAGGGGCAATGATGATCTCCAGAGGCAAAATGGACTATAAGAAAGAGCCTTGGGCATTGAAAAGACTGAATTTGGTCTAGAATAGGGTCTAGCACTAGCTGTGTGACCTAAGCAAATCATTTATATCCTCTGAGCCTCCATACACCATCTGTATATAGGATAGGGAATTCCTTACATGTATGAGAGGATAAAAAGTGAATGGATAGAAGAAAGTACTTTTAAAAAGTTTCTTCTTGTAAACTAGGGGTGGGGAATCTTTTTTCCTGCCATGGGCCATTTGGATATTTGTGAGTTATACAAAATTTTCAATGTAAAGAACTCGAGCAGTGGGAGGTTGCTGTGACTTGTTCTTGCCTTGGCAGGGCCAGATCAATGATTTCTCGGTCTTTATGGCCAGACATTTCTCACCCCCATTTTTAAACAAAGCACTATAGAAATACACACCATTATGATTATCAGCCCTTTTAAGGAATTTTTCTAAGGAAATAGCTGTACAATTTATATCACAAAGTTTTACAAAAAAAGGAGGAAGAGGAGGAAAAAGGAAAAAGAGAAGAAAGAGAAGCAAAAGAAGAAAAAGGAGGAAGAGGAGAAGAAAAAGAAAAACAAAAATGTCATTGTTACTTTGATAACCCCAAAAAGATAAATGACTGGGCAAAGTATTATAACAAGATCTGTTGGCAAAACTTGAAAGCAATTTAGCAGAAAAATTACATTTACATCAGCATTTACCCTATATATCACAATAACCTCCAAATAGCTACTTGACCTAAATAAAAAAGATCACATCATAAAAAGGGTGAAGAAAGAAGCCTTCACATCAATGGCTTAGAGAAAAATTCTTAGCCAAGGAGGTGGTCATAAGAGATAAAATAGACAATTTTGCTGGTATAAAATTAAAATGCTTTTGCATGATCAAAATCAATAGAGCTAGGATAAGAAGTCAACAAGCATTTTAAATGCCTATCATATGTCAGGCACTATGATAAATGCTGGGAGGGAGGATGTCAAGTGGGGAAAAAAATCTTTACCTCTGTATCAAACTTAGCTGATCAAAGCTTATCTAAGACACATAGACAACAGACACGAATATAAGATGAAGACCATGATAAGTAATCAAAAGATCTAAACAGAGAATTTACAGCAGAAATGAAAATGATAACTATAAGAAAAAATACTCCAAGGCCTTAATAAGAGAAATATATATTAAAACAACTGAAGTTTTACCTTATCTGCCATAAATTAATAAATATGATAAAGAATAGACTCAATCCATGTTGGAGGAGTTTTAAAAGAGGCATACTGATAACATTTTTGGTGCAGTAACAAGTTGGTCTAAACAAAAATGTGAAATTAGGCAAGAAAAATGATGAAATTTTTCCTGCTATTAGTCTCAAAGTTCATACTAGGAGCATATACTCTAAGAAGGGCAATTATAGAAAGAAAAGCACATGAAAAAAAAATTCACCTGTGGTAACATACTTTATGTTAGCAAATACACTGGAAACAAAGGGGTTTCCCACAAGTTGGAGGACAGCTAAATGAATTGTGGCACATGAAGGTAACGAAATATCATGCCATAAGAAATAACAAGTATGAGAAATTCAGATACATGTGGAAAGACTTTTATGAAGTCAAGAAAGCAGAATCACAAAAACAACATACATACTCACTATAATAATTGAGAAAATAACATTAAAAATGTGCTGAATTCAAGTAGAAATCAATTTTGGAGAAAGGAGAACATGTTACTCATCCCTTTTCTCAGTAGAGGTAGGAACCTCCAGGTATCGGAATATTGCATATGTTACCAGACTTGATGAGTTTCTCAACCTGTACTTCTTATTGCTTTATTACAAAAGCAGGTTCAAAGTTGGGGAAGGATACTGGGAATTAAACAACAAGCATTGATAAAATATGAAGGAAAACCTTTACTGCAAATCTTAAAGTTCATAAACATAAGTTTAAGTTATCTTCTCAAAAAATTCTCTACAAACAGAACCTAATAATACAAATTAATACCTCCCCATGTGACAGAATCTGGAATGATTCCGAGCTTCTTTTTGATGGGTCCATTCATGAGTGCACTTAATTTATCTTTGTGTAGCTGTCTCACATGGCGATGATCAAGTCGAACTGAAACAGAACCAGTTTGCATTAATCACTGGACCGAAAAGAAATCCAAAAGGAAAAAAATTGTATGACAGCCTCTTACAAAAACTCCAAGGTGAAACTACTTGAAATATCAAGTTGCAGACATCAATATAAAGTTTCATAGTTTCAGAGACACTGTCATGGTAGGGTTAGAATTTTGGTGAAAGGAGTTATGCTTGTAAAGGAAGTATCTTGGCTTTCCCCCAAAGAAATACAAGGTGAAAGTGGAGATAGTTTGTTACTTTTGGAAAGTGAATTCCATTCCTTTGTTTATAACCTCAAAGAGAACCGAAGTTAGGAAAAGGGATGCTGTGGGGTTGGAAGGAGAAAAGACAAACGGCTGCCCGATTGAGAGACATTTGTGGAAAATGAATGAGGGAAGAGAGGATTTGCAATCCATGGAGATATTGAGGAGCATCAGAAAATAGCCTAGAAGCTGGTATGTGCTGACTGGAATTTGGGAGATCTCTGAATGGAACAGAACATAAAGAATCTCAGCAGCTGTAGTAAGAAGGTTCTGCTCATGTATGTATTCCTAGGAGATCAGAAAGTTAATAGCAGAGATACTCTGGGAAAAGTCTAAGTTAGTGGGTACTACTAGTGCCTGTGTAGAGTTTGGGAGCCCTAGCAGTATATTTAGAACTTGAGCTGGGGAAAGGGAGCAGGAAGTCAGATGCTGAGCACCACATAAGGCTGTGTGTGTACCCATACACACAATAAAAAAAACCCTATGAAGTCAGATTCAGTATGTGGCTAAATCCTGGACTTGGGTCCTTACTAGTTAATTATGGAGGCAGACTGTCTGAGGCAGAGGAGGCTACAGTCTTATGCCAAAAGCCAATTCAGGGGGCATTTAGTAACTACTTACTATGTGTCAGGCACTGTATTAAGCACTGGGGATACAAATGGAAGCAAAAAGAATTAGCAAAAACAGCATACCTATAAATTCAATTAATTTGCAAAGAGGTGAGAATTCAATTGAAATGTACTTTCAGCTTGGAAGTTGAGCATCAATACAACATTTGAATTAGATAAAGAGTAAATAATAATGGGCTTAAGAAATTTTCAAGTCTATTTCCCATTAGTCAATGAATCAACAAATATTATTAAATAAGTACTGAATGACAGGCACTCTACTATAAGTTAGGGACACAAAGAAGACAAAAACAGTCTCTGGGTACTTTTTCAGGGTATGTGTGCTCTAAGGTCACCAGGCCTAACTCACCTAGATGATGCTGGGTGAATTCTTGGCTCATCTTCTTTGCCAACTCAGGGGGATTTTTATTTAAAATGTTGTAAAAGTTCACTCCATCTGTGTCCTGAAATTAAATTAGAAATCATGCTACTCTTGTTTGTTGTAGTTTTTTTTTCTTTAGATCCTGAGTCTGTGTCTGATAGCTTATTTGATCTATAAACAGATTTCTCACCTGTTCCACAAGTGTTTCTGCATCTGCCCACAGCTGAGTAGCCCATTCATATAGTCCCATATTCATAGCATCTAGAAGTTTCTCTCCAATTTTTGTCAACTCTGTTAAACTTCTGTCATCTAGGAGAGACTAGAATACAAAAAGAGAGGGAAAAGAGCACTGTAAATTTAAAAGTCTAACCTTTGTTATGCTCTGGGAACAAGGATCCTGTTGGTCTCACAGAAAATCTTATTTATCATAGTAAAATAAAAATGCAAAAAATAAATATTAAGCAATTGTCTGGAATTTGAAGGGGGGGAATAAAGGTACTTAAATATAAAATGTTATTTTTTTACAAAAATAATAGAGAATAGAAGAAGGTATCATTAAGATCTGTGGTTGGGGGAAGAAGTAATAGAAGAGTAGACACACACACACACACACACACACACACTCACTCTAAAAATAAAATCCTGAAGCAGAAAAATAGAGAAATTGTTGAGTGGATAGAAATTTTCATGTCAAATGTTACTGATAAGAGTTTTAACATCCAAGATAAAAGTGATCAAAGCATATGAATAAAGTTTCCAAAAGAAAAAATGCAAGTTAAATAGTGATGCAAAAAATTCTTTGATTCATTAATAATAGAAATGTAATTTAAAACAATTCTGAGTTTTTACTTCACATTTTTAAAAAATGGCAATGTGACAAAAAAAAAGGAAATAATTAAATATTACAGAGTCTATGGGAAAATAGAATTGGTAGAACTGTGAATTGGTCCAACATTCCAGAAAACTCTTTGGAATTATTTAAGGAAAATTCTAAATTGTTCATATCCTTTAATCTAGAGATCTCACTACTGAAGTGTATATCCCAAGTAGGTCAAAGCTAATCACTCAACAAGCAACTTGTTAAGTTTCCTTTGCTTCATTTCAGACATAGGGATAAGCACTGTGAATACAAAGACAACAAATATACCAAAGTATTCATAACCGCATTTTTCTATGTGGTAAAGAACTGGACACAAAGTGAGAGTCTGCTATTTGGATAATAACATAATGAGCTGGGACACATAAAGATAATGCAATATTATCCTTCCATGAAAAATGATTAAATTCTAGAATTCAGAGAGAGATGGGCACACTTTAATGATCTAACACAGAGGAAAGATAGAAAAGAACCAAGAAAATACATACGATGACTAAAATAATCTAAATGAAACAAACACTAAAAGGAACTTCTTGGTTCCTCCCAACCGATCATATAACATGCTCCCTTCTTCTTCAAAGAAGTAGAAGGATATAGAGAGCACAAAACTACATGTCATTATCAATGGGAGAGTTCAGTGTTTTGGTTGTTTTTGTTTAATGGTTTCTTCTTATATACTAGGGAGATTTTAATATGGGGCTGGGGGTGGTAGTAGCAGCAGAGGAATGGGAGAAGCTTCTTCCCACATATGACTATAATGTAAAAATAAAGGACATCAATAAAGAAAACTCTTTCAAGGGAAGAATTTTAATGTAAAATAAGTTAAGTGTATTTAACTGATGACAACTGCCTTCAATCAAGGACTATTAAAGCAAGAAAAGTGGTTCATAGGACTGGAAAAATGATAAATCTGATTTATTTACTAATGCATCCAAGAGGCTGGTTGTTCATTAAAAACAAAGAAATCACCAATCTCTTTTAGCCCCTGAGGATAATTAAATAAACGTGTTGTCAGATTGATAAAAGAAATGGAAATTTAAAAACAACTCAATACAATCACAATTCCAGACTTAATATTTCCAATTGAAGGAATTTAGTTGGTAGATGTAATGAAGAAAATGAAGGAAGTAATACTTACCATGCTATATAAATAAGGTCCCCAGGAAAGCACAGAATCTAAAAAGAATCACATATATCCACAATGAATAAAGTTTATGTGGTAGCTTTGTTTTCAAGAGAAAAAAACGAAATCAACCTTACACCCCCAAACAGAATTTTGAAATGTTTATTTCATAACTTCCTGTCTCCTTAACTTAGAATCATACTCCCTGTGATACTCATCAATTTCTCTGTGATTAGAAGATGAGGATAGGGTGTGTTGCATGCTCCAAAGCTGAGTAGCAGAAGTTAATTGCACATTTTAATAAACATTGTCATAAATAATTAAGTATCTCTATAGAAAGGTAATTGACAAGTAGATTGTGGCTTCCCTGCCTATTTCCCAGTCTTCTAGTTGTTTTAAATACTTGGTCATCCCCACATGCTTGACCTATATCCTGTTTGTTTCCTACTTTCCATGGCTACTGTTTCAGAGAATGAACTAATTAAGAAAGGCTGAGGGCAGGTCTAACACAAAACACCAAAATGATTGACATTCACTTTGCAAACTGTTTGGTTTGTTTTGCTTTTTGTAATTTTACATAAACAGGAAGAATAAACAAATCTTTCAGGAAATCCAAAGAGTCAGTGTCTAAGAAAATTCCCTGCTATATTATGCACATCTAGAATACTGGTCCAATAGTAGTTGCCAGTCTATTTTTTAATACCTTTTTATTTTTGCAAATATGTGCAAAGATATTTTAACATACACCTTTGCAAATCCTTGTGTTTCAGATTTTTCTTCCTCCCCTCCCCCCATAGACAGCAAGTAACATGTGCAATTCTTCTAAACGTATTTCCATATTTGTCATGCTACACGAAAACAATCAGATCAAAAGGGGGAAAAAACACAAGAAAGAAAAAACAAACAAACAAGGTAGCAAACAATAAAAAGGTGAAAATACTACACTTTGATCTACATTCAGTCTCCATAACTCTCTGAAATTGTCTTGAGTCTAAGTGCCAGATTTTAGGCAGTAAACTAAAGACCTTGTTAGTTGAGGACCTGCTAGAGGGACACTTTGGGAGAGATATAAGGAAGGAGAAAGGGGGAAAAGGCAACTATGTGATTGTCATTTTCAAACAGCTGAAGAACAGTCATGGGGAACTGATATTAGGGGACTCTAATTAGATTCTAAATCAATCCCTCTATGTAGTTCTAGAAAGCACAACCAGTAAAAACAGGTAGTAGCTTAAAGCTGGAAGAGTTTAGTTCAAAAAAGAATAAATTTTCTACAACTGGAGCTATCCAGCAGTAGGATGGGATGTCTTGAAAGCATCACTGGAAATGTTCAGAGGTATAGTGCTGTGGGTTGCAAATTGGCCTTTTATTCTAAAGTTCTATGATCAAGCAGGAAGCCCTTCAGGTCTTAGGCATACTTTAAGGTCACCAAAGCTTAATTGCCTTTTAAGAGCTGAAGTTCCAAATGAAAAATAAAAAGCAATAGCTCTTAGTGGTGATTCACAGTTCATTTCATGTGATTTTTCATTCTGTTTCAGAAATGGCAAATATAAGGGTAAAGAATGACCCATTATTCAAAACATATAGAGTCCCTATATAAAACCATAAGCTATCTTTTAAGTGAATTTACTATATTTTCTTATGACAGACTTAGTTATAGGAGGGATATGAAGAGCATTAAACCAAAATCTATTTGCTACAGACTCTAGAAACCACACTTCCAATTCTTCAGTAACAAATTAAATATAAAATCAGCTAACTTTTTTTGTGAATGGGACAAGGAAGCTAATAAATGGGAGGATGAAAAAAGATCATCTGTTATAATATGCATCTATGCAGCAATTTCTAAAACAAATGGAAATTTCTGTTCCAAGGCATCTTGTACAACTCTGGAAGACTTTTTAATACTGGAGAAGGAGGACAATGGGTCAAAAGCTGCTGTCTTCTCCAAGAATCAGAGTCAGCATATCATGCTAGTCATGGGCTTGAAACACAACTAAAATTTTATGACATGGGAAATGGGGGAGAAACCTTACCTACAGGAGATATCCAGGAATCACCCAGGGTAACACCAGCAAAGTTGCATTTTATACTCCCTTTTTGGATAGCCTGAGGGAAGAAAGTATATAAGTGCCAGAGGCCAAATTTTGGTTCAGAATGTCTTGGCTACTTTCTGAATGAACATATGCAAACTACTTAACTTCTCTGGGCCTCAGTTTTGTTATCTGTAAAGTGAATAAGTGGGATAGACTAATTCAAAGCTTCATAAACTGTGGGTAATGATGCTGTCTGGGATCATGTAACTGAATGTGGGTGCTGCAAAATATTTGGCAACAGTAAAATGCATCACATATTCCACCAAGATTTAAATTCTTTATGTAAAAATGAATAAACATATTCATTCATCTCATTAGTACGCAAATTTGCTCATGTCTTTAATAAATAGTAAAATTACATGTATACCAAAGAATTGTTTTAAAATAAATTTATGTGTTTGTGGCAGCCCTTTTTGTAGTGGCTAGAAACTGGAAACTGAATGGATGTCCATCAGTTGGAGAATGGCTGAATAAATTGTGGTATATGAAAATTATGGAATATTACTGTTCTAAGAAATGACCAACAGGATGATTTCAGAAAGGCCTGGAGAGACTTACACGAACTGATGCTGAGTGAAATGAGCAGGACCAGGAGATCATTATATACTTCAACAACAATACTAGATGATGACCAGTTCTGATGGATCAGGCCATCCTCAGCAACGAGATCAACCAAATCATTTCTAATGGAGCAGTAATGAACTGAACTAGCTATACCCAGAAAAAGAACTCTGGGAGATGACTAAAAACCATTACATTGAATTCCCAATCCCTATATTTAAGCACACATGCATTTTTGATTTCCTTCACAAGCTAATTGTACAATAATTCAGAGTCTGATTCTTTTTGTACAGCAAAATAATGTTTTGGTCATGTATACTTATTGTGTATCTAAGTTATATTTTAATATATTTAACATCTACTGGTCATCCTGCCATCTAGGGGAGGGGGTGGGGGGAGGTAAGAGGTGAAAAATTGGAACAAGAGGTTTGGCAATTGTTAATGCTGTAAAGTTACCCATGTATATATCCTGTAAATAAAAGGCTATTAAATAAAAATAAATAAATAAATAAATAAATTTATGATATATTATCAGCAAATGTTTGATTTGTGTACCTATTTTATATACCTATATGTCTGGGATTACATAAATATTTCTTGGGTCGGGAACAGAAAAAGTTTAAGCCCTAGCCTAGATGACCTTATGAAGTCCTTTCCAGCAGATCTTTCTCATATTCTTTCTCATATTCAGGCAAATTTTAAATCCAGTCATCCCTTCTTTGGTAGAAAACAAGAAAGAAGTCTTTATCTTCTCCCATTAAGTACACATAAAACTTTTTCTTTTGCCTCTCTCTTTTTTTCCAGATACAAACAAGCACAGCATCCTATAACAAACATTTCCTGATCCTCCCATCATTAATGCCCTCCTTCTCTTACTACCCTGTGTTAAATGACAATGGATTTATTTTCCACACACTTAAATGTCTTATCTCCCAACTGAATGCAAGTTCCTTGAGAATAGGAATTGTATTTGTATCCCCAAAGCCTGGCCAGTGCTGGGTATGTAAGTGCTTCATAAATGCCAATGGATAAACCTGATGGACATTCACACAGGAGCTAAGATGTAGTGAAAAGAACATTGACCTCAGAAGAACTGAGGATGAATCCAGGTCCTATAACTTATGGGACTTTATCTCTTTTGAGCCTCAATTTCCTATTCTATAAAACAACATTTGTACTGATTACTTTATGGGTGGCTGCAGGGATTGAAAGAGGTAATATTTATATGAAACACTTTGTAAAATATATTGCTGTTGTTATAAGATACCCTGTAAATATAAGCTGTAATTATCACTGTGATAGAGCAATGAGGGCAGTAATCCTTCACTAGGATTCTTTTCTGACACTTCACTGTGAGGAGGAGCTGCTGGCAAAGGCTAAGGAGAGCCTTCCAGGCTGGGCCCAGTCATGGATGTACATGTGTCACCTGAGAACTGGTCTGGCGAAGATCAGAGAGCTCAGCACCAAGCGTGGCTGCAGGGTAATTGTCCAGCAACGGAAAATTATGAAAACCGCGTTGATGGCTGAAGCACTTACACCAATGAATAGCAGATACTAGCACTGGATAGAGAAAGAACGAGTCTAATAAAAAGGCTAGACTTGGAGTGAGGGAGATGTGGGTTCAAACCCAGTCATCCAAAATACAATTACAGATGCTCGGTTCCTTCCTTCCTTCCTCCCTTCTTTTTTTTTTCCTTTCCCTCTCCTATTCTTCCTTCCTTTCTTCCTTTGAATATATGGTTAATGGAGAAATATGATTTACTATGTGTAATGAATATTGTATTTCTTGCTTTCTCAATGGGTGGGGGAGGGATGGAGTAAGAAAGAAAATTTAGAACTCTAAGTAAAATAAAATAGAATTTTTAAAATAGAGGGAACAGCTTTTAAACACATATGAGACAGAGAAAATTGTGAGGGAAAAGAGAGTCCGTTTTGTTTATATAAAATTGAAAAGTTTTCACACAAACAAAATTAATGCAGTTTGGATAAGAAAAGAAAAAGCAAATTGGGGGAAAAAATATTTGTGGCATACTTTTCTGATAAAGGTCCAGTATTCAAGATATATGCAGTGTCCTAGTTCAGTTTTAAGTTATACAAATTGCATCAAGAGTTTTGGACACTCTTATAGGAAATTGCTATAAATATGTAAGAAAAAAGAAATCGGCTCTCCAGTAGTTAAATGATCAAAGAATATGATCAGGTAATTCTCAAAAGAACTTCAAGCTATTAATGATCATATGGAAAAAATGCTCTAAATTCTAATAGTTAGGGAAATGCAAATTTAAATATCTCTGAAGTTCTACTTCATACCCATAAGATTGGCAAAGATGATCAAAATGGGAAAATGGCAAATATTAAAGGTACTATGTGAGAACAGGCCTATTAAGGCACTATTGATAGCACTGTAATATAGTCTAACCACTTTGTAAAGTATGCTAGAGCTAGACTAAAATATCACTAAACTGTGTACAACCATTGGACCAGAAACACCACTATTTTTCATTTACTCCCCAGATGTCAAAGACAGAGGGAAAGGACTCATAAACACAAAGATAAGTTGCAGGACTTTTGTAGTAACAAGAACTGGAAACTTTTAAAGGGTGCCCACCAGTTGGGGAAGGCATGAACAAATTATGGCATGTGAAAGTAATAGAATATTCACAGAACCTGGGAAGAGTTTTGTGAACTGATACAAATAATGAAATGAGAAAAACTTAATAAATAAAAATTGAATAAATGAATAATTTGTCCTATGATTATAACATGGTAAAAAAAATGTATTATTATGTATGATTCAGTACCTAATTATGTCTCCAGAAGACTGACTTAAGATATGATGACCCACCAGTATAGAATGAGACAAACATTTTGAACTACAGTGTATGGTCTGGTTTTATGGGATTCTACTTATTTGTTATAAGGAAAGACATTTAGGGGAAGAGGGAAAAACTAAAAGAAGAGGAAAAAACTAAAAGATAAAAGTATCATAGTGACAATGATACTTAAAAAAAAGAAAAAAATCAAGAGAAAAAGGTGCTGATGAATCATTTTTTCAAAAGTGAAGAGAGCAGAGGAAAAGTCAGGAGAGAAGAGACATTCAGATTAGAACTGTTAGAATCACCATGTTAAATTTAAATAAACATTAAAAAACAAAACTCCATGGGCTGTAGGTAGTAGAGATTCACAACTTTATATGTAATTCTCTTTTTCTTTTTCTTCTTGATACAGGAAATGCTCATGTTTGTTGATCCCTATCATAATATTAAGATTAGAAAACATTAAGTAACATTATTAATTATTTAGGGTACCATGCCATTTTGACTATGATATTAAAAAAGTGTTTAAAAAATAAAATTCCGGTTCCTTTCCATTGTATGACTGATTCTAAAAAATGTTTAAAGAAAAAACTAGATTGATTAATCAACCAACTAATAAGTATTTAGTAAGCACCTATTGTTTACCAGCATGCTATGGATCACAAAGGAAAAAATGGCTCTACTCTCCAGGAACTTTCTTTCTACTGAGGGAGAAAACATAGGTATACAAAACATATACCTATAAGCAAATACTGATTTAAGTGATTGTACTGAAATGCTTGATTGGTGACAATGATGAAATAGTTTAATTTATAGGGTACCTTTCTTTAAAAAGAGCTCAAAGATCTTCAGGTGTCCTTGACATATGTATAATATACATGCGGTATAAAGATGATTCCCATTCTGCAGATAAGGAAACTGAGACCCAAAGAGGTAAATGACTTACCCTACAATCACATAGTGGAATGGAAACAAGGGTTCCTGTTCCTAGCCCATAGAATTCTCTCAACCATTCAATGAAGATACATCAAGTTTCAAAACAGTATGCAAAGTGCATCCTCCTTAAGCATCTGCCAGAAACCAAAAGCCAAGCCTTCTCCCTTTACCTTGTAAAGCTCTAGGGAAATCCCAGCAGCCATCTTCCCTCCATAGGATTCTGAGAAAATGTAGAATGGAATAGTCTAGCAGAGAAAAAAATTGTAGAAAATTCAAAATTCCATAGGTCTTTTTTTTTTTTAATTGCATAAGATGTAATTATTAAAATATGCTTTTTACTGTGATTTGTTTCTTTACTACATAGTTTTTTAGCATGCTGAATAATTTATTTTCTCCTTTGTATATTTCATAGAATCATCAAGAATAAAAGGTAATATAAAATGCTAGAGATCAAAAATTTATTTTGGGATTCAGAAATAATTGTAATTAAGTCCCATAAGCTTTTACTTTTTTGTTATAGGTTTTTTCTAATCTTCATGCAGTTTTTCTGCCTAAAATCATCAATAAAAATTCCAAAAAAATGAATAAACATATTTGCAAAAGATATTGTCAAACTAGAAAAAAGGAACAGTCAAAAGTGAGACCAGCCATTAGAGAGTATTAGATTGATAATAACTTTCCCCTTTAGATTCCTTATTTTTTCTCAGGAAAGATTTTAAAGTGGGCCTTTGTCACTGCTTAAAAACATAATGACATCAGAAGAAAAATCTGCATCTCCAAGGAGTTTGTCTTTCTTTTCTGCAGGGAAGGAGTTTTTTTTCACATTTGTTCATATCCAAAGGTTTTTCAATGAGCAAAGTCCATTCTACTTCATAATGTGTGTTAGGCAAAACAAAGTTGCTATGGTTTCTTCTGAGCCCTAATTAAGGTGCAATCAAAACCCGATTAGGGTGCAGAGTTGAGTCAAGCTAATGTCAATTTTAACAATAACTGATATTTTAATCTTTGCAGAAATTAGCCCCAAATTGTGTCACAGGATTGGGTGTTTCAAAAATTCATCCTCAAGGAAAGACATATTTGTTCTGAGAGAAGCTACATTGCTTCCACTTGTATCAGAGTTGACCATTGCAGAATCTTTGCTTACCTTGAATTCTGGCCGAGAATCAAAAAAATTTTGCAGGAGAACCAGCATGTCAGAAGCCACCATGTCAAGATTTGTGGCATATGCGTCACTCTGATTTACAAAGCTATATCCAGTGCCCACTGGGTTATCCACAAACAGAAGGCTGGCTGATTGTAACTGTATGTCCAAGAGAAAAGATGAACACAGACAGAATATTTTCTGAACAAACAGCACCCCGTGAAAAGTCTGATTCGTCATAAATCATCCCCACTGAGCTGAGATCTCACAATTAGGACCTTGGGACTTATCCTCCCCTCACCCTTTCCCACCCCAGCAACATCAGGTGGATGTGAGTGGGGAGAGAAGGAAATCAGTGTTAGACTGTACCCCTTGGAATAGCCCAGATCAGAGTCATGGATCTAAGGCTGACACTGAGGTCATCCAGTCTGCCGCCTTTATTTTACACAAGAGAAGAGGGAGCCCCAGAGAGGTTGGGTGACTCCCCCAGAACCATACAAATAATAAGTGCCAGAGGATATCTGATAAATTCCATGTGAAATTGTGCTGAGATATTTTGACCAGTGATTTCAGAGCAGTGGTGACATATGCAAGAACTAAAATAACAGAGTTGCTCATCTCCCACCTCTGCCTCCTACCTTCCAGATTCAGACTCTGATTAATCAGGATGCTCTAAGACATTTCTAAAGATTCTTGGCTGAATCTGAGATTCGAAGCTGGCTGAAATCTGAGATACCCAAATTTAAGCCCCATGGGTTATATTTGTGAAAGCTCAGGCCCAGAATGAAGGGTGGCTACATAGTTAATATTACATAACCAATGAGCCAATGAGATGGCCTGAAATTCCGTCCCACTACACTAGTCTTTCTTTTCACAGCACCACGCTGCCTCTGAAAGACTTGGGAAGAAAGTAAAAATGGTCCTCTAAGTATTAGAAGGAGGGAGAAACTGCCTTTACCATCAGAGAGCTGTCCTATAATAAAATATCAGTAGGAACGTGTATTAAGATTCACTAAGTCATTTCAGTGTCTGAAGGATTTAAAATTGCATGTTCAGATTTTCATTTCAACTGCTTGTCTACAAATAAGGTGAGACTAGATCAGATCAATGGGCAGCCAGATGGCAAAATGGATAGTGTGCTGAACCCAGGGTCAAGAAGACTTATCTTCCTGAGTTCAATTTCTCAGTTCCTGAGACAAACCCTTTTTGTCTCAGCTTCTTATCTATAAAATGAACTGGGGAAGGAAATGGCAAACTACTTCAGTATCTATGATGAAAAAGCTCCAAATAAGGTCAAGAGCAGTCAGACACAACTGAAATAACTGAATAATAAAAGATCCGATCACAATAATCTTTACCATACCCAAGTAGTTTTCCTTGGTTTGAGTTCATCATCGAGGGGACCAATTTCCTCAAAATTTCCAAATCCAGTGCTAGAACCTCCTGGACCCCCCTGTAACAAATAAATAGAAAATAAAAGAATATATAAGTCAATGAAAAATATAGTCAAGTCACAACAATGTAAATAAAAAAAAAGGCAAAGCTGGGGGATAGAGAACTGTGGGTGTAGTACATTGTAAGTACAGTCAGGTCTAGCTGATATATTGATTAGTTTTGCTGAACTGCTCTATCTCGTTTCTTTCATATTCTTTGTGACAAGGGAGGAAAATGGAGAGGGTTGTATTAAAAAATGAAGATATCAATAACTTTCTTTTTAAAAAATTACATACATGAACTGATGTTAAGTGAAATGAGCAGAACCAGATCATTGTACACAATAACAAGATTATACGATGATCAATTCTGATGGACATGACTCTCTTCAACAATGAGATGATTCAGATCAATTCCAATAATCTTTTGATAAAGTGAGCCATCCAAACCCAAAGAGAAGACTGTGGGAATAGAGTGTAGTTCACAACATAGAATTTTCACTCTTTTAAATGTTGTTTGCTTGCATTTTATTTTCTTTCTCATGTTTTTTTCTGGTTTGATTTGATTTTTCTTGTACAGCAAGATAATTGCGTAAATATGTATGCATATACTGGATTTAACATATATTTCTACCATGTTTAACATATATTGGACTACTTGCCATCTAGGGATAGAGCAAGGGGAGGAAAACTGGAGCATAAGATTTTGTAAGGGTTAATGCTGAAAAATTATCCATGCAATTGTTTTGGAAATAAAAAGCTTTAATTAAAAAAAATAAAAATAAAGAAAGCTCTATCTGCTTCTCTTCCCTTTAAAAAAAAAAAATTACATATTGCAATGGAAACAACTAGGTTCAAAAAATGAATGTCTTTTTTTTGCTGAGGCAATTGGGGTTAAGTGACTTGCCCAGGATCACACAGTTAGGAAGGGTTAAGTGTCTGAGGCCAGATTTGAACTCAGGCCCTCCTGACTTCAGGGCTGGTGCTCTATCCACTGTGCCACCTAGCTGCCCAAATTAATATATCTTACTGCTAATTTTATTTTAAGAAAAGAGAAAACCTTAAATATTTATTAGGGCTCCAAATAGGACTAGTACTTCATTGCTGCATGACCATGAGTAAGCATATAGTTTTAAGACCTGAGATGGATATTAAAAAGGAACTAGTTCAATTCTCTCATTCAAAAAGGAAGGAAAATGGGACTCCAACAAGTTAATTGATTATCCCCAAATTTCACAGTCAATTCAGTTGCAATGCTCCGGTATGCAGGTGACATATTATCCTATATATCCTTCCCTAGGAAGTTCCAATTTTATTGCAAGCAAAAATCTAACTCAAAGCCCACTGTTCTTTCCACTATACTACCTTTGGGGTCATACTTTTACAGTGAAAAAACCTTGTTGACAAAAGTCACCATGAACTGCCAAAGGGATCCCAGAACATGGGAGAGCTGTGATAAAATGGATCTGTTGGGCATTTCCTTTTGGATATCCCATAGACATCTCAAACTTTATATGTCTAGATAACTCATCATCTTTCCTTCCAAATCAGCGCCTCTTCCTAATTTTCCCATTTCTGTCAAGAGCATTATCACTCTGCCAGTAATCCAGATGTGCAATATCTGACTCACTTTTGACTCTTCCTCAGGGATAAAGAATAAACAGACACTCCAGCAGATATGCCTCTTGTGGAATGAGTCTAAAACTGTGTTAAAAATTTCTAATAAAAACTAGTATTTCAGTGATGATACAATGTTACAGGATTCTAGAATCTCAGAACTAGGCAGAACTTTAATCATTAATCAGATTGTTGAATCCCCTATCCCCAAGTCTCTAAGGCTGTGTGGCTTGTTCTTATAGACCGCCAAGAGGTGCCATTCTAGAATTGCAAGCCATCCTTATGGGAAAATTCTTCTGTACATTTAACTCACATAACTGCTGTTTCAATAAAGATTTATTTCTAGTTTCAATCCTCTGAGATGTTAGAGTAAAGCTGATTATTAGCACCTATTTGTAAGTAAACCACTCTGAATTCTTAAAGTGCTATTTTCAAACTATTATTAAGATAGCTTGCAAATATTTATTGCCCAGTTGCCTGGCTGTCAGCTGCTCTTTAGACTTAGGATGCAGTTAATTTTATCTCTGCTCCCCACAAAGAAGCAGGGCATCACTAGATAGGAGGAAGAAACAATTTCTGAGTAAATATACTCCAAGGACATTCCTCCCAGAAAAGTTTTCAGTATTTCCACTGTCAGGTATCCTACCTGGGCATCATCTATTAATCAGAGAATTTGAGTATGGTGACTGTTCTGGAAGAATCATGCTCTGTAAATTGCCTAATCTTCATCAGCTCATGAGATAGTTTGGGTCAACTTATGAGATTGAAGGAAAAGGCGAGTTTTGCAATTCAGATTGCTATTTCCTTATTAGCTCATATATGGAGAGAATGCTAAGTTGGCTATTAGTTGTACTGATGACAGGGAAAAGTCATGTCTAGGTATCCCATGATCTACAGCATGACTACAGTCCTAAACTCTGCCCTGAAACATATTCCTCCTGGAGACTAGGGGACTTCATGGGGGAGGTGCTATTATTTTACAAAGGTTCAGTCCTGTCCTGCCCTACCCTCCTTCGGGAAACAATTTTAACAGGAGACAAAGCATTTAATTCCACAAGTAGAGACGAAAAAGGAAGGAAGGAAGGAAGAAAAGAAAGAAAGAAAGAGGAGGAGGGAGGGAGGCAGGGAGGAAGTGAGAAAGAAAGAAACTGAAAATAAGCCTAGAAGAGGGAAGTGACTGTCATTCTCACAAAGCTATCTTCAGAATCTTCCAATACAGCAGGTTTATCCTATAATTAGAACAAAGTGCCTCAAGAGGAACTGGGAGAAGCAAGGAGCAACAATTTTTCAACCAATAGTTGGCCATCTATTTCAAAATGCTTTTGATGACTTTAAGGGAACACATAACAAATAAATCATCAGGGTAATTTTTTTTTTAAGTTTTATATTCTTCCCTCAAAATATAGATTCTAGGACCATGGATTTAGTTCTGATAATGACCTAAAGACTAGTTGAACTCCTTCATTTTACAAATGAGGAAGATCTTGAGATAGTGAGTGATTGAAGTAGGATATAAACTCATATCTTCAGATCTCAAATTCATTTTCCATTGCACCATATGAATTTTGTGGCTTCATTCCTCATTTTCTTCAATTGTTCCATGCTATTATTAACTTAACAACAAAACGTTTTCATTTTTTTTTTATTAAAACTTTTTATTTTCAAAACACATGCATGGATAATTTTCAACATTCACTCTTGCAAAACCTTGTGTTCCAAATTTTTCCCTCCCTTATCCCCACCCTCTCCCCTAGAGGGCAAGTAATACAATAAAAATATTTTCATTTTTTAAAAAAGCATTTTAAACAGAAAGTCCTTAAACAAGTTCTTTAAAAATGGAAATTAAAAATTCACAAGGTCTAGGACTAATATTCATTCTTTGCACAAAGTCCATGGCTAAGTTGGCTATAGCTTTTGCCATATCCGGCTGAGCTAAGAATTGACACCACAATAGCTAGGAGGACCCCAGGTGACTGCTGCCCATAATGTCCTATGAAATGAAGAACTCCCCATCCATTGTTGAGGCTTCTCCCTTCTTATTTTGGATACCAAAGCACCTGATAAGGGCAGGGGAAAACAAAACGCTTTACCTCACTTCTAGTTAGAAATGTCTGGGCCCTCTTACCTGAAGCCACATGATCAGAGGCAATTCTGTGAAGTTTTTGCAGGAGTTGTTGGCATAGTAGAGCCACCAGAACATGGATGCATTACTCCGGACCGTCACATAATCCCAGACTTCCTTGCCTTGCTCTACTGGCTGAACTAGAGCAATGCCTAAAAGAGAAAGCTACATTTATCTATTTATCTATCTTTTCATTCACTGAACAGTGCCCACATAGAAGACATTGACTTGGGGATTTTTATTTTTTTCAGATTTCAGGCTTTTATCTTTCTACTCTCCCTCCCTCAATAGTACTACTAGAAGAGTGCTGATCATCATGGTAGCAAACAGCTTCTTCTCCTTTCCCCATATATTTTATATGAGAAGCAGCTTGTAGGAGCAGAGAATTAACCTTGAGATTAGGAAGACTGGTTCAAGCCCCTCTGACTGTGTAACTCTGGATAAGTCACTTAGCCTAGGGATATGCTTATTGGGGTTCAAGCAGATAATCAGGACTCTCCAAATCAAGTAAAAGGAATTTGTTAATACTTATTGAAAATGATGCACTTGGAACTCCTACGCTCTTTTTGGAGTTTAGCAGAAGTTAGCAGCCCAGCAAAGCAAGACAAAAATATTTATGCAATCTGGGGACATCCCAAAATATGTAGATTTTGAGGTTACAGGAGGAGTTTGCTAAAATGGGGGTCTCCTAAAGCCTAGATAGAACTGTGGTTACTCAGAAAGCACCCAAAAAAGCCCACTGTGGGGAAGGGTGGTATTAATGTATGGTAGTGACTTCATTATAAGCTCACCCAAATGTCAACACAGAAAGATAAATGTGCAGGGGCCTTGTCAGGGAAAAGATTTGTTGAAACTTGTGGTTCTTGGTCTATATCCTGTTGGTGCTATTTCCTTATTGACTGATGCCTAAACTTGATGGATGATGGAATTACAGACCATGTAGACTTGTACCTGTCAGCTAGTGATTGAGGACTTCTGGGGGATCTGGGCTGGGGCGACAATCAGAATCCCATCATGCTCTTGGTGTAAGGCAGTTTTGTCGTTTAATCATTCCTGGCTCTAGGACCCTATTTGGGTTTTTCTTGGCAAAGATACTACTTTGTCATTTCCTTCTCTAGATCATTTCCAGACGAGGAAACAGAGTTAAGTCGTTTAAGCAGGGTCCTACAGATAGTGAGTGTCTGAAGCTAGACTTAAACTTGCATCTTCCTGATTCTAGGCCTAGCTCTCCATCAACTGCACTACCTAGTGTCTCCATCCCCACTCCTATCCAAGGCAGTAGGGAGAAAAACTTGATTTAGAATAGCTTCCCCAGCAGAACTTTCTTTTACCAATGAAATCAAAGGTCAAGACTCAAAGAATTAAAAAAAAAAATCACCACCAATAACAAAAATTGCTCAAACTGACCTTTGAACTTCACATTGGAGAACAGTAGTTACTATTTAAGGAACAGATTGAAGAATGTTCCATGATTTGGTCAAAGCCACATATTCTAAACCTGGCTCAGGCCCTGACTAGGCTGTGGATACCTTCTAGTCTGTCCACAGCCCTATCTCCAAGCTAACCCATGTTTTACCTCCATAGTCTATTCATCTAATTGATGAATATGTCCCCAAATCTCCATTTGAATTAGTTTCCAAGTCAGCCATATTCATTCCAAACCTGAATCAGGCCATGACTTCCCAAACCCTTCCCTTGTCCCCAAATCTATGCTGTCCTCCAATCTTCTTTTCAGTTGCTTCTTTATTTATTCTCTCCCATTGGAATATGAGGGCAAGAATTGCCTTTTTAAAAAAATTGTATTTGTATCCCCAGTAATTAGCATGGAGTCTGGTACATAAAATAAATTTATATTCCCTCTCTCTCTCACTGCACACAAGACTAGAAAACAATTTTTTGGATGCCAAGTCACTGCTACATTCACTTTAGAATTACTATGCCAGTTAGACTATAGCTTAACTGTGCTTTTGCATTCTACAATTTCTCTCCCCACACCTCAGTAATAGAATAAAAATAGAAATCTGAACTTAAGAATTGCTGATGTTCAAAAGACTTTAGGTAGGATCAAAATTAAGTTCCATGGATTAGGATTTCATCAGTTTTTCTAAACCTTCCAAAGTATATTTACCAGTTTGTTGTTATTGTTTTTAATCTAAAAACCTGCAGTTTTTTTGTTAAGCTATTCTGTAAATCCAATCTAAATTTTGATGCAGCAGACTAAATCCACTTCCTTACAACGCCTCCTTTTGTTGAACACATACCTTGCCTCCAAATGCCATTAAATGTCTTCACCTCATATCATCATGGCTTTTTTATAAAGGGTGGAAAGTGGAATAGTGTTCAGAAATAAAGGCAAAAGGAAGTTTTGTTAAAGTCTCATTCCTGACTTGATTTTTGGTTTTTTTTTTTATTTCTTAATCCCTTTACCTCCAAACCTTCACTCTGACAGAAAGAATAATAATTGACATATTAGCACTTTAGCATTTGCAAAGGCCTTCACTTACTGTCTTTTGAGTTGCCCCAAAACCATATGAGACAAAGTAAATAAGCATTATTATTCTCACTTTATAGACTTAGAAACTGAAAGTCAGAAAATATAACTAGTAAATATAGGAAGCATTTTTCCATACTACACTGTAATGTCTCTTTGGCAGAAAAAGAACATATGGATGATGTTGCTGATGTTGGATATGAGGATGACTAGATAAAGGGAAGTGAAAATGTGAACAGAGGAACAGAAAAGTGCCAAAAGGCATTTATTATGCAATTAATGTATGCCAGCCACTGGGTTAAGTGCTAGAGACCAAAGAAAGGCAAAAAGTTCTGAACCTGCCCTCCAGGAGTTTCATTCTAATGGGGTAGATAGCATGCAAACAACTATGTACATACAAGACATACATAAGGCACAAGGCAGGACTTTTCCCAAGGAAAATATCATTAAGGAAGACCCAGAAAGATTTTTTGGAGAAGGTGGGGTTTTAGTATAGAAGGAAACCAAGGACAGCCAACAGACAGGGGAGGGAGAGTGTGTAGAAATGTGAGGTAGCTAGTGAAAATGCCAGAAGAGAGCTGGAATATCTTGTTCAGGGACCAGAGGCACAATTAGGAAAAAAGTTTAAGAAGTGTGAGAAGTAAGAAGGAGCCAGAGCCCAGGCTTCAGAAGCCAAGGCGACTCTATATTTGAACCAGGAGATAATGAGGAGTCTTCACGGTTTATTGAGTGAGGAAGAGGGAATATGGCAAGGTCTGGTTTGCTTTTTAGGAAGATTTAGTAGCTGAGTAAGGCTGGATAAGAGTAAAGAAGACAACTTAAGGGGAACAGAAAGTGGCCCTCATCAGGAGGATGGCAGGAAGTATCCAGATGGAGTGTTTCTTGTTTCTTGTTTTTTCCTGAGGCAATTGAGGTTAAGTGACCTGCCCAGAGTCACACAACATAGCTAGGAAGACAAGTGTCTGAGGCCAGATTTGAACTCAGGTCCTCCTGACTTCAAGGCTAGTGCTCTATCCACTGTGCCATCTTGCTGCCCAGAGTTTCTAGTTTTTATCCCCACTTTTGGAGATATTATAATAGCTGCCATTTGATACATCAGCATTTGAAGATTTTCAAGTACTGTACATATATGATCTTACTTGAGCCTCACATGGATGCTGGAGAGATAGGTTATGTTACTATCCCCATTATATAGATGAAGAAAGTAGGGCTCAAAGAGATTATTACTAAGTGATTGAGACAGAATTTGAGTTCAGCTATATTTTATTTCAAGTCTAGGCCCTTATCCATGGCAGAATGCTATCGGTGGGCAGCTGATAGATGCAGTGGATAGAGTGCTAGGCCTGGAGTCAAGAAAACCTGAGTTCATATCTGGCCTCAGATTACTGTGTGTCTGGGCAAGTCACTTAATCCTGTCTGCCTCAGTTTCCTCATCTGTAAAGTAAGCTGGAGAAGGAAATGGCAAGCCACTATAGTATCTGGGCCAAGAAAATCCAATGGGGTCACAAAGACTCTCTGACAACAACAATAACAACATGCTGCTTTTAAGTCAGGGAGAAAATGCAAAACTGTGGTATGGGCAAGTTATACAAATAGAACTTAGTTAAGTAGACTTTTTACCACAAAAGTTCTGATTCCAAGTCTGTCTCTCTCCATGAACCACTTAGTCCATGACAACAAGAAATGTTTACTAAAAATGATCCAAATCTTTGGCCAAGTCCTTCATGTGGTTTCTGCAAAATGCTTCTTGAAATAAACTGTGTTAAATACTAGTTTGTAACGCAAGAGAATTTAAGAATGAGGGTTTTGATGTTGTTGTTTGTAAACAGGTGGGGATAAAATAAGGGTTCTTAAGGTTTCATAAATGGAGGGGACTCCCAATTTTCTAACTATGGAAAATCCCTTGTAGAGTTGTCTGAAGGTCTTGAGACATTAAATGACTTGTTCAAGTCCCATGACTAGTATCCAAGGCAGGATTGGAATCCAAGGTCTATCTTATTATACAGGCTGCTTCTCAGAGCATTAAGGATGCAGGGAGGTAGAAAATTTTCTTTTGTCTTGAACTAACAAGATCTTTTTTAAAAGTCTCTTCTTCCTCTGGATCTTTCAACTCAAGATTTTAGAGAAAAGAAAGAACATCACTTATCCCAGCCCACTCAAACACAGCAGAAAAAGGGAAATCTCAGTGCCGAGACTACAGAGCATGTAGTTACCAGCTCTTCCACATTGAGAAAGAATAACTATTCACACTTACATATGGCTTTCCCTCAAAATAACCCCGTGGGATGGGCAACATACATTCTTTTTTTTACAGAAAAACAGGCCCAAAAAACTTCAAGTGACTTCATCTTCAGTAGAGGCTGGAATATGTCAAAAAGATTTAAATGCAGATTCTCAGAAGATCGGAGATCTAGACTTAAAGGGGATCTCAGAACTCATCTAAGACCTCATCCCCATTTTACAGATGGGATAGCTGAGGTCCAGGTTAAGGAAGTGACTTTCTAGTAACTAGATAACATTTACACAGAGTCAGCATTCAAACTCATGCTCTGTGACTAAAGTTCAAGGCTCTTTCCACCGGGTCTCCCGAGAGCAGCTCATTTATTAGGGATGCCTTCAGGTTTTTACAAAGTTCTTTTTCTGGGGGGGTAAGTAGTAAAAACATAATGCACCTCCCTATTCGGAGATGGGAGAAACCGTGGGGTCCCACAGCTTGTAGGGGGGAAGTGGGGCTGGAGCTCAGATCTCCCGCCTCCCGCTCCCAACAAGGCGAGTCTTACTTAGCTGAGCTCATTCTAAGTCTAACCCCCGTAAAAGCCCAGTAGGTGGAAGGCAGCTAAAGGGCAGAGAAGGACTAGCAACAACTTCCCTCTTCCGAGCCAGAAGCATCGGCCTCAGCTCCAGCAGCCAGGCGGGCGCCAAACCTACCGGGGCTCAGTCTCAGCAGCAGCAGCAGGGCAGGCCAGTGCCAGGGGACCAGCTCCATGAGGACTGCGGCGGCGGCGGCGGCGGCAACAGCAGCAGGGCGACAGCGGCACAGGACCGGAGTTTTACCCAGCGATCATATGACCTACCGGATGGGCGGAGGAGAAAGGGGGCTGGGGAGCACTGGTTTTGGTTGGGATGTCGGTTCGCGCTCTCCAGGGCTCCCTCTGTCCCTTCCACTCGGCTACTACAGGCGGGTGACAGAAAAGCCTCCAGCTCCGGGGGATACTTGAGGGGGGTGGGCGTGGAGTGGAGATTTGGGCTTCTAGTACGGCAAATAAACTGTCAACCCATCTTTTGCTAATGTGTTTCGGATGGGGGAGGGGAGGGCGAGGAAAGATGACATTCAAGGATGCTTGAAACCCACAAGGGGCCCTAGATCTCATTCACTATTTAAGCCTGGATGTTTAAAACTTGGCTGTAACTATGATTCTGAGACAGAAACCTTGACTTAAGCACTGAAATGGCCTTGTAATAGATAGATAGATAGATAGATAGATAGATAGATAGATAGATTTTTAGCTATTTTGGAGATGGTGTACAAGATAAACTAGACTTGCAATCGGGAAGTCTTAGATTCTTATCCTGCTTCATACTTAGCTCTTTCTACTTCGTTATCTAGAAAATGAAGAGATTAGACCCAAGTGCCTCTAAGGTTTTTTCCAGCTCTAAAACTGTGTATGATCCTATGATCAAATGCACAATAGTATGATGTAAATGTCTGGTAGTACTCTTATGTCTTCCACATCTTTCCCCATTGTGGGTTTTAATATAACATGGGTTGGCATAAGAATTTAAATGGGAATTATGGAGTTTGCAGAAGCCACAAAAGTTTGTGAAGTCCAGCAGATGACACTGAGCAAATACTTAACCCAAATTTTACAGTAAGGTATTGTAAATACCCCCTAAATGGGAAAAAAAAATAATCAAACTTCTCTGGTAAGAAGAGAGGACCAACAAATTTTCCAGATAATCCTCATCCCTCATCCCCAAATTATTCCCTAACTCCCTTGATGTGGAAGGGATAACTAAAATTGCAGTAGGAGTAGATATAGGAGTAGTACTTGCATACTTTTTCCACGTTCCTAGACCCAGAGAAAATAAGCTCTTTGAGGGCAGGAATTGTTTCCTTTTTCTCTTTAACGTTTGTTGGTTGGTTTAATAGATCTGTTATTTCATTGGACTGTCCCAAGAGATTGCCTCTACCATTGCAGATCACTGAACAACATCTGCTCTTCATCTTAGAATCTTGGAAGGTGAGGCACTGAGAGTTTAGGAATTTTTCCAGAGTCACACAGCTATTATGTATCAGAAGGGGAACTCAAAACTCATATCTTCCTAGCTCTTCCTTCCAGTGGTTCTCCAACTTATTTTGTCCATGATACAGTTTTCTTTTCCGTGAACAATCCCTATGAATTGAACTTTGGGGAGAACAATGGCCTGGAGAGCCTCAAATGGGCAGTTTTCCTATCATCAAAGCAGCCTTTTTGTTCATTTGTGGTAAGCTCAAAGCTTGATCTGTTATGGGCTTAATGCTTGTGTAATAGTTAAAATTTTTAAAATTCTATTCTTATCACACTAAGTATGGTGGGTAAATAAATGTGTGGCAAAGTTATTTATGTTGTTCATTTGTGTTCAACTCTTGGTAACCCCATTTGAGGTTTTCTTGGCAAAAATGCTAGACTCTTTTGCCATTTCTTTCTCCATCTCATTTTACAGATGACAAAACTAAGGTAAACAGGGTTAAGTGACTTGCCCAGGGTCACATTGTTGGGAAATGTCAGAGACCAGGTTTGAACACAAAAGGAATCTTTCTGACTCCAGGCCCAGAGCTCCATCCACTCTTCTACCTAGCTGCTCTAAAGTTATTTATAAATTTTCCTGTAAGAAAAAGTGATACAAGAATACTCTCTAGGTTTTCCTCTCGCTTTGTCTTATTTTTCACTGAGGCAATTGGGGTTAAGTGACTTACCCAGGGTGACACAGCTAGGAAGTGTTAAGTGCCTGAGGTTAACTCTGAACTCAGGTCCTCCTGACTTCAGGGCTGGTGCTCTGTCCACTGCGCCACCTAGCTGCCGCCAAGGTTTCTCTTAAGAACTTTAGAATTGATTATATGACACCGGAGACATTAGCACAGGACCACCCAGCATGGCATGCCCTCATTAGAAAAGATGCTGTGCTCTATGAGCAAATAGCTCAGAAGAAACTTGAGGTGTGCAAAGTTAGAGAGGCCACGCCCAATATTTATGAGGACTGTGTCCAACTTGTGGCAAAGCATTCTGAGCTTGTGTTGGTCTGATCAGTCACAAACACACTGTAACTTGACTCTAATATTAATGTCATCTTGGCTCTTAGAGAAGGAAGGACAGCAACCACCAACCAGTAACAACAATGATCATTTCACCAATTGCTCACCCTGTGAATCCCAGGGAACACTCTGAGAGACATTGTTCTAGCCACTATACAAGTGCTTTACATATGTGACAAGTATATACTTTTGAAGCATATAAACGGTATATACAGAATAGTTTCTCCAAGGGTATGAGGAAACAAATAGAAGTCAGGAGGGAATAAGGAAAAGTCTTTTATAAGATTTGGTCCTGGAAATTAATCTCTGAAGGAAGCTAGAGATTCTAAGTAGACTAAGGATAGATGGCTTTCCAAGCCCTGGGGTAGATACCCAGTATCAGGGTATAGTGAAGAAAGATGGAATGTCAGGGTAGCTAGATAGTGCAGTGGATAGAGCACCAATCCTGAAATCAGGAGGACCTGAGTTCAAATTTGGCCTCAGACCCGTAACATTTCTAGCTGTGTGATCCTGGGCAAGTCACTTAATCCCCATTGCCTCAGGAAAAAAAAAAAAAAAGATGGAATATATATATAGGGAACATGGGAAAGGCCAGTTTGAATGCCCAGTAAAATATGTAGAAAGAATTAATATGTAATAAGTCTGAAAGGTAAGCTAGGGACGGATTGTAAGGGGATTTAATTGTTTTTGGTATGAGAATAAGAAGCCTCTTAAAGAGGAGTGATATGGTCAGACATGATTCAGGAATATCTCTTTGACAATGTGGTGGAGGGTAGATTGAGAAAGGAAGAGATTTGAGACTGAAAAACTAATTGGGCTGCATACTGAAGAAAGAAAAGAAGGAATTTCTAGTACCAGTTGATCTTGAATGGGTAATGATGAAAGAAGTTCTGGTGAGGGTTTGGGGAAGTTCTTAGGCAGACATCCCTCAGTTTTCTGTCTCCCCCAAAATTGAGTTACACCTGAATTTGTACCTTATCAGGGAGAGGAGTTAGATTAGAAGAAAATAGTGTACTTCTTTAGTTTGGAAGATTCATTGCTCTGACAACTGAGTCAGATTAAGTAACTTCCCTGTTGAGACAAACTGATTAGGTGCACCTAGGGAGCATAGATTTTTGACTCACTGTGTTTAAGCAGGGGCCTTTCCACCTTTTCCCAGTTTCCTCCCAGATAAACAGCTGGACATTTTTAATGTCCAGTTTACAATGAGTAAAAAGAGTGGATTCAGGGATCTTGAAAGTGTTATGCCAAAGTTCCCTTTTAATGTTGTGACCCAGTTTCTCCAATTGTCCTATTTAGTTATTCTGTCTTAGGTTATAACCTTTCCCTCTTAATGTTTGAGATAAAGGTTTTATAGACATTCTTTCTTAATGTTTGACAAGATAAAGGTTTATCCATTTTAGATGTCATTAGAATATCAGTAACCTCCCTCCATTAGATTATCTCCACCTAGGTACCTCCATTACGTCATTGTTCTTATTCTATAAAAAGCTTGCTCTCCCAACATCGGGGTTAGCTTCTTTGAGATGATATTCTTGTCTAGCTCTGGAATCAACCATGGATCCACTGGTCCCAGTATTTCTCTCCATTTAATAAACTACTGAATTTGTCTCTAATCTCTGTCAGTTTCTTCGACATTACAGAAAGTTCCTCCCAACTCCAGATCCTTGATGCTATGATTCTCCAAATGACCAGATGTGTAAATGAAAATGTGTTGTAAAATTAGCCAACATGGGCCGACGAGCCTGGTGTCTCTGGAATGTTTTTAAAGACTATTTAAAAAATATTTTTCTGGGGCAAGAGATAAACCCATCTTCTCTTCTTGATCATTTCTAGGTCATTTTTCTAAAGAGAGAAAACTATGTGGAGCATATGGGTGGAGGACAACTAGTTAAGAAATAAAATCACTGTGATTCCACAAACCTTTGGAATATCTCTGTAATTGGAAGGCAAGTCCGATAGGTCAGTGCTGGATAACTGATTGAGAAGAAGAATGGTAAATTAATTTTTTTTTCCTTTGCTGAGGCAGTTGGGTTGAGTAACTTGCCCATGATCATACAGCTAGGAAGTGTTAAGTACCTGAGGCCAGATTTGAACTCCTCCTGACTTCAGGGATGGTGCTCTATTTATTGTAAATGCAATTCTTGCTAGAAACTTTCTTTGGGTCTTAGAAATTTTTATTAAAAAAAAAAAAGGATAGTCCTACTCTCTCCACTTTTCAAATAATAACTGATATTTATATAGTAATTTACAGATATTATTTCACTTGATTTTCACACACAATAACCCTATGAGGGAAGGTGGTGTGATAATTACCCTCCCCACTTTATAAGGGACAGATTCTAAGGGAATGTTCCAGATATTGTGAATTTCCCATGGTCACATTGCTAGAGAAGAGACTCAAAGCCATGTCTCAATTTCTAATCCAGGATTTGGCTTTCCACTATGCCATGCTGCCTCTCCATGGTTATTGAGTCACCTGAAATGATTCCTTTTTTTGTTCTAAGCTTGTATCTGAAAAACTGAATTCATTTAAAAAACTGTCAAGTTTGAGAGCTGGCCCGATAGAGATTGATATGTACTATTAACAATCTAAAACATTTCCCTGGGGTGTGATTTTTTTTTTAATTCCTCACAGCTGCTTACAAACCTACTTCCAGCTTCAATTTCTGAATTTAAAATTCAACAGTGAGTCTATTTGGGCCAAAATAATTATTCACAGTAAGTATGGAGGGAACATGAAGTTAAATCTATACACTCCTTGTCTGAAAGTAAATCAAAGTAATCACTCCACATGCCTCAAGGGTAGAGAGTAGTTGGTTCAAATGACCTTATCAGGTTCCCCTAGCAGAGTGGTATGCATGTGGGTGTCCTGTAGGAATTCACTAAATATTGGCCTATTATTTGACACAATATTGTATTTCTCAAGTAATTCATTGACATTTCCATTAACCATGCTTTCAGAAAGGTAAAATGGGTGCTGTTAAAAAAAAAAATCCTGAATAAGGTATATTTCTTCTAACTGTCCTTGATTAACCAGAGTGATTCTTCTGATTCTTGGCAAAACAGTGTGGCCTACTCTCACTGAGGAGTAACATATGTGTCTATGGATAAGTTCAGCCTTTACCTTCATTTTTTTCTCTTTTCTTTTGGTGGCAAGGAACAAGGAGAACTTTGGCAATGGACTAGTTAGCTCGCCTTCACGAAGATGTAGTCAACCTGCTTTGGAAAGATTATCAACTTAACAGCACCAGTGGCATCCATTCCAAGCAATCTGCCAAATTCCAGACAAGGGGATCCCCTTGGTCTCTTACCGACATTTCAGGAGGATGAAAAATAGCAACTCTTGATCACCTGCCTTTTAGTTTACAGAAAGTAGTTTGCACCGTTACATGCATTTTACCAGTTAAGTGAAATGCCAAGATCACTCTAACAAGAGTTAACTCTGTATGACCTGAGTGAGCCATGTAAAATTATGTAAAATTACAAAAAAATGTCTCCTTTGATCTACAAACCCAAAAGGTCTTGCATCCTCTCAGAGCAAGATAAGCTTTCTAGGTGAAAGTCACAACCGCAGGTAAGATTTCACCTTTACTTGGACTTCCTTTAGATTCATGCATAAAACTGGTCTTCAAAAAATGACTTTTTGCAGATCACTTCTTCCTTGAGAATGATATGCGGGCCAAGGGACTCCCTCTTGGTGTATTTTTTTTTTTAAACAATAATGCTCTTTACCACCATAACCTCTGGCTTTGGCGAATTCCTTCGCTCCGAACGCCTGCTTTGGAGAAAAGGAACCCCACCCGTTCCTGCCTAATGTCTTCATCGATACCCCCATCCCTCATCCACCCCAGCTCTTAAGTGTCTGAGCGCAGCTGAGAGTCTGAACTTCAGCGTTCAGCCTGGAATCACGGATTCCAAGAGGTGGAGAGGAGGAAGTAAATGCTGGTGCATGAGGAAGGTGCAAAAGCAGGAGCTCAAGTACCACGTGCGAGAGACAGCAGGAAGGTCAGAAGGGGAGGCGCACGGAGGGAAGTAACGCTGGTAATCAATGAGGCCGCAGAGGCAGACTGTGAAAACCGGAACCCAAGACTTGAAACTGAAAGGAAGGAAGGAAAAAAAGGGAAAATGCATAAAAATATGCCAGGTACTTTACAAATAAGATCTCATTTGGTACTATCATTGTACCCATTTTGCAGCAGAAGAAACTGAGGCAGGCAGGAGGGCTCAGGACCACACAGCTAATAATAAGTACGGGGCTGGATTTGAACTCACTGCCGGGTTGGCAAGGGGCCCCTAAAATCATCGGTTCTAGAACTGACTGTAATGGTCTATACTTGTGTTAGCTTCTCGGCAAGGCTCATCCGAGCTCTCTGGGTTTTAGTTTCCCAGTCATTCCAATTACAGGGAGCTCTCCAAAGAGCCCGCCTCCTTCCCGGCCATCCTCTCCCTTAGAGAGCCTGCAGGATCCGCACTGCGTCAGAAGGTGGCGATATCGTCCCCAGGGCAACCAAGGGGGCCCGTCACGACGTTCTCACGCAGCGGAGATTTGCCGGTGCCTCCCGGCTTCCGTCGAGCACGGCACAAGATGGCGGCCTCCGAGACGGTTCGTTTGCGGCTCCACTTCGACTACCCGCCCCCTTCCTCTCCGCGTTGTTCAGTCTTCTGGCTCCTGGCCGACCTGACCAAATGCCGAGTGGTCACTGACCTGGCCAGCCTCATCCGCCACCGCTTCGGCTTCAGCTCTGGGGCGGCGCTGGGGCTCTACCTGGATGGGGGGCTGCTCCCCCCCACTGAGAGCGCGCGCCTGGTGCGGGACAACGACTGCCTCAGGTGCGGGAGCGTGCGCGCGGCGGGGGGCGCGGCGGGAGCGTGCGCGCGGCGGGGGGCGCGGCGGGAGCGTGCGCGCGGCGGGGGGCGCGGCGGGAGCGTGCGCGCGGCGCGGGCCGGGTTCGGCGGCGGGCGTGTGCGCAGACTTGGCTGGGGGGAGGGGGAGGGGGTCTAAGTAGCACGCGCCTTCCCCACCCCCACCGAAGTCCCGGGGCCATGGGTCTCGATGAGGCGGCACCCCGCCCCTCCTCCGCCGGGGTAGGGACGCTCAAGCCTGGAAGCACGCGTGCGCGTGCGGGCACCGGCTTGGATTCGGAAGCCCGTTACCGTGGGCGTGGGGTCCGGCTGGAGCACGTGCTCTTAATTTTCTATCAGCTGGTCGGTTTAATCGACCCCCTTTGCCAGCCTGCTTCTCCCTCTTGCGGTCTTATGCCCGCCACGCCCCTTCCCGGGTCGCTAGGGGGCGTGGCGGCCCTCCTCGCCCTTTCTCTGCTGAACGGGGGCGTTCTGTGGCGGAACTTCTCCGCCCTCCTTTACTAACGCCCGGGCTCTGCTAAAACCCCACTTACGCGGGAGGCTTTAACTCTTGCGCCTGCCTTTGTGGCGATTATTCTCTCGTTGTTGTTCAGCCCTGTCTTACTCGTTAGGACCCCATTCATGTTTTTCTTAGCAAAGACACAGGAGTGCTTGGTCATTTCCTTCTCCAGCTCGTTTTACAGGTGAGGAAACTGAGGCAAACAGGGTTAAGTGTTTTGTCCCGGATCACGAAGCTAGACTGGACTTGGTGACTCCTGACCAGCACTCGTTTCACCCATCACTTTCTGTACATAGTTTTGACGGGTCTCTCCTTAAATCTGGAGCTCTGAGAGCCTCCACTGTCTTCTTATCCCGAAGTACTGTAAGTAGGAGGTACTTAATTAACTTAAACCCGTGCACCGAGGTCATTTCTCAAACTAAACTGCCAAGCATTCTGCCTCAGATCACTTCTTCCTTGAGAATGGGGGCCAAGGGACTCCCTCTTGGTGTGTGTTTTTTTTTAACAATAATGCTTTAATGCATTCTACCTCTACAGCAGAGAACACAGCTCTTTTGGGCCGGCCTGTCTGAATGGCAAATGTATGCTTGCCAAAAAAAAATTTATGGAGAGCTCGGGGCAAGCACTCGCAAGGTGGTCAGAAAAAGTGATATAAGGATACCCTCAAGGTCTCTCGTAAGAACTTTAGAATTGATTGTATGACATGGGAGACACCGGCACAGGACCGCCCAGCATGGTGTGCCCTCTTCAGAGAATCCCACCATCTATGAACAAAGCAGAACTGAATTAGCTCAGGAGAAATGAGAGAAGTGCAAAATTAGAGAGGCAAGCCCCAAATGTTCATAAGGGCTTTGTATTTGACCTGTGGCAGAGCATTCTGAGCTCATGTTGGCCTGTTCAGCCAGTCAGACTCACTGTTAACCTGACTAACAGAGTGATTCCATTTTGGTCTTCTTAAGAAGGGAAGGCAACAACCAGTCAACCAACCCCCTACACACAGGACAAATACAATACTAAATCTCCATACTTGAGTGTTTCCCTTAACTTTTGATTAAGTGTTTAAAAAGTACTTAGTATGTGTTATTAGACAGGCAAATTCTGGATAGGGACTGGACATGGGATGTACAAGTAGATGCAAAAAAGCATACAAAATAAATATAAGGTAATTTGAGGAGGAAAGAGGCACTAGTAAGCAATTAGGATGTGATGCTTGAGCTGAGCTTTGAAGGAAGCACTAATTCTCCTACTGACGCCTGGATTGCTCTAGACCAGGGGTCCTCAAACTTTTAAAATAAGGGGCCAGTTCACTGTCCCTCAGACTGTTGGAGGGCCGGACTATAGTAAAAACAAAAACTCTGTTTTGTGGGCCTTTAAATAAAGATATTTCATAGCCCTGAGTGAGGGGGATAATCGTCCTCAGCTGCCGCATCTGGCCCACGGGCTGTAGTTTGAGGACCCCTGCTCTAGACTATGCAACTTCCCCTTCCAGGCTTTTTTTTTTTGTATTAATTACATTTTCATTCATAACTCAGATCTTGATAAGAGAGTTAGAATACTCCTTGCTCCCCCTTACTCCATCTTCTCCTGTCTCTATCATTCAGTAATCTCACCTTTTTTGATGTAATGCCGAAGAAACTGAGCAAGACAAGAGATTAGAGACCAATTCAAAAGTTTATTAAATGGAGAGAAATACTGGGACCAATGCATCCATGTTGATCCCAGGGCTAGACGAGACTATGATCTCAAAGAGTCTAGCCCCGAGTACCGGGCAGCAAGCTTTTTATGGAATAACAAGAACAAATGACATAATGGAGGAACCTAGGTGGGGAATAACCTAATAGAGGGAGGTTACTGATATTCTAATGACATCTAAAATGGATAAACCTTTATCTTGCCAAACATTAAGAAGGAATGTCTATAAAACCTTTATCTCAAACATTAAGAGGGAAAGGTTATAACACTAAGGCAGAATAACTAAATAGGACCATTAGAGAAACTGGGTCACAACATTAAAAGGGAACTTTGGCATAACATTGAGGGTCATTCAATTCATACTTATCAACCAGTCAGGATTCTGATAGCTATTATTTACCAACCGCAGAACAATTTCTTTCCCCTTCCATAAAGGATTCAGTGCCTGCCTCACACTTTCTCTTTTTTCTAACTCTTGCCCTCATAGTAGAGGACTTTATAATGAATTTTGATTCTCCTTCAAGCATTCTAACTTCTCATTTCCTTAATTTATTAATTTCTCTTGACCAACTCATCTCATCTGTGGAGATGTTCATATTCTTGATCTTGCCATCTCCCACAAATGTTTTACTTTTGTGTTTGTGAATTTTGAAATTCTTTTAGTTATCTGTTTCATTCTACTGTCTCACTGTCTCTCATCACCTAACCCAGTTCTTTGTCTTCATAGTAATCTTCAATCCTTCTCCCTCATTTCTTTCTCAGACCTTTTCTACCTGTACTCTTCCTCTCTTTCCCATCTTGAACCTCTATATTATATTGTCCTCTGAGGCTCTTCCTCCCTTATTCCATTAACAGTCTTGCCCTAGCAAGCTCAGCCTTCTATTATTCCCATAGTCTACTGTCTTCATTCCTATTCACTTGATGCTCAATGAGGATGGAAAAAAATAACAAAATTGTATTGACTAAATTCACTACAAATTTGTTACATGATCCCCAATCACTGTGGTAAGGTAATCCTTTCATGCCTCCCTAATTGATTCACTACAGCAGCTTTCCAGACTTCTCCTCAAACCTCTCATGTTCCTCCCCCAACCTTCTCAGCTGACAGCTTTGCCTCACATTTTATTGAAAATGAAATTTTGGACAAGAGCTTTTTCTTCTCTCATTTTACATCATTCTTGCCTTTTGCCACTATCATCTACACTTCTGTCAGAGGCTATCAGAATTTTTATCCAGCTCTTAGTCATTGAAAGGGCATTGCCTCAGACAAACTGGTCTGGGAGAGACCTTGATGTAGAAAGGTTAAGATTATCCACTACATGCCAGGCCATTGCCAGTCAACTTCCATGACTGGAGGAGAGAATAAATCTGACAGCTTTGTGCAGCTCTGCCTTACTTAAATCCAATTCACTCAGAAGTGGAGACATTACCCTTGTGACAGTATTGGTCCTCTACAGGAGAACAAAGGACAAACAAAAATAACACACATGAAGAGTTGGCCTTTCTCCTTATAAGGCAAACATATACAAATGATCTTCTCCAGCATATTATCCCTTCTGTCTTCCCCACTCACTAATCTTTCCCTGTCCACTGACTCTTTACCTTCTGCCTGCAAACATGACGGTCTGCTTCCTCAAAAAACTCTCCTTTAATTCTTCCAGCCTTGCTAGCTTTATTTCTCTTTTGTATTGCAAAAGTCCTTGAGGAGTGTGAGTACAATAAGTGCTTCTATTTCCTTTCTTTTCATTCTGTGTCATTTGGTCCTGTTTTCCTTTGTTGCCTGAAACAACGTTGTCTTAAGTTACCAGTGATCTCTTTCTTTTTTTTTTTAATTATAGCTTTTTATTTAACATGTTATATGCATGTGTAATTTTACAGCATTGACAATTGCCAAACTTTTTGTTCCAATTTTTCCCCTCCTTCCCTCCATCCCCTCCCCGAGATGGCAGGTTGGCCAATACTTGTTAAATATGTTAAAGTATAAATTAAATACAACGTAAGTATACATGTCCAAACAGTTATTTTGCTGTAAAAAAGAATTGGACTTTGAAATAGTGTACTATTAGCCTGTGAAGGAAATAAAATATGCAGGTGGACAAAAATAGAGGGATTGGGAATTCTATGTAATGGTTCATAATCATCTCCCAGAGTTCTTTAACTGGGTATAGCTGGTTCAATTCATTACTGCTGTATTGGAGCTGATTTGGTTCATCTCATTGACCAGTGATTTCTTAATTGCCAACTCTAATGATCTTATTTTCCATCTTCATCTTTGACTCATTTGACTCTGTCAATCAATGAGTCTTTTTTTCTCCCTGATATCTTTATTCTCTTTATGTTTTTAAGACACTACTTTTCTCTTATTTACCTGAATGCTCCTCAGTCTTGGCCAGATCTTTGTCTAAATATGTCCCTTAAACCATGGATGCCCCCCAGGCCTCTTCTTGGACCCTCTTCTCTCAATATATGATTTTTACTTGTTGATCTCATTAATTCCCTTCAATTTAATTCTTTCTATGCAAATGATTCTTGGATCTTTTTGCCCAGCTCTAATCTCTCTGCTGACTTCCAATCTCAAATCTGCATCTGCTTTATTGTGAAAGAGACCAACCTGAGATAAACTGCTCAGACCCGATCATATGATACATTTATTAGCCTGCCTGCAACTTACTCCGCAGGTTACATTTTTATGTTAAACATTGACTCGATTTCTCGCTCAGGATGTGGGTGAGCACACAATGGAGATGTCGACATACATTTTATATTGTTAACCTAACATTGTTAAGCAAACACTTCTTACAATATCTGGGGCCTCATGACCTGGACAGGACCCCATCCTTTGTCCATTTCAATTGGACATCTTGAATCGGATATCTCACAGAAATCTTAAACTCATCATGTCCCAAACTGAATTTATTATCTTTCTCCCAAACTGTCCCCTCTTTATCTTCACTATTACTGTCCAGAGTACTATCATCCTTTTTTTTTCTCCCAGACTTACAACCCTAGTAACAAAGGAGCCCCAAAACTCTCTTAAAATCCTTGAAGGAGTCTCCTTGAATTCTGGCCTCTGGCCTCAAGACAGCTTCATTCTGTCATGTAGGTGGGGCTAGCTGAATTAGAGAAACACGCATTCAATTGTAAGATTTTCTATTCAATTCCAGCTCAGACTCTACCCACCAGCCCTCATCTGGAGCAGGCTTCCACTTGTAGCCAAAGGCTTCTATTATAAAAAGAGCCAATTTTAAACCCAATCCTCGCAGAGGACCTGCCATGCCATCCCATGGTATGCCAAGGAAACCTCTGCTCACTGAAATAATATTCTCTTTCAGTGTTACCCTCTTTTTATCTCCTTCACCTAGTTCCCTAACAAGACTTTATCTTTCTCTGTAGGGATCTTGCCATTAAGGAATTCAGCCTTTCTATTCATGCATAGCAAAGGCTGACTTCCCAGTGCCTATAATAAACTTTTTATCAGTCTAGCTTTTCGAGTTCATAAATTTCTTTATGAAGGACCTTTGCACTGTCAGAAGGGGGGGGGGGTTTCCACAACTCCTTATCCTGCGTAGATCCTCAAGGCGATTTAGGGGAGCCAAACTTCTTCATTTGGTTCCCTGAACCTGCCACTAACCTTATCATTTAACTCCCTGACCACCAGGAACCCTAATCTCATCATTTTGGTTCCCTGAATCTAATCTCATCACTAGCATCATCCATAGCTCCTCACTTTTTTCTTTTTCTTTTTTTAAAATTTATTTTTATTAAAGCTTTTTATTTACAAAACATAGGCATGGGTAATTTTTCTTTTTTTTTTTAATAGCTTTTTATTTACAAGTTATATGCAAGGATAATTTTACAGCATTGACAATTGGCAAACCTTTTGTTACAATTTTTCCCCTCCTTCCCCCCACTCCCTCTCCTAGATGGTAGGATGACCAATACACGTTAAATATATTAAAGGATAAATTAAATACAAAATAAGTATACATGTCCAAACCGTTATTTTGCTGTACAAAAAGAATCAGACTCTGAAATATTGTACAATTAGCCTGTGAAATAAAAAATGCAGGCAGGCAAAAATACAGGGATTGGGAATTCAATGTAATGGTTCTTAGTCATCTCCCAGAGTTCTTTTGCTGGGTATAGCGGGTTCAGTTCATTATTGCTCCATTGGAACTGATTTGGTTCATCTCATTGCTGAAGATGGCCAGGTCCATCAGAATTGATCATCATATGTGATGACCATGTATTTTAAAATCAGCCAGAGTCAGGAATTCAGGTTAAGGGAAAATCTTCAATCTTTATTCTCAGTAGAGGTGAAGAAGGATCAGAGATAAAGGGGAGATCGCAATAGCAATGTGTATAGCTGAGTCAAGAAGCCACCCAGACCAGAAGCCAGCCAGCCTTCTCTTTCCGCCCCTCTGCCTCCACCCACCAAAATTGTCATTTCCTATACAACACATTAGGACTTGCACAAAGAGTGGGCGGGGGGGTCATTCTTTCTCCAAGCATATATTTTAATAGAGTATGGTCCAATTACTATTTAGCCTCATGTGCTTGGGACCCTCATTGCATCAACTGGAGCTTCAGCTTCATCATACTATATGATATTGTTGTTGAAGTATATAATGATCTCCTGGTCCTGCTCATTTCACTCAGCATCAATTCATGTAATTCTCTCCAGGCCTCTCTGAAATCATCCTGTTGGTCATTTCTTACCAAACAATTAATTCCATAATATTCATATACCACAATTTATTCAGCCATTCTCCAACTGATGGGCATCCACTCAGTTTCTGGCCACTACAAAGAGGGCTGCCATAAACATTCTTGCCCATACAGATCCCTTTCCCTTCTTTAAGATCTCTTTGGGATATAAGCCCAGTAGTAACACTGCTGGATCAAAGGGTATGCACAATTTGATAACTTTTTGAGCATAGTTCCAAATTGCTCTCCAGAATGGCTGGATATATTCACAATTCCACCAACAATGTATTAATGTCCCTGTTTTCCCACATCCCCTCCAACATTCCGCATTATCTTTCCTTGTCATTCTAGCCAATCTGACAGGTGTGTAGTAGTATCTCAGAGTTGTCTTAATTTGCATTTCTCTGATTAATAATGACTTGGAGCATCTTTTCATATGACTAGAAATAGTTTCAATTTCTTCATCTGAGAATTGTCTGTTCATATCCTTTGAACATTTATCAATTGGAGAATGGCATAGCTCGTCACTCTTAAACATCCCCCTCTTAGCAGTTGCTAAGACCTATTCATTCTATCTTTGCAACATCTCTCATGTAGAACTCTCTTTTCCCCTCTGACATTGCTGTCTCCCTGGCCCTTATCACTTTTCTGGTTTGTCCTCTACTTCAGTCTACCTCCCTTTCATTTGTTAAGTTGATTTTCCTAAAGTGGATTTGACTAGCTCACCACCCACACCCATTCAGCAAACTCTAGAGGCATTATTACTTTATTAAAATATTACATATTACTTTCAGAATAAAAAATAAAATTCTGAGTTTGGTTTTTTCAAAATTAGTCTTTATTTCTACAAAGGTTTGCCTTCTCTCCCTCGCCTTCTCTCCCTCTCATTCTCCCCCTCTCCCCATGCACACATACACACACACCTCCCCAATTGAGACAACTGTTTGACTTTGAAAGTTTTTCATAACTTGTCCCTTTCCGATACTTTACTTCCCATCCTATACTTTTTGATGCAGTGAAAATAGCTGCCTTGCTGGTCCTTAACTTGAAACTCTTTCTTTGGACTCTGCCTTTTCACATGCTGTCCCCCAGAAGGGGTTTTCTGCTTCCTTTAGGTCCTAACTGAACTCCTATTTCTTTCAAGAAACTTTTCTAGAGAGTTCTCTTAATGCTAGTGCCTTCCTTCCAAGATTATCTAAACTTTTTTTTGTCTTAATATTACTTATGCATAGTTGTTGCCTTATTGTCTTCCCCATTAGAGTATAAACTCTTTGTGAACTGGTTTTTCCCTCCCTTTTCTTTATATATCCTCAGTTCTGACATGGTGGCTGGTTTTTTTAAAAAGCTAATTGGGCCCTTAAATGTTTCTTGGCTTGAATTAACTTCTAATACGTAGAAATGAAGAGGAATTCAAGGCATGTGTGGTAAATAGCCTGTCCAAAGGTATGGAGATAGCAGATGAAATTTTAATATATGAAGGACAGTGGTATGACCACTTGTTTTTTTGTTTGTTTGTTTTACGGAAGCATTTGGAGTTAAGTGACTTGCCCAGGGTCACACAGCTAGGAGGTGTTAAGTGTCTTGAAAGTGGATTTGAACTCAGGTCCTCCTGACTAAAGGACTGGTACTCTATCCACTGTACCACCTAGTTGCCCCCTCCAACTTGTATTCTTAAAAATGTGGACTAACTACACACCTGTCAGATTAGCTAAGATGACAGAAAAAAAAAATAATGATGAATGTTGGAGGGGATGCGGGAAAACTGGGACAATGATGCATTGTTGGTGGAGTTGTGAACGAATCCAACCATTCTGGAGAGCAATCTGAAATTATGCCCAAAAAGTTATCAAACTGTGCATACCCTTTGATCCAGCAGTATTACTACTGGGCTTATATCCCAAAGAGATACTAAAGAAGGGAAAGGGACCTCTATGTGCCAAAATGTTTGTGACAGCCCTTGTTGTAGTGGCTAGACACTGGAAAATGAGTGAATGCCCATCAATTGGAGAATGTTGGGGTAAATTGTAGTATATGAATATTAGGAAATATTATTGTTCTGTAAGAAATGACCAGCAGGATGAATACAGAGAGGTTTGGAAAGACTTACATGAACTGATGCTGAGTGAAATGAGCAGAACCAGGAGCTCATTATACACTTCAACAACAATATTGTATGAGGATGTATTCTGATAGAAGTGGATATCTTCAACAAAGAGAAGATCTAATTCAGTTCCAATTGATCAATGATGGACAGAATCAGCTACACCCAGAGAAGGAATACTGGGAAATGAGTGTAATCTATTTGCATTTTTGGTTTTCTTCCGAGGTTATTTTTACCTTCTGAAGCCAATTCTTCTTGTGCAACAAGAGAACTGTATGGTTCTGCACACATATATTGTATCTAAGATATACTGTAACATATTTAACATGTATAAGACTGCCTGCCATCTAGGGGAGCGGGTAGAGGGAGGGAATGGGAAAGTTGGAACAGAAGTGAGTGTAAGGGATAATGTTGTAAAAAAATTACTCATGCATATGTTCTGTCAATAAAAAGTTTAAAAAAAAAGTGTTGGTTAGACTAGAGAACTCAGAATTTCATGATTTACTGCTAATACCAGAACCAAAGAGTAGACTAGAAATTGAAAAATTCACTGATCACCACTTGAAAGAGATCCCAAAATGAAAACTCCCTAAAACATCGTAGCAAAATTCCAGAGTTCACAGATCAAGGAGGAAGTATTGCAAGCAGCCAAAAAGAAAGAATTGAAATATCATGGTGCTGTGATAAGAATTATACAGAGTTTGGCAAAGGGCATAGATATAAGGTGACTTCCATGGGATGATATCTTCTCCCCCCAAAATAAATAAAGTCATGAGAAAAAAATTGCATTGGAAAAAGGAGGGGGAGGAAATAGAGTGAGGCAAATTATTTCATATAAAGGAGGTTTAAACCTTATTCTGATCAGAATTGTCTCTAAGAGGAAATAACACTCATTTGGATACAGAAATCTATATTTCTTACTCTATAAGGGAGTAAAAAGGGATGGAAACCCTAGAAAGAGGCAGGGAACTGAGTGCAGATTGAGGAAGTGCTATAAGAAGTGAAATAATTGTCAGGAGGAAAAGGGAGAGAGACAGACAAGCTTTGAAAGAAATATACAATTATAACTATAAATGTGAGTGTAATAAACTCATCCATAAAATGGAAACAACAGAAAGGATTGAAAACCAAAATCCTACAATATGCTGTTTACAAGAAACCCCCCCCCCCCCGCATTTAATAGTAATGTATTTTCTAATTACATGTAAAAATAATTTTCAATATTCATTTATGTAAGATTTTGAGTTTCAAATTTTTTCTCCCTCCTCTTCCCTTCCCCCTCTTCAAAACAGCAAACAATCTGATATCCTATCTCCAGATTAATAATGTTGTGTGTGAGGGAAATCAGAACAAAAGGGAAAAAATACAAGAAAAAGAAAAAAACAGTATGCTGTATGTAAGTGGGAGACCTTAACTTTTCCTTCTCAGGATTAGATAGAACGAAGCAAAAGATAAGGAAGAAGTTAAGGAGGTGAACAAAATTCTGGAAAATATAGTTTTGATAGATATGTGGAAAAAATTGGGAATAGAAAGGAATCTCAGCAATGTGGTTCCTACACAAAAATTGATCATGTATTAGGACATAAAAACATCACAACCAAATGCAGAAAAGCAGAAATAATTAATGCATCCTTATCCAATCATAATGTAATAAAAATTACATTCAATAATGGGCATTGGAAAGATGGATTAAAAATTAATTGAAAACTAAATAATCCAATCCTAAAAATGGATCATATCATAGACACTATTGAGAATTTCATTATAGAAAATGACAGAGACACCATACTAAAAAAAAAAAAAAATTTTTTTTGCTGGCAATTGGGGTTAAGTGACTTGCCCTGGGTCACATAGCTAGGACCTATTAAGTGTCTGAGGTCAGATTTGAACTCAGGTCCTCCTGACTTCAGGGCTGGTGCTCTATGCACTGTGCCACCTAGCTACCCCAATATACTAAAATTAATAATATGCAGCCAAAGTGATACTTAGGGGAAAAAACATATCCCTAATTCCTCGCATCAATAAAATAGAGAAAAAAACAAATCAATGAATTGCACCTGCAACTAAAAAAACTAGAAATAGAACAAATTAACCCTTCCTTTCAATTAAATACCAAATTGAAAATCAAAGGAGAGATTAATAAAATTGAAAGTAAGAAACAATTGAGGGCAGTTAGGTGGCACAATGCATAGAGCACCAGCCCTGAAGTCAGAGGAGGACCTGAGTTCAAATATGACCTCGGACACTTAACAGATCCTAGCTGTGTGACCCTGGGCAAGCCACTTAACCCCAATTGCCTCAGCAAAAAACAAAAACAAAAAAACATTGAAAACTAAGTTGCAAATCTCAAAAGTGAAAGAGTTGAATTCACCACCAATGAAGAAATTAAAGCATTGTTTAGTATCTGTTTTGCTCAATTATATGCCTATAAATTTGACATTTTAAATGAAATGGATGAATATCTACAAAAATATAAATTACCCATTTTAATAGAAAAAATAAAATACCCCAATTTCAGGGGGTGGGGGAGAGGTGGAACTGATCATCAATGAATTTTTTTTTTTTTAATTCCCAGGTCCAGATGAATTCACAAATGAATTCTATCAAACATTTAAAGAACAATCTCAGTACTTTATGCTCTGTTTGGGAAAATGGGCAAAGAGGGAGTTCTTCTAAATTTATTTTATGACACAAAACTACCTAAAACAGGAAGAGCCAAAACAGAGAAAGGACGCTATGGACCAATTTCCCTATTCTGAATAAAACACTAACAAAAAATTTTATAATAATAAATGAGTCATATACTATGATCAGATGAAATTTCTACCAGGAATGTAGGAATGATTCAATATTAGGAAAACTTTTGGCATAATAGACCATATCAATAACAAAACCAAAAGAATCCATCTGATTGCCCCAATAGGTGCAGGAAAAACCTTTAACAAAATACAATGCCCGTTCCTAATTTAAAAAAAAAAAAAAAACTACCAACACTAAGAAGCATAGGAATAAATGGAGTTTATTTTTAAATAATAGTAATATTTATCTAAAACTATCCTTAAGCATTATCCATAGTGGGATAAGCTAGAAGCCTTCTAATACAATCAGGGGTAAAGCAAGGATGTCTATTATCACTTTTATTATTCAATATTTTAGTAGAAACATCAGCTATAACAAGAAAAGAAAAAAAATTGAATTAGAATAGGCAACGAAAAAGCAAAACTATTTTGCAGATGTTATACTTGAATCATAGAAAATCAACTGAAAAAACTACTTGAAATTATTAACAACTTTAGCAAAGTTGCAAGATATAAGATAAATCCATATAAACTGTCATTCTTATATACCCAGTGACACCTAGCAGCAAAAGGTGAGAAATTCTATATAAAACAATTATAATATAAAATACTTGAGCATTTATCAAGATAAACACAGGGACTATATATGAACAAATCTACAAAACTTTTCACACAAATAAAGTCAGATCTAAACAATTGAAAAAATATTAATTGCCCAAGTATAGACCAAGCCAATATAATTATGACAGTTCTACCTAAATCTATTCAGTGCCATGCCAATCAAACTATTAAAAAATTATAGAACTAAAAAATGGCAAAATTCATCTGGAAGGACAAAGGCCAAAAATATCAAAGAAATCAATGAAAAAAAATGTGAAGGAAACCTGTGGGGAAAAGTGTGTCTGTATCAGATCTCAAACTCTTATTATATAAAAGTGGTAATTATAAAACAGTTTGATATCAGCTCAGAAATAAAGTGGTAGGTAGATCAGTAGAATAGGTACAAATTGCATTATAGTAAAAATCATTTTAGTCTGGTATGTGATTAAACCCAAAGATCCAAGCTTTTAGAATGAAATTTTATTATTTCACAGAAACGGCTAGGAAAACTGGAAAATAGCATAGCAGAAACTGGGTACTGATACTGAGATAAGTTCAAAATGGGTGTGTCATTTACACATAAAAGATACCATAAGTAAATTAGGAAAGCATGATGTCATGCTTTATGATTTATCTGTCAGATCTATGGATAAGCGAAAAATTTATGACCAAGCAAGAGATAAAGAGTATTATAAAATATAAAATGGATAATTTTAATTATATAAAATTTAAAAGATTTTTCACAAACAAAATTAATGCAACCAAAATTATAAGGCAAACAGAAAAACTGAGGCAGGGGAAATTTTGCAACAAAATATGCAACCTCTGATAAAGGTCTCTTTTCTCAAACATAAGGAGAACTGAGTCTAATTTATAAAAATACAAGTCATTCTCCAATTGATAAATAGACTATGAACAATTTTCAGACAAAAGAAATCAAAGCCGTCTGTAGTCATGAAAAAATGCTCTAAATCACTATTAGAGAATTCAAATTAAAACAACTTTGTTACCCTCTCACATCAATCAGATTAGTTAATATGACAGAAAAGGAAAATGATCAGTGTGAGAAAACTGGGACACTAATGCCCTCTTGGCAGAAATGTGAACTGACCCAACCATTCTAGAGAGAAATATGGAATCATGCTATAAAACTATATGCATTCCCTTTGATCCAACAATATCACTGCTAGGACTGTATCCCAAAGATAGCAAAAAATCCCCTAAAGCTTAAATAACCAACCAATAACAACAGCAAAAACAGGGTTTGGGGGAAAGGACCTATTTGTACAAAAATATTAATTGCAGCTCTTTTTGTGGTAGCTAATAATTGGAAATTAAAAGGATGACCATTAATTAGGGAACGGCTAAATAAGCTGTGGTATATGGTTTTAATGGAATACTGTTTTCTATAAAAAATGACAATCAGGATGATTAAAAAAAAAACAAAACCTAAAAAGACTTAACATGAAGGATGTATAGTGAAGTAAACAGAATCAGGAGACAGCAATATTGGGGTTTTGTTTTGTTTTTTGCTGAAGTGATTAGGATTAAGTGACTTGCCTTATATTTTACACAAAAAAGGGAAGTCATTTGCAGGGAGCTCCTTTTTCTGTTCTCATCTCACATCCCTTAAATGTCTTCTGTCACTATCTCTTCTACTCCTCACATAAAGAGTTGGCTCTTTTTGCCAAAGCTAACCCCTCTGCATGCACAAATGATTCCATTCCATCTGTCTTCTCTAGCAGATTGTTCCCCTTTATCATTCCTACTCTCACTAATCTTCTGTGTGTATCTATTGTTTTATTACTTATTGCTTGTAAACATGTCCATATCTCTCCCAACCTCAAACACCTTTACTTGGGTAATCTATCCCTGCTAACATTCCATATCTTGCTAGCCTTTTGTGCTTAAACTCCTGGATAAGGCAGTGTCTAATAGATGTCTACATTTCGTTTCTTTCCATTTTCCTCTTAACTCCCTCATTCTGACTTCTGACCTCATCATTCAACCACAACTTTCTCCAAAGTTGCTACTGTTCTCCTAATGGCCAAATCCAATGGCCTTTTCTCAGTCTTCATCCCTTTTGACCAACCTGTAGTCTTTGACATTGTTGATCACTCTTTTCTCCTTGATACCCAGGGTTTTTTAGATGTTTTGAGATATTATTCTCTCCTAATTCTTTTCTTACTTATCTGATGTTTCCTTCTTCTTTTCCTTTTTTGGATCTTCATCCAAATCATGTTCACTAGCTATGAATATCCCCAGGATTCTGCCTGGGCCCTCTTCTTCTCCATACTATTGAATTTGGTAATCTCATCAACTCTCATAAATTAAATTGGGATCCCTGTGCTGATGATTCTCAAATCTACTTATTTAGGAAATCTAATCTAGCATGATTTGTACTGACCTTCAGTTTTGCAACTCTATCAGATATTAGCTATCTTCAACTAAATGTCTTGTAAACATCTTAAATACCTTCAGAGCTTAACGCTTTATCTTTCTTACCAAAAATTCACCCCTTCCAAACTTCCATATTATTATTGATTATTATTAATGATGTCTTTTCATCATTAGAACCACTACCCTTCCAGTTCCCTGTGCATGCAACCTAGGTATTATCTTCTTCATTCTCTCAACCTTTCCAGACCCAGTCTATTGCCAGACTTGTCAATTTTGCCTTCTCGCATATACGCCCTCTTCTGTTCTTGCTGCCACACTCTGGGGCAAGTCCTCATTACCTCACAGCCAGACAAACGATTGTCATAATCTACTGATGGACCTCTGCTCCAAGCCTTTCCTTTCTGATTCAGCTGTTAAAGTGATTTTCCTAAAGCACAAACCATATCATTTTTCTTCCCCTACTACTCACTAAATTTCCTATCACTTCCAGGATCAAATAGCAAATCAAAATCCCCTGTTTAACATTCAAATATAAACTACTCTTCCCTACTTTTCTAGTCTCCTTATATCTTGTGCCCCTTATCCCCCCTGACTTCCAATACTTTCTGATCCACTAACATTAGCCTCACTGTTTTCTGAAATGCAACACTTCGTTTAAATCATGCAGAACATACATATTGTTCTTAAAGAATTCTTTAAATCTTTATGTTTCTAGGACTTCATATTTCCTATTTATTGAATTATCTAGAAAGTGAATTTATTTAAGACAGCTTCATTACTTTCGTATGGTGGTAAGAGTAACTAACGTGTTCATTATTCAAACGGATACTATTTCACGATCTTATAGTTTAGTCTTCATTTCTTTAACCTTAGTAGCTTTTATATTGCTTTTGATTTGTTTATATCTATGAACTTTTATATTGTGAATTCCTAGAAAATTATTGTAGATAATTTGAGATTATGCTACCCATATGTGAATTTATATTGTTCAGTCACTTTTAAGTCATGTCCAGCTCTTTGTGATCCCATTTGGATTTTGGTTTAGGTTTTTTTTTGGCAAAGTTTTGCCATTTCCTACAGGGGAGGAACTGAAGCAAACAATGTTTAGTGGCTTGCCCAGGGTCATGTAATTAAGTGTCTGTTATTTGAATTCATAAAAATGATTCTTCTTAACTCCAGGCCCTGCACTCTATCCCCTGGATCACCTACTGCCCCCCTATCTGAATATCTCAGTGTATTTATTATTCTTTTATAACAGCCTTCTAGTGGTTTTTTTTTTTTTTTTTAATTCTTTGGAGAATATTTATGATCCATTTATTTATCATTTTAGTTGAAATAATGATAGATTTAGAATTAGAAGATCTAAACTCATACCTAGTTCAATTACTCATTATGTGACCCAGGCTAATCTATTGATTTCTCTGAATATGATTTCACTGTTCGCAAATGGGATTATAATACTTACAGCAACTACCTAGAAGGGATGTTGGTGAAGATCAAATTACACCATATTTGCAAAATGTTTTGTAATTGTAAAGCATGATATAAATGTAAGTTCATTTACATTTTTAACTAATATTTCCTCTTTTACTTATAAAATATAATTCTGTAATCCTTTATGGACTACTAAAAATTGTTATCAAAATGCAAATTGCATCTTATTCAGAGGAGGTCCCTGGATAAGAAGGTATGCTAAGATTGTCTTCTACTTGTGATATGCCACAGTGGGTTATATAGAACCCCCCCACTTTGGGTCTTGTAACTGAATGTGGGAGTCATGAAACTGTGATTTATTACAGTAAATATTTATATACCTATTTTATATACCTTATGTATTTGGAAGTCATGTAAAAATTTCTTGGGCAAAAAGTGGTCATGAGTGGAAAAAAGCTTAAGAAGCCATGATATCGAGGGATTGCAGCATCTGTGGACCATGGTAGATCCTGTTGAGTATTGTAAAATAGTAAGTGAAACTTGTCTGTGAAATGTTTGCATAAAATGTCATGGTATATTTTTCTGGATTATCTCTCCTTGATCAGGGAATGTACTCAAGTTCTAATGAATTTAATTCTTTATTAAATATGTGATATGAAAATTAATTTGTAGGGGTTTTAAAAATTGCAATCCAAAGCCAAATATTAAATGACAACTTCATATTAAACTTTGTGATTATTTCGGTTGCTTATTCTTTTCATCATTAGAAGATTAGGACTTGATTATATAAATCACATTCATGAAAGCAGTAATGACTGCAGTCTTGGAGATTGGTACATTTTCTATTCAATGTTGATTTAGGATTTGTATAGTTAATAGTGTTTTTGTATGGAGAAATTGTCACAGGTTTCTCAGTGACAGTAGGTTTCTTTTATTCTTTTGACAGAGTTAAATTAGAAGATGTTGACATTGTTGAGAACTCTGTAGCAGTCAGTAATGGGCTCAGTTATTCATACAAAAAAGCACGGAAGAGGAGATCCACATGGGAAGAAGAAGAGTCCGATGCAGAAAATGATCAATACATAGAAAAGCATTGGAAAGAGGGAGAGATCAGTGAAACCTCTTCTCTGGAACCAGATCAAGACACAAAGAAAAAAAACAAGAAGAGAAAAAGGAATGAGGGAGGAAGTGAAAATAATGGAAAATGGACCCCCCAAAAATCAGGGAAAGAGAAGAGAGGAAAAGCTGAAGAAAAGAAACAGAAAAGGCCTCCAAAGTCTTCTAAAACAAAGACATTGCCAGAACGGACCAAAAAGAGGTGTGTTGTTCAGAAGAGTGCTTCCATTAAAAATAGTTCAGCTGAAACCAAGAGGAAAAAGGATATTGGCTTGTCTGCTAAAGCCAACCCTGACACCTCATCGGACTCTGATTCTTCTGCCACATCGTCAGATGATAGCCACAGCAAGACAAGTCTTGGTGGTAAAAAATCAATAGAAAAGGAGTCATTCATTACATCAAAGTCAACCGGTTCCCACCCAAAGGCAGACAGACTTGTTACCGGCTCTGCTAAGGCCAAAGGAACTCAAGCCTCATCCTCTAGTTTGGATTCCAGTTCCAGTTCAGATGACCAGGGCAGTATGCCCAAGAGAGCTCCAGCGCCGGCTCCTCCCCCAGTGGGAGCAGCAGGATCTCCAAGATCTTCCCAGACAAATGGTCCAGATACAGGCAGTCACTTAGGAACAAGACAGGAGATGCGATACTCTGATCTCTGGGATAAGCCAGTATTGGGAAATAGTGGGAAACAACCAGCCCCTCTGACTGCAGAAGCAGCTCCTCATCCCAGCAGTTTTGGAAGGGGGAGGGGAAGAGGGGAAGACATTTTCCCTTGGAGGGGACCTAGGGGACGGGGTTTTCGTGGAATCAGAGGACGAGGGAGAGGGGGAAACATTAATTATGTGTTTAATGGTGAATCCCAGAAACAGCAGCAATTAAATGAAGTAGTAAAAAACACTTCCATTATTATCCAGGTATGTAGCCTTCCTTTCTTCTTTTATCTCTTTATTTTTATTACCTACATATGTTAATCAACCTGATATATGGTGAACCTGGAGTTTATCTATCAGTATTTATTATTGTTAATGAAATCAATCAATATTTGAGCATTTATTAAGTATCTGTTTATATGCCAGCCAGTGTGTTAGGGATACAAAGAAAAATGAAACAGTCTTTACCCTTACGGATTAAAAATTTTATTGGGGGAGATGGTGTAAACACACCATCTCTGTGTGTGTGTTTGTGTGTGTGTGTGTGTGTGTTTTAAATATAAATAGAAATTAATTTGGATTAGGGCACAAGTAGCTAGATGAATCTGAAGAGGTTTTATGTAGAAGCATTTGAGCTGAGTTTTGAAAGAAAAAGTATTTAAAAGGCTCAGGTGAAGAGGGAGTACTTTCCACACATGGAGGACATCCAGTGCAAAGGCACAGAAATGGAAGATGGAGTGCCCTGGGTGAAGAACAGCAAGTTGGCCAGTCTAGTTGGACAGAACAGTGCGGGAAGAAGAATAATATAAAACAAAGTTGAAAAGGTAGGTGGGCATCAGGCTATGAAGTGCTTTAAAAGCCAAACAGAAGGTGTTTACAATTGATTCTAGAAACAGTAAGGTGAGAGTTGGAGTTAGGGTAGTGATGTGGTCAGACCTTTTCTTGAAGAAAATCATTTGGACATCTATGTGGAGAATGGATTAGAGAGACACTTGAGACTAGGAGACCAATTAGAAGAATTATCAGTAGTCCATGCTAAGATAATGAGGTGATCCTAAACAAGCATGTTGTAGAGGTAGAAGCAAGATTTAATAACTAATCAGGTATAGGAAATGAGACATTGAGGAGGGAGAATATTAAAGTTATAAATCTAGGAAACCTCTTGAATAATGGTGGTGTCCTTGACAAAATAACAAAATGTGGAAGAAGGGTGCATTTAGAAGGAATTCAGGGTTCTGTCTTAGACTTGAGTTATAGTAGCTTACCAAATTTCTTGTTGGAAATGTCCAGTAAACAGTTGCAGCTACATGACCAAAGTCCAAGAGATAGATGTGACTGTATAGATCTGGGAGTTAAAGACATTTTAATTAAGCCTGTAAAAGAGCATAGAGAACCCTGGAACCTCTCTTGGTATGCCCAGAGTTGGGTACCATGATAAGGTTAATGACCCAGCCAAGGAAGCTGAGAGGGAGCACAGTCATACAGGTAGCAGGAGAGCTAAGGTAGATCATTGTTGTGAAAACTCGGCAAAGAAGGATCCAGGAGGATAGGGTGGAGAGTAGTGTGAGGCTGCTACAATGGAAAGGATGAAGACTGAGAAAATGTCATCAGATTTAGCAACTAAGATCATTGGTAACTTTGAAGAAAGCAATTTTAATTGAGTAATGAGGTTGGAAGACCGATTGCAAAGGGTTGAAGAGAGAAAGAGGCAATGAATATGGACAGCTTTTTTAAATAGGAATTGGGCTGAGAAGGAAAGGAAAGGAAAAAAATTTAAAGGAAAGGCATGATCTAATGAGAGGGTGATGGAGACTTAAGTATGATTCTTAGCAGAGAAGGAACCACTAAATGGGGAGAAATTAAGGATTAAAGAAAGGTACAGGATGATAGTCCTGGTGGTCTTCTAGGAAAGATGGGAAGAGATTGTTATCAGGAATAAATGTAGCTTGTTGGCCTTGGTGATAGGGGTCATCTCTTCATAGCTACCATTGTTTTTGTAGAATCCAGTGGAGACTCCCCAGAAGGACTACAGTCTACTTCCTCAATTAGCAGCACCCCCACGGGTAGGGGAAAAGATTGCATTTAAGGTATATTTCCTCTAACATATAAATGGTCTCACCAACTAGAATATATCATTGGGGTTCCAAATTTCAGAACCATTGATTTTTGGGGATCTGTGAACTTTAAAAAATATATTTTTATAACCATGTGTCACAGTAGATAGAGTGCCTGGTCTGGAGTCAGGAAGACCCATTTTCATGAGTTCAAATCTGGCTTCAAACTTGTCCTAGTTGTGTGACTCTGGGCAAATCACTTAAACTGGGTTGCCTTGATTTCCTCATTGTAAAATGGGAAGGTAAATCCTTCCAGTATCTTTGCTAAGAAAATCCTAGTTAGAGTCATAAAGAGTTGGACACAACTAAGATAACTGACTTAACAGTCTCAAAAATTTCGGTATAAATGATCTTGCAATCCTATATATTTTATTTTATTTATTCAAAAATGATCCTTAAGAGTCCATAGGTTTTGCCAGCCTATCAAAGGAAGCCATATCACAAAAAGTTAAGAACTTTGTGTCTATTGAATTCATAACAAAATAGCTTAAAATTGTTTCCTATTTCCACCTCTGCCACTCATTCATCTGTTAGACATGTTAGTAGGGCAGATGAAGTAGGAGAGATCAGCATTCTGACACTACTAATTACCTTGAGAAATTAGAAGTAAGAAGTTGGAAGACAGCCTTTCTTAGAAATGAGAAGATCCAGAACAGCCATAATCTGGATTCCATTTTTTCCATATCTAGTTTCAGTATTTTCCCCTTCTATCCTATATGTTATATCAATGGCAAATGGATATTACTTACTGATATGGAAAAGCTTTTAGCTTTCATCTTGTGTTATGCACAATGGAGTGGCTAAATGTTCTTGTCATGTTAGCAGCATTTAAAAAAGTTTTAAACTAAACAATTATATATCTTTTTGTTTATCTTTCTTAGCTTTTGGAATTGACAGCAGATTATTCTCCTGATGTCTCTAGTTACAAGGTATTTTATTTTATTTTAAATTTGTTTTTTATTTTATTTTAAAATTGTTATATGACAAAAGGAAAGGTATTTAGAACACAAGACTTAAAAAAATAATCTTTGTATATGTAAACCATATTTATATAATTTAATACCTCTTTCAAGATGTTTGGTGTTTTTAGTTATTATATATACTTTAATATAATAATGCACATTTATATAGAACTTTTAAAAATTTAAAAGGCACTTCCTCCTGACAGTCATCGAAATATGTGATCTGAGTATTATTATCCCCATTTTATAGATGAGACTCAAAGCTAACGTGACTTGCCAGTGAACACAGCTCATAATTGTCTGCCATGAGTTTCAAATTCAGGACTCTTGATTCCAAATCCAATGATATATTTACTATATTTGCCAATTTTTTTTAATAGCTTTTTATTTACAAAATATATTTATGGGTAATTTTTCAGCATTGACTCTTGCAAAACCTGTTCCAACTTTTTCCCTCCTTCTTCCACCCCCTCTCCCAGATGGCAGGTAGACCAATACATGTTAAATATGTTAAAGTATATGTTAAATACAATATATGTATACATATCCATACAGTTATTTTTCATGTCATTTCTTTTTAGCCTAATAGATATAGACAGTATAGGAGATTGAGCTGAGGAGTATAATTAATAGAAGAATGAAAAAATTATTAATTTATAAACAAAATGACTGGCTTGCTTTCTTTAGGAGCCACCTCTGTTTTAAGCCTAGTAATAGGTGAATTTTCCCATGTAATTCATAAGGGATGAATATTTTCATCCAAGGAAATAATTTTTTGGAATCAGCCTTGTCAATCTTTTTCACATTTTTTCAGAACACAGTTTTTCCATTATGAACTCTGATCTGAGTTAAGGAAAAGCTGTTAAAAAACTTAGATAATTCTAAAATTACAGTTTACATAATTATACTAATGATGGTTACATTAACATGTTTCTTTTGAGTTGTCATTTTATAATTCTTTGAAACTGAGCTATTTAATATCTCTTTGAGACTTTCTTTTGGCAGATTATATATTACAATTCAGTAAAACTTTGATTTAACCAAAATATTCAGAAAATAATATGTTGATTTGTTTATACTTGATTGTCTTGAATATGCTTTAAAAAAAAATAACTTATTGCAAGTCTTTCTAAAGTATAGTAATACACTTCTTTAGCAAATGCATTTAGTACTATGCTTCTTGTGAATTTTCCAGTGCATTAAAATTCTTGTCAATTATGCTATATTCTTATATAATAGCTATGAAAAAATGTAAAAAAAAAAATTGGTGAATTTGAAATTCCAGAACATTTCAAGATTTTGATTTTTAATAAAATCTTGATAAAAACTTTCCTCTTCTCCCTTCTCCCTTTCCCTGGCCCTCTGTCTTTCTTCCTCTTCTCCTTTTTCTTTTCTGTCTTGATAATTTTGGTTAATTTTTCAAGTCATATTGTAATGGAGACCTCCATGCAAGAATGAGGAGTCATCAGTGTTTTAACCTGTCCTGCAGATTTTAGAAAGTTCTCTGCCCAATAACTGCCACCATGCCATGTGTAGTAGGAATTTCCTGGCCAGAGCAGGAAAAAATCAGCTTAGTCTTAGTGGCTAGTCATTGTTAATGACAGCAGGGAAGCTAACATTTAGTACCAGAATATATGTTTGGGGAGAACACAAGATGGAATCTTATGAGGAAAGAAATGTACAGGTTAAAAAATATATGAGACCAATTATACAACTTTGCTGCCTCCCTGTTTCTCCCTGTAGTTTACTATCCTCCGCTTATAAGGCAGTTTTGGAGAAGTTTCCAAAGAGGTTGATGGTAATGACAACCTTATTGAAATAAATACATAGCTTCTCAACATTTGGCTGATGTTTCATTTGTTTCTAATCTTCTGGATGTGAACATATATTGACTTAAATGAAATTTTGTTTTATTTGTATTGAGGTTTGCCAGTATTGTTGAAATGGGATGTTTACTAAACTTCTTTGATGTCAACTTTTTTATTTTTGAAGGAGGGGAAAATAATAAACTACAATCCTGATGCTCAGGAAGTAGACATAGAAATCCTTTCATCTTTACCAGGTAAGTTCTTTTAGAGCCAATTGGCTGTGGATTTCTAGAGTGCTTTTAAACAACTTTCATAGAGATTGCTGAGTTTTGAATGACCTTGTTGGCATTAGAATTGTACTGTCTTTTTTTTTTTTTTCATACCAACTATCCAGCTGACAGTTCTATGTAAAATGAAGAAAATAGAAATTAGCAGAATATCTTAATTGCCTAGAAATTACACAGATTTACAACTCCTCCCCCTCTTACCCCCTTCCCTCCCTCCTTTTCCTATGGTTTCAGTGGTGAAAGAGCCTGGGAAATTTGACCTGGTGTACCAGAATGAAAATGGAACAGAAGTGGTAGAATATGCAGTATCACAGGATAAAAGGGTATGCTTCTATTCTGGGAGCTACTTGGTATCATTCTTTATTAAAAAATTTGTATTAATGTTTTACTCTAAACATAATGACAAGATTTTTGTTGTGGGAAACTTTCTCTGTTAATAATGTTATTTTGTAATTTTATTAAGCATAATTTGCTTTCTATTCTATTTGCTTAAACTAGGAAGATTGCTGTTTTAAGAGTATTTGGTTTAGGTTTGAAATCTACAGGTTTAAAGTTTTTTTTGACATGAATTGACTTTATTTTGCCAATATTGAAATGAAAAATATGAGTATTATATTTGACAATGGTCTGTTTGAAAGTTTTGTATTTCAAGTGAACTTCGTAAATAGTAAACCCTTATTTTGTCCCAAACTTAAATAGTTAAATAGTCAAATACATAGGTTTTTCTATATTTTATGAAAGAGGTAGGAAGCTCTCGTATTTATTTTTTAAAAGTTCAACTTTCAGAACACATATTTGGAATGAATATACTAACCCAATCTGTTATACTTCTTATTTTACTACATAGACATTTTACTACAGTACATTTCTGGAAATTTAAATTTTAAGTAGATAGTAGGCAATATTTTTCTCTATGTACTGCTTATGCAGTTACATTTATTGTGATTTTTTTCTATTAAGTGATGCTTCTGACATCATTAATAAAAGTCAATGTCATTGTAATTTTAGGAAAGCTGATATATATTAATAAATGCAAGCTTTACTGTGACAAAAAATGAATTACCTTTTTTTTTTTTTAAAAGGACAGATCTGTGGAATGCAGAGTGGCAAAAAAAGGGGATTACTTTGCCATCTGCCAGGGAACAGATGTCCTCTGTTTGAGGAACAAGGTTCTAAAGAGCCTTCTGAGTAATTAAAGATAAATTTAGTCCAAGTTTTGTTAAGTCCCTACTATATGCAAAATATTCTGCTAGGTGAGATAGAGAGTTTAGCTAGGATATGTTCCCTGTGCTTAATTTAGAAGGGAGATAATGAAACATGCTTCAGGTTTTTGGTTTTTTAAGGGTTTTTGTATGTGTTCAGTTTTAACATTATATACAAATATGTTGTTTTTATTGTTTGTACATAAACTTTATTATAACTCAGCCAAGGTATTTAGCTACTAGAAAAAAAAGTTTTCTTCATTGTTTTGGTCATATGAAAGTTGACTATATTTGAAAATGAATTTCTTCACTAGAGCTGGAAAGATAATATCACCATATTGATTGTCTTTTGTTTTCCCCAGATAACTATTTGTTGGAAAGAACTGATCGAACCAAGACTAATTATTGAGCCTCACACTGACACTCCAAATACAGAACAGGCCTGACCTTTATCATTCCACCCAGTGTATATGAAGGACTATATATTTAGTTTATAATTCAAATAGTTTATAATTTTTGTTTGCTTTATGACCTTGTGAAAATATGACTATAGGTTGCACCTTTTCTAAATAAAGTATTTCAACAACATAGAATAAAATTTTTAGTATTTTTTTATGTTAAGTATTTTATGAAAAATATACCTCTTAATATTAAAAACTAGTTACTTTAAAACATCATATGTTACAGAAGTGGTAGTTATCTTAAATTAATCATAGTTTTAGAATCACTGATAAGTAATTTCTACCCTCAATCCTACCTTCAAGTCCTGTAAGTTGGTACAACTTTTATAACAGAATTTGATATAACAGTTGAATGTTATGAAGTTAATAAACTTTTGGCCACTGGGTGGTAATATAAGAAAAGAAACTTTTTTTTTACTATGCCAGTTATATATGTAACATTTAAACCACTAAAGCAAATGTCCCCATCTTAATAATTCTGTCTATTGAAAAATTTCAAAAACTTTATTTTCATTTATAGACAGATTATCTCAAGATATAATGAGTATTTATATAAATGTTTTCAGATGTTTGGGGAGTAATGTTCTGTGAACTTTTCGAGAAAAGGGGTACAGAATTCATGAGACCCTGTCTGAAGAAGTTAGCCTGAGAAACTTTGGAAATGTGAATTTGGAAAGAACTAGTTCTCAACTATAAAATAGTTAACATGGGAAATGCCATGACATCAGGTTTAGATTGATTTCGTGAACAATCAAGTAGATGTTTGACTTCATCATGAAGACGACGACCACCCTCCTATTTGTATCAAAGAAGAAAAACTGTCCTCCCTGTTTTGACCATAAGTTTGTCAGAGACCATGCATTATTACTCAGCATTCCTGCTAGGAGGAAGAGCCGGATTATAGGAGTCATTCCAGGAGCATTTTAAAATATGTAACATTCTAAAGAAATCAGCAAGTTTTTCCTGAAATTTGAAATTATCCCCAATGCAAGAAATATTCTCTTAATCTTATACTAACCAAAAGACAAAAGTATCACAGCAAGGTAAAGTAAAGCACAGAATTTAGGGATAGTGTTTTTGTTTTTCTTAAACAAAACAGTAATGTCATTGGACCCACATAGACATTTCTTTTAAAACCATTCGCTCTTTCTTTCACCATATCCTCCAATCAGTTCCTCTCTGTTTCATCAAAGGGGGATTAAGAGATAAAATTCTTAATTGAATTAAACAAAGGTACTTCTATTATTTCAGTCAGGTCCAGGGAAAGGAAAAGGATCACTTCTCTTGAGCTGATTCATGATGAATCCGGGGACACTTCTTTTTATTAAGAAAGATTTTCTCCATTTAATCTTAGTTTTAAGGAATTAAGTTCTTCCTTGGATTTAAGTTCTGTTACTAAAAAGTGACTAGGTCTTTAATTCAAGTGAAACAAAGGACTAATTTAGATTACCAAACTGTCAAAATATTGTTTCTTAATCCTACAGCAAAAAAGCTTTAATGGCTATATTTTCCCAGTATTAAGAAAATATTGTTAGAATTCTTACAAGGTGCTGTCAGTGGACTTGATAAGAAACAATGGTCGTTTATCAGGGTACTTAACAGTTCTCTAGATGTACTTAGTACTTATTCGAGTTTACACTTTAAGAGAGCATATATAAGCTAGGAACCTCAACCAGGATGCACTTTGGGAGATTCAGAGCCAGGATTCAGTCGAAGAGATTCGCAAGCCAGGAAGAACGAAGGAAGACAGAGAAGTGGTGGCAGGCTGTCCTGTGGAAAACACTGAAACCAAGATCCGGAAGGCCTCCAGAAAGCTAGCCAAGCCCCAAGTGAAGGAGATAAGATTTTGACGGAAACAATAAAGGATTTGACTTTAACAGCTGGGTGCATTTGAAGTGATTATTACTTTGAATTGAAACTAAGGCTGCTCCCAGAAGCCCCCCAAGAAACCTGCTCCCAAAGAACATTATAATTTGGAGAAGAGAATGTTACAAATACCAGTTCAAGAAGTCAGCAAACATTTAGAACTGTTTGGATTTCAGTGAGTGAGTGTGTGTGTTTGTGTGCGCACTCATGTGTGTCTACTGTGAAATCCAAACTTTTTAAAGTTGATGATCATACATTTTAAAAACAGCTGCCTAACCTCTTAACATAGATTCCCTTCACCATCATTACTTACCATGGTTTCGGTTCCTAAACCTGTTTGTTCTTGGAAGATTGTATTGCTTATTGTACTGCTATTTTATTGCCTTCTTTGTAATACTCAAAAATAGGCAAAAAGCTCTAAAGATTCACTCCTATGTTCATTTAAGACAGAATTAAATCTTTAGCCACCTATGATTTCAAGTTTAAATTTTAGGGAATATTCTTGAAGTTTTCATCCAGTCCAGCACTAGTTTCTACTCTCTCCTTTTTTTTGCCAGGGCTAGAAGCCTATGATTATTCTTACAATTGTTTAAGATAGAGACAAACACTGGAAGTTAAATCCCAAAAATACTTTATCCTGAGAGTAAATGTAGCTGGATTGATTATAATATGATTAAACATAAGACTGGAACTTCTAAAGAAGCATGTGCACTGTTACCCTTGTAACTATAGAACTTTATCAAGGGGCCAGAACTATATCAAGTAATTTTGGGTAATAAATTGATTTGTTGATCTTGTCATCTGGAGCCGATCGAGCAGAAGTCTTCTTTAACTGATTCCTAATAATAACAGAAATATCATCTGCTATTTTGGTATTATGACAGTGCAAAGATGACTGAATCTAGAGAAGGAGGGCCTAGGTTCAAGTCCATGCCTGTCTCTGGTTTGAGCAAGTCGCCCAGTCTCTTGGACCTGTTTCCTTCTCTGTAGAGTAATAAGGTTGGGCTTTATGGTCTTCCAGGATCCCTCAAGCTCCAGATTAGGCTGTGATTATGTACGAGGGCTGCTAGATGGTGCAGTGAATAAAACGCTGGCCCACTCTTCTTCCTGAATTCAAATCCAGCTTCAGAAAACAATAGTTCTTTGACCTTGGACAAGTCACTTAGTCCTCTGCCTCAGTTTCCACATCTGTAAAATGAGCTAGAATAGGAAATGGCAAACCATTCCAGTGGCTCTGCCAAGAAAACTGTACCTGGGGTCATGAAAGACTTGATATGACTGAACAACAAAAATTCATATATGGGTATCACAGCACCAAGACAAAAATGGAAAAAAAAATTTTTTTTTGTTTCTGATATTTATTTTCTTTGTACCCATAGAAAAGTTAATCTCTCTGGTCCTCAATTTCTTAATCTGTAAAAGAAAGGGATTAGAACTGATGACTTCTAAGGTCATTTCTAATTCTAAATCTACGATTCTATGATGAGGATTGTCAACAACAATTGACAGTTATAAATGTGAAGAATTCAGATTAGAACATTGCTGATATATAGAGAAATACAGTTTTAAATGAAGTACTTTAAATCCATTAAATTTACAAAATGGCAAAAAATGAGAAAATTTAATGTTGGCAATACTAAGAAAACAAGCGCATTGATTCTCTAATAGAATTGTGAATTGGGCCATCCTTTTTAAAAAGTAATATAAAATTATGTAACAAAAGTTACAAAATTCTTGATACATTTTTGACTAATCCACCACTTAATCATCCAAAATTGTCAAATTTAAAAAATAACAAAAGCAAAACCATTTATTAAAAGGACTGGATCCCCTCATAATCTGAGATGCCATCATTCTCCAGAGCCTTGTTTTTATAGGACTTGATATTCAGAAGATGCAAAGAAAAAGTTTTGTTGACAGATCTTATTTGTGACTCTCCAGGCGGGTCAGAAAGATTGCATCAGTATGGGTGGTCACAGGATGGACAAGACAAGGGTCATTTTTGCTAAGTGATCATAAAATGGGCTCCTTATGTTGTGCAAGAGGTGATCCAGAAAGAAAATATCATGTGATCCTATTCACCCTGGGTTTAGTCATGATTCTTTACCCAAAAAGGTAGAAGCCCACTAGTCAGAATTCTTGTGATTAGACAAATGAACTTCATAACAGGTTAGTTAACAATGAACTATCTTAACAAGCTAGTAAACTTATAGCTTGTAGTTTAAAATTTGGGATCTAAGAGAGAATCTGTCTTATTTAATGAGTCCTAAATACATATATACATATGTGTGTATATATACATATATATGTAATATGCATTAATATATATAATTCCTATATTAATATTAGTTGACTAGATTTGATTATCACTACCTATATGAATTTACACTAAACTAATGCTGGATTAAAATAGGGGATGCAATAACTTCAGAAGTCATTGACAGGAAGAAAAGATTCTCTGAACAAAACTATTCAAAGCAGCCATTTTTTAAAATTCTAAATAATTAAAAACAAACAATTTGCATGTTACATAATTTATTCTATTTGCTAATTATGGTAGAATAAATTATGTAACATGCAAATAATTGAATATTATCATGTTTTAAAGAATTGTAACTCAAGAATGATAAGAAATGGAAGAAAACTTGTATGATGGATTCAGAGCAAAGAAAGCAAATCTAAAAGAATAACATGGACTACATACATGTGGATGAAGACCACATTACATGGCAACACAATGGGCATCCTTGTGACTACCTTGTTAAGATATACAATGTTACTTTCAACAGACCTCAAAAATTACAAAAATATTCCAGTGTATCAATGATTTGCTTAATATTTGGGAGGGAATTTACTTGTATTCATGCATTTGCTTTGTTAAATTTTTTCAATTAAAAAAAAGTAAAGGAAGGTGATTTACTTGAATTATTTCATTGAGTTAGAAAGGATTTATGTTCTAGACTTCCTTCACTTGGAGAAGAATATACTCTCAATAAACTGTTGCAATGGTCAAATTTCTCTCCAAGCACATACTTCAGGAATTTAGGTTGTTTCTACATTTTCCTTTTCATTTGTCAAGATTGGTTACTTCTGGAAAGGTCCCTTAGACATTTTTTCATTGTCTGACCTTCTAGCCAAGAAGGCCTCCTTGTGACTTTGTCCATCTCAATTTTTTCCAGTTCATCTGTTGAAGTTAGTATGTCCTCCTAATTCTTCTCTTAGACTAATGCCTGGTAATATTTTCTCCACCCTCTGGTTAAAACTATTATGTATATACAAAGTCTTTTGGCCAATCAGTCCCCAGAACTACAGTTTCTGGTCCTTTTCTGCCTTCTGTTCTATCCCACAGATTTTCAGTAAATTTTCTCTGTGAATCACTATTTTTTCCCCAGTACTTCATTTCCCACCTGACACTTTCCTGTGTTTTGTTGCCTTTTTGCCTTCCCAGTCAGTCAACTAGCATTTACTAAGCACCTACTATGTGCCAGGTTTTGTGCTAAGCACTGGGGATAGGAAGAAAGACAAAAAACGACTTCCTGCTGCTCTCAAGAAGCTCATAATCTAATAGGGAGAGTCAACATGAAATAGCTTAGTACAGACAAGATGTATATGCTGGATAAATTGAAGATAATCTTAAAGGAAAGGCACTAGGATTAAATAAAGCCCTTCTTAACTTCCCAATTAGTAGTATTCCTCAAGAATTTACTAGTGCATGTTCCAAAAATATGGGTTTAAAGCAATGGTGTGCAACTCAAATAGAATGGTAGCCTTCCATAGAGATCTTTGTTGACTGCATATTGATAGTTTTTAAAAGACAATGTTATCTATGTTTTATTGTATTTTTATTTACTTTGTTAAATATTTTCTTTTTAGTTTTAATCTAGATCAGCTGTACTTATCAAGGCCCACCCATAGGCTGTGTCTTTGACTCTCTGTTTTATACCTATTCCTAACCACATCTTTTCCTGCAATCACAGAAGAAGAGAGACATTTTGTCTTTTCTATTCCTCTATCCCTCTTCTTTTAAAATTACCTTTAAAGTCCTTTGGGTAACATATGAATTCTTAATCCTTTGAGACTGGATTGGATTGGATTGGGGGAGATCAAACTGCTGATACTGATTTTGGTAAAGAAAAGAAAATGTATGACCTTTATATGTGATGTTCTTGTTGGTTCATAAAGTAATTCTCAAAGAGGATCTGCAAACAGATTTTTGAGCAATGGCAACCTAAAAATAAACACATAACCTTCCAAGGAGATTCCTTTCAAGGATAACAATGATATGGATTAATTGCCACTTCCTACATAAGACCTTCATTTACTCCTACCCCACTTACAAATAATTACATTACATTGTGTGTGTGTGTGTGTGTGTGTGTGTGTGTGTGTATACATGGTGTCTTTGGTTGTATATGTGTATAGATGTTGTTTCTTCCCAATAGATATAAATTCATGGAGACTAGGGTCTATTTTCATTATTATCTTTATATTATATATTTATATGCCTAACACATAGCAGGCATCATTCTATGGAAAAGTTCTGCTGCTTGTTTGGTCATTTTTCAGTCATGTCTGTTTCTTCGTGACCCCCATTTGGGATTTTCTTGGCAAAGATACTGAAGTGGTTTGCCATTTCCTTCTCCAGCTCATTTTACAAGTGAAGAAACTGAGGCAGGCAGGGTTAAGTGATTTGTCCAGGGTCACAGTATCTGAGGCCATATTTGAACTCATAAAGAGTAACCTTTCTGACTCCAGACCTGGCACTCTATCCGCTACATCACTTAGTTGTTCCGTTCAGACATGTATGTTTTAAATCTTCATTACACAACAGCCATGTAACTGACTGCAAAATTAGGTGGTACAGAGAAATAAGAGAAAACTGAACTGAGGATGTTGAGGAAGACTGTATAAGAGTCAAATTTGTAGTTTGGTTGAGCTGAACATGCTGAAAGGAAGGGAGAAGTCAGTACTTATTTGCCAGGCAGACTAAATAAAAGTACCATCAGAATAATCATAAGTCAGGGGACAAAAAGGAAACTATCTTGATGATGTGGAGAGCTTTATCCTGGTGGTATAGTGGTAGAGAAGTCTGAATAGAAGTAGAATCAGATAGAGGAACACTGAATGCCGGGCCTAGAGTCTGTAAATCAGTGAATAACATTATGTACCTTTCCTTCCCTCCTTCTCAAACATGCACCCTTTTAACATCAAGAGATCCTTCCTAAGTTATCTGCCCAAATATATGTATTATTTTAATTCCGTCATTCTTTTTTGAGTCACCTTTCCCATTTTGAGTTAATAACATTTTAAATGCACAGGAATAAATCAATCCCAAGTCCAATTGTTAACTCCCTCCTTCTGATTTGTCCCTCTGTGAAAACAATTTATTTTTTTTTGGTGGGGAGTGCGAGGCTGCGGAAGTCATTGTTTTTACAACTTTACAATGATAATGCCTTAACTATTTCTATAGCCCTGACCTCTCATATTTTGGTTAACTCCAAAACACAACTTCATCAACCTGTACTTTGGATAGAATATCTCTGCTTTTCCAAATCATGTCATACTTGAGTTAGAAGGGACTTCGAAGGTTATCTAGCTCACCTGATACATGAAATCCCTCTATAACATTTTGACATTTATTAAACACTTCCACAGTTGGGGAGTTGACTATTTCACAATCCTAAATGATTCATTTAGTTTTCTATGTCTCTTGCACTTAACAGAGTGCTTGTTATATAGGAGGTAATTAATTAAATGCATGTTAAATTGAATTATTAAAAAATTTTCTCTACATTAAAGTGATCCCTGCCTTTTTTTTTTTTTTTAAACTTCCATTCACTGATGGGCCTAAGTCTGTTCTCTGTTACAATACCACAGGTAAGTCCAAATCCTCTTCCTTTCAAATATTTGAAAATAGTGATGCTGTCAGGAAGATATCTTTTTTTTTTGAAGTAAAACATCACATTCCTTTCTACTGTTTCTCATGATGTTTCTCTCACAAGCTTTGTTGCCTAATTAAGGCAATTCTGAGATACCACTACACACCTCTCAGATTGACTAGGATGACAGGAAAAGATAATGACAAATGTTGGAGGGGATGTGGGAAAACTGGAACACTGCTATATGGTTGGTGAAATTGTGAACTGATCCAACCACTCTGGAGAGCAGTTTGGAACTATGCTCAAAGTTATCAAACTGTATATACCCTTTGACCCAACAGTGTTTCTTATATCCCAAAGAGATTTTAAAGAAGGGAAAGAGACTCACATGTGTAAAAAATATTTGTGGCAGCCCTTTTCGTAGTGACTAGAAACTGGAAACTGAGTGAATGCCCATCAATTGGAGAATGGCTGAATAAGTTATGGTATATGAATGTTATGGAATATTATTGTTCTGTAAGAAATGACCAGCAGGATGAATACAGAAAGGCCTAGAGAAACTTACATAAACTGATGCTGAGTGAAACGAGCAGGACCAGGAGATCATTATACACAGCAACAACAAGACTATACAATGATCAATTCTGATGGACGTGGCTCTCTTCAACTTTGAGATGATTCAAACCAGTTCCATTTGTTCAGTGATGAAGAGAGCCATCTACACCCAGACAGAGATAAGACTGTGGGAACAGAGGGTAGACCACAATAGCATTTTCACTCTTTTTGTTGTTGCTTACTTGCATTTTGTTTTCTTATTTTCCCTTTTTGATCTGATTTTTCTTGTGCAGCATAATAATTGTGGAAATATGTAGAGAAGAATTGCACATGTTTAACTTATATTGGATTACTTGTCATCTAAGGGAGAGGGTGGGGGAAAGGGAGGGAGAAAAATTGAAGCAAGGTTTTGCAAGAATGAATGTTGGAGATTATGTTTTGAAAATAAAAAGTTTAAAAAAAAAAAAAAACTTTGTTGCCTGTCTTTGAATACACTGTATTTTGTTTTCCCACTCGACTATACTCCTTCATATTTCTCCATCATGATTACTCATAATGTTACAGAATCAAATCAGCCTTATTATTTCTATCTCATCTGTTTCATAGACTCCAGGAACACCTCAAATTAGAGGGTGGAGCTGAGATCTCCTCCAAGATAGATTACCCAGACCTTGTTTGACTGCAGTCCTTTGGATTTTCCATCATACTTTGTTCACTCCTATAGTGTACCTTCCCTTCCACGTCCACTCAGATTTTATGTTTCCTTTTGTGTGTTGTTTTTTCCCATTCAATTATAACCTCCTTAAGGGCAGTAACTGTGTCCTTTTTGTATCTATCCCTAATACCTAATACAATGCCCAGCACATAGAAAGTGTTTCGTGAATGTTAATTGACTACCTTTCTTAAAATAAGATGCCCAACAGTGCTCCTAATGGATAAATGAACAAAAAGATAAAAGAAGAAGGATTAGAAATAATCACCTGAGAAAATTTCCAATCTCAATAATAATAATGGGATATAATTTAAAGCACATTGATGGGTGTGAGGTGATTCTTCAAATTGTACTAAAAAAAGATTTTAAAAATTAAATTAGGAATAAATATTTTTGAAAGGTAAAGCTGGGGATAGAGACAAGATGATGGAGTAATTTTATCTCTAAGTAAATTTATCTCTAAATAATTACAAAATAATGTCTTGAAATGAATTTTGGAGGGGCATGTAGGGGGCTCAAAAGAACACCAGATCTGGAGTCAGAAGGACCTGAATTCAATCCACTCAGCAGAATGAAATGTACATGATCATTCTAGCTCTTACTTATCATCCAAGAGATATAAATATAATATCTGATTTGGCCTGTTCAGTAGATGTGGTACAAAGAATTGCCACAGCCCAAATAAAATTTGTAGCCTTTAATATATATCAGCTCTTTAAGAAACTTCAAGAGCAAGTGAGAAAGCATCCAGGTAAGATCTATATATTGCATGTCCACTCTCATAGTGGACTTCCAGGTCCTGTTTTTGATGGTAATTCAAAGGCAAATACCCTTCTAACCATGTTGGCCAATACTTCTTTATTTCAGGAAACCCAAGAATCTCATTTTAAATATCATCAGGCTGCTCAAGCTTTCCGTTTACAATTTGGAATAACAAGAGACAAAGCTAGGAGCATAGTAAAAGCCTGTACAGCTTGCCTTCCTTTCCACGCTCCTACACTGCCTCCAGGGAAGAACCCTCATGGTTTGAGCCCCAATGAAATTTGGGAAATGGATGTGACCCATTATAAATCTTTTGGTTGTCTGTCTTTTATCTATGTTGTGGTAGACACCTTTTCAGGATTCACTTTTGCAATAATAGCAGCAAAAGAGACAGCAAAAGAGTGGTCACTGAATTCCTTATCCAAGCATTTGCAATTATGGGTGTGCCACAAGCAATAAAAACAGACAATGGACTTGCATATACTTCTAAACATTTTGCACACTTTTGTGCACAGTATCAGATTTTATACACCACTAGCATACCTTTTAATCTTCAAGAACAAGCAATAGTAAAGAGGAGAAACATTAAGATGCTCCTCCAAAAACAAAAGAAAGGGGGAGCCACAGGTAACCCTAGAGAACTTCTAAATCTAGCTCCTTATACTATTAACTTCTTGATTTTTGATAAAGATGCACTGGCTCTGGCAGACAGGTGTCCAGTGTGAGCAGCTCCACTGTCTTTAGATAATCGCCAGGTGATGTGGAGAGACCCAGAAAATGATGAATGGAAGAGACCAGATAGGTTAACTGCTTGGAGAAGAGGGTTTGTTTGTAGATAGAAGATGGAGAAGGAATCAGATGGGTGCCAATGAGCCCTATGCACCTTGTCCATTGGAGAGAGATGGAGCAGATCCTTGAAACAAAGGAGAAGACCCAAGAAACATCAGGTGGTTCCATTACTGACTGTGCCCACCACTGAAAGAGCCTGGCAGTTTTGGTGTTTCACTCATGGATATCAAAAATTGTTGGACTACAAAACCCTCAGGAATCATTGGATTCTCTGAGACATGATAAGACTATTGCAGGACTTGATAACCCCCAGGAATCATTGGATTCTCTGAGAAATGATAAGACTGTTGCAGGACTTCAAAAACTTGTGGGGATCATTGGATTCCCTGACACGTGAAGCAAAGGACAATAGATTGGTTTTGGACTATCTCTTGGCTGCTGAAGAAGGCATGTATATATGACTGTTGTTTACATACCCTCCTTCTAGGACTTCTGGAAAGTCCTATGTTAGGACTTTTAAACACCATGTTGATTAATATTGTTTGTAATATCACTACTTGCATGTACAATTCATGTCTGTTACACCACATTGAGCCTGCACTGGCTGTGGGGAGACTCATCACCAATAGCCTGTGCATTATTGCTATATGCTGATGGGTTTGTGCATTCCTGTTTCTAATAAGACCCTTCAGCCCAGAAACCCACTAGCAATCCCCACTTCCCTTTGGTGCTTTTCATCTCCCTTCCTGAGATGTCAAGGAGAGTGTGATCACCTCCTTTTTGGTGTTTTCACCTCCTTCCCTGAGAAGTCGGGTGTGTGTGTGTGTGTGTGTGTGTGTGTGTGTGAGACCACCTGTGTTCTAAAACAAAAGAAAGCAGGAGATGTAAAGGGCTGAAACTCTTGAGTTGATGCACTGAAGTTAGGACAACCAAGCACTAACTACCAATTGGACAATATTAGCATATGCTTGGAAAATGGCCCTCCCTACTATTTTGTGCTGGTCCAATCTTTTGGTGTATACAGAGAATTGAGGGGAAGGATTAGGGGGTGGAGTAAGACTAGCCAGAGTCACTTCTGGGCGGGAGATGAAGAGGAGAGGTGGTGGAGATTCTTCCATCCAATTCACTTCTACCCCTAAAGACCAAGAATAAAGACCAAGGACTTTTGCTTATCCTGACTCTGGCTGATTCTAAGGTATCCAGGGTGCTAACTCGGTCCTCACAGTTGGACTTTTCTGAAGATCCTTATTATTTTCCTTCCAACCTGATTCACCACAGATTTAATTGCTTTACCACTCAGTTTGTATAAAGATATAATGTTGAGATATTCTAGAATCAAACTTTCATAAACTCATAGATATAATGCCGAAAGGGACAAAAACAAAAACACCCAAACTCTTCCTTGCAAAACTGTTCCGGTTCATTCTGAAATTCCCAAGATAGGAAATTGACAGAACACACTCTGTAGGAGGTACTGCAGATTACCTCCTCCAAATTTGCTTAATAAATTAGGATGGTCCTTGAAGATAACTAACCTTCCAATATGGAGAATGATTCCCTCCCTTTCACAACCTAACTAAAGAAATCTGCCTATTCTTTTGTCTTCACTTCCTCTTTTCTCCGCAACTCTTCAATCCTTTGCAATCTGGCTTTTCTACTCAACTTGAAGCTGCTTTTTCCAATTACCAATAATCTTTTGTCAAATTTATTTTTTTCTGATTCTTATTCCTTTTTTCTTGATATTTTTGGGCAGCATTGGCACCAATACTTTCTCTGTTATGGTTTTTCATTACATTACTCTTCTGGTTCTCTTTCTACCTGGTTCTATCTTTGGAGCAATTTTTTTTTCAGTCTAACTATAGCACATTTTCTAACTGTACCCTAAGGCTTTGTCCAGCATTCTCTTCTCTCTTTTCCTCCTATCACTTAATAATTCCATCAGCTTTCATGGATTTAAATAGCATTGCTATGGAAATGACACCCCAGATTTCTATATCCAACCTCAGCTGCTCTCCTAAATTCTAACCATATACCTCCCAACTTTCTATTGGAAATTTCCAACTGGGTTTCTCATGGGCATCTCAAACTCAGAATGTCCAAAATAACACTCATTTTCTTTTCCCAAATGTTTGTCTCTTTCAATTTTCCTTATTCCTATCAAGAATACCACCATCCTTCCAATATCCTAGGTCACAACAGTGGCATTATCTTCTATGCAAAGACCAGTGAAAGACTTGGCAATGATGATTATATATATCACAAAATAGCAGTTGTAATCCTTGATGGCATTTTCTGATCCATTCTGTATTCTTTACAGGGGGGTGGAAAGAGGACAAGGAAGGGACCTTACATAAGAAGTCACAGAGCTCTGACACTTAGACCTACACATCATATTGACAGAGAACATACCCAAAAGAAGAGAAAAAAAATTTATTACCTTTTTTTTTTTTAGTTCAGTGTTAAAATAGAAAATTTTGTGACTGAGAACTATCCTCAACTACTATTATCAAATACTAAATGGCTTTGGAAATTAGCCTTTGCTACAGAGTTGATAATGTTTCTTAATGAATTCAGTCTAAAATTACAAAGCAAAGTAGCATTTATATGTGAAACTTATATTGTGGTAAAGTCAATTCTAGAACAATTAACATTGTTTGAATTCACAAGAAATGACAAGCTGCTTTAAACAGTTCTCATATTCTCAAAAACTGAGATCTCCATTCCCACACAAATTTGCATTGGATATATTTTCTGAGTTCAAACTACAGTTTCAGTGGTGGTTTTCACCCCAATATAACTATAAAGGAAATATGCATATTTCAAAATCCATTTAATTAAGCAACTGAGGAACTTCCATTTAACTTCTTTTGGAAGTGGTTAATAGCCTGCTAAAAGGCAAATATCAAGAGAAAAATCAAATTAAATTCTATAAATGCCTTCTAAGTAATGAATATGCACAATTAAAACTATATGCTGATGGACTAATATAAGAATTTGCCAGCACCTATTTATGTGAAAAATAATTTTCAAAGATCAAATACATAAACTCTCATTACAAAATAGCATTAAAAGATGAAACTTTGTAATTAATTTTGATAATAGGTAACACTAATTTTGAATTCTAATTAAGTGAACTTTTATCTCCCCAAAACAATTCCATTCCTTTAGTAAACTTGCCCTGCAAAAAATTATACTCTATTAATATTATATTTTGAATTTCATTAATGAAAAAATTTTGGAAATTTGTTTTCTTGTTATATAATCACCTACAAAATATCCCCAATTTTGCCTCTTGATTTGCAAAGCCTAAAATATCTTCTATCTGGTCTCTGATAGAAACAGTTTGCTGACCCTTGTTCCAGGCAAAGCTTGAAGACCTTGAATTACAGAACAATTGCCTATGTGTATTAAAAGAAATTTTCTCACAGGAGTTTCTTACACCAATAAAACCACAGGGTTTTTTTGGGAGGGGAAATCAGTTTCTTACTTCTTTACTTAGGCATTTAATATAATATATCCTCTCAATTAATGTTTACTGACTAAATTAGCGTTTATTTTTATAAGAGCATTATCAATACAAACTACATCCATTACCCCATTCTGGGAGAGCAAATCCAAAACAACTTCTGGCAAAAGACTTTACCTATGAGATATATCTTATATTTAATTTCTACAGTATATATGATTTGGGGGTGGCATAGTGGATAGAATGCCAGACATGGAGTCAGGAAAACTCATCTTCCTGAGTTCAAGTCTGGCCTAAGATAATTACTAGGTATATGACCCTGGGCAAGTCACTTAACCCTGTTTATTTCGATTTCCTTATCTGTCAAATGAACTGGAAGAGGAAATGGCAAATCACTCTCCAGTATCTTTGCCAAGAAAATCCTTAATGGGATCATGAAGAATCAGATAGGACTGAAGAATGACTGGGGAAAAAAAAAATGATTTATTGGCTCGCTCTCTCTCTCTCTCTCTCTCTCTCTCTCTTTCTCTTTCTCTCTTTCTCTCTCTGTCTGTCTCTCTCTCTGTCTCTGTCTCTCTCTGTCTCTCTCTGTCTTTCTCTCTCTCTCTCTCTCTCTCTCTCTCTCTCTCTCTCTCTCTCTCTCTCTCCCTCTCTCTCTCTCTCTCTCTCTCTCTCTCTCTCTGTCTCTCTCTCTCTCTCTCTCTCTCTCTCTCTCTCTCTCTCTCTCTCTCTCTCTCTCCATCTCTGTCTCTGTCTCTCTCTGTCTCTCTCTCTCCCTCCCCACCCCTCTCTCTCTGACTATTCTCTCTTCCATCTTCCCTCCTCCCCAGCTTCTCCCACTCCCAGACTAGGAAAAAGGAGGAAAAGAAGATAAGAATCGGAAGTAGAAATGGTGATGGATCTTGTTAGCTTCAAGACACAAGGTAGGTAGATAGCTTATCCCTCTCTCCTATTTCAACAACTATTTTGCTCTTGTAGACACTCCATGAGAGAACATAGTCAGGAGACCTGAGCTGAAGTCCTATCCCTTACTATTGTGTATGACTTTGCAAAAAACACTCAAACTCCCTGGGCTTTAGTTAAAAATATTTGAAGCCTTGGAGATGGTACTTTTAATACACTGGTAAAATTGGAAGACAGATTGAAAAGTAAAAGTTTCCAAACTTTATGTAATGACACCTTCCTCTTCCACTCCATCTTGTTTCAGGTCATACTTTATTCAAATAAAAGTAAGGATTTATTACCACTTTTATAACACACAAACAATTTTAATATAACAATAAAAATAGCATATATATAATGCTCAGGGGCACCCACCAATTTGCAGGTTGAGTGTCCCAGTGGACAACTTACCTGAGATTCATGGTTCTGTGTGAATTTGAAGATCTTCCACTGGTTTATTTAGAATACTCCATCAAAAAAGAATCCATTGGACATTTAGATTTCAGGGGGAAAATTTTCATTATAAAATGAATTTGCTTCACCTTTATTATTATCACCAAGAAAAAATGACAATTCTTCTAGCTCAAACACTCATCCATGTCCTTTGGCATGAAAAAACTTGTGTGCTTTACCATAATATAGTTGTGGCACCATTCTGGGTCACCCTGCCATATCTATTTAAATTAGCTGATTGTGCCATTAAGGACTTTATATGTCCACACTCGTAATACCACGTGTTCTCAAGTTTCTACCTATATATTTACCTTTACTTCAAGTGGCAGTCAAAATTCTACCTTCTACAAGAAACCTCTCAGTTCCTCTTAATGCCAGTGCCTTTCCTTTTAAGACTGCCTCCCATTTACACTGTATATATTTTGTAATTACATAGTTGTTTACATGTTTGTATGTTACATTGTAAGCTCCTTTCTTTTTGTCTTTACATCTCCACTGCTTACCACACTGCCTCACACATTATAAGTGCTTAACACTAGAAATTCCAGAGTTTCAATTGAAATGAAAATGTTATTGTAATTTTTGAAATATTTTTCATGCTATCTCTTTTTTTTTTAGCTTATGGAATAAAAATAAATAAATATGTGCTGCATCAATCAACACATCTTGTTTTTTCCAAATCCTTATATTTGGATTCTTCTCAACAAATGTTTGCTAACTTGAGTCTAGTCAGCCATAGGACCAATTGCTCAAGACAAAAGAATTTATTGAAATGGTATAATAACCGTTACAGCATTTAATTTACCTGATGAGCACTTCTGACAAATATTCAAGGTATCAATGGGAACAGGAGATACCAACAGAGTTCATAAGTGGAGAAGTGCATGCAAAGGGAATATAGGTCATCAAGATATATTCAAAGTGGGGACTCTGGTGGGGGTGAGAGTGAGGGTGATAGGAACCAAAGATGATTGATATCCTCCAACTCCTTCTATTATCCTTGTTTCCCAGACTCTGCCAGAATTTGATTCATTGACTACCACTGCCTCCAACTTTAGGGTATGATAACATTTTGCTCTAAGGTATTATGATGTATTTTTATTTTTTAATAGTAGCTTTCAAAATACATGCAAAGATAGTTTTCCATATTTGCAAAATCTTGTGTTCCAAATTTTTCTCCCTCTCTTCCTCCTACCCTTTTCCCTAGACAGCAAGTAATCCAAAATGAATTAAACTTGCAGTTTTAATCATTTCTACATTCATATAATGCATGTTTAGAAGAAAATGGAGACCTAAATGGAAGACCAGAAAGAGTGCCATTTCTGGGGGCTGCTGTCTCCTGAATGGAATCTCTTCCCTAAGCAGCTAACTCTTGATTTCCCTCTTTGACATGCTTAGCTGGGTTCTGCTGGACTCCCTTCTGCCCTGGACACTGGCATGTTTCATTTTCAAGTTGCCATATGTGGGGAGAGGATATACCTTTCCTACCCACCTATTTTATAATAGGAGCAAAGGCAAAGGTAAAGAGCATTTTCTGAAGCTGAGTTTTTCCTTCATGGTTGTTTCTCTTCTTGACTATTATAGCTGGCTAACTTACTTTATAAATAGTTTCAAAGGTCAGAACCAATATTTTCAGTCCACCCCTGGACTTTGCAATCAGTTCATTCAATGACTCATACTCATGCTAGAAATAAAACCCTACCAGGCTAATTGATCAACTTTCCCCTACATCCTAAAGGAGTAACTATCTCACCTAGGTCTACACCTAGGCATATCCTATCCAGATCCCATATCATCAGGCAATTTTGTAAAGAGATTTCCTTTTAATGAAATTTAAGATTAATTAATTCTTTAACAAATTAAATAATACTTTTAGAAATTGTATCGTAGTCCCATCTCAGAAAGGATATCCCTCAAAGTCTGGCAAAGAGATAGGGTATTGCAGAGACAAGAAGCATAGGGGAGTCTAGCTAGGACTTCAAGTTTTGACTCAATTCTACATTACTCTTTGTTCCCCCTATCCCCCTTTCCATTCCCTTATTTTGTGTTTATGTTATATATATGTATACACACCATATGACATATATCTATATCTATCCATCTATCTATCTATCTATCTATCTATCTATCCACACACACACCATAGAGGCAATGTGGCTTTATGACAGCCAGCCTTCACTCCAAGGAAGAATCAGGTTCAAGTCCCAGCCTGACACATACTAGCTATATGACTCTGGGAAAGTCACTTAATCTCTTAGTGTTCTAGGTGACATTTCTTCTCCCTTACCCCCTTTCTCCATATCCCCAGGGTAAAGCAAGTATCTAATAAATACTTGTTGACTATAGCTATAAATTGCAGAGAACAGGTTGCCTTACAATTATAGATAGAGTTTACTCTGCAAGAATTCTCTATGTCCGTGTATAGATAATAGAATCATAAATTCAGGGCTGGAATGGACCTAGCCCAATCCTTGATTTTAGAGGCTTATTTAGACATTTTAAAGAGAATATTTTAGAGATAAATGTGAGAGACAAACTAGGGTTAAGTTTTCACAGAACAGTTGAAATTCAATTCCTTAGAAACCTTGAATAGACTGAGAAATAATGAAAAGTTAAGTTTCCACGAGAATGTTGTAAGTTTCAAGGTCATGTAAGATAATAAGTATCTCTGACCAATGAGTTTTCAGAAGAGGCTCACTTGGCTCCATATTTTTGATAAAGGGGTCTAGGATAGAAACTGGCTTAAACCAGCTAGGGTCAATGACCGGGAGACGTCTTTTCTTTATTGCGCTTGCTTAATAAAGCTCTTGCATAGTATCTTCTCCGCCCAGGGGAGAGCAATAACACAAATCTAGACACAAAAGGGTGAGAAAGAGGGCGTTTCTAGGCACTGTTCTTCTAGTCAATTAAAGGCTAAGTGGGAGGGGACTAACCTAGAAGAGCTTCCACTGACTTCTGTAACCCCGGGAGGGGGGGGAGGGGGAGGAGAGACGGGGGGGGGGGGGGGGGGGGGGGGGGGGGGGGGGGGGGGGGGGGGGGGGGGAGAGAAGAGGTAGGGGAGGATGTCCCTTTCTCAAGTGAGTGGAAGCTTGCGTCCTTCAATTTCTCTCACTCTTTCAATAAAACATCACAGCTTTTGAAGTTGAGTCAGGGGTCTTGTTTCTAACAACAGGAAACCAAGGCTCAAATTAACACTTGACAGTACCGGAGAGAGTTGAAGGATCTGAAATCACATCCCTCTGATGACCAAGTTAGTGTTCTCGCTACTATAACACAGCTAACTAGCTGCCTCCTATTCCATCAGGACGGAGAAAATGTTCTTTCTTAGACTGATTTCCACACGCCTAGGAAAAGATCAGAAAAGATCATCTGGACCTGAAGAAAAGCTACCCTGTTCCCTATTTAAATGGGCTGCCTAGAAACAAACCCAGAGTACTGCCTCAGAGTACTAGAGGCAGTGAGGAGTTCTGGGTCTGAGCTCAGGGAACTTTTAATCCTGATAGTCCCCACACGACCTAGATGCCATTAAATGAATGGCTTCGCCGCTTTGTACCAAGTTTTCTTTTGGTAAAAGGAGGAAGCTAGTTTGTTCTAAGGGCACTTCCAGCTCTAAATCGCAGGGGTAACTTGAGGGACACGGGAAGAGGTTTGGAATGGCAAATGAGTATTAAGATTAGGGAAGGACCTGCTGGCTCAGATGGAAAGGGCTGTCAGGGATTGGTGGGGTCTCCAGACTCCACTTAGTAGCAATTGACAGTGCAACTGAGAAAGGCCATCTCTTCTCTTCCCTAGCCTCCCATTTGGCAGATGTGTCTCTGCCCTTCCTATTGATATCTTGTGCTGGGGAGAGGTTGTACCAATGTTGTCCAGCCTATGGAAACATTTTAAAAGCCTTCTTCCTCTTTAGTTCAACAGGAAATAGTAAGAAACACTATTTCTCCAGCCTACAAGTCTTCCAGACTTTCCCCCTTTAGGAAAGTGGGTAGAACAAAAACTAAGGTCTTTTGTAGAGGACTGCGTTAAGAGTGACAACTAAATTTAACTTGTTTTAAAGTAATAACCTAGCATTCCCACTCACCTCAAGCAAATGGCACTGTATCTAAGGATAGTCTCCCCTTTTTCATTCAGGATTAAGGTATTGATGAAGGCAAGGAGGGCAGAAGAGGGGAGGAAGAGGAGAAAGTAGAAAGTAAACTTGTTCAAGTTTCCTATAAATTCTACCTCATGCCAACTTGTAGTTGAGAGGTGTCAGAGATATGCCAATTGGGACAGCTCTCTCTCTTAAAATTCTTCATAACCTGATCCCCCTCCTGTTTTTCAGTTTTCTTTGATTTCCTGCTCTCCGCATATTATTGGATTTAGTGACACAAGCCTTTTCGATGTCCTTTGCAGGAGACCTCTATTTCCGGGCTGCATTTTCGTAGGCTGTCCCCCCTATCCCTGGGAAGCTTCTCTTCTTATTTCCTTTTCTTACCTTTCTTAAAGTTCAAATCTTACCTTCTGCAAGAAGCCTTTATCACGCTTCCTTAATGTTAGTGTTTTCTCTTTGTAATTACATGTGTGTATATATAGAGACATATATAGAGAGAGTGTGCATATATATAACTATGCATACATATTTTGCATTAGAATACACAGATTTTTGTGAATTTTTATTTTTATTTTCGCCTTTCTGTGTATTCCGGGTATTTAGTACACCGCCTGGTACATAGTAGGTGTTTAATAAATGTTCGTTGGTTTCGCTAGTGTTAAATGAAATATAACAGTTTCTGGGTTGTGTTTAAAAGGAGAGTGTGGATATTTTCCTTTAACAAGCCCCAAGGCCATCTCCGTCTTGCCACTCCCCCCCCCACGTGATTTCCCGTAACTCTTCGGTGCCCTCCCCTACAGCTAGTTTCATTTCCCTCTCCTCTGCTAGGGTCCTGGAGAATTAGTTGTCTTCCTTGAAGGCATCTATCTGGTAAGGATCACGATGGCCGAGCTGCAGCCTCTGACTGACGAGCTGACCTGCTCCATCTGCCTGGAAATCTTCCAGGAGCCCGTTACTACTCCGTGCGGTCACAACTTTTGCTCGCGCTGCCTGGACGAGACCTGGACAGTCCAAGACTCCCAATTCTTTTGCCCCCAGTGCCGGACTTGCTTCCAGATGCGGCCACAGCTGAAGAAGAATACGGTGCTGTGCGCAGTAGTGGAGCAGGTGCAGCAAGCCCACAGCCTCTGGGATTTGGGGGCGTCTAACAGTGAGTCCCAAGATGGCGAGCCCTTGTACCCGTCGTCGAGGAAGGGAAGCCAGGCGAAGGAGGAACCCACAAAGACTGTGGCCTGCGACCATTGCTTGCGGGCTGTTGCGGTCAAGACGTGCTTCACCTGCATGGTATCCTTCTGCTCCGAGCACCTGAAGCCGCATCTGGACAACCCCATGTTCCAGGGTCACGACCTGCAACCCCCAGTCTGGGATCTGGCCAGCCGCAAGTGCCCGGAGCACGGCCGCCTGAGGGAATTCTTCTGTTCTCAGCACGGCCTCTGCATTTGCTGCTTGTGCCTGGTGGGGCACAAAACCTGCTCTTCTGTGACCCTGGACGTGGCCAGGGCCGATTTGAAGGTAGGCAGAGGGGGACCTGGGAGAGGGAGGGCGAGAGAAGTCTGGGCTGAGCAGTTGTAAGCCTGGACCAGGGTCCCAACCTAAGGCCCCTGCGGGAAACAGGTAACTACGCCCGACTTAAGTTTCAATTTCCCTGCCAAGCTTAGTTTCTTTTTTCTGGCACTCAGGGGAATTGAGCCAGAAACAGGTAGGAGGCTTGTAGAAAGGGCGAGAGCGGCTCAGGAATCTCGGGGCACCTATTCTCTGTGTTCCGCGGGTTACACAAAGGCATTTGGGTTCCTTTTCTGGGTGAGCGTGCCAGTTTCTTGGCCCAGACGGTAGGAGAAGAGGCGACTGTCGGTGTGAGAGGACTTGCTTAAAGAATAAGTTTTGGGGGTTCAAACCCTGCCTCCCATATAACAAAGCTTCTTAAACTATGAGCCACGACATTATATGGAATTGCATAACAATGTGGGGTTTGCTAAAAATTTGACCATAGTAAAAGGTATCAAATATTCCACCAAGATTTCATCTTTATATAAAAATAAACAAGCACACACCTATCTCATTAATATCCACAATTGTTTTTTTTTTTTTTTTTTTTTTTTTTTTAGTAAAAGGCAAAAGTATATGTATAGCAAGGGACTGTTTTAAAATAAATTACGATTTATCAGTAAATATTAGATTTGTATATCTATTTTACGTACCTGTATATTTGGGGTCACGTAAAAATTTCTCCTGTGGGCGAAAGAGATCGTGAGTGAAAAAAATTTAAGAACCTCTTCAATATAGTAGGGCAAACTCCCCTCAGTGCCCCAGGTAACTTATAGATTGCAATTAATACTATTTTGCTTTGCTAGAGGGATCTTCCTACCCCAGAATTTTCTGAGGTACGGGATGGATGCTGAGATCTTTCCCTAACTATGAGTCATTATTGCTAAACCTGAGAAATCGAACTTCCCAATATTATTTTAAAATGTCTGATGGGGAAATGAAGTCCTGGCTGAAATGACTGCCCTAAAATCATGAAGCTCAGCTGTCTCTTTAGGTCTTCATAGAGCCATAGAACTTAAGAGTTGGGATTTCAGAAGCCATTTCATCCATACTCTTTATAGATGAGAAACTGAAGTCAAATGACTTGACAAGGGTGACAAAAGTAGTAAATATCTGAGGTAGGATTTGAACCCGGGTTCACGTCAAAGCCAAGACTCTTTCCCCTGTTGGCTTTCAATTTTCTCACATGTAAAATAAAGGGGTTAGATTAGGTGATTTCTAAAGTTCCTTCCAGCTCCAAATCCTATGATCAGGAACTCATTGTCAACCTATCCTACTGTAAATCTTTCTGCCTCTGTGTCTCTCTGTCTCTAGTCTGTCTCTTGTCTCCCTCTCTCTGTCTCTGTCAATGTATGTGTATGTATGTAATGTATGTATGTCTTTCTCTTTTTCTCTCTTGTCTCTCTGTGTGTCTGACTTTCAGGCCAAAAATGCCTCAAAATTTCTCTCAGTGTTTTCTTTTTGGAAGTTATTTGCTGTATCTTCCAGTAAAATATTAACTCCTTGGCAGCAGGAACAGTTTTTGTGTTTTTTCTTTGTTTATCTAGCACCTAAGATATAGTATTAAGGACCTAATAAATTCTTGAATTAGACTATGATTAGGTTTTTGAAGCTCAGCATTCTTGTAAACATTCTTTAAGTCTTCATGAACTTTATTCACAATCTTCTCTCCCTTTTTTCATTTCAGAAATATTTTAATCCTTTATTTTTTACCATTCATTTTTAAAATTTTGAGTTCTAAAATCTCCTTTTCCTTCTAGCTCCTCCCAAACCCATTGAGAAGGCAAACTAAGATACCCATTATATTTGTGAAGTCATGTGAAACATGCCTTTTTAGTGATGAAAATTGGTTTGCCTACATACATTCCTTTTTTCTTAATCTAAATCTTCCTGGGGTTTTGAGGAAGTTTATCATGGCTGCATTTAAAAAAAAAATGTTTTTTTCCCCAGTTACATGTAAAAACAGTTTTTAACATTCATTAAAAAAAAAAAAAAAATGAGTTCCTGATTTTTTCTCTCCCTTTCTCACCTTCTCCTTCCCTAAAATGGTAAGCAACCTGATATAAATTATACATGTTCAGTCCTGCAAAACACATTATCATATTAGTCATGTTGTGAAATAAGATACAGACCAAAAGAAAAAAAAAACAACAAAAAACTGCACACACACACAAATGTGAAAATTGTATGCTTACAACTGCATTCAGAATTAATTAGTTCTTTCTTTAGAGGTGAATACCATTTTTCATCATGAGTCCTTTGGGATTGTCTTAAATCATTATACTGCTCACAATAGCCTAGTCATTCACAGTTGAGCATCATGTAGTATGTTGTTACTGTGTACTGTGTTCTCCTGGTTCTGCTTATTTCACTTTGCATCAGTTCATGTAGGTCTTTTTCTGAAAAATAAGTCTGTTCATCATTTCTTATAGTACAGTATATTCATTATAATCATAAGCCATTCATTCATTCAGCCATTTCCTAATTGAGGGCATCTCCTCATTTTCCAATTCTTTGTTATGACAAAAAGTGGCTGCATTTTAACATTAGTTTTTTTTTTAAAAATTTGAGTTACAAATTCTGTCTCTCATCTTTCCTCTCCCCTCTGAGAGAGGGCAAGCAATTTGATGTAAATTAGATGAGTATAGTCATGCTATTAGTCACTTGCAAAAAAAAAAAACAAAAAAAAAACCCTATAACACAACAAAAAAAAGCAACATAATCTGTAATATAAAGGAAATTAGATAGTCTTTAAGGTTGTTTCCAGCTCTAATATCCTCATTATGACTTGTTCAAGGTAATACAGCAAGTTAGTACTTCTAAATCCAAGAGTCTGTCTTCTGAAGTCCCTGACCAAACAGCCTGAGTTTCCCTCGTACATCATGGTTCTGTGATTTACTATTTTGGACCTAGATTTTATTCAATAAATGAGGCTTTTTGTTGTTGTTGTTGTTAATCATCTAATATGGCACTGTCTTATAACTGGGCTTTAAACAGTAGGATTCTCAGTGACCTCTGCTTTTAGAGTAACTTTATCCTATTTTTATTTTTCTATCATATTCATGTCATCACCTGACTGCAAATTTGCTTTAAGGTCTGAATTCTGGACTAAGTCAAAAGGGTTGACTGTCAGTCAAACAAGTGAAATGAAGTTCTTCCTTGGGTACCCAAGGGATTATATGCATGCAGTCTTATTGCCAACAGGCTGACCTCCTCCCCCCTGCCTCTTTCTATGTCCATAGTTTGTATGAGTTATGAATTTTCTGTGTGACCTTGGACAAGTCACATTAAGAATGTGAGAACTTCAAATAATCTTAGATGTCCCGGAGTTGGAAGATTTAACCTTTTTTTTGTATATACTCATATATAAGCTTGTGTATTCTTTCTCAGAACAATGGTTTTAGCTATAAATGATATGTAGGTTTATATATGTATAGATAGATAAGGATATATAAAATAATAGATAGGATCATTAAAGAAATCAATTATGGAGAAATATAGTTATCAGACTACTAAAAGAATAAGCTTCTCAGATCTTAAGTTTTAAACACCTAATACATGGGAAAACATTTTTTACATTCAAAGGTTCTGATAAAGACCTCATTTCTAATATATAAAGAGAATCGACTCAAATTTATAAGAATTTGAACCATTCTCCAGTTGATAAATGGTCAAACAATATGAGTAGACAATTTTCAGATGAAGAATTGAAACTATGTCTAGTCCTGTGAAAAGTGCTCCAAATCACTGTTGATCAGAGAAATGCAAATTAAGACAACTCTGAGATACCACTACACACCTGTCAGATAATAGGAAAAGATGACGAATGTTGGAGGGGATGTGGGAAAATTGGGACACTAATACCTTGTTGGTGGAGCTGTGAACATGTCCAACCATTCTGGAGAGCAGTTTGGAACTATGCTCAAAAAGTTATCAAACTGTGCATACCCTTTGATCCAGCAATGTTACTACTGGGATTATATCCCAAAGAGATCTTAAAGGAAAGACATGTGCAAAAATGTTTGTGGCGGCTCGTTTTGTAATGGTAAGAAACTGGAAACTGAATGGATGCCCACCAATTGGAGAATGGCTAAATAAGTTATAAGCTGAATTTTTAAAAAAAATTTTAATAGCTTTTTATTTACAAGTTATATGCATGGGTAATATTACAGCATTGACAATTGCCAAACCTTTTGTTCCAATTTTTCCCCTCCTTCCCCCCACTCCCTCCCTTAGATGGTAGGATGACCAATACATGTTAACTATATTAAAATATAAATTAAATACAAAATAAGTATACATGACCAAACTGTTATTTTGCTATACAAAAAGAATCAGACTCTGAAATAGTGTACAATTAGCCTGTGAAGGAAATCAAAAGTGCAGGCAGGCAAACATAGGGGGATTGGGAATTCAATGTAATGGTTCTTAGTCATCTCCCAGAGTTCTTTCGCTGGGTGTAGCTAGTTCAGTTCATTACTGCTTCTTTGGAACTGATTTAATTCATCTCATTGCTGAAGAGGGCCAGGTCCATCAGAATTGATGGATATAGTATTGTTATTGAAGTATATAATGATCTTCTATCCCTGCTCATTTCACTTAGCATCAGTTCGTGTAAGTCTCTCCAGGCCTTTCTGAAATCATCCTGTTAGTCATTCTATAAGCTGAATGTTATGAAATATTATTCTGTAAGAAATGACCAGCAGGATGAATACATAGAGGCTTGGAGAGACTTACATGAACTGACACTAAATAAAATGATTATACACAGATTATTATACACCGCAACAACAAGGTTATAGATGATTAATTCTGATAGACATGGCTTTCTTTAACAATGAGATGATTCAAACCAGTTCCAATTGTTCAGTGATGAAGAGAGCCATCTACACCCAGAGAGAGGAACTGGAGATGATTCAAAACAGCATTTTCACTCTTTTTGTTGTTGTTTGCTTGCATTTTATTTTGCTTCTCTTTTTTCTTGTGTGGCATGATAAATATATATACATATATTGGGCTTAACATATATTTCTATCATGTTTAACATGAAAAAGCCACCTAATACAGTCTAAGTCTCCCCATTTTGCAAGGGAGACTACTAAGACCCCAAAAATTGAAATGACCTGTCCAAGGTCTTGCAGCAAGTTAGGAACTCGGACTATGTTTCTTCATCTGTAAAATGGGAGAGGTACTCCACACCCAGAGCACAAGATTGGGAGATCAAAATGAATTGGGAGATTTAAATGAGAAAGGCAAGGCAATGTGAAAGTGTCTTGAAAAAGAATTCTTTTAAAAATTCAATTAAAATTTTTTTTTACTAAATTTTCATTCTGAGCTTAACCAAAAAACCACCCTAAAATGATCATATCTATACATAGAAGAACAGAAAAAGAGATTTGGCATGAAAATTAGCTCTTTACAAATATATAGTGTTGGGGACTTGGCAACTTCTGGAGGCATTTATGGGTGTTGGACTGAGGATCACTGCTGATCAGTCACTCCAGTTTCTCTTTTCATTTTTAATTGCAGTTAAAGATGAAGCAGAAGCTGACAACCCTATATGACCACATCAATAAGGCTTCAAATGCATTGAAAGATGTAAAATTGAAACAACATGCAGTCCAGGTAAGTAAGCAGTACCTTTATCAGTCATTCAAGATTAGATGACTATTTCCCTAACTCCAAGATGTCTTATTTTTAGTGGAGATTTTGACAAATTGGGGAATGCCCAGAGGCTTCCATCCAGGATTATAGAGACCATGCCCCAAATCTTTTAACTCTTAATTTGAGGATTAGTGTTTTCAAATATTTGGAGGTCTATTGTTATGCCACAGTTCTCTTTAACTGTTCTGGCTCAGTTTCCCTGCACAAGTTTCCCTTATCTCAGTCTCCCTAACTATTTCTCTTAGTTGTAACCCCCCTTCTGGTCCATTAAGATTGGGGACCATTTACTCTAAGATTATACATTGTTAGCAAGATAAACAAGAGAGTAGACCTCCTGACTCTTTCTGTCCTCAAGACCTCACTGACATCTTTATCTCTGTGTATTCAGACATCCTGTCTCTGGGTTTTTAGGATTTATGGTCTCCCCACATCCTGACAGAAATTTTCCCGCGCTTCTTATCCCTTCTTTGTTTCTAAAAGGTATTTAAGAAGTTGGGTTTCTCCCATTCATTGCTGGAGGCTGGAGGTTGGAGGCTGGCTACTGGCTACTGGCTACTGGACGCTGGATTCCTTGAGATGACAGTCTCCTCCGGCCCTGGGACCAACATGGATTCCTTGGTCCCAGTATATCTTTATCTCTGTCTGACTGGATAATTTGAGATGAGAGTCCTGTCCAGTCAATTATATTCTCCAATTAATAAAATATTAAAAATCTCTCTAATCTCTCTCCTGCCTCAGTTTCTCCGGCATTACACTATCCTGGAGAAGATGGATTAGACTGATTCTGTTTACAAAGAAAAGGCAGAACAAGTGTTTGGAAAAGACTATTTCAGTTCATTGTCGTTCCAGTCCACTAATAAAAACTTCCCCCGATTAAAGTCTTCTCTCACTGGAATTGATTGCTTAAGCCCCAATACCACTTTTGGAGATTATTGTAGAGTGGAGGAGACTGGATTAAATGACATCTAAGGTCCTTTGAACCCAAAGATTCTATACTTCTATAGTTCTTATGAATCATTCTAAGTCTCCTGGAGAGCTGAGAATCAAAGTTGAGCTTGCAAATCCTAGTTACAAGTCAAATAGCAAATTATTTAAATCATTTTATAAAAAGGTAGGCTTAGAGACTTGCACCTTCTTCCCTCTCTGCTTACTAGGTAGGAACATTGACAAATTGGGGGACATGCCTAGAGGCTTCCATCTAGGATTAGAGGCACCCATATCTGAAGTAGAGATTAGAATCTTCATTTATTTGGAAGTTTACCATGAGGAAAATGGATTGATAGGTTGCCCTCAGCTTGTTTTAGGTTACCTAGCACTACTCTGCTAAATGACTCTGCTGGGGTAGGGAAATAGTTCTGTAGAAGCATTGAAGTCCTCAGGGACTCTTCTGTTTTAGTTAAAGCTGCTACAAATCAAAATATTTCTTTGGATTCCTTAGGAAACAGCAGACAGAAAGATGGAGTTGTTAAAACATGAATATGAAGAAATGAAAGTCCTCGTTGAATCAGAGGAGAAAAATTCTCTATGGAAGCTGAAAGAGGAAGAAAAGAGAGTTTTGGACAAATATGATCATGTTCATCAGGTCCTGCTCAAGAAAAAGAGTGAAATTGAGTCTATGAAAGAAGAGATTGAACTTTTGCTCACGAAAAATGATGAGATTGCCTTTTTGGAGGTGAGTCCTCAATGGGTCAATCCATAAGAGTTGTATTGAATGCTTGACTTGCCAAAGTCTTGCTGGGCTTACTGCTCCCCACCATTCCACCCTTTTGAGAGTGTCGCTGTTGTTCTGGACTTGTGATTTCATTAATGTAAGGAACTCCCAATGTGGAAATTTCTAATGTAGATGAATAAGTGATCTATAATTTAGCTTCAGGATTACATTGAGAAGTATGTATCAGAGGAAGGCTTGACTCCTTCCCATTGGAATGCAAACTCCTCAAGGGCAGGAATTTTATTTTCTTGTTTTTATATCCCCAATCATAATGCCTGGCATTAAACACCTGTTGCTTTATTGTACCTCACTGTCTCCCTAGCCATTATAGAATACAATATACTTAAGTATAGGAAAACATGGAGCCCATCGTTAAAAAAAAAAAAAAAAAAAAAAAAAAAAAAAAAAAAAACTGTTTTCTTACCTCTTATATTTAAGGCACCATCATTTCAATACCCTTTCTGTATCACCAAATTGAATTATTCCTTGTGACAAAGAAAAATCAGTTAGTAAACATACTTTTTTATGAACTACTAGGTAGCACAGTGGATAGAGCATGGGCTGGGAGTTAGGAAGACTCATCTTCCTGAATTTAAATCTGGCCTCTGATGCTTACTAGCTGTGTGACCCTGGGCAAGTCACTTAACCCTGTTTGAAAGATAAAGCTAAAGAAAGAAAGAAAGAAAGAAAGATAAAGCTCTTATTTATTTTTTAAACTGAGATATCTATTATTTTGGTAGTATGGCACAGTACAAGGATGATTGAATCTAGAGGAGATCTTAAGTCAGATTCAAGTCTGCCTCTCTGATTTGGGGCAAATGATAGCCTCTTTGGACCTCAGTTTCCCTATCTATAGAGTGATAGAATTGGATGGTCTCTGAGGTCCCTTCAAGTCTTCAAATCTATAAGTCTATGATTTTCTATGAGAGTAGTCAGTTGGTGCAGTGGATAGAGCAACTGGTCTGGGGTCAGGAAGACTAATTAATTTTCTTGAGTTCAAATCTAACCTTGGATACTTAATAGCTTATATGTGACCTTGGAAAGTCATTTAACAATGTTTACCTCAGTTTCTCATCAATAAAATGAGATGGAGAAAGAAATGGCAAACCACTTCAATGTCTTTGCCAAGAAAACCCCATATGGGGTCATGAAGAATTGTATACAACTGAAAAACAACACACAAGGGGGACCTAATATGGGGATTGCCTCTGGTGTACAACCTTCTATCTTGGGGTCTTCCACCTCCCATTTTGCTGGGAGGAAGTAGGAATCTCTTCTATCTGATCAGATAGTATAGTAGATAGAACTCTAGATCTAGGATCAGGAGGACCTGAGTTCAAATACAGCTTCAGATACTTGTTAGCTGTGTGGTTCTGGGAAATTCATTCAACCCCTGTCTGTTTCAGTTTCCTCACTTGTAAAAATTGGCAATGATAATAATAGCACCTATTTTCCAGGATTATTGTCAGGATAACTTGAGATAATGTTTTTAAAGTTATTTACAAAACTTAAATCACAATCTAAATGTTAGCTATTATAATATAGTAGTATTATTTTTCAGTCAAAAATCTGCTTCCTTCTAATTTTATTTCCATTTGTATTGTTGTAGTCATTGTGTATGTGTTATTCTTGGTTTCACTAATTTCATTCATTATTAGGTCATAATTAGCTTCCTATGTTTTTTTGAACTCATATTTTTCATTTCTTCCTGCCCAATAATATTCCACTCCATTCATGTAGCCTTTCCCCAAACAATGAGCACTTATTTTTGTTTCCCATTCTTTGCTACTAGAAAAAAAGGGCTGCCATGAATGTTTTTCTATATATTGGGTCTTTGTTTCTTAATTCCTTGGGCTCTTTGCCCAAAGATATTCAGGTTAAAGGATTTGGATAGTTCGAGCACCTTTCTGTAGGAATTTCAAATTGCTCTCCAAAACAGTTCCCCCAACAGCATATCAAAATACTTATCTTCCCACAGTTCCTCCAATATTGATTCTTTTTGGGGTGTCATTTTTGCCAATTTGCTTGATGTAAGATGAAACCTCAGTGTTGTTTAAACTTGAGTTTTTTTTCTTATCTAGTGATTTGTAATATATTGTCAAATGTTTTTCTTTAAAAACACTTTCTAGCCTTTGACCATTGGTCTGTTGAGGAGAATGGTCCTTGGCATTATGCATTTGTGTCCAGATCCTAGAATATTATTGAATAGTAAGAAGTGATGAAAATGAGGAGTTTGGGAACATATGGGGAAAATCTGCATGAAGATGATGTGGAGGGAGGACTGTCCTTTTTCAATATCTGTCTGATAAGTTCTCAAAATCACCTTCCATCTTTCTTATAATAGAGTATATTATAGGCTCAGTATTAGAACTTTCCTAGGTAGTAGCAATTCCTCAGGTCCTTACCTCCATCCACATGCCCTTCTGCCTGTTTACAATGCAATTTCTTTTAATCTTTGTAGTTATGGGGAGGGAGATCCACAGACTGATTTGTTCCAGGTCCTGTACTTCCCTACCATAGCATTGAGTTCTGCTCTCCCCTACCCTAGCAAATTCCCTAACTACTTCCAGTACATTTCCTTTCATCAGGAGTTGGAGGATAGTGGAGGGTCTCTTGAGGTGATTTAGTTTTTACCTGGTTTCCCCATGTGTCCCATATTATGCATGTCCATGAAGATGGGATTATGTGAGAGATAGTGTGGATAGTGGATAAAGAGCTGACTTCAAAGCCAGGAAGATCTAGAGACTCGAGGCAACTCTGTGAGTCTATAAGTTGCCCAGAAGGTGCTGATCTAGTTTGGCAGGGGAATTTTAAGTACTCAATCTTAGGCCTAATCTCTGTCCTCATCCCTCTTACTCAGGTTCAGGGTGTTTGTCACCTATGATAAAGCAAAGCTACCTGGACCTTAAAGGATGAACTCTAGGATATTAGGCAAGCTGTTTTTTGTTTTGTTTGTTTTCTGAGTTTCAGCATCCTTGGTAAAATTCAGTTCAAGAACTATGTGGTAAGGGTTATGGCCAACAAAATGACAATCCTTGCTCTCTGTGAGTTAGTGTCTGTTAGATGGTGATAGGAAGATAAATCTTCAAAAATAAGTATAATTGGAGATTATTTGAGGAAGGAGACAAGACTAATAGCAGATGGGATCAGGGAAGCTTTCATGGCAACTGAGCTGAGCCTTGAAGGAAATAAAGAATACTAGAAGAAGAGTGGAGGAGGGAGTGCATTTATTTCTTTTTAAAACATTTTATTGCTGTTTGTTTACCTCTCTGTCACTTTTCATTAATAATCTCCCTTGTAGCAAATCAGAATATTGAGCAAAATACAATGGCCATGCCAGAAAATACCTCTCATATTTTATACTTTTGGTTCAATAACTCTTGGAGGAAAGATGAAGAAGGACACTTTACCCACAAGCCCTCAGAGGTCACAGTTGGTCACTATTATAGTTCTATCTTTTGGTGTTTTGCAATGTGCTCTCCTCTTCTTTCACATCGTTCTTCTGGTTCTACTTATTTCACTCTCTTCTTCAAGCATTGGTCATTCCATATAGCTTATTAGTCATTCCATTTCATTCATATATGACATTTTGCTTATTCCCCAACTACTTAGAGAATTCCAGAGAAACTTTGGAGGATTTATATAAACTGATGCAGAGTGAAGTGGACTGAACCAAGAGAGAGCATTTTTCTTCTAAAATAAACAAGGGCTACTATAAACATTTTTTTTATTAGCTGGAACCTTTGGAGGGAGTGCATTCAAGCATGAGAGCCATTCATTCCTAAAAACATGGAGGAGGCAAGAGATATACTTGAACACAAAGAATTAATGAAAGGGAAGAGCTTGAGATAAGGCTGAAAAGGAAGGTTGGAGGCAGATTATTTAGTATTTTCTAAAGCATCCTGTGAAATTTATAGGCAATGGGTGGCCAATGAGGAGGGGAGTAATATGGTCAGGCCTGTGCCATTGGAAGATTATTTTAGCAGCTATATGAGGGTGGTTTGGAGAGAGAAATGATTGAAAGTTCAGAAACCTATTAGGAAGTTATTATAGAAGTCTTGCTAAGAGGTAATGAGGGACTAAAGTGATGTGGATATGGAGGAGGACAGGATGAGAGATTGTGGAGGGTTAGATGTAGTGACCACTTGCTATATATGAGGTAGTGGGCTAGGAAAAGGATGCAGCAAACATGACTTCTAGATTGCAAAATTGCACACCTTGGAGTGAGCTTTTGAGATGTTTCAGCGCATACACTTCATTTTCAGAAGAAAAACAGGTTTGGAAATGTTCAGCGAGGGGATTGGGGAAGGTGGTTTTTAATATCCCTTTTGTGATTTTCTGAAGCTACCTGGGTTAACTATCTGGCTTCTTTTAGAAAGCCTCAAAACTACAAGAACATGTCATCAAGCCCGTGTTTGTGCCAAAGAATGAATTAAACCAAGAGATGATGCACAGCGTTTATCAAAATGCCTTCTCCCTTAAAGAAGTTTTAAAAGATAAAATAAACAATCCTCAAGAGAAGAAAATAGAAGAGTCAACTAGCCCAGGTAATTACTTAAAAATATATACAACTCTTTTGATCTTAACAAAAAAGACATGTGATTGGGATTTCCATGTTCATAGTAAAATAGAAAAATGTACATTTAACTGAAGACTTTTATTATACATAGCTTGTTTTTTTAAAAAAAATATATAATAAATTCACTATATAATTTTCAAAGCTGCCTTGCTTATCTGTGGTTCTTTCTGGCCTTCCCTTTGTTTTCTTCTGTGCATTGAAAAAAATACCTACACGACTCTTTTTCTTTCTTTTCTTCCTTCCTTCCTTCCTTCCTTCCTTCCTTCCTTCCTTCCTTCCTTCCTTCCTTCCTTCCTTCCTTCCTTCCCTTCTCCCTCCCTTCCTGTCTCCTTCCCTCCCTCTTTTTCTTCATCCCTTCTTCCATTCTTTCCTCCCTCCATTTCTCCCTTCCTTCTCTCCTTCCCTTCTTTCCCTAACCTCTTTTTTCTCTCCCTAATCCCCACTGGAGAGAAAAAAAGATAAGTCCTTGTGATGTTTATACATAGGCAAATCAAATTCCCACATTAATTGTATCTGAAAATGTATGTCTTATTCTTTATTCTGAGTCCCTTACTTTTCTGTCACCAGGTAGGTATTTACTTATCAGTCTTCTCAAACTGTGATTATTGCATTGAGCAGAATGCCCAAGTCTTTCAGATTTGTCTGTTTTTATACTTATATTGTTAGTTTTTTTTTTTTTAAGTTCTCTTGGTTCAGTCTACTGCACTCTGTATCAGTTTATATAAATCTTCCAAAGTTATTCTGGGACTATCCCTCTCATTATTTCTTACTAGCCCCAGAATTAATAGTCATTATATTTGGAACTAAATTTGTAACCTGCATGGTAGGGTAGAGGTATTTGGAGGTTTATGAGTTAGTGGTTTAGGGCAGAACTGAAAAATCCTCTCCATATTGGACAAATTGAGGAAGGCCTTCTACCAACTCTCAAATCTTTACTTTTGCATAGGCTATCCCCCATGTCTGGAATATTTTCTCTCCATCTCCTATTCTTAGAATCCCTATCTTTCTTCAAAGAAAACACCTTCTTCACCTTCTGCATTGTTAATTAATTAACCTTCCTAATTAATCCTTCCCCCTACCCCCAATTACCTTGTATTTTAAAGATATCACAGAATTTTTGAGTTGGAGTACTCTTGGTAGTTATCTTGGTCATTATCTTAACCAATCAATATACATAAAGAATCCTCCAGAGAAAATAAAATTAATACTAGCTTGATTCTATATTGAATTAATTTTATATTGTAATTGAATCTGTATTTGTCTAAAATTACCTATGTTCTTGAATTGTGCTAGGAGTTAAAGTTATAATTAAAAGAAAAGTTGTTTTCTCTCAGACTGGTGGCCCTTGGGATACTTCTGTGACATCTTTGTTCTCTTGAAGCTCTACAAGTTACTTGGCACTAGCCTTTAAAGATATGCTATTAGTCCTTGTGCAATTAAGGGTTTTTCTCTCTTCTAAGGAAACAGGCAGTCTGATAGTTTTGAACCCTTAGCAGATTACAAGATGCAGAGAGGTCCTACTGAGCAATTAATGTTCCTTAATTATCAGAAAGGGTCAGTGATTAACCTCATGTGAATGTCAGTTTACCTTTCTCAATTTAGCCAGTTGTAATGCTCCTGCCCCAACCCTGTAACCTATCTTTTTTCCCCATGTCTACCCTACCAATAAAGAGGGTCACCTTTTTCTCATTTAGGTTGCCAGTCTGCCCTACTTTATTAACAGTTAGACACATCACTGTTAATAAACTGATTTTGCTCGGAGCTGTATATCTCACTTTATCTTTATTATTTTATTTGCTTCACCCCATGCCAGTTTTGGACATCTCTAATTATAATGAAGTTTTTCTTGCTATCATTCCTAAATTTGACTCTGCAGTTTCCAAACCATTATTTCTAAGTTCTTCCCTCTAAGGTCATAAAGAGCAAGTCTAATTCCAACTAGGTGACTAAAGTGTTTTACCTGGAGTCAGGAAGACTCTTCTCCTTAAATTCAAATCAAGCTTCAGAAAAGTGGGCAAGTTACTTAATTCTGTTTGCCTCAGTTTCCTTATCTGCAAAATAAACTGAAGAAGGAAATGACAAACCACTTGCTGTGTGATCCTGGGCAGGTTAATCCTGTTTGTCTCAGTTTCCTTATCTATAAGATGAACTAGAGAAGGAAATGGCAAACCACTTCAGTGGTTTTGCAAAAAAACAAAAAACAAAAAAACACTCTCCAAATGAGTCAGACACAACTGAACAACCACAAAACAACAAAGATACTTCTTCAGATACTGGAAGAGAGCTAACATGTCCTCTTTGAGTCTTCTGTCCACTAAATATTTTTATCAGTATCCTGAACTGATCCTCATCAGAAACTGATTCAGGGCCTTTCATTGATAACCAATGTTTTTCTTAAACTGTGGCAACTAGAACTGAACACAGTATTCCAGAGGAGGTGTCACTAGGGCGTTACATAGTTCTCTTATCACATCATTATTCCTGGAAACTATTCTCTCCTAATGCACCCCAGGATTACATTAGCTTTTTTGCCTCTCCCACATCAATCACATTGCTGACTTATATTAAACATGTATTCCCTAAACTCCCCAAATCTTTTAAAGAATGATTGCTGTCTAACCTTGTTTCTCACATCTTGAACTTGTAAAGTTTTTGTTGTTGTTGTTGTTCAAAGTGTAGGGAATTTTGCATTTATCTCAACTGAATTTCATCTTATTACATTTAGTCCACTATTCTAAGCAATGCAGATTTTTTTTTTTAGTCCAGAGATTTTTGAATCCCCATTTTATCATTTATCATCTTAGTGATCCCATCTAGTTCTGTGTTTGTGTAAAGTTTCAGGAGAATTCCATTTATGTTGCTTTTGATCACTTTTCAGTTTTGTCCAACTCTGACCCCATTTGGGATTTTCTTGGCAAAGATACTGATGTGGTTTAATTTTACAAATGAGGAAACTGAGGCAAACAGGGTTAAGTGACTTGCCCAGAGTCACACAACTAATATCTGAGTACTTCATCTATAAATTTATCTAAATCACTGATAAAAATGTTAAATTCTGAAGGGCCAAATACAGATCTATAAAGTCCTTTCTTAGACACCTCCTGCTATAATGAAATTGAACTAGAACATAAATATTCTTTAAGTCAGGCCATCTAATCAGCTAATATCCATCTGATTATCTTCTTGTCCAATTCCTGTCTCTCTATCTTTTCCAGAAGAATAGTCTGAGTAAAGATGTGCTGATAATTGTGTATCATCCAAAGTGGGCAATAAAAGAAAGGAAATTTAACATACATTATTCACATTTTCTCTGTCACTTTAAGCCTCAAAAACCAACAATACCAAAAAAAAAAAAAAAAATCTGATTTGTAATGTTTGCCTGTTTTTGAGATGTGAATGCTCACACTAAAAATTTAATAGTTGGCTCTTGTTAATTGATTGGAGCTGATACCAGCATGCTCCTGAGTTTGAGGCACTTTATCAAGAACTTTGCTAATATTCAGGTAAATTATATTTGTGACATTCCTTTCATTTCCTTGTTAGATTATCCTGACCTCAAAAGAAAAGAAGTTACTCTGATATGATCTCGTTCTCTGAATTCTGACTCTTTGAAATTATTTCCAGAAATTCACTGATTCTTTGATGACCCATCTAAGTTCCTTAGAAACAGAAATGAGTTTGTTCTTTTTCCCTCCTCCCCTTTTAAAAATTGGGATAATATTTGTCATACTCTGACCTTCCAATATCTTTCCCACTTCCTGTGATTTTTCATATATTACTGATGGTAGAAAAGCAAGCATGTCTGCCAGTTCTTTTAATTTCCAAGAGTATAGATGCCCAGGGATGTGTATTCATCAAAATCAACTAAGTGTTCTCTGGTCATTTCCTCTGTAAAGGTCATAGCCTTTTTTTTCCTCTGAGGCAATTGGGGTTAGGTGACTTGCCCAGGAGTCACACAGCTAGGAAGTGTTAAGTGTCTGAGATCAGATTTGAACTCAGGTCCTCCTGACTTCAGGGCTGCTGCTCTATCCACTGTGCCACCTAGCTGCCCCAAGGTCATAACCTGTTGTAGACAAAAGAGAAGCAAAATATGCACTAATCATTTGTACCTTAGCTCTGTGGTTAATTATCATCTCAGTTACCCTCAAATAAAGGTTTTATCCCTTTGTTCATTCCAAAATATTTTTTTCCCCTTTGTTTTGTCCCCTGCTTCTTTTTCCTTCTTTTTCTTTTTTTTAAATCCATTTTTTTATTAGCTGTAGTTTGCTTTGAAATGTAGCACATGTGACACTGTTTGTTTTTTTATGATCTGTATCACACTTTCATATGTATCTTCTGTTACCTAACATTGCTTCCTTTTCCATACTCTCCTCCTCTCCCATTCTCAGTTGTTCACTGAGTTCCCTTTGCATCCACATCAATCCCTTCAGACCAATCTCATTTTTTCCTCAACCCTAGTACTGTTTGCCATTGATCTTCAGAATTTCATCCTTGAGAATCTCTTATTCTTCTTGAACGGAATTTCTTAGTATCATTTTACTCTATGGGATTCTAGTTAACTTTCCTTTGTACCCATTAAAATTCGTTTTCTTCAGATCCAGGTTGCATGGAAGACCATGTCTGAATCTCCCCTTCTTTTTCTTCATTCTTCCCCTTAGTCCTCCTGTTATTTTTACTCCAGAAACTGGTTACTCCTAATTAGAGAATCAGATCTGGAATAGAATTTCCTCTTGTTATTTCTTCTGTTTTTTGAAAGATGAAATAAATTGTTACTTTGAAAAGTCAATAACTTATTAGCTGCTTCTGCTTCTGACAGAGAAATAGAGCTCCATTAGAATTCTGAATAATTGAAATTCCCCACCACTATTATAGTGTGCCTCTATTATCAGGCTTGTGATCTGATTCCATATTCCTTGTCCATTTTTCTTTTGATCTAGTTAGTCTCTCATGTACTTCAATGACATCACTTTTATTTTTTCCTTCATTGACCTTCACCCGATATATTGTGTCATGATTCTCCCTTCCTACTTCTCTTTATTTCCTCATATATCTTTTTAATAATCAGTATTACTACCCCTTACCACCTTTTACTGATGCTATTTCTTTTGAATAAAGAGTACCTGTCCAGAATTTTAGTCCACTCATGGGTTTCATTCTCCCAAGTCTCAGTGATACTTATGAAGTTAAATTTATTCTCCTTATATTAGGATTTTATTTTGATTGTTGCCTAAACTTTGGGCATTAAAAATCTGAGGCCACAGGTTTTACTACTGGATGATTTTTAGTGTTTTGACTCCTGTGAACTTCAGAGTAAGTCAATTGGTTTTTTCTCTTCATTTTAGCTTCAATCTATGTTATATAGTTTGAGGGATATAAGTAGTCATTCTGCTCCTTCCTCCACCACCAGCATAAAGCTCGTGTGATTAAATTGGCAAGACATTCAGTGAATTTTCAGCAGCTGGAATGACTCAGTGGATAGAGTGCTGGGCTTGGAGTTGAGTAGATCCTAAGTTCAAATCTCTTATACATTTATTAGCTATTTTGTTTGGATGAAACTGGATGGTTCGGCAGATAATAGTGCTGGGCCTGGAGTCAGGAAAACATGAGTTCAAATCTGGCCTTAGACACACACTAGCTGTGTGATTCTGGGCTGGTCATTTAGCTACTGCTTGTCTAATCCATTAGAGAAGAAAATGGTTAACTATTCTAATTTCTTTGCGAAGAAAACCCTATACAGGGTCACAAAGAATCAGACACAACTGTATGAATGAACAACAACTCCCTGCCTGACCAGAAATATATATATATTGTGTGTGTGTTTTCCTTTTTTGGCAAGTCAAATAGGGTTAAGTGACTTGCCTAGGGTCACACACTAGTAAGTGGCAAATTTCTGAATTTGAACTCAGGTCTTCCTGATTCCAGGACCAGTGTTCTATCTACTATACCACCTCACACTGCCTCTGCCTATATGTTTTAAGCCATGGTCAAGTTCATATCTCACTTTCAGATAACACCTTATTAATCAGATATTGATATCTTAAATTAATTTTTTTTCTTTTGCATCCCTTTCATTTGTGAAATAATAATGGGGAAAACAAATATATGTCACTTCAGTTTCTTGTCCACTTTCTTAATAGTTACTGACAATACTTTTTAAAGTTCCTTTTTTTTTTTGAATTCAGGAAAGATTTATTTTACTTTCTTGCAAGAATGGATGCCTGAGTTAGTAGACACCTTTGAAACTCCAAACACAAGATTTTATTTCCTATCCTGAAGCATCAGTCCCTCCCATGATTCCCCATTAGTTGTATGTTATAGAAGAATCTCCACTACTTATTACATAGCTAGTCCCTGGTTTATATTCTTTTGGGGGAAGATAACTGACCTCTACCTTTGATTATTCTTTGATATCCTTAAGGGTTTCAGTTTTTAAATTTTAAGTTTCTTTTCTCCAATTTAATTTTCATAAATGTGGAAACCATCCATTTCTCACAATTTACCACTTTTAAAAGCAGGCTGAGAATAGATTGGTGGGAGAGATGGGAAGGGGGTTGCTTGCATCATTTTGGGGAGTTTGCAGAGTGACTGATGTTTCTTTGAAGTTGAGATGTGTTCTAATCCCTGTTGAATTCTGTTTGAATAGATGTTTCTGGAAAAGGTTTGCCTTTCTCTATACCGACGTATCCCAATAGAGAATCTCGCCAAATGAGACGGATCTACAGTAAGTGATTCCTCCTAAATCTATACCCTGCTGTGGTGATGCATTTTGTTCAAAGAAATGGCTCAGCCTGTTACTGGTAAGATACTTACAGCTCTATTTTCATCTCTTAGAAGGGGACAAAGTAGGAGACAAATCACAGGTCAAGTTGCCAGTGGGTCACCAGCAAGAGAAGAGTGGAGCTCCAGACCAGAGTAAGTAAACATGGAAAAACAAAAAGAAATTGGGATTTTTTTTTTTAGTTGTTACTGTTTTTTTTTTTTTTTTTTCCCTATCTCCTTCCAATAGACAGTACTGAGGAAGATAAAAGGATTTCATTTTGATCAATAAATGCTGGGTAATTATCCAGTTCAACTCTCTCATTTTACAGATAAGAAAACAAGAGCAGAGAAATTTTTTAGTAACTTGTTCTAGGTCAAATGAATAGACAGTAGCAGAGTGGCTAATTTAACCCAGGTCCTCCAATGACCTTTTATTTAAATTTCAGAATGTTTTCATGTTTGGGTTTTGGGAGGAAAATACTTAGTACTTTTAGATACATTTATTGTTACCTTGTGGTTTTTACATCACAATAATTTCTGGAAATATTCTTCCTTTCTCCTGCTCCAACCCTTCAAAATTGAGTCCTTTTTTGCAACAAAAACAGGCAAAAATATCCACCAGGTGACAGCATTTAATAAGATATCCAACATTCTTTCCTATTAAATCACTTTCTCTTAGCTAGGAGGCAGGAGATAAGAATGTTATTTTCTCATAAAGTATTTGAGAGTTAGATGAGGATATTTGTAGACCATAGAAATATTTGGGAAGGGGCTGAGAGAGTGGGGGGTGGAGTAGAGGGCTGCAAAGAATAGGAAACAAAAAAAGTCACTGAAAGTTTTTTTTTTTAAATGCACACAGGATAGCCAGAAATAATCATAAATAAGCAAGTCATGTTTATCTTATTTACATGTTGGATTTTTTACATAATTAAAAAACTATATTATGTTTTATTATTTATGTATTATATATTTAAAAAGAAAAATGTATATTATAGAGATCTGCACTTTCATGTACAATCCCCTTTTCTTTTCTACTACATATATGGAAGTACCTATTATGTTTTGTTAAGTTCAGAATCTTTTTTTTAAAGTAATTTTTAATAAGAAAAATGGGGGAGATTAATTGGCAAGGGTAGATAAGAAATCTCTTGTTTAAAATGTAAATGTGAAGTCAAAGTTTTTAAAAATATGTAGTTGTTTTACTTTTAATGTGCAAATGTGTATATTGTGAATTTCTAAATGGGAACTATAAATAAGATAACCAGACTATGAGGAACATGGAATCCTGAGTTAGGTTATGTGTGTAGTTGTCCTTCAGAGTAGATGGGAAAGTACAAAAATAATTCTGGTTCTTCATTTTATATAAACATTGTTTATTGTTGTAAGGAAAGTCCATTTAGTTCTATGCTTTTTAATGTCTTTGAAACAGATTTTTGAATTCAGGTCTTTCTGACTTCAGGCCTGACATTCTATCTGTTAAGGTGGAAGATACCCCAACAAAATTAGAGTCTCCCAGTTGGTGTCCCAGGTGTGGTGAAAAAATTTGCACTCAGTCTGTCTCCAAGTGAAGGGGGGGAGATTTATTACAATTACAATTGTAATGCTGTTGAAGCTTGCTAAAGTTCCAAGGGAATCTAGCCAAGAGTAAGAAGATAATTTTATAGGAAAAAAGTAATAGATATGCTAATTTTATGACTTAGAGGTACAGCTGAGGAGTGGTAGGGAAGGGGTTGTTTCTATCCCAGTTCCCATCATTGAATCCTGTGGCTTACTAGCTCTCGGATTGGATTGTTCTCTCACAGTCGGCATTGTTTGTGGTACTTCCAAAGAGGGGTAGCCTTAGAGTTTTTCAGGAATTGCTACATTCTCACACCTTATCATTCTGCCATATAGCTGTCCATCTATTTATATTTATATTTTACCCAATGTACTTCTTATCTTTTTCCTTTTCATAGAGCTATCCCATGTAACATTTTTTTTAAAGTAGAGAAGAAAAATTTCAGCCAAACTCATTAGTACAAAAATCAAATCCTGATTTACCCATAAACCCTTATTCCTACCCTCATTTCTCTCTTTCTCTCTCTTTTTAATAGCTTTTTATTTACAAGTTATATGCAGGGGTAATTTTACAGCATTGACAATTGCCAAACCTTTTGTTCCAATTTTTCCCCTCCTTCCCCCCACTCCCTCCCCGAGATGGCAGGATGACCAGTAGATGTTAAATATATTAAAGTATAAATAAGATACACAATAAGTATACATGACCAAACCATTATTTTGCTGTACAAAAAGAATCAGACTCTGAAATATTGTACAATTAGCCTGTGAAGGAAATCCAAAATGCAGGCAGGCAAAAATATAGGGATTGGGAATTCAATGTAATGTTTCTTCATCATCTCCCAGAATTCTTTCGCTGGGCGTAGCTGGTTCAGTTCATTACTGCTCTGTTGGAACTGATTTAGTTCATCTCATTGCTGGAGATGGCCAGGTCCATCAGAATTGATCATCATATAGTGTTGTTGTTGAAGTATATAATGATCTCCTGGCCCTGCTTGTTTCACTCAGCATCAGTTTGTATAAGTCTCTCCAGGCCTTTCTGAAATCATCCTGTTGGTCATTTCTTACCAAACAATAATATTCCATAATATTCATATACCACAATTTATTCAGCCATTTTCCTATTGATGGGCATCCACTCAGATTCCAGTTTCTGGCCACTACAAAGAGGGCTGCCACAAACATTTGTGTACATACTGGTTCCTTTCCCTTCATCTATTGACCATTTGCTCTGATTATAGAAATTTGCTATAAGAGGAAAAAGCAGGGACATAATTATAATAGTGTCAAAACAGATCCTGCAGGCCTCAGCATGAAAGCACATACATGAAAGGATAAAGCATAGCTTTTCTTGACAATCAATCATGTAGTAACAATTCCACCTCCTAGCTAGACTCAGGAATAATCAGGTAGAAAACAAACAGAACTGGGAAACTGAGTCAGAAGAATCTGGCCTTGAGCAGAGCTTAAGGTTGTCCTCCCAGCTCTTGCCCAGATAAGACAGATAAATAATGACTTTGTTTCCTTATACATCCTAAATAGAGTCATTATTTACTCCGATAGCTTCAAGAAAACTGGCAAGCTTACAAATTAAGGGGAGTTGACAGAGACCCCAGGGAAGGGCCTGAGCTTGCTGTTGTCCACCCCAACTATTCTTAGTGTGTTTTCATGGGTGTGCTGGTTGATACCTCCGCCCACTCTGTGAAGGGAGAAAAAAGGTGTTGCACACCCTCATACTTAAAGGTGAACTGATAAGGCTTTTACCTCATCCCTCTTGTTCCACACACAGTAATTACCAATTTTAGGTTTAACATGATGACAATAACTCCAAATAACTTAGTTAATAACTTTAGAATTTTCCTAAGCAATAGCCAAATACTTTTAAGCTGTAATTTCCTTTTAATTTTCCAGCAAAGGTGAAAATGCTTAATTCCCTAAATTACATTTATAAAATATTATAAAATTTGTTTAGCAAGGCTAAATAAACTTTCCACCTTCTTTTAGTTGTTCAGTTTATTTTGTACCCAAGCTGTTGCAGCTTTGGAAGTTCTTAAGGAGGATTTCTATTCCCTTAAATAAGTTTCCCTTTTGTTTTAGGGAGAAAACTAGACAACTATCTCACTATCTCACAAAACTATCTCACTTCTTAAAAGTGAGATAGAACAGATTTTAAAATTGACTTAATTTCAGTTCATTAGATTCCCTAAATTCTAGACAAACTGAATTGCCATTTGGTTATTTTCCAATTCACACAAACCATTTCTCTTTTATGGACCAGGGAAGGGTTGAAGTATCAGTTTTTACCGACAGGTCTCTTAGAAGTCTGTCTCTGATAACTCAAAAGCAGGCTTGTTTGTTGCCAGAGTTTTTAAAAATAGCAGCAAACAGCTTATCTGTTTTTCCTAAAGTTTCCAAACTCTTAAATTTTCTGTTAACATAGTCAGTGCAAATAGATTACAGCTTACATATCCCTTTAGTGGGCTTTCAAATTACTTTTACTATCATATCTCAAAAAAGGAATTTCATTGAACTCAGTATATTTTCTTTTTCCCTCTCACCCCTTCTTCCATGTATCCCTGCTGCAGTTAGGGAAGGAGGGAAGAGAGAAGAAAGAGAAAAAGATTCTCTTATCTTTGTGCACTATCATCCTAATCCTGGGGACACTTTAATTTGGTTGAATTTGTTTCCAAATTACTTTACACGCACACAAAAAATCATTATCTTAACATTGGCATTATAAGTTGTTCACATCTAAAAACCCATGTAAAGTTATCAAATATGAAGAAGTTATATCCAGTAAAGCAGTTAACATTCATATAGTATTTGTTTTATGCTAAGCACTTTTGTAATCATGTGATCTTCATAACAATCATTATTATTTCTCTTTACAAATTAGAAAACTAAGCAGAGATAAAATAATTTGCCATAAATTACATAGCTAATGCATATCTACAACTGAAACAGAATGGTGGGTCTGCCAAATGAAGAGACTGACTGGCTTTTTCAGGTGCCCGGGCTCAGGGAATGCTGACCATGGACCCTGACCTCCATTCCATCCCTATTCTCCCCCAAGATGGATAGAGGAGGCATTTGGGCAAGGTTGTATGGGGGTCCCACAGCAATTACTGCTTTCCCGTGTCTACAGGTGAAGCAGAATTTGAGTTTCCCTACAGTTCTTTAGCATTCTCTTTTCTTAATCTGATTTGAGATGAGAGGAGTTAACAAACATAGGGACTTGGGCTATATCTATCTTGTTAGCAATCCCCACAACCAAGATACACTCAGTACTCCTAGGAGTAGAGCATGCTGAGTGATCAGGTTGTGGAATGGGTCCCTTAATACCTTCTAGGTTGCTTTCCCAATGGAGCAGAAGGGGACTCCAGACAAGATAGGAATCAAGAAAGAGTTAGCAAAAAGTTGCTATTTACCTAATTTTTATTTTTATTTTTCACTTCTTTCTTTCAGAATGGAGTAAATTGCTGGAAATATCCTCAATATTTTAGGAATTTTTTTCTTGCAATCTCAAAATGACTAATTGCCAAATTCCTTAATCATTGCTCTCAAAATCTTGAGAATCTGCTAAGATGTTATTTTAGCAGTTCTATAATTTTAATTAGCTACCTTTATTTCTGTAGCTCCAAGGTTGGCCAGACTGGGATTCACAGGAAAGTTAAGTTTTTTTCCCCTTTTACAAGATGGGAGATAAGAATGTGAAGAAATCTTTCCAGGGTTCTAATGTTAGCATGTAAGGTTTTTTTTGTTTGTTTGTTTTTGGCTTTTGTTTTTTTTTTTTTTTTTTTGTTTTTTGCTGGCTGTGTTTTAAATCTTTCCAGATAACAAAATCTAGGTCACAGAACAACCATGACATAGACATGCTGCATAGAGACACAGATACAGACAAAAAAATTATATGGAAGAGGACTGTCCTATCTTTGCCAAAAGTCATAAAATTTCTTTGCCAAAAGCCATCCTATAGCTCCTCATGTCCTCTGGTGTCCCAGAGAAGGTGGAAAGGTAGCAAAAGGCAAAAGTCCCCAAGAATTTTGCTGAAAATTGCAAGAATTTCCAAGTCTGGGTATACCAGTCAAAGAAAATCTAAGAGTGGAGCTTAAGACAACTCAGACAAGTTTTTCCTAGTTGCTTGAGGTGTCCCAGGTATAAGTTTGAAGGAGAAAAAAATTGGGGAACTTACCTTGACAAGGAGGAGATGAAGCCAGGGGAGGCTAGACTCTCCCCATACAAGTCCCCAAATGTTGAGGTTCAGAAAGAGACCCCAAAAAGTTGGGGTCACAGCCTGGTATTGGGAGGTCTCCCAAAAGAATTTGCAGGCTTGAACTAATCTCTAAGTCAAAGGACAAGTTTATTATGATTGTAACATCAATTGAAATGGGTTTAGTTCCAAAAAGATTTAGCAAAGAACCAGGAACAAGATGACAAATTTATAGGAAAAGTTAGAAAGACCTGAGCTTAATGTTACTTATTTGCTAATTTTATGGCTTACAGGTAGGTTGAGGGGTGGTCTGTTCACTATTGTCTCAGGAACTTGGTTATTACTGATGTACAGATTATCTGATAGTAAGCAATATTTGTAGAACTATCCTAAGACCAGAAGACTTTAACTCATTGACAGGCATTTTTAGAACAATAGCACCCTAAGGTCATTGAAATTCAGGATTACTGCTATATTTCCCTTAGAAGCTGTATCCCCTTCAGTTCTTGTGTATATTTTTTTCTTGGTCCTGCTTACTTTACTTTGCATCGGTTCATGTAATTCTTTCCATAGTTCTCTGTATTTGTCATATTCATCATTTCTTACAGTACAGAATATTCCACTTTATTCAGGCACTACAATTTATTTAGTCTTTCCTCAAGTGATAGGCAGCTATTTATTTTCCAGTTCTTTGCTGTCACAAAAAGTGAGCGGATATAAAGCCTTTGATTTTGTCAGCATCTTTATCATCTTTTGAATACCTCTGTATTTTGTTTTAAAATATCTTAATGCAATAAATTGTATTTTTTTTTTCAGAACAGAAACCTAAAAAACCTGGTAAGTATAAGCAACTTCTGTACTTTTTCCTCCCTCTTTCCCCTGCAGATACAGATTTATCTTGTTTCTTGACCCTCCAAACCTGGGTCCTTAGTTGGTAACTATAACATAGCTACTCCTTCTGCTCTTACCCACCTCTCCGCCAATATCTCCCTAGGTTTTCTGAAAGAAATGAGCCACATAGTTGGGACAAATGGGCTTTGCCCTGGGCTTTATATCTGTATTTAAATTATTTAAGCCCAAGTTGTTTTTTAAAAGGAAATAAGGAGGGGGTTGACCAAGTCTTGTCTTTTTTGCACATCACCAATTTCATTTTCTCCTCATTCAGTCCCTGCTACTCCTTCAACCCACAGTCAGAATTCCGGCATGGGATCTTTGACAGACTTAACAAAATTAAAAACCGCTCTCCAAGATAGTGAGTACTTTGAGGATTGGGGAGATGTGTGCTTTTGGCTCTTGCCTTTTGAATGTTTTATGCTGTTTATTTTGAAACAATGACAGATCTCTCCTTTGCAGCTACAGAAAAAGTCAATGCCTTACCAAAGAATTCACCAAATCAGAAGACACAAGTACTAGAGGCATTCTTGGCAAAATCCAGAGCAGAGCTTTTGCAATGTAAGTGCCATTATCACTGGGGGAAATACCTGGCATTGTATAGCTATCAAGGGTCTTTGAGGTCATCTCAACTATTCCTTTATGTCCCTTACCTCCTATTCCTATTTTACAGTTGGGAAAAATGAGGCTCAGGAAGGGATCATATTTAGATTTAGAGTTAGAAGAGACATTAGAGTTCATCAAATTCAACTCTACTATTTTGCCTGTCACTCGTCCTGGATATATTCCCAGAAAAGTTAGAAAAATTACTGGACTTATATTATACTATTAGAATTTGATCTTATTAGTATCATCAACAAAGAAATGTTTATTTATTAAGATTTATTTATTTATTAGGAAAAGTGTTACCAATATTGGGCCTAATACGTGCTATCCCAAATATAAAGTTATATTATCTAAATGACATCTTTAGGAAAGAAGATCATGTAAAAAGAAGCTACATAAAATTGTTAGGAATTCAAGCCAGCTTGCTCTCTACCTAAAACTAAAATTCCTCAATCTCTTCTAAGATCATTCCCCCAAATTTCCCCTGACTTTGTTTCTCCAAATCTTCCAGGCTTTGTTTTCCTAAATCTTCCCTGACTTTGCTTTTCCAAATCTCCCCTGCCTTTGTTATTTCCAAATCTCCCGACTTTTGTTTTTCCAAATATCCCCTGACTTGCTTTCTCCAAATCTCCCCCTATTCCTCCCTGATCTTATCCTTCAAGCAAAGCATCTCCCCAACTGTCAAAACAACTCTCCTGGTCTTTCCCCTCTTCTTCTGTCTATAAAAATCGCGCCTTCCCAAAGCATGGCACAAAAATAATAATTGGATTTTGTTCAAGACCTTTACTCATTAATAAAGGTACCTTTTGGCAGAGAAAACACCTCATTGTGATTCCTCACAGTCTGTACCTCATCTATGCTCTTCCAAACCTCATCACGTGACATCAAAATTATCCTATTTTTAAAAAACCAATAGGTTTTTTGTTTATTATATTTTGTTATATTTTAATTATTACTTCTCTCCTTGTAGGAATGCTATAGTAAAGAGAACACTAGTTTTGGGTGTGACCTTGGACAAGTCACTTTGACTACCTAGGACCTCAGTTTCCTCATCTGTAAAATAGGGAGAAGATGATTTCCAAAGTACCTTTAACTCAATGATCTTTATAGCTTTCATTGTTGTTTCCTTAGATTGAGAGCCAGAAGGGACCCTTCAAGGTCAACTAGTCTAATCCCCTCAATTTTGTAGATGAGGAGCTAAAGCTCAGAGATGGGCGATGACTTTGATATCATCTACCAAGTGGTTGAGTCAAGATTTGAACTCAGTTCCAAAGGCAGTGTTCTTTCTCTTCTACCAAACTGATTTTTATCTCATTTGCTTACCTTAGTATAATTTTAGGTCCCAATGAGTTGTACAAGATTGGTGTAGGAACAGACTCCAGACAATATGTAGACTAATAGAATAGTCTCTTCATTTTATAAATCAGACAATGAAGGCCCAAGATAGGCTAAATAGCCTACCCTGGATCAGTCAGTCAGTCAACAAACATCTGTTAACCATTCATTTGTTTATTTGTTTGTTTATTTATGTTTTCAATAAGTATTTATTAAGTGAATTTTTATATTAGTGACACTGTGCTAAGTAAGCACTGGGAGGCTCCCCTCCAAAAAAAAAAGGCAAAAGACAGTACCTGTCTTTGAAGAGATCGCAATCATTATATTTAGGATTTGAATCTAAAATTAATAACAATAACAACATATATAGTACTTTAAGATATACAGAAGCTTCATTTAAATTATCTCATTTGATTCTCTTAATAACTCTGATGTAGGTACTATTATTATTTACACATACATTCTCTCTCTCTCTCTCATAATTATGCCATAATATATGTAAAACATTTTGTAAAGAGTTCAATTCTAGAAATTTTAGCTACTATTACTATCCCTAGTTTATAGATGAGGGTACTAAAGTTAGGAATTTAAATGAATTTCCCAGGATCTCACAATTCTCTGATGTCTTAGGATTTGAATTCAGTATTCCCTGACACCAATTCTGGTACTCTGTTCATTCTACTACCTAGATTCGTCACATGGTACCAGGTTCCTGCTCTTAAACGTACTTGGTGTTTTATAATGGAAAGAACATAGAATAGTCTTGGTCACCTGAGCTTCAATCTTGGTTCTGTTGCTTATCAACTGTATGATTTTGGAAAGTAACTTCCCCTATCTGTGCCTCAGTTTTCCTATTCAATAATTAATAACAATAATAATAGCTAATATATATGTATATGCATATTTTGTGTGTATAGATGTATAACTAACATATATATAACTATATATTTGCATATATGTATAGCTAACATATATATGGTGATACATATAACTTATGATGTGTTGACCTCTATGCTAAACATTTTACAATCATTATTTCATTTGAACTTCACAACCATGGCAATAGATTCTATTATTATTCCTATTTTACAACTGAAGAAACTGAAGGGAACAGAGGTTGACTTGCCCAGAACTATACAGCTAGGAAGTGTCTGAGCCACATTTGAATTTGAATTCCAAATCTTCCTGTTTTCTGGCTTACCATTCCATAATAAAATAAGTGGATTGACCTAAATGATCTTTCAACTCCCATATAAAGCATAGAGAAATAAAAATATCAAAACAAAAAACTTCCCATTAATTTTAGGACAAGTTGCTAGATAATTATATTGAGGACAAAGAAAAGTATATAATTGGACAGGAGAATGGAGATGGGAAAGAAAAACTCTTCTGAACTCAATCTTTAAAAAGCTTATTAAAGAGAGGAGATATCAAGAGTTATTTGAATGATTCAGGGATAGATAGGAGCTGGAAAATATAGTTAATATTTTGTTTTTATTATATATATATATAATAAATTTTAAATAAAAATAGTTAATAATAAAAAAATAAGATAATACTTCATCATTTTAGGGAAACTTTTGTCTATTCCTTTAGTTTGTTCTTTGCACTCTTATACCCAAGGATTTTTGTCTCTGTAGACGCTACTCGAGTGGTTCTGGACTACAACACTGCCAACTACAAAGTGGCTTTGTCAGAGAACTACACTGTAGCATCTGTTGCTTCAGTCCCCCAGAACTATCCATCCCGTCCCCAGAGATTCACCTGCTGCTCCCAGGTTCTTGGGCTGCACAGTTACAAATCAGGAGTCCACTACTGGGAAGTGGAACTGCAGAAGAACACCTTTTGCGGCATCGGCATCTGCTATGGGAGCATGGATCGCCATGGTCCTGCCAGCCGACTGGGCCGCAACAGCTCCTCCTGGTGCGTAGAGTGGTTCAACAACAAGATCTCCGCCTGGCACAATGATTTGGAGAAACACCTGCCTCTCACCAAGGCCACCAGGATTGGCGTGCTCCTGAATTACGATGACGGCTTTGTCATTTTCTTTGCCATCACAGACAAAGTCAACCAGATCTATAAGTACAGGGCAGAGTTTTCAGAAGCATTGTACCCTGTCTTTTGGTTATTCTCCAGTGGCACTACTCTATCCATCTGCCCACTGAAATAGAAAATCATTTTACTCAAAGGATGGGACCCAGGGTTCACCCCCCCCCCCCCATCCAACTCAGGCTATATCCTGTGCTGAGTTCAAAAAATGAATTATAATTTTCGAGTTAAGGCTGTCTGATTATGGGAGAAGTGACCTGCTCCCTTTTCATGATGGCTTTCTTTGGATAATTTTACAGATAATTCCGTGTGAGATTGGGAAGAAAGTTTTGGGAAGGGTGGATGAGCATTTGGGTTGATAATGGGGGTTCAGTTAAGTGAATTTTAAGGCCTAAAATCATATCATCTTTAGATAAAATGGCTTCTTAAAGTTGTGTTAGCAATACCAAGCCATTGATCAGTTTATGGAAGATTATATTGTTGATACTTTTTTCTAAACCCCAGAAAAGTATAATCAGTCCTACAGGTTGCCAGGTACAGGCCTTATTGACCTCTGAAGGTTGGGTTTAACCTCATGTGGTATACTCCTGCCATCCTTCCTCTTTCCCTCCAACTCTAATTTCATGATTATCTTCATCTCTTTGTCTATTTGATCAATTTGATTTTTTTTTTTTTTTTTGCTGAGGCAATTGGGGTTAAGTGACTTGCCCAGGGTCACACAGCTGGGAACTATTAAGTATCCGACGCTGGATTTGAACTCAGGTCCTCCTGACTTCAAGGCTGGTGCTCTATCCACTGCACCACCTAGCTACCCCAATTTGATCTTTAAAAAAAATGATATACAAAGAGAAGCATTTGAAATTGAGATCTTGATGCCAGCCCCCCCCATTCTAGTAGTTCTAATTCAAAAGCCAAAAAATTTTAAGAGCTTTGCTAACTAGTCCTATGCTTCTGTTGTAGTAAATTAAACGAAATTGATATTCTGTTGGGAAGGGGAGGCTGTATATTTTCTCATGCTAAGAGAAGAAATTCTTTAATAATTCTTTACCAAAAATCCAAAATTTTAAAAGAAGAGATCTTTCTTTTTCCTTTTTTTCCCCACTCTGTAGAGAGAAGATAGTTTTAAAAACTTTTGCTTTTCATGGATGTATCAGGGTCTTATATATGACTCTGGAAGAGATTATAAAGCTCAATTTGCCTAGCCCCTTCATTTTATGAATAAGGAAACTGGGACTCTGTAAATTTGTGACACGCTCAGGTCAGGAAATGAGTAAGGATTGGTACCTCCATTCTCTTACTCTATATCCAGTACTTTTTTTTTTTTTTTTTTTTTTTTGCTACATCAGGCAGAAATAGACCCTTTACTACTGTATCTGCCCGCTTAAGATGAGAACAAGTATTATTTTCCTTTCTGACTGTAGAGTATCCCTTATTTAATTCAAGGCTCTAGAGTTAGGTCCAAAATGAGCTAATGGGCTATGGAGAGGAGGTCTTTGGCTTTGAACAAACCAGTCCCCAGCTTCTGAGTTCTTAGTTAAGCCTCAATATTGGGGAAACTTTGACTACTACTCCCTTGGCTCAGGCTCACAGCTGCTGCAGCTAATCTGAGACCTTTTCTGCCATGGTACATGTTCATAGGAGGAGAAATAGCACTGGTGTTAATCCCAGTCTTTTGGAAGTACATTAATCTTCCCTCCTCTCCTTTAACCTGAGTTTAACATGATAACCATGGTTTTGCCGAAGTATTTTTCATCTCTTTCATTTGTGAATAACTCATTTTTGTCTATATTTTCTCAATGGACTAATGAGTTATTGGCAATATGTAGACATAGTTGGTCATGGAAAAAACCAGGTATGTACAATATCTGAATCTTCCATGTGATTGTGTCTCTAAGAAACTGCATTCTGGTGATGTTGGAGTGCTAGACAAGAACATGTACTTGAACTAGACTCCCTTCCCCTGAAGAAAATAGGTAATCATTCATTCATTCATTCACATTGAGACCATGGCGAATATAAATGAGAACATAAATTAGACCCTGAAAGCATTGTAGATGTTGTGAAGTCTGGTCTCCTCATTTTACAGATGAAGAAACTGAAACTTATCGAATTTAAGTATCTTGCATAGAATCACACAGCTCCTTAGTGTCTGAAGCAAGATTTGAACTCATATTTTTACTGAATTTCAAGTCTTATGCTTTAGTCATTATACCGCATTGGTCTCCAGTTTTGTTTTTTTTTTGTTTTTTTTTCATTCCTTCCATTTTGAACTTGTTGTCTACATTATCTGGTATAATATCCCTAGCTAATTTGGCCACACAATGCTTTGGGATTTGAAATTCTAGCCTAGAGGTAATTAGGGGTTTGGGGGGATCCCAAAAGAAAAAATATAAACAAAGATAAAGGAAATTATCAGTTTTCATATTGGAAGATTATTGTCTATGATAGGTATTTCTGATATGTTTTCACATATGATGTATCTTTTTTTAGAGGGGAAAATGCTGTTATCAGTGAAAGCATCTCACAGAAACCTCTATCTATGTACTGTATAATAGTCTAATATCTTGCACAGAACCTGTCACAAATATAAAGGTGTGGGCTTTTCTTCCCAATGACCTAAAGTAATGACATGGTTTTGTGGAATAGACTTCAGGACACCAAGGGAAACTTTATTCATCTTTGGTCATTAGAATAAAAGCTCCAGAGTTGCCCTCTCAACTTTTAAAGTCCTTCTTAGGTCCTCTGAGACAGAAGGCTTGCTGTGAGACTTTTTCGAAATTCCTGATTCCTAAGGAAAGATTCTCTCTTACCCCCAATACAGTGGTAAAGAGTTGTGTCTTTCTTGGCAAAAGACTGGCCATTACTTCTCTACAAAGTTGCTCTGTTTGTGAGAGATTTATAAAGCAGAGTTACTTTGTTTACAAGAGGTTATTGGATACAAATGGTTGAAACTTCGCTACATAAATAGATCATCTTGAGAAGTATTCTGGGAGATACAAAGGTTTACTTAGTTACTGTTCTCTGAGAGCTTTACTTGGGGGAAAGTTCTCTAGATCTCTTTCCCTACTTTATCTCTCTACTTATATAGTGATAAGTAACAAATGTGTAGAATGGGGGAAAAATGCTTCGGTGGAGACTAGGCTTAGTGATGCTGAGAACAACCGAAAGAGAGGTAATCACTCACCTCCCACCTCCTTAAACAAGAAGATAAGGCAAGTTTCTCCCTACTATTTGCTGACTCAATAAATGGCAATTGAAGCTCTAGCAAACACGTTTTTGGTTTCTTTTTTTATATATTTCAGTAAGCACACTCTAATGTTCAGGATGTAAATGTTAGGAACCTTCCCAACTGGAGGCTTTGAGCTATTGTCATTGTATTCCTAGCTTTTCCTTGAACATAAATGTCACACAGCCAGAGGTCAAGACTGTGGGGACCTGAGGGACCATCATTTTGTTCCTGTCCTTAAAAAACAAGCTAATTGTCATAATAAGGTGTGGCTGATTAAGGAGGAAAGGGCTGTCTCAAAGTCAGACAGTTACACCTCTTTATATTACCACCCCAAGATTATTAGTGTTACAAGTTAGGGGCAAAATGTTGTATATATTGCTATACAGCCACTCTCTTATTTTTGCTTAGTTGGTTTTCCTAAAAAGGAAATACATAACCATCCATTATTTAGCATGAAGTAGCATAAATTACAAGCTAATAGTATCATAAACTTAGGGCTAGAAGATCCTCAGAAGTCAGTTTATCTAACCTTTTAGAGATGAGAAAATCAAGTTCAGGCAAGTGAAGCAGTTTGTCCAAGGTCACACAGATAGTAAGTATCAGAGATGGGATTTGAACCCAAACTCTGACACAGAGCTAGTGCTCTTGCCTTTGTCCCATGCTGCCCCTTAGCATGGTTTTGCTGTTGAATTCTCAATGCTTAGCACATAGTGAATGCTTAATAGATATTTGTGAAATTGAATCCATTTTTTCATCATTGATTATCTTGAGATGGATTTCTAGCCCATAATGAATCCTTAATCGGTAAGGTTTCCTCTATTGATCTCTTTTGATCATTGTAGAAACCGATTTTTCATATCCAAAGGGAATTGCCCATTCTGTGATTATCTGACATAACCATGGTTAAATTCTAGCTGATAATTGTAATATTCTTCTCTGTCTCCTCAATTCCACTTACTTAGCACCTTGTAAGAATCCTATCACATAATGAATCCTTAATCTATAAGTTTTCCTCTATTCATCTCTGTTGATCATTATAGAAAATGATTTTTCATATGCTATGGGAATAGCCCATCTTGTGATTATCTGACATAACCACAGTTAAACTCTAGCCCCTAATGAATCCTCAATCTGCAAGTTTTCCTCTATTGATCTCTGTTGATCATTACAAAAACTTATTTTGCATGTCCTAATGGGAATTGCCTGTCCTGTGATTATCTGGCATAACCACGATTAAATTGTTGTTTCCTTTGAATGAGTCCAATAAAATTTCATCAAAACAGAATTTAATAAAGTTGTATCATATCAGAAATGGACTATGGCTGAGTTTTTATTCCCTTCTATCTATGTGTTGGAGAGATGGGGATTCAAAAACATTATGGACAAATAACATGGATTGGCAGGGAAAAACAGATGCCCTCCAGAGTTATTCTAAATTTTCTTGTAATATGTGAAACAATTTAAGTCTTTTAGAAATAGTGGGGAAAGAGATATGGTAATAGATATCTGTAATTCCTGCTACTGGGGACACTGAAACTGGTGGATCTTTTGATCTTGGTAGTTCTGAACAGTAATAGGATGAGAGATGATTGCTTATCCACAGATCAGAAATGGTACAGGAAGAAGAGAGGCAAAGGGAGAGGAGGAGGAGGAGGAGGAGGAGGAGGAAAGATTGGGGAAGGATAGCAATGGAGAAAAGTTACTAAATTATTCATAACCCACATACACAGTAGGAGACCACGGACAAAAAGGTCCCTCATGTATCAAAATCTTTATGACACTTTTTGAAGAAAACTGGTAATAGAAGGGTGCCCGTCAATTGGAAAATGGCTTAACAGAATGGCATGTGAAAGGAATATTATACATCATATAAAATAAACACCATAAGAAAGGATGAACAGTAAGAATTTAGAGAAATGTCAGAAGTCTCTGAATTAACAATAGTGAAACAAAACCAAAATGATCAAAACTATTAATGAACACTAAAAGGAAGCCATTGCTGGGTAACTGTAATAAGCAATCTTATTTTAGAAAACAGAAAAAACAGCTCCTTTGGCAGTGAAGTAAGAAAGTAGCGGGACAGAGTATTGTATACTTCGTCATTTAAAGTCACTATTGTTTTTGCTTAACCTTTTCCTTGTAAGGGATATTTTTTGGTTGGGTGATAAATCTAGGAATAATTGATTTTAAAACAAAAATCATTGGTAAAGTATTTACATAGAAATCTAGATGATGCCGTGAAATCAGGACCCAAATTCAAATTTGGCTTCAGACATTAGCTGTTTGACCCTTACTTAACCTTTTTTGCCTCAATTTCCTTATCTGTAAAATATACCAGAGAAGGAAATAGCAAACCATTCTAGCAGCTTTGCCAAGAAAGTCCCAAATGTGATCACAAAATCAAATGTGATTGAAAACAACTGAAAAATAACAAAATATTTAAAAGAATTAAAAGGAAAGAAAGATGAAAAACAAAAAAAGAACCTTGCAAACCCCATCCTTTCTCTGGTGTTCACCTCTTCCCCTACATGCCCAACTGACTGGTTATATATAGCAAATCAAATAATCTCTCACTGAGTTCTTGGGCAGCCAGTGAAGCATCCCCCTCTACAAAACCTATGTCCTTCAAATTTTTGTTAGCAGTCACTCTCCCATTAAAGAGTTCAAAAAAAAAAAAAAGTTTGCAAAATGTATTTGGGGAAGCAGAATTGGTAACTTGTATAGGGTTGGAAAGGAACTAGTTTAAAAAGTCAATTAATTGGGCAGCTAGGTGGTGCAGTGGATAGATAGAGCACCAGCCCTGAAATCAGGAGGATCTGAATTAAAATCTGATCTCAGACACTTTCTAGCTGTGTGACCCTGGGCAAGTCACTTAACCCCAATTGTCTCAGCAAAAAAACAAATAAATAAATAAATAAATGAAAGTCAATTAATTGTGGTCTAAGGACCTGCCTCATTTACTTACACTGACAACTATTGAGGGCCCACATCTTTCTATTGGTAGAAAAGAGCAGTGAGTTGCAGATTCTAAGTTCATTTGGTTAATTATAGAAGGTTAACTAAAAGCCCTCTACCTTTGTTTTCCCTTGTCATAGTGGCCAAGCCCAGCACAGCAGAGATGAGAACTACATATAAAGTCCCCCCCAAATGGCTGAAAAAATAGTGTTCATTTATAGTTTTGGTCATTGCATACCTTATTTTTTTTTTTTTTTTTTGGTTCTGTTTCATTATTGTTATTTCAGAGGCTTCTGACATTTCTCTAAATTCTTAATATTCATTCTTTCTTATGGTGCTTATTTTATATGGTATAGATTCCATTTAACTTTTTTGTTGTACATTGTGATTTATTTCAGGATTCCAAGTTGCTTTTAAAATCATTTTTAGGGAGTCCAGTGATTCCCAAAGATCATTAATTTATTTTACTTAATATGTTTTCCAGGTCAATTTTTTTTAATGAGTCCTTTCATATTTTCCTTAACTTTTTTTTACTCTTTTGATTTTATTTGAATATGCCTTGCTATTTCATGGAGTCTTGATTTCTATTAAAATGAATTTTCATTGATAATGTTTGTTTAATTATATCATCCAAAAATTAGTCAGTTTTTTAAAATGTGAAACCTTTTATATTTTCTTTAATTTTTTTCAATTTTTTTGATTTTATTTGAATATGTTTTGCTATCTCATGGAGGTTCTTGTAAAAAATAAATTTCCATCGATAACTTTTGTTTAATTATATCATCCAAAATTTCCCCAATATCCTTATTCCTTCCTCTTCCATGGAACCATCCCATATAGCAAATAATTTTTTTAAAAAAAGGAGAAAAAAACCCATCAAAACTGATTAATGTATTGAACAAGTGTAAACATATATAATGTACGCTTCCATAGACATTTTTACTTCTACAAAAGCATGGGGTGGGCATGTTTTCTTAAATCTCTTCTTTGGGGTTATGCTTATTCATTGTAAATTAGCAACATTTCTTTTTATTATTTTGTAATTGTTCTTTGTGTTTACATCATTGTGACTGTGAATGTGGGGCAATGGTAAGGAACCAGCCCTAAAGTCAGGAGGACCTAAATTCAAATCTGACCTCAGATATTAGCTGTATGATCCTGAGCATGTCACTTAAACCTGTTGTTTCTAAATCTGTAAAATATTTCAGAGATAGAAATGGCAAACCACTTCAATATCCTTACCAACAAAACTCCAAATGGAGCCACAGAGAGCAAGACATCATTGAAACAACTCAACCACAACAAAAGTTATGAATATTGTTTTCTTGACTCTCTTTACTTCATTCTGCATCACTATACATACATTTTCCCATGTTTCTCTGTGGTTGCTATATTTGTCATTTCTGAAGAAGGGACCCTGAAACTCTCTAAAACTCCTTGAAGGAGAGATTCTCCTTGAATCCTAGCCTCTGTAAAAGATCCTGAGAGACAGGCACCTCCCCACTCCCCCATTGATAACACTCGCTTCTGATTAAACTTCCTATTGAATTAAAGAAACTAATTCAATTCTATTCAAATTCAGCTCAAGCTGGACCCCATCAAGAGCAACCCCCAGCTTGTAGCCAAGGCTTATAAAAGAGCCAATCTAAAACCCTCTCTTTGCAGAGGTCCTAACATGCCAGGCCATGCTATGCCAAGGAAACCTCTGCCCGCTGGAATAATATTCTCTTCCAATGCTGCCCTCTCTTTATCCTCACCTATTTCCCTAATGAGACTTTATACGTCTCTGTCGGGATTTCTCTAAACTTTACTTCTCTGTCAGACCTTGCCACTAAGGAAGTCAGCCTTTCTATACACACATAGCAAAGGCTGACTTCACAATGCCTATAACAAACTTCTTTTATCAATCTAGGTTTTTAGGTTTGTAAATTCCTTTACGAAGAATCTCTAAGCTGCCAGAAGGGGGGTTCCCAAAACTCCCTACTGATGTGCTTTATAAATCCCAAGAGGTATAGGGGAGCCAAATGTCTCCATTTGGTTCCCTAAACCCCAAACCTGCCATTAGATCTCATCATTTAACTCCCTGACCACCAGGAACCCTAATCTCATTTTGATTCCCTGATAACCCTAAATTTAGACCTCATCATATTTTGGTTCCCAGATCCCCAAAACCTAAACCTCATCAATTTCCTTTTCTTTTTTCTTTTTTGGCTAGGCAATTGAAGTTAGTGACTTACACAGATGGTAAGTGTTTAGTGTCAGATCAAATTTGAACTCAGGTCCTCCTTGTAATGGGCTGAAGCTTGAGTTGATGCACCGAGGTCCCAAGCACGTGAGGCTAAATAGCAATTGGACCATACTCTATTAATATATATGCTTGGAGAAAGAATGGCCCCACCCACTCTCTGTGCATGTTTTGATGTGTTGTACAGGAAATGATGTAGAGACGATTTTGGTGGGTGGAGTGAGAGAGGCAGAGTCAATGCTGGCCGGGTTCATGTTGCGACTGCTCTCACTTCATATTACCATTCTCCCTTCACCTCCACAAAGAATAAAAATAGAGGATTTTCCCTTAACCTGAATTCCTGACTCTGGCTGATTTTAAAATACGCGGTCATCACACCTCCTGACTCCATGTCTGAGTCCTCTATCCACAGTACCATATAGCTGCACCTATTTGTCATTTTTAAAAGCACAATAATATTCTCTTACATTCATGTACTACATTTTATTTTGTTATTCTTCAGTTGATAGGCATCCACTTTCTTTTCAATTTGCTATCACAAATAATGTTGATGTAAATATTTTGGCGCTTATGCGGACTTTTTTCTTATCAATGCCCTCTTTGGGATATAAACCTAGTAGTGGAATTATTTCTGCTGTGCAGATCATAAATCTAGACCTCATAATTCTTATTTCTTTCTTAAGCCATTCAGGAATATTTTATGGTGATTCTGTGCTCTCTAAGGGAATATACTCACAATTCTTCTACCTTATCAGGTATTGATTCATTTTTCCTTCATCTTGTAATATCTATTCTTAGGTAGCTGGACTTTTTTAGATTTTACCTTCTATTATTAATCTTTTCTATTAGTTTATCTGCTTAAGGTCTTTAGTGTTGCTTTCTTATTCTGGAAGTCTTTGTAATTTCAGTCTTTTCCCCCATATTCCCTATCACTCACTTTCAAAGAATGGAAAGTTTTGAGGTTTTCCTTTAAAACTGTCTACCTCCTCCCTTGCTGGTGAATTCATTCTTTACTGACCTTAGTTTCTGCCCCAAGTGATTTCTTGGGGGACTGAACTTGCTTGAGTAGCTCTGTCAAAGCATAAGAGCCAATGGAACAGGTCAGGCACCCGTGTGTGTGTGTGTGTGTGTGTGTGTGTGTGTGTGTGTGTGTTCAGTAAAATCTCAGAGATTAATCTTCTCTCCTGTTAATTTATAATTGCCTCCCTAGGATTCTTGGTGTCTTAAATCATGGAGACAGCTGAAATTCCTGAATCTCTTGTCCAGATTTTTTATTTTGGAGAAGTTTGAGAGATTGTGACCATTACAGAAATCTAATCCTCCATCTTGTTGATCATATAACTCAGAAGGCATAGTTGATCTGTTCTGGACCTTGAGTTCAATACTTATTTATTTCATTGTAGGCTCTCTAGAAAATCATTTGGTCATTGTTTTATGAATGTTCTTAAGTTAAAGACATTTCTTTAAATGTCATAATTATATGAATTGTTCCCCTTGTCTTACTCCCCTTTGTCTCAGTTATTATTTTTCCAGGAATCTCTGAAATTGTCTTTTGATTTTTTTCTTATGAAACAATGTTTTTCTATTACATTTATTTAACATAATTCATTTGGTCATCCTCCAATTGATGGGCATCCTCCAAGATTCCAGTTCTTAAACCTTTCCTTCCCCCCCCCCCCTTTTCACTCTTTCAGAATCAGGAAGTTTGTTTTGCAAATAATTATTCTCTCACCAATGTTATCCTCCCTCTAAACCCTGCTTTCTTGCAGGCGGCTTTTAATGGATTCTGCCTTCACTTTGTCCTCTTGGTCTGGTCTTGGTCTTGGTCTTGGTCTGGTTGGTTCTGGGTAGACTTAATTTATGATTTCTTGAAATACAGTGTCCAAGATTTGTTTTAATTGTGAATTTCTGGAAATTCAATTATTCTGAAATTATCTCTTGATTCTGTTTTCTAGCAATTGCTTTTGAGATCTTACATTTTCTTCTACTTTTTTCAATCTTTTGATTTTTTTCCTGCTGTCTTGTGAAATCAGCAGGATTTCTGCTTGGTTTATTCTAATTTTTCAGGGAGTTTGTTTCTTAGGTAATGTTTGCCACTTTATGTTCTAAGCTTTTTCTTCTAATTCTTTCCTCAAGAGCTTTTATTTCATTTTTGGAATCTTGCTTCATTTCTTCTTCACATTCACAATCTTTGTGAAAAATCTCTCTCTCTCTCTCTCTCTCTCTCTCTCTCTGTCTCTGTCTCTCTTTCCCCCCTCCCCCACCCCATGTCTGCCATCTGTCTCTCTCTGTGTCTCTTTGTCTTCCTCTGTGTGTTTTCTCTCTTGAGTTTCTCTGCTTGCCATTGTTATGACATCACTCCTTTACACTGAATTTTGGACCACTATGAATCTATAACAATATGATAATTTCTTATAAAGGTTATTGTTTTCTTCAGTTTAGTTATCTCTGCAGCTTGAATTGGAGATCTTTACCAGAGCTAGTCTCTGCCTTATATCCTGGTTCACCTGGGTCCTATGGTGATCTCTGCAGCCCAGGCTTTGGGACCCTGGATCTTTGAGGTCTGAAGCACTGGTTCATTAGGGCCCTTTCTAGTGTGTCAGGACAGAATCTTACAGATTTGGGGCTGAGGCATCCTAGTCTGGACAGTGTCTGATGGGCATTTCTCACTATTGTACCCTTACTGATTGTCAATGCACCCTGGGAAGGTACCCAGCTTTCCTGGTGTGAGTTTCTGACCCCAAGGCTTTCTGGAGGAGCCAACTATTCTAGTGGTCTCCAAACACAGCCATCTTATTTCTCTGATCTATCTCTGCCCATGCAGAGAGGTTACAAGTTTGTTTGCCTTTACTGAGGTGGATTTTATTTTCCCAGTATCTGTGGGCTTCTAACATTCTTTCTACTTAGTCGTAGGGTAGAAGTGATCACTTTCTGTAATTTCTTATTGGGTTTCTTGATCTTTAGTCAACTGGTGTGAATTGTAGGTTTTTGCTGGAACAGGTTTGGGGAGCCAAGGTTTCTGTCTCTGATCAGACAGTCATCTTGACCCTAATTTGACCAGAAACTGTTTAATAAAGAAGTGTAAAGCTGTGATAATTAATTGGAGATGAGGAGAGTGGGGTAAGTTAAAGATGAGTTGAAGGATAGTGGCGGGAGTTGAGTTATTTTATGCATTTTATAAACATGATATTAAGAAGGGGTTTGTAGGTTCACTACATTGTCATGGGGACACAGGGACCCATGACATATCAATACCTGGTTTAGACAGAATGAACTTGAGATGCTGGCAGAACACTTAGTATTCAGTAGATAGTTTATTGGAGATATAGAACTGGAGGCACAGAGTTGGGATACATCAGTAAAGAGGAGATATGAAAGAACAATCTGAACATGGAAACCAGAGGAGTGCCACAAAAAAGAGCCACAGGAAAGGACCATGAGGAGTGACACGAAAAAGGGCCATGAGAAAGGCCATGAAAAAGAGCCACGGAAAAGGCCACGAAAAAGAGCCATGGAAAAGGGCTACGAGGAGTGCCACGGAAAAAGAGCCACAAGAAAGGCCATGGAAAAGGGCCACAAAAAAAGGGCCATGGAAAAGAATCATGGAAAAAGACCACAGAAAAGGGCCATGGATAAAGGCCATGGAAAGGGGCCACAAGAAAGGCCCACAAAAAAAGGCCACGGAAAGGAGCCATAGGCTACTAGTAGTTCAATTGATTGAAAGTAGTAGAATAGTTCAAAGACTGAAAACTACTCAGGGCCAGCAGAGTTGGAAAAGTCCAGTCCATCAGCCTTCTTTTTCCTCCTTGCTCTCCTCGTGGTACTCCTCATGGCTCCTCTTGTGGCCCTTTTCCATGGCTCTTTCTCCTAGCCACTTAATCCCTGGAAAAGGGCCATGAGAAGGACCATGAAGAGTGCTACAGAAAAGGACCATGAGGAGGGCCACAGAAAAGAGCCACAAAAAAGGGGCATGAGAAAGAGCCACAAGGAGTGCCATAGGAGTTATGGCTATGAATAGTTCAATTCATTGAAAGTAGTGGAGTAGTTCAAAGACTGAAAACTACTCAGGGCCAGCAGAGTTGGAAAAGTCCAGTGCATCAGCCTTCTCTGACTGAAAGATAACCACAACAAGAAGACCAAAACTTCCCCTCCCCAGAAGTCCCAGGCTTCTGACTCTGTATTTTGCCATACCATTAATGAGTTTTTTCTGGGGCTTCCATTTTGGGGATGATTCCAGGTCGTTATGTTTTATTATTCTGGCTGTACTTTTTTTACTCTCTCAACTTACCTACCAAGGCCCCACTTTTAGCTCTCTTTTATGTGTTTTTATCCCAGGAATTGTCTTTCTTTTTTTCAAATATTTATATCATGAACCCTTAGGATAGGGTCTGGCAAACAGTAAGTACTTAATAAATACTTATTGTCTGTTTGCTTATAAAATAATGGAATCTTACTAGATAGCTTCCAATGTCCCTTCCAATTCTAAATATATAATTCCACGATATAAAAATCTTATTTATTCAGCATGAAAGACTACAGGAAAGGACTCTGATTTGGATTAGGAATAGAAAGGAGAACAAATTAGGTAAAAAAGAAATAAAACACACACATATATATGTGTATATATATATATATATTATATATATATATAGAGAGAGAGAGAGACCTAAATACATACATATATATATATATATATATATATACACATTTATGTATGTATATGTGTGTGTGTATATATATATTTATATATTTATGGCTAAAGTCCTAATCTATATGTTCTATACTAGATAATGGAATGAGATTGTATTTGTAATTCTATAGTTTGTACCTACATAGTTGTTGTATGTACATCATTTCTGGAGAGGACTAATAACATCATGGGATGATGTCTTGACTTGTGCATGAATTGGATTTAAGTAAGGTAGGAAGACACAAAATCTCCAGTCTCATTCTCCCTTCCAGAGCCATCAAAGTTCAATGGCAAGAGCGAGCTAGACTTAGAATCAGGAAGACCTGAATTCAAATCCTTCCTTATATCTTTGTTAGTTGTGTCAGTCTGGGGAAATTGCTTAAACTCTCTCAGCTTCAATTTTCTTCACTTCAAAATCTGGATAATTATAGCACTTCACAAAGTTGCAGTAATGGATCAAATGTGATAAAATATAAAAATGCTTTGTAAATCTTAAAATGCTAAAAATTATGAGCTGCTGCATGAAGCCTTTCCTGAATCCCAAATTTTTTAGTTCTTTTCCTCTGACACTACTTTGTATATATTTGTATTTATTCACTTTATATTTTTATTGATTTTATATGTACTAATTATATGTGCTTGTACTATGTATTATGTAGATTTGTTGTACATATGTTTTATATATATTATATATTCTTGTTGTCTCCCGCACTAGAATATAAACATTTTTTTAATTACATAAAGATTTTTTTCATTCTTTGTTCTTGTAACTAGGGCCTATCACACACCTACCATATAGTAATTACTTAATAAATACTACCTGATTAACTGATAATAACAATAAAAATAAAGCTAAAGTTATAACATTCTCCACAAAACTCTATTCCAGGCCTTCATCTTGGTGTGGAGGTGATCTCGGGCCTTTAAGAGCTATGCCATACAGCAAAATAACATTTTGGTCAGGTATACTTATTGTGTATCTAATTTATTTTTAATATATTTAACATCTACTAGTCATCCTGCCATCTAGGGGAGGGGGGGGGGGTAAGAGGTGAAAAATTGGAACAAGAGGTTTGGCAATTGTTAATGCTGTAAAGTTACCCATGTATATATCCTGTAAATAAAAGACTATTAAATAAAAAAAAAAAAAGAAATTTAAAAAAAAAAAAAAGAGCTATGCCAGAAAAGCACAAATTCTAGAAGGTTTTACTGCGGCTAAAAGGCTTCAAATAAGGACCTGCATGCATTATGGCAGCCATCTGAAAATCAGCCTTACTAATTTCAGAGAGACTCCTCATTAGTCTTAGGGATGAATTCTTTGGTTCTGGCAATCCATGAAACAGAGAATACTATAATATAATCCTCAGAATTGTGCTGCTTTTTTCTCTTTTGCATTGATTATGGTAGAGAAGTGGAAAGGGGATAGAGTGTGCTAAGAATCACACATTTTTATCTATATATAAACTTTATCTTTGCTGTTAATGCACCAAAGCTGAGATCTTTGTTGAATGATTGAATAGATATATTTCTGGATAAACAGAATCATATAAATCTTCATATTCTTATTTTAAGTGAAACCAAAAAATAAAAAAAATAAGGGATTTGCAGTTAAGTAGAAGGATGGCCTACAAACTCTCTTTGGAAAGGGAAATGAAGGAGTTGATGAGCAATAAGAAATATCATTTTGTAAGATATTTGGTTGTGACAGTAATGATACATATTTGGAAAAAGATCATCTTGAAAATAATTTCAGTTTATATACCAGCATCTGTTGCAGAAGATGAGGAAATAGAAAAATTCTATGAAGTATTCCATAATATCTTATAAATTAAATTAATATACTTTGATATTCAGTAATTCAATGAAAAGGTGGGAACAGATGGGGATGATAAAAATATGTTGGCAAATATAGATCATAAATAAAGAATGAAAGAGGATAAATACTTGTAGACCAAATAGACTCTTCATGCCTATACATTATTAATTTTTTCTTTAAAAGAATTTGAAGTCTATGGAAGATGGAATCAAGATGATGAAGTAGAACCATCAACTCATTTGAATTCTCCCAATATATCCTTCCAAACAACTTTAAAATAATGCATCAAATTTACTTCTAGTGAGACATTTTTACAGTCCAAGAAAACTTGGGAGGTCAACAGAAGAAGTCTGTGACCCTAGAATAGAAGCTAGCCCAGAGCATTTATGGCAACAACATGAGCTGTGGGCTTTGGAGGGCAGATAGGAATACTAGTGCTTGTGGCTGCAGGGGAGCAAGGGCTCTTCCTAGATAATATACAGACAAGGAGAGCAGTGATTGCACTTCTCTCAGGATTATACCACTTTTGAAGCACCAAAAACCTGTACTCACAGAACTAGGTCTGAAACAATAGTACAAAAAAGGCTGCCCTAAGGGACAGTGTCTCCTCATCCTTAGGTGAGTAGAACCTAACTTTAACATAAAGTTCAAAGTGAAAAAATAGGCTGAGAAAATGAGCAAACAACAACAACAAAAGAATTGTATCACAAAAAGCTACTATGGTGACAGGAAAGATCAAGATACAAATTCAGAAGACAACAATGTAAAAATAGCTCTAAGCAAAGCCTCAAAGAAAAATACACATTGGACACAAGGCCAACAAGAATTTCTGGAAAAAGCTGAAAAAAGGATATGAATGGTAGATGAAAAATGGAAAAAGAAATGAGTGATGCAAGAAAATAATAAAAAGTGAATTAACAATGTGGTAAAAGAGGCACAAAGAAACTGAAGAAAAAACTACTCCTTAAAAAACAGACTTGGCCAAAGAGGGACAAAAGCTCACTTTAAAAAAACCTTTCTTTTAAAATTAGAATTTGACAACTGGAAGCTAATGATTCCATGAGACATTAAGAATGATGAAAAAAAGTTTTGAGTTTGAATTTTAAAAACAGAAGAAAGTGTAAAATATCTCATTGTGAAAAATAGATTGAGAAGAGATAATTTAAAAATTATTGGACAAACTGAATGTCACAATAAAAAAAAAGGCCTAGACATCATATTTCAAGAAATTATAAAGGAAAGTTACTTCAATATCTTGGATAGAGAGGGTAAAATAAAAATGGAAAAAATCCACCAAACACTTCCTGAAAGTGTGCTAAAGCTATATCTACCAGAGTTCCCCTTTCTTACTATGGGTTAGACTGTTTTTTTTCCCCAAGAGGTGTTAACAAATTTAAAACGTAATTGGCCTTTTGATAGAACAAAGCTTCTGATTGGGCTTCCTGATGACCTAAGGTCATAAAAGGGCCCACCCATGTGAAATCAGGTCCCTTTAGACTCAGCAGGTGTCCTAAGACTGCAAATCACCACACCCCAACCTGATGACAAATGAGTTTCTATTTGGAGGGAAAGGAGGCCTGCCCTATTTGACCTAAGACTTATATCCTTATTGAATTTGTTTTTGTTACTGCTGACTTGTTTCAATTATGTCTGACTCTTCATGACCCATTTGGGGTTTTCTTGGCAGAGATACTGGAGAGTGATTTGCCATTTTCTTCTCTAGCTCATTTTGAGAGATTAGGAAATTGAGGCTGACGTTGTGCAGCCCTTAGGAATTTACCCCCCCTCCCCCCCAACGTGGCTATCTTGTTTTAGTTTACTTTATATAGCCAAAATTCCTAGTCCAAAAAGTTGTTGGTCGTCAGATAATAATAGTAATAATGGGTTCCCGAGACTAATAAGCAACAATAACGCTGTGCTTAAAGTTAATGCTGACTCAGAAAGAAATGCTGACTCAAGTGGTATCTGCCACTTGACCTAGTGCCTCAATTCCACCTCTAAACTACAAAATTAGCTTATCAGTGATTTGAAGCATCTGGTTTCTTTTACTTTTCCCTATAAATTTATCTTCTTTCTCCTGACTCTTTGCTTTGTTTTGGAATTTAGCCCACTTTAACTGGTGTTACAATTATAATTAACTTTGTCCCTTGACTTGGAGATGGGACTGAGGCTGCAAATTCTTTTGAGACACTGGTCTGGAATCCCAACATTTTTGGGGTCCCTTTGAAACTCAACAGGGAAAACAGGGTTAAGTGACTTGCCCAGGGTCACACAACTAGAAAGCATCTGAGACTGGATTTGGATTCAGGAACATGAGTATTTCTGACTTTAGGTCCACCATCCTATCTACTGCACCACTTAGTGGCCCGTCCTTGTTAAATATCAGGGTGTAGTAAATCATTTATTAGTAGTTCAGTGATCTACAAGTTCATCATTTCATTCTAACACAGATTAGGAACTAATAATGCTTTGGCCTAAGTCAGGGCTGTTCCAATTGTGTGGAATAGTAGCAGCCACAAAAACAATCAGACTCTCCAAGTTAAGAAAAAGCCAAAAGGGGTTTATTATGATCTCTCTCAAGAGAAGGCATTTCCCATGTGACAAGGTGTTTGTCAGTAAAGGCTTACAAAGCATAAACTGCAAAACACAAGATTAAATAGAACAGAAGCTCCTCCCCAACCCTTTGAATTTTCTCCCATTATTTGGGAGAGTCCAAGTTTATGCTTTAAACACTTAAATCTATCTCAAAAACAAAAGAATAAACTGCCTTTAAAAGAAGTAGTTAAATGCTAAATAAGAGTTAGTGGGAAACAGCAGTGGAATGTTCATTCAAGACAATCTAACACCTGGTTTTTTAGCTATAGCTCTACTTGTTATTGCAAAAGTCTCAAGTCATAATTAGGGAATAGTTTAAGGTCATATTCCTATAAAGGGGCTTCCCACACACTAATAAAGGGGATAATATAATTTTTATATTTTTTACATCCTACTGACAAATTGCATTCCAAAAAATTCTGTAAATTTGTAATTTCACCAGCAATCTATAAGTGTATCTGTTTATCTAAAACTTCCCCATCACTGAATCTTATTGCTTTTAATTATATTTACTCAGTTGAATGAATGAGGTGTAATACCTCAAAGTTGTTTTTAATTGTCATCTTTTCAACTATTTTTGAAGGCCAACCTTTTCTAGTGATTATCGCTAACAATTTATGCTTTTTATCGAAAAACTATTTATATCCTTTGACCATTTAGTTATGATAGATGGGAAATTGACACTATGATTTTTTAACACACACACATATACACAGGCAACTCTGCAGTGAAGTGGATAAAACTCTGTACTTGGAATCAAGAAGATTCATTTTGATGATTTCAAATTTGGCTTCAGACACTTAAAAGCTATGTGACCCTGGGCAAGTAAATTTAACATTTTACCTCAGTTTCCTCATCTGTAAAATGAGCTGGAGAAGGAAATGACAAAGCATTCCTGTATTTTTGCCAAGAAAACTCCAAAATAGGGTCATTAAGAATTAGACATGACTAAAATGATTGGATCTAGACAATTTAGATATGTAAGGAATACATACATATACATAAAATATATATGCATATGCACATATATGCATATGTATGGATTACATTGCTTTCAATTTCAGAGAAAGAAGGATGAATTTCTATTCTATGGGTTTATCACAACTATGACCTACTGAGTAAATAAAAACACTCCCCATATTCTAGGAAGTGAAACCAAGGAATAACTGGGCAAGGTAGGTAACAGGTGTTAGCTGAGGACAAAAATAGTTCCTGCCACATCAGAAACCACTGGTGATGTAATAAGGACTCTGTTTCTCCCTGATCTTTGTGAAGGATAGGTCACCTGGACTGGGGAAATTCCTAAAAATGATCCCTACCCACCTGAATCTCCCTTGGGAAAGCTACCTGGTTCCCATCAGAATCTCCCACTCCCAACTGATCTGATAATCACTTGGTCTGGGAAACAATCATCACCCTTTGTTGAATTGAAAATTAGCCCCAAACTATAGAAACCTAATATAATCAAAGGCTTCACTAGTTCCTTTCAGGATTTGGCCCACTGAGGAAGTTGCTTCTCAAGGTAATAAACCCATTTTTTTTTGCCAAAAAACCTTGCCTGCAGATCAGGACTCTGAATTCTTTCACAAAAACCTGTGAAAAATCTGCCAGACCGCCCAGGGACTCCATCGCTGTTAGGGTACCTCTCCCCCTTCATTTCTCACACCTCAATACTAATATATGCAGATTTCTATATTCTTTACTCCAATTCCTTTTTACTCCTGCTTATGAGGGCAGGATAAACTAAAGAAACACCATGAACTCTCACACATTGGATTTATCAGTCCAAAATACTGGGAGAAAGCTAGTCTAAATCAGTTACAAGACTGGGAGGTGCCTCTGATTAGTACTACAGATGTCCTCTCTCTAATTCCATCTGTACAGACCTCTTTAATCAGATGCCATTGAGCCTATAGAGGAGGAAATAATGGACTGATCTATTGCTGCTCAAAGCTCAGAAACCTTTTTCAGGTGTCCCACAAATCCATAATTCACTGAGAGGTTGGGGATAGAGAAGGGACCATGGACATAGTAATTTATAATTTAATTAGCAGCTATCTTTTCTATTTAAAAAAAAGATAATGTAGATTTGTTAGTTTGGACCAAGAAAGTTAGGTTATAAGTAGAGTCAGATCAAAGGAGGATTCTTTCTAGTTAGTTACTGCCATTGGTTTGCAGACTTTCTACTACATACTATGTCTTTCTCATGGGGCAGAGGGAGGATGGTAGAAGGAAGGCACATCCAACTTAGCTGCATGAGGATCAATAACTTCATTGAGGAGAATCAAGAAACAAGGGAATTTTAATTGTTACTGAGTCATTGGGATGAAGGATGTGTGCATGTGGAGTGGGCCCAGACTGTAAGATTTTTGGTACAGGAAGGGATGAGTTGTAGTTCTCTCTACTGGAGACAATCACCAAAATTGGTTAGATCACAAATCCAAAAGAATAACAAAGTATTTGAATAGGTGTACGTGGGAGTGAATGAAGAGATGTTTTTAAATTGAATCTCACAAATAACTCTCTGAGGAGAAAAAGATGCTCCCCAAACTGGTAGCAAAGGCAAAAAGCTTAAGTGATAGGGCTTACAAACAATTTTAGGATAGATTGAAGAAATAAAATTGTTATTTGTTATTATATATGGTGCATTGAGTAGGGAAAGAGTGAGATAGAAAAGGAAGGAGAGACATAAAAAGACAGAGAGAGAAAGGGAGACGGACAGAAATAGAGGCAGACAGAGACAAAAATTAGGGGAGAGAGACAAGGATAGAAGAAAGAGTAATAAAGATATATAGGAAGGAAGGAAGGAAGGAAGGAAGAAGGAAACAATACAAATTATACATACCTGTTGCACAAAAGCAGGATCAATTATATGTAATCTCCAAACCTTTTTTGGACCAGTGCTATGATTTCATGGGTGTGATGAGCATCTAGTAAGGAATTTCCTCTACCCACATATAGATCAGAATCAGCTCTGCAAATTATAGACAATATATGAGACAATTAACTGAAACATGAAAGGTGAGAGGGTGACTAGCTCAAGGTCACACAGCCAGTATTTTTCTGAGGTTGAAAATGAAATCCAAGTCTTCCTTATTTTGAGGACAACTTCTGGGAGTTTGTGCCAATGACATGCCTTTCTAATGCCAAGAATTATTATTATAAAAACAAAAGGCTAATTAGGTGTATTAAAAATACCCTGAGTGGAAGTTAAATTAAAAACTGGAAATATTAAGAAATATTTTTCTCTAAAGTCTTTTCTAATTTCTAGGAAAAGTCTCTTAGAAAGTTGGGAGATGAACTTTTCTTAGGGTACTGGATTAATAGTGAAAATCAGACTTGGTTCTAGGACTTCCCTCTTCTCCCCTTCTTTGAGAAAAGATTCTGGTATTGATGAGATGACAAGTAGTCCTATTGTTTATCCTAGGGGTCCCATAGATCTGTTGATGGGAAGTTGTCCAAGAGGGAAGGGAAAGGTGACTCCACTATTTTGGAACATCAATCCAAAATGTATTATAATTACCATTTTCCTTGTTCAAGATTCCTATAAATAGTTCCCCCAATGGGCTTGGGGAGTGGTAGGTATAGGAGGATAAGGGGAAACTATGTTAGTTTGGAAAGCTCTCATTTTCTAAGCTAGAAATGACATGTGTATTGAATAACAATAAAAATTGTTTCTAGCAGACTTGGGTCTAAAACTCTTCAGAATTTTAGTACAATATTATGAGTACTTATACAACACTCAGTGTGCTTTACAAATGCTGTTATACAATCATTTCAGTTGTGCCTGACTCTTTGTGACCCCATTTGGAGTTTTCTTGGTAAAGATACTGGAATGGTTTGAATTCAGGTCCTCCTGATTCCAGGCCTCACTTTCTATCCACTGTCCCCAAACATTTTAACTTAACAACCCTGAGAGGTAAATGCTATTATGACCCCATCTTGTACATGATAAAGTTGAGACATAAGTATTATGGATTAGGACACTGAAGTGCCTAGTTGCATCTTCTTGCGACCCAGAAATTCTGTGGAAAGAGATGCACACAAAACTAATGTGAGAGAGATGATTTATTTGGACCTCTATTCTATTCTAGTCAGTAGTCATCAATTTAATAGAATCCTATCAAAGTTCGATATATAAGGCCCCAGAGCTGGAAGCTGCAGATTCTAAGTTCACTTGCTTAACTATAGGAAGTTAACTAAGTAGCCTCCACCCTTGTTTTTCCTTGTCATGGTGACCATGCCCTGTGTGGAAAATCCATGTATCTTTGTATCTCTGGACCAATCTCTTGTCCAATAAGAGCACGTGATCATCTTATGTTGGTTTAGGTCACTGACTATGATAACTTGTACCATTTCCTCCTGCCCCACCCTAAGGAGAAGCCTGTTCATCTTGTGAAGAGATATTCCTTACTTTGCCCACTTGTGACCCTGCTCACATATATTTTGCTTATTTTAGCTTATGTGTCACATGTCAATCAATAGAATTTTTCTATATTTGATATAGCTGTTTTGAATGACTGGACCTATGAATAGGGCCCTGGAAGGAGGCATTCCAGATCATGAGGAAGACCTGAGGTTCACTTCATTAGAGGGAATCTTGGATCCTTTAATAAAGTGCCATTGGCTCAGACCTCTGCCTCAGTCCCTCTTATTGCAGGTGGGATCATTTTAATCCCCACATTAGGATGATTAGGATGACTAGTACAAGCTTTATTAAGGATTTCCTTACAGGAACCCCCACAGTGGTAGCACTTTGCAATGAATGGCAAGCAGCCAGTGATTGGTCTGTTGTAGGGGCTTTGCTCTTAAGCTATTTATATATTTTCTACTGAAAATGCTCAAAAAGGGAGTCATCCCTGCAGGATGTACAGGGTAGTGTGACTGAAATAACAGGATGTAAAAATGTTCAACAAAGCTATACTTGACTACCAGCTGTATCTTGGTCTAGCCAGGATATTTATGAGTTTCTTGCTCCCCATGATTCATTTAACTCACACTGAATTTAGATGACTTATTCAAAGTCACACAGCTATTAGAGGTCTGATTTAGGATTTGATCTCAAATATTCCTGGCTCCTGCTCTCAGGTCTCTATAACACATAGTTGCCTAGTATTAATATTTTTCTCTGACAATTGGAAAGTGACAGGAGGAAAATAGCAGGAAAGTCTAAAGGAACTGAATTGTGAGAACATGTTAAAGTTGACTATAGCTTTTTTTCCATTTTAATTTTCCTGTAATTTTAAGCTGAACTACTAAACCAAGTGTTTCCCTCAAATTGTATAGAAGCAGATCAGTGTTTGTGTTCCGATAGCTTATTTACAGTCACTCTATATTCCAACTATAAGAAAAGAAAATATACTTTTAACAAGGCTTCACAAAAATTTGTCAAATCATAATAGCTTGTAATAGCTAAATCCTAGAGTTATACTTAAAAAGACCTGAGTTTGAATCCTGTATCAGATACTAACTGTGTGACCTGGCTAAGTCATTTAAGCACTATAGCCTTTTATTTATTTGCAAAAATATTGAAAATAGATTCTTCTTTTTTTTATTGGTTTATAAGCTTAGTCATATTTAGACTTTTTTCTTTATATTTGTAAAGCTTTATATTTTCAAAACATATGCAGATGGTTTTCAACATTCATTCTTGGGAAACCTTGTGTTCCAAATTTTTTTTTCTCCCGCCCTTCTCCATACCCTCTCCCCTAGATGGCAAGTAATGCAATACATGTAAATATGTGTAATTCCTCTCTCTCTATATGCACAATTTATCATGCTGCACAAGAAAAATCAGATCAAAAAAGGAAAAAATGAGAAAGAAAATAAAATGCAAGCAAATAACAACAAAAAGTGAAAAAATATATACAGGGGAGAAAATAAGATGGAAGAATATATACAGCTGGCAATCATAGCTGTGAAGGTGAATGGGATGAATTCTCCCATAAAACGGAAGCGAATAGCAGAGTGGATTAAAAACCAGAATCCTACAATATGTTGTTTACAAGAAACACATTTGAAACTGAGAGATACATAGAGTAAGGGTAAACGTCTGGAACAGAATTTGTTATGCTTCAGTAGAAACAAACCAAAAAAACAAGGATAGCAATTCTGATCTCAGATAAAGCAAAGGTAAAAATAGATGTAATTAAAAGATATAAGGAAGGAAATGACATTTTGTTAAAGGGTACCATAGCTAATGAAGTAGTATTAATACTAAATGTATATATATACCTGCATCTAAATCCTTAGAGAAAGGTAAGTCAATTATAGGAAGAAATAGATAGCAAAACTGTACTAGTGGAGGCTCTCAACCTCCCAGGCTCATAATTAGATAAACCCAACCAGATAATAAACAAGAAAGAAACTAGGGAAGTTAATAGAATCTTATAAAATTTAGATATGATAGCTCTCTGGAGAAAATTGAGTAGGGATAGAAAGGAATATGCCCTTTTTCAGCAGTACATGGCACCCTAGACAAAAATTGACCCTGTATTAAGGCATAAAAACCTTACAATCAAATGCAGAAAGGTAGAAATAGTAAATACTTCCTTTTCAGATAACGATGCAATTAAGAGCTAAGGAAAGATAGACTAAAAGCCATCTGGACATTAAATAATCTAATTCTAAATAATGAGTGGGTCAAACAATAAATATAAAAACAATCAATAATTTCATCCAAGAGAATGACAATAATGAGACAACTCCATACCAGAACTTATGGGATACAGTTCTTAGGGGAAATTTTATATCTCTAAATAGTTATATGACTAAAATAGAGAAAGAAGAGATCAATGAATTTGACATTCAACTTAACAAAGCTAGAAAAATTAAAACCTTCCAATTAAATACCAAATGAGAAATTCTGAAAATCAAAAGAGATTAACAAAATTGAAACTAAGAAAATTATTGAACTAGTTAATAAAACTAAGAATTAGTTTTACGAAAACATCAACAAACTAGATGAATCTTTGGTTAATTTGATTAGAAAAAGGAAAGAAAAAACCAAATTACTAGCATCAAGAATGAAAAGGGTAAACTTCCACCAATGAAGAAGAAATAAAAGCAAGAAGGAGGAGCTATTTTCCAACTGTATGCAAGAAATCTGACAATCTAATCGAAATGGATGCATATTTACAAAAATATAAATTGCCCAGATTAATGGAAGAGGAAATAAATTCCTTAAGTAGTCCCATCTTAGAAAAAGAAATTGAACAAGCCATTGTGAATTCCCTAAGAAAAAAATCTCCAGGGCCAGATGGATTTACAAGTGAATTCTACAAACATTTAAAGAACAATTAACTCCAATACTATGTAAACTATTTGGAAAAATTGGTAAAAAAAAAAAAAAAAAAAAAAAAAAAAAGGCATCCTGAAAAATTCCTTTTATGACACAAATATGGTACTTATATCTAAACCAGGAAGAGTCAAAACAGAGAAAGAAAATTATAGACCAATCTTCCTAATGAAAACTGATGCAAAATTTTTAAATAAAAGAGATTATAACAACTTATCAGCAGGGTAATATACTATGACCAAGTGGAATTTATACCAAGAATGCAGGACTGGTTCAATATCAATAACAAAACTAACAGAAATCATGCTAATCTCAATAGAAACAGAAAAAGCTTTTGATAAAATACAATACCCATGCCTTTAAAACACTAGAGAGCATAAGCATAAAAGGAGTATTCCTTAAAGTGATAAGCAGCATCTATCTACAACCATAAGCAAGCATTGTTTGTAATGGAGAGAAGCTAGAAGGATTCCCAATAAGATCAGGATGAACAAGAATGTCCATTTTCACCACTATTATTCAATATTGTACCAGAATTGTTGGCTTTAGCAATAACAACAACAACAATAACAAAAAAAGAAATCAGAGGAATGAGAATAGGAAATGAGGAAATAAGACTATAACTCTTTGCAGATGATATGATAGTATACTTAGAGCCTCCTGGATCTATCCAAAACCTCCCTGAAATACTAAATAGCTTTAGCAAAGTTATAGGAAATATAAAATAAAGCCACACAAATCATCAGCATTCCTATAAGCCCAGCAGCAAGAGATAGAAAGAGAAATTCCATTTAAAATAACCGTAGATAAAATAAAATATTTGGGAGTCTACCTACCAAGACAAAATCAGGAACTAAGAATACAATTAATTACAAAACACTTTTCAAACAAATAAATTCAGATCTAAATAACTGGAAAAATATCAATTACTTATGGGTAGGCTGAGCTAATATAATAAAAATGACAATTATGCCTACATTGCTCTACTTGTTCGGTGCCATACCAATCAAATTATCAAGAAATTACTTTATAGAGCTAGAAAAAATAATGACAACTCAACTCGAAGAATAAATGGTCAAAGATTTCAATGGAATTATTGAAAACAAAATGCAAATAAAAGTGGCTTAGCTATACTAGTCCTAAAACTCTTTTATAAAGCACAGTCATCAAAAACATAGGGTACTAGCTAAGAAATAGAGAGGTGGAGCAGTGGAATAGGTTAGATAGACGTGATATGATAGTCAATGACTATAGTAATCTAGTACTTAATAAATCTTCAAATTCCAACTTCTGGGATAAGAACTCACTATTTCACAAAAATTGGTGGGAAAACTGGAAAATAACATACCAAAAACTTGGCATAGACCTGCATCTCACACACCATACCAAAATAAGGTCAAAATAGGTACATGATTTGGGCATTTGTGTTCCAAATCTTTCCCCCTTTTCCCCCTTCAACCCCTCCCTTAGACAGCAAACAATCCAATGCATGTTAAACATGTGCAATTCTTCTATACATATTTCCACAATTATCTTGCTGCACAAGAAAAATCAGATCAAAAAGGAAAAAAAATTGAGAAAGAAAACAAAATGCAAACAAAAAAAAAAGAGTAAAAATGCTATGTCCACACACAGTCCCCACAGTCCTCTTTCTGGGTGCAGATGACTCTCTTAAAAATAAGACCATTGGAGTGGCTTGAATTACCTTTCTATTGAAAAGAGTCACATCCATCAGAATTAATTACCATATAATCTTGTTATTGCCATGTACAATGATCTCCTGGTTCTGCTCACTTCACTTAACATCAGTTCATGTAAATCTCTCCAGGCCTCTCTGGAATCATCCTGCTGGTCATTTCTTATAGAACAATAATATTCCATAACATTCATATACCATAATTTATTCAGCCATTCTCCAACTGATGAGTATTTACTCAATTTCCAGTTTCTAGCCACTACAAAAAGGGCTGCCACAAACATTTTTGCATGTATGGGTCCTTTTCCTTTTTTTAAGTAGTGATTACTGCTGGACAGTTTGATAACCCTTTGGACATAGTTCCAAATTGCTCTCCAGAATGATTAAATCACTTCACAACATATACAATCTATTAGTCTCCCAGTTTTTTCATATTTCCTCCAACATTTATCATTTTTTTCTGTCATTTTAGTCAATCTGAGAGGTCTGTAATGGTACCTCAGAGTTGTGTTCATTTGCATTTCTCTGATCAATAGTGATTTAGAGCATTTTTTCATATGACTTGAAATGGTTTTAATTTATTTATTTGAAAATTGTTCATATCTTTTGATCATTTATCAATTGGAGAATGACTTGTATTCTTGTAAATTTGAGTCAATTCTCTATATATTTTAGAAATGAGGTTTTTTATCAGAACCCTTGAATATAAAATTTTTTCCCTAGTTTTCTTTTTATCTTTATATTCTTCTATGCATTAGTTTTGTTTTGTACAAACACATTTTAATTTTAAATTTAATATAATCAAAATGATCCATTTTGTATTTCATAATGTACTCTAGTTCTTCTTTGGCCATAAACTCCTTTCTCCACAGATCTGAGAGGTAGACTATTCTTCTAATTTGCTTACAATATCACTTTTTATATCTAAATCATGAACTCATTTCTATCTTATCTTGGTATAATAGGGTGTTAGGTGTGGGTCAATGCCTAGTTTCTGCCATACTATTTTCAAATTTTCTCAGCAATTTTTGTCAAATAATGAGTTCTTATGCCAGAAACGGAGGTCTTTGGGTTTATTAAACACGAGATTACTAGAGTCATTGACTAACCTATTCCACTGATCAGCTACTCTGTTTCATAGCCAGTACTAAATGGTTTTGATGACTGCTGCTTTATGATATAATTGTAGGTCTGGTATAGCTAGGCCACCTTTATTTGAATTTTTTTCATTAATTCTCTTGAAATTCTTGACCTTTTGTTCTTCCAGATGAACTTTATTTTTTTCCCTAGCTCTGTAAAGAAGTTTCTTGGCAGTCTGATTACTATGGCACTGAATAAGCAGATTAATTTAGACAGAATTGTGATTTTTATTATATTAGCTCTGCCTACCCACGAGTGCTTGATATTGTTTAGATCTGACTTTATTTGTGTGGAAAGTGTTTTGTAATTGTGTTCATATAGTTCCTGACTTTGTCTTGGCAGGCAGACTCCCAATACTTTATATTATCTATAATTATTTTAAATGAGATTTCTCTTTGTAAATTTTGCTGCTGGACTTTGTTGGTAACACATAGAAATGCTGATGATTTATGCAGATTTATTTTGTTTTCTGCAACTTTGCTAAAGTTGTTGTTTCTAATAGTTGATTCTCTAAGTTTACCATCCTATCATCTGGATAGGGTGACAATTTTGTTTCCTCATTCTCTATCCTAGTTCTAAATAAAGGCCTCATTTCTAAAACATATTTTTTAAAAAATCAGGAAAATAAATGTCTTCCTGACTCCAGACCTGGCACTCTGTGTACCATGGCGCCACCTAGTGATCCATATATAAATTCGTTTGGTTTTTTTAAGTCATTATTGGTTTTGAGAAGCAAGAAGAAGAGACCCCAGTGTGGGTCTCGTAAGGAAACCATAGCGGAGAACTATGAAGTAAAAAACAAAGAGGCTTCTGAGCAGCCAGATCAGTGAATGGAACAAAGGTGGAGCTTCCCAAACCTTTACTCAGAGTTTCATTCTCCTGAGGTGATGGAAACAAAGGTTTTAGAGGTAGAAGCTGCCCTTAGAATCATCAGGGTGACCTAGTCATTTGACAGATAGGGAAACTGAGACTCAGAAAGGTAAAATTCAGTTCAATTCAGTGTGTCTTTCAAAAAAAAACTCAGGAATTTATTTTCTTTTAAAAAATTTTTTAATGTATTTTGTTTCCCAATACATGCAAAGATAGTTTTCAACCTTGTGTTCCAAAATTTTCTCCCTCTTCTCCCCAAGACAGCAAGCAATTAGATATAGGTTAAATATGTTTAATTCTTCTAAACATATTTCCATATTTGAAAGACATTTATTTTCAATGTAAAGTACCTCATTCTTATTTTATCTTTACATGCTCCATTTATACAAATTGTCTTTTAAAACAAGATGCTCAACAACAAATGGTACAGATCAATTATCAAATTATCGCCTAACAGTACTTTTGTTGTTTTTTGAGAGAGCAGATGTCATGCCTACAGTTTAAAAGAGAAAACTGCCATCTTTACCAAGGGAAAAAAAATCAATAAGCTATCCCTCACTCCTATACCCCCAAAAGGCATTGAACTAGAGAATAAAGGAACTAAATTTAGAAGTTTCACTGATGGAAATGATTCTAAAAATTCTAAAACATGAAAAGCACCTCAGTAAATATTATTTGGGGCATCTAGTATGTACTTTCTAGAGAAGAAAATGGGAAACTAATTTAATATCATGGTCAAAAAATCTCAAATGGGGTCACAAAGAGTAGGGCATGACTGAAAGGAATGTGCAACTACCAATTCCAAGGATACAAACACAGGAACGGGCCCTGCTGTATATTCTATAAAAATAGAATAGACTTAGACTTACTCTATAGAATAGAAATAGACATATTCTATAGAAATGTCTTGTGCAAAGGCACATAATTAGTGAATGGCAGGGCTGAAACCGAATCACTCTGACTCTAAAGTAAGTAAAATTAGAACACAGGGTTTTGGAGGGGCGAATGTCAAAAATGTTCCATGTAAATACATTGAAAATAAAAAGCTTTAATTAAAAAAAGGAAATTATACTTCTAAAACAAAGGAAAGTAGCCTTGACATACACACACACATACATATATACATATATAATCATGGAAGATTGATGAGATGTATGGTAGAGAACACATCAAGCATTGTGTGAACCTTAGAGCTTTATAGAAATAGTAGTTATTATTTTGGTGATGTCTGAAGATAGGTGATTGAGAAAGACTGGCATTAGGGGGTGTGTGTAAGGAGAGAATGAGTGCAAAATGTGCTATAATTTAAAGTTTAAGGACCATAGAGTAAAGGGCAGGAGATGACCCAATGTTATAGTGTGTATGTGGGGCAATCTACAGGTAAAGGGTTTCTGGCATTGGGTAAAAGGGATGGTTGGTATAAGGACAGAGCAGTTATGATAACACCTATATATGTCAGGGTAGAAGAGATTCTATGAGTCAACTGGCATGAAATGTTCATTTTTTTATTGTAAGTTTATTTTTAATACACATTATTTTATGAATCATGTTGGGACAGAAAAATCGGAGCAAAAGGGAAAAACCATGAAAGAGATGAAAAAATGGAAAAAAGAAGTAAACATAGCATGTGCTCATTTACATTCAGTCTCCTTAGTTCTTTTTCTGGATGCAGATGGTAATTTCTGTCCAAATTGTTTTGGCATTGCTTTGGATCACTGAACCACTAAGAACTAGGTGGCTTAGTTGATCATAGCCCATTCTTGCTGTTATTGTGTACAATGTATTCCTGGTTCTGCTTATTTAGCTCAGAATGAGTTCATGTAAATCTTTCCAGATCTTTCTATAATTGGCTTAGTATTCTTATAGAATAATAATATTCTATTACTTTTATATATTTTTGTTTAGCCATTCCCCCAATGATGGGCATCCACTCATTTTCCAATTCTTTGCTACCACAAAAAGAGCTGTTACAAACATTTTTGCACAGGTAGGTCCTTTTCCCTCCTTTATATTCTTGGATGTCATAATGTCACTGCTGGATTAAAAAATATACATAGTTTTATAGCCCTTTGGGCATAGATCCAGATTGTTCTCCAGAATGGTTGGATCACTTCACAACTCCACCAATGCACCAGTGTCCCAGTTTTCCCATTATCCCCTCCAACGTTTATTGTTATCTTTGCCTGTTGTCTTAGCCAATCTGAGAGGTATGAGAGGTATCTTAGAGTTGTTTTAATTTGCCTGAAATCTTCATTTTTACAAATGAGGAAAATTAAGTTCAGAAAGGTTATTTGCCCAAAATTGCATAGGCTATAAGTAGCAAAGTTGGGATTGGACATGAAATCCATAATAATGTCTCTTCTGATTCCAGATCTACACTATAGCTCTTTTCCATAGGGAAGAATTATAACCTTTATTTTTGGCTTTCATCTGGCTAGAGGAGCAGGAGCACAACTTTGTTGTTCAGTCGTTTTAGTTTCTTCCAACTCTATAGGACCCCATGTCCGTGGGATTTCCTTGGCAGAGATAATGGAATAATTTAACATTTCTTTCTCCAGCTCATTTTATAGATGAGAACACTGGGGCAAATAAGGTTAAGTAACTTGGTTGGTATCACACAGCTTGTTAAATATCTGAGGCTGGATTTGAACTCAGCTAAGCCCAGCACTCTATACACTGTGTTACCTAGTTGCCCAGGGGCATACCAGGCCTGGTTAAAGCTGATGAGGAGTACATTGAATCAAAGCCCTAAATTACAGAAGTCTCCAGCCTTAGGTTAAGATGTAGGTTTTGCTACTTACTAGTTTTATAAATTTGAATGTCACCTTTCAGGGTCACACTTTACTCATATAGATTAAAGAACTTTGATTAAATAATCTCTAGGATCCCTTCCAGCTCTTAACTGCTAAACTTCATTGAAAGTTTGAGTCCTGGTCTTGTCTCTGCAACTAATTAGTAAATAGTGACACCTTGGGCAACTCTTCAAATGAGGGAGTTGGATGGTCTGAGATCTTTTGGAAATTTAAACATTTTATGTTCTCTGTTCTAACATTCTATGTTTTGAGATTTCTCAAAATTCTGACAGTACATGGTCTCCTAGAATATTCTATGTTCTAAAGTAATTTCCAGTTGTTATATTTCTCAATTATTTCCATCTTTATTCAGGAAGACCTGAAATCAAATCCAGCCTTAGCACTTACTATGTGACCTCAAGCAAGTCACTTAACCTTATTTATTTCAGTTTCCTCATCTGCAAAATGAGCTAGAGTAGGAAATGGCAAACTATTCCAGTATCTTTGCCAAGAATACCCCAAAAGGAAGCATTGAATTGTATATGAATGAAAACCAAAACAAAGATAGTAATAATAGTAGCTAGCATTTATAAAGCCTTCTGAAGTTTGCAGGATGATTGATAAGTACAATAGGCTTGATTCTTGCTTTCACTAGTATGTTTCAGGGGTTAATGCAGAAGAAAGCTTCAAGACCCACAGAATTATTATACTTAAGTCTTCTGATAATTTTCAGTAGGAGGTATGTATTGTAACATCCCCAGTAGTTGGGATGTTAGACAACACTTTTCCTGAGACATTTTGATTTCAGTTTTCAGGTGAAAGCAAAACTATTTCATTATATTTAGGAATTGATTATATGGCGCCATTTTGTTTAATGAAGGATACGCCAAAGAGCTATTCCACATGTGTAGGTTTCTTCTACTAAAAATGAAAGCCATGAATGAGTTAAGACCAATGAATTTTTCTAATGCATCAAATGTAATGGACCAGTTGGCACTTGTTGGCCCTTAAGCAAACTGCTCATTAAAAATTTAAAAAGAAATGGAACTTTTTTTAATGACCTGGGTTGTGGAATGGGTATGCAATAGGGTCAGATCAAGATATATATTTAGTTGATGCAAGCATCCTCACACTGCTTGAAAAGTATGGCCCACTGTGAAAACAAACATCTTTACCTTCTGGACATTGTGATTGTTTGTATCTTCTGTCATGGACCTGGATCCAAAAGAGGCATATTGCTTATTGTCCGCTGTAAAAGAAATTTGACTGATGGATTCATTGTCATAGGAGTAAGAATATTCTTTCTCTGCCTTGCACATTACATTTTTAGCTTTTTTATCGTAAGATTCATATGAAAGTTTAACATCAGATGAATTGGGTGGAGATATTTCTTACTAGTTTTAAAATCTGTTTATCAGAGAATTTCAGATATTTTATCAAAAAGGATACAAGCAAAACTATATTATTATGAATTTATTATTCAAATTACAAATTCAAAAAATTTCCTGCCAGAGAGGTGATGAACTTAAAATGGAGAGAGAACTATACCATTTTTGGGCATGGCCAATGTAGGAAATTTGTTTTGCTGAATAGTCTTCTGATATCTTACTTCTCACTCGCTTTAATTCATTGACAAATTTCAAGGAAATTTGTTCCTTGAACAAAGACTCTCCATTTCTAGGAACTTTGTTCAAGGAACAAATTGAAAGGACACTTATAAAGCATCATGTATGTAGACACGGGGCAGCTAAGTTGTGCAGTGGGTAGCTCTCCAGGCCTGAATCAGGAAGATCGGAATTCATATCCAACCTCAGGCACTAGCAATGTGACCTCAAGAATAATACAGATACATATAAAATTGTGGCAGCATTCTATAATGGATAAAGCACTGAATTTAGAATCAGGATTCCTTACTCCGATACTTAGTAGTTTAGTGACCCTAGGCAAGTCAATTGCCTGCTACTGTACTTGCCCATAAAGTCTGAAGCCCCTGTATATTATGTTTTTACAGCATGTGCCAAAAGACTGGAGAATCTAAATTTCAATGTCTGTGTGTAGTATGGTGTCAATTAAATTAGAATTTCCTACAGCAGGTAATGGACACTTATTAAAGCTTTGACTAATTTAAGAGAATCCAAATCATTTTGGCAATTTTACCTGTCTATAAAGATATCAAAATATATTGTAAGACCAAACTTTTTTTTAAAGGTAGTTTATTCTTCTGAAGATGTGTATTAAAATGTTTTAATTCACATTTTTGCTGTCTTACTCATACAATGCAACAGTACAGACCCAACATAACAAAAGCAGAATGCAGCAGTTAACTGGTTTATTGTCACTGGTGTTTTAAATAAATAAATATTAATTTACATATCTAAAAATAACAGAAAACAAATTAATCAATTACTCCTGCACTTTACTAGAACAAAGGAAGAAGGGAATAGGCTAAAGTCAGTGCTTTACTACTCAACAAATATCTTAACATTACAAAGTGGCTAGCTTAACCACTGCTCCAGAGAACCTCAAACAAAACCAAAAAAGAGGAAAAACTTAATATAAATAAAAAATGCAAGGTCAAATAAAAGACTGAAAATAACAGTATATAAGTCACAAGTTACCAATCACACAATGTTTTAGGTTTCCTATCAAGCATATTCGTCTTTCCCACCCTGTCTTAGAAAGAATGATTTCAGTGTCTGAGAAAAAGTAAAATCAGTCAGCTTTTCAACTAGATTTTAAATACAATTGATGTGCTTTTAGATTTTGCAGTCTTTCTGAACAGTTATGGGAACAGAAGATATAGGGGTCATAAGCCCTAAGGGCAAGTACCATAGCAAGTTTGTCAGTTTCTTTAAAATACAAAGCAAAACAAATCATACTCTTGGTACTTGTGTCTCAGAATGGTTTACAGAGCTTGAGCTGGAGTAAGAAAAAGGGCGTTAAACTGCCCCCCTCTCCGTCCTCCTTAAAGTTTCTGCTTAGTTTTCTTAAACTCTATTACGCCACATTCTTATCTCCTCAGATTTGCCAGAAAGGTTTATGTCTAAATAAAGTGCTGATTCTCTCTTCTCTGTTAACAGTGTTGGGTATGGAAACTTTACCCCTTTCACTGCTCATTTGGGACAAACAAAAGTTATGCATTCAGATCTATTGTAATCTGTTGAAATGATACAGGTTTAAGTCATTCTATTTAGTGCAATATTAAAATTTCATACTACATATCAAAATAAAAAATTTACTTATATTACAACTGTAAAGTATTTCCAAAAAAAAGAAATATGTTTTCACTTTTGACATGCTAGTAGTTTCTATGTTTACATGGCAAAGAGGACTTGGCTTGTGAGTCACAGTATTTTATAATACCAAGTAAGCTATGGTATTTCAAAATACAACTACTATACATTTCTATGACAGACTGTAAAGCAATAAAAAATAAACCACTTTGACTATAAAAATTCTAAAAATGTTAGTAAATTTACTGCTAATATCTACAGAAAACAAACACCTTAGATAATAAAATAAAAGCTGGTGGTACTCTTATTATCAGATAATCTTTTTTAAAAAAATCAATCCAACAACTTAAAAAAACCAATTTTAAATGACTATAGTCCTATTTAATTAAAGGTCATGGCAAAGGGAAGTGTGAGCGCCTTAAAAGTTTTCAAGTAATTACACTCACTGGGAATTAGAGATGTATCAGGACAGTGAAAGATGAGAGGAATTTGGATATATACTCATTTTGCACAAATGTTCTCTTTCTGAGAAATTATAAGTTGATTTTTTTTTTTTTAGAAGGATAAGGAGTATATAAAAGCATTTTTTTCAATGTACAAAGAGAGTGCATCTTGAATAGTTTTGTGAAATGAAAACATCCCTTGTTATACAATCACTCTCTTAAGATCAGGCTATGCCATTTTGAATTTTGTTAATCAGATTTTCTTGTGTATTTTCACCTCTATATACAATTATACTGCTTGATAATATGTTCAGAGACTTAGGCATATTTTGTTGAAATAAAACAGGAATACTTTTTGTAGATCATTTTCTCTCCTTAATACACAATGACATCCTGAAATAACTTTTTAAATAACAAATTTTGTTTAAAATCTTCATTTGAGTGACACTGGAAATGACACTGGAAAATGGTATGTATAAGGAAAGAGAATGAATGGATTAACTAGTTAAGATATAGGACTATTTCAAAATCTACCAGATGACTGTTTAATAAACAGTTCTTAAGTTATTTTATGCAGTGGTCTGAGTTTCAATTACGATTGTTTGAGAGAAAATTATAAATGTAAGATTGCCAAATGAGAAAAACATTCAACTAACTAGTTCCTTTGCTCTCCACCCTTTGCACTATAAACTCCAGGAAAAGGATGCTTCAATCATGAAATGTGCTAGTGGCCCAGGACAGAATTTTAATTATGGAACAGGTCATAAGCCAAATTTCATTATACTCATAACATGATTAATAAACCAGAAAATAAAACAAAAGAAAAAACCAAACCTGTGAAATTCTACCACCACCATGATAAAAATCCTTCACCAAATTTTCCAGTGCTAGAACGGGGGATCTTTACAGATAAGGTTAGGATGAATAAAAAGGGCACATGTAGTTCACACTCCCTCAAAGCCAGTACAAGTTGGAAATATAAGTAGGTCCCAGAAAGGGTTTAAACAGACACTCATGCTCAATTACTAAAAGAAGCTAAAGTGTTTGGGTTGTCCAAGGTACATTCCTAATACTCTGAGGCTGATGTCAAAGAGAAACAAGCATCCCTCTTCTAAAAATTGTCAAGACTTTGTCATGACACAAAAGGCTGGATGGAAAAAGGAAAGGCTGACCTGCTGGAAATCACCAAAGTGTGCTCCTTCTTGGACAACCCTGGGACCATAGTAAAATATGGCAATACAAAGGCTGGATGACACAATACAGTATAAAACATGGTTTCCAGATATACCAGTTACTCCAAAGTCATTTGCAAGTGCTTTTAATTTTTTTGCAAGTGCTTTTAATTTTTTTCTAAGTTTTCTGGAAGGGTATAACTGGAGAACAAAAATATTTAGATAAGCTTTGGTTACCCATTCAAGCAAGAGCTATGAGTTTCCTTAAGCAGTTACTGGGCTGGATTTCATTTCAATTGGACAAATTTCAATTCAATGGAAGCAGCTACCATAGTATTAAACAAACTGATGTGCATTGCACAAATAGACACATACCAGGCAAATAAATAAGTAAAAAAAATATATGTATACATATTTCTCATTTCAAACGAATCATAAGATGTAAACATTCATTTTTAAGGGGAAAAAAAATCAAGAACATTTATTTTAAAATATCTAAGAATATTAAAAATCCCTACTTACCACACTCCTGTATTTTTTCTTAAAACTTGCTATTGCATGTAGCATGTCAACTGTTCTTGTTGGACAGTACTTGTTTAACAAACTTCACTTGCATATTTTAAAATCTAACTTAAAATTTCAATGACTCTTCAAATTACCATCTAGAAGAAAGTGAAGTGACAAGCAGAGATTCTGATGTGTTTTCAATGGGTTTAACAGTGCTCACACAAAGTATTCAATTAAAATTGTTGATTTTCTCCTAATTTATTTTGTTTTGGCTATGACAATGTTTCAGTAATTCTCAAACCAAGCTTTTAAGTTATCAGAGTTGGTTAACCAACTAAAACATGGTCATTGGCTTACTGTTTGAAAAGGTTCCAATAATAAAATTTAAAGGCGCCATCCTTCTTAAATGGCAATCTTTTTTTAGTTTCTTAGAATTACTATTTGTGGATGAACCTTCAGCCTGGGAATACAGGAATCTTCAGCTAACATAGAGTGTAGCCAAGTAGATGGACATTTTAATCAGTGCTTAGAAGTTCCTTAAAATTTTACGCAGTCCTAGCTTAAATCAGTGCATTTCCATAAAAGTAATAGGTAAGTTTTTAAATGTTCCAATGCTATCAATTAAAAATGATAAAGGAGAAGAATTCTGGTTTTTTAGATCACACCTTGATGCACCTAAAATGTGCACACCAGACACATGCTACAAGAAAAAATAGAACAAAACTGTATAGACTTAAAAGAGTGACTCTCACTGAAAAACATACAACAATGAAAATAAAAATACATTTCTGCAAACGGTATAACTTCCTATAACTTTTAGTTGAAGAGCATACAATGGAAGTATTTTGCTGAAATTAAGGATTGAGTTTTTGCAAGTAATTAAAAGCTTAGCTTTCTTCAGTCTTTTTTCTTTTCTTTTGCTTTTTTCTGCTTTCTTTGTTCTCTCTCTCTCACACACACATACATACATACATACATACACACACACACACACACACACACACCCACCCCATTCTAAAGAAACTGAAGAATGGATTAAGATCTTGCTGGCTGGCCTTGTGTAGACAATTACAGGTCCTCATCGGTAGCTTCAGTCTCTCGGGTGTGTTCCTGATCTGATGTGCTGGAGGCATCGTCATCGGTTTGCTCTCCAGCATAATACAACATCTTTGCACGTGTCTTATGTGTTATGGTAACAGTGCAGGGACCTTGGGCCCAAGGTTCTCCATCTACCTGCATTGGCATCTTTGAACTCTTCAAAATCAACTAGATCAAGGCGGGGGACAGAAATAGAAAAGAATAAGTAATCATTTGCAGTTCACAGAAGCTTTCACTAATCAATGCTTGCCCAACTATAGTGAATTGTTCCATCAATAAAATCTGTTTAAAAGGAAGCTAGTTAACTGCTTTTCATAGAGGGAATTTATGAGTTAGGTAAGGATTGAATTACAGCAGTTCTTAACCTTTTTTGTGTCACAGCCATGGATTCCTTCTCAAAACAGTATTTGTTGCTTAGCATTCATAACTGAAGTTTGTGAACTAAACTTCATAAGTTCACAACTTGTTATGAAGTAACATATCCTTGTTAGAGGTTAGTGAAATTAAAGGCCATATTTCCCCATCCTTGAATCATATGGGGGCCCAAATGGGTCCATAAGTGGTTCTCTAATGAAACTCATTCCAGTGCTTCTCTAATATTTCTAGACCAAAAGACAACCCACTTTTGGCATCTAAATGGCTCCAGTGAGTCTTCCCAGAATCTGGGTTGTGGTGACACTGGCTTTGCTGAACTTTCAGTACATGACATTCCATGTCTTATTTCTGTTGTTGGGGGATGAGGGAGCTTATTCTACACTCCCTAGAAAGCTCTCCCTTCCTATCTCTGCCTCTTAGATCCAACCCTCCCCCCCCCCCCCCCCCCCACTCCCCAGTCATTGAATCTTGTCTTTTCTATTTCCCCATGTCTCTTGTCTTTGGCTTCTCTCTCTTCACAAAGCTCCATTCTACTTCAGGCCCTACCAGACTCTTGCTTGAAGGCCTGCACCAGCCACTCATGGTTTCTCTTCTTTCTCCAGTTCATCTTTCACTTGGCTGCCAAAGCACAGTCTGGACCCATAACTCCACTATTCAACTGCTTTCTTTTAGCTCTATGACCAAGCATAAAGCCCTCTGTTGGGCATGGAAAACCCTTCTCAACCTGCCCTTAACCCAGCCTCCTCCCAACCTTATTGGACATTTCTTTCTCATGAATGTTATAATCCAGCCAAACTGCACCTCTTTAGTGTCTCCCCCATGATTGATATCCCATTTCTTTGTCTCCAACTCTTTTGTTGCTCCCCCCCTCCCCCTTTTTTTGCCTGGTATACATTTACTTCTTGCCTCTCTCTCTTAAAATGGTAGCTTTTTTAAAAAAGCATTTAGAAACATGATGCCTTTCATCAGTTACTGGTTCTCCCACCTGTCCCCACCTCACTCCCAAATCACCCTTTCTTCTTTTTGTACTTGTTCACATATATAACTGTTATCTTTTTCAACAGAATGTAAACTTTATGGGATAAGGCTCCGTTTCCTTCTAGTTTCTGTATTTCCACAGTCTATGACGGTACTCAGCACATAGTAGGCCCTCTAGCTCACTGCAAGGTCCAATTACAGAGATACCTCCTAGGAGAGGCCTAGAAGCTTTTTTGGATTCCTCCCATTTTCAGTAACTATCCTCCTCCTAATTTCCTTTTTTTTTTTTTTTTTGGATATCTATTTTGTATATATTCTATATTTTATTTATTCGTTTTTTTCACAATCCTTCCCTCCCTCCACATGTTATGCTGGTTTGCTAATTAGAGTATAAGCCCTTCAAGGGCAGGGGCTATATCTCTGCTCCTATTTTAGCGGGGAGTGCAGGGTCACATGCTCAGTCAACATTAAGTAGCCACAGTCACTTAGTTAGAATCACAACTTTTGTTTTCAAGCCCACAATTATTTTCCTCTCTTGGAGGCCTAAGCCTGCCACCTCCTTTCAGGAGAGAAGCAACCGTGGTTTCTGAAGACCAAGATAAGGGAAAATGGGCAGCACTTGCAGGGGGTTGGCAGCAAGCTCACTCCTGGGGAGTAAGCTATAGCATTTGGCTAAAACTTCATGAAGACCAGCAACAAGGGAATCTATAACAAAGAAATCACTGACACACTTTAGAGTGACCTTGAGCTAACAGTTAAGAAATAAACAGGGAGATAATTAGATAAGCTTATTCTATTATACTCACCCGAACTGTATGTGCCTGTCCTATTCGGACAGGATTAGCCAATTTCACTTGAATCTGAGCACAGTGGAAAGATCCATACACTCCAACTACTTCCAATAACCCATCATCATGCCTAAAATTGGAAAAGCACACAGCGATTATATAAGACTACAAAATAAAGTCCACTTTGCCAATTATGGTTTAAGGAAATGCCTGATTTTAATAGGTTGGCAACATACAAAATTTTATCAACCCACCACTGCTATTAATCTACCTCTAGTCATAAACGAGATAGACAAAATGGAAAAAGAACTCTATAAGGGAAAATCTTTTTTCAACTTAAGGTGGTCACAGGGAGACCCCTTTAAAAGCCATCAACAAGGTAACATGGAGGATGAGCTTACATACCTGGCGAGAGGATAAGTCTCATCTCCCATTCCTTCCCACAGTCTGCAGCCACCTCCCCAGTATCCAATATTGAGAACTATGATTCCTTCCAAATTAGGCAGGTCTACTCGCTCACCATCCAACTCTAGCTTTAAAGAGATACAACAAGTAGTGAGTAATTAAGAAATAAGAGGTCCCCAGATGTACCTGCTTAAGACTCATATTTAAAAAAACAAAACAAAACAAAATCCAAAATCTTTGTCCATGGTTATATGGTATGATTACTGTTTATTATGATCACAGAGAGAAGATGGGACAGAGGACTGTTCTTGGAGCCAGGGTGACCTGAGTTCAGCTTCCATTTCTGATATATATTGGCTAAGACTATGGGCAAATCAGAACCTCTAAGTGCTCAAGGCAATTCTCTTAGTCTGTAAGTTACAGAGAAAATGCCAACCTGAACTGGTAGAATTTTCTTACTGGGAGTTCCTGATACTAATGAAATCACAGGTGCAATTCCAATTCCAATCTCTGTCTATAAAGAAACCCATGGGTATTTTCATCAGTATTACATTCAATCTATAATTACTTTGGGAAGTACAGACATTCAGGAGAGGGAGAGATTATATTTACTATCTGTCCTATCTATGTGCAAAGCACATCTTTCCAATTGGTCAGTAGTTACAATTAACACTTGGAATATCAAAACTAGTCTAAAGATATCTCTTGATTAAAATTACTCAAGGTGAATGCATGTTTAACGACTACACTACTTGTTGGGTATGCTACAGTAGGGATTACTTTCCTTCCAACTCTCAAATTCTGTTAATATATTTTCTTTGCTTATTTTGGATCTAATTTCAAAAGTTGTAAGAGCTTATTAAGCACCTATTACATACTCTATGAGGCATACCCCTGTCTACAATACTAAACACATGCAATAATTAGAAACAATCTAAGTACATGTAACATTAACAAGGTGCCAAACTGTGTGATCTGAGCTACAAAGAACCATCAATGTTCAGAAAAAAGGAAGATAAATGACAACTAAAAAAAATCTCATTAGAGAATAGATTCAGTTATGCTGTGGTAATTACTAACAACTTTTACAGACAATAAACTTTGTTTACATTTTTTTTTTACTTCATAAAAAGTAAAAATACCCACATCTGTAATCTGGTCCCTTGAAATCTAGATATACTGGATATATCTTTCAATTGTGGACAGGACTTTAAGAAAAAAAAAAATAGAAATGTAAGAACTGGAAGGAATGTGAATGCTTTACCTCAACTTTTTTATTGAGATCTTTACATTCTTGCACCAAACAATCTTTGGTTCCATAGAATAAATAAACAGCCTATGAAAAAATGAAAGACAATATAACATTAAATACATGAGAAGAACTTTAAATATTAAAACACTACACTAACCTTGCCTCCTAAATGTATGATGAAAGGGAGGACATGCTAAATGAAAGATTTTCTGTGTTATACCCTGAGACTTCTGTGTAATTCCAGTTTATTGCTGCCTCCCATTTCCCTAAGGGAAAAAAATATCCCTCAAATTAACTCAAGACTTTTCTTTTTTAAAAAGAAGAGATTCTGTATGAAGAATTTAATTAAGGTCTTCAATGTATGCTTAGAATGAAGTGATAGAAAGATGAAATAAATTTTATGTATTGTTATGTTTTATTCTATTATGTTACTGGTAGTTTAGAAGTGCTATAAAACTTTGAAATGGCAGATTAAATAACCACTCTTTTAGTAAAACAACGATTTAACTTTTCCTGGTTGTTTTCATGACTTCACTTTTATAGTCATTAGGAGTACAGATCATTTCATTCCTTGCATTTGTATCCCAAGTTTCTGGAACACAGTAAGTACTTAGTAAATGTTTGCAGACTAAATGACTATATTTTGACTCATAATTTTTTAATTGGTTTTCTATTCCAAAAGACTCATCTAAATTTATGAATAAAGCTATATTTTAAATGAACTATCAAATCATTTCTCTCTAGAAAATTTGTCATTGGTTTTCAAGGTAAAAAGCTGAAGTATCCAAGAAAGTAAAATAATTCAAAATCTTGCAAATATGCAAACACCTTTTAAATAAAAATTGTCTAAAGGAAAGGCTTAAACCTGTGGTACTTGAATATAATAGAATATTACTGTGTTGTAAGAAACAATGAATATAAAGAAAAGGGAGAACATATGGAGACTTATATGAACTATAATGCAAAATGAAACAATTCGAACCAAGAAAACAAGAAACACAAAGGCTACAGTGATGAAAATAGAACTACAACAAAACCATTAAAATGAAATGCTCTAAAATTATAATGGCCAAAGTTGGCCCCAAAGAAGGGCTATGAACAAGCACCTCCCTCCCTTTCTTGGCAGAGCTGGGACATGGCACATAATATCAGGCTGGACAGAAATGATAGTTAAGTTTTACTTAATTGCTGTTTTTCCCTCCTTTGTTTACATGGATAGCTCTAAGTGGGAGAAGAGGGCAGAATATATTGGGAAACAAAGGGGAGGTAAAAATAAGATACCAAAAGATTTTCTGTTTTTAAAAAAGAAGATTTTAGAAATGTGAAACAAGACAAAGAAAAATTATTTTGCATTTATTTTATATCTCCTATTGATCAGTTTTTGAAACTCAAATTGAAAATTTCCAAAGGAATTGATTCTATAAGGTAATTGAATACTACTGGCTAACGACCACAATGAACAAGCTGTCTCTAATTTTGCTGTGAATTTTTTGTCACTTCAACAAAAATGGTGGGTTTTTTTCATTAGTAAAGTAAACGTTACTTCACCAAAAAGTTCTTTTGGATAAAATTTATTCTTGATTTTGGTTGGCATCTAGTCAGAACAAATTAAGAACAAAATATGATAACTTTTCATTTTAAATAATTGGATGGTTGTTATAAATTATACTAGACTTGATGGAAATTTTCCCCTTTATTTATACACTCAATTTGACAATTTTAAATGATCACACACATTGCAGAATATGTACAAATGTTTTTATAAGTCAACTCAGTACTTCAAAGGATGCCAAAAAGAATGGAACTGTTTATTTTTACTGTACCTTCAGCAATAAGCAGGAAATGTTATTTTATCCAACACACCTTATTAATAATTCTGCTAGAAAACAGGGATGGCGTCTTCTCACGGTGAACATGAAAATTTAGAGCCATGAGAGCATCAGGTCCAACAGAAAAGTAGTTGTTCATTGTGAACACCTGCCAAAAAAAAAATGAGGAATAGTAACATACTGTTCTTCAGCCCAAGATTCTGTCACACATTCAAGTATGTGAGGTTTTCTTCTTCATGCCTGTTGAAAATAGTAATACTTGAAATATTTGACTTTTGTTCGAGATTTATGTATAGTGAATCATAGAATTTTAAAAGCCAGGGGGAACCTTTGGCATTGTCTAGTCTATTTCCCTCCCTTTAAGAGCAGGAACCTAAGAACCAGCAAAGAAAAATGTTATGTCCAGACCACAATGACACTAAACAGAGGCTTCCCAGTGGCAGTTCAAAATCCAACGATCACCTAATATACATCTCTAAAGAACCAAAATCATACCTTTGGCGTTCTTAAATGATAATATCCTCTCTTCATTATCTGGATCTTCCACCTAAAAATGAGAGAAAGAGATGGTAATGAGGCTTTTCACCCACAACTATCCAGAAGACTAGAGGGTGAAGTCTCCTCTATTTCCCACCAATTCTAAACGTTCTCTTCTCTTCCCCCAGCCCCTACACCCACGTCATCTTCCTCTGCATGAGGGAGAGCCATTTTCAGATATGAAGACGTACAAATGACATTACATGACCCTGGCTGGCCTTCACTGCTATTTGACAAGCCTTCTCCACCAAACTTCCCAATGCTCTCACACATTCTGTTGTTATACTTTCCCCATATGCCTCTGTTTCTTTTTCCACCATGACGATTTCTGTAATTCTCCTCGTTTCCCTTCCATTTCTCAAAGTTCTGGCTCAGCACTCACTTCTCCCTTCTTCCTGCTGTTCCCAAGAAGAGGGACCCCAAATGGTCATAATGAAGGCTCCACTCAGCCCTATCCTTTCTGCTCTCTTCTGGGTAAAACAGACACCCCTTTGCTTGATTTTTAAAGGAAAGTGAGCTCACTCTCTGTTTCAAGCCTTGGCTCGTACTCCCTTCACAAGTTCTATGGTCCAGTCACCCTGGTCTTTTCCCCACATTTTTTTTTGTGGTTTTTTTTACCTTGGTGGTTCTGTGAATGTTCTTCAGAGCCACTGGGACCTCAAGGTTATTTTGTCCAATTAACCAGACTGAGAATCTCTTCTATATTATTGATAAGTGGTCATGCAGTCTCTGCAAGACGACCTCCAAAGATGGGAAACCAACTATATCTCAAGACACTTCATTACACTATTGCATGGCTTGAATTTAAGATGGTATTTTTCCTTACTTCAAACTTAAATGACTCTAATCTATTGCTCCTAGTTCTCTCTGAAGCCAAGAAAAACAAATCTGATCACCCTTTTCCATAATAGCTCTTAAATTACTCAAACTATCACATCCATCTTCTAAGGTCCTCTTCTTTGGTTCCTTCAAATATTATTTCCATAGAATGGATTCCAATCCCATTTTCAGAATATATTCCATTCCCTCTTATAGAAATCCTACTAATCTTTTGAAAGTCCAATTCAAAGGACACTCTCTCTGAACCCTAAGCAATGAACAACTCCCTTTCATGGACTTCACATAGCACCAAATTCGAAAAGTCTCTACTGCACTAAAAAGATAACATTTATATTTTATTTATCTGTGCTTCTGTCTTTTCTTGCTTACTAGATTGTAAGCTCGATGGTGAGCCTGTGTCCTATGTCTTATCTAAATTTTCCATGTCTCAAGAAAATAGTATAGGTTTTCAATAAACATCTCAACATTTTATTATCTCTTAATATGCAAAACAATTCTGTGACACAAAATTGGCAGCATTTCTATTCATATTTTTGAAATAAAGTATTTTGAATGCAAACTTTTTCTTAACCATTCATTCTTATCTCTCTGGCATTCCTTTTAAACATACTCAAATCTTAACAGGTAAATGTACCAGGTATGCTGCTGCTCATTCTGAAACTGGTTTATTTATTATGGCTACAATTCTTCAGATTTGAATGTAGAACTATTCCCAAAGCTTAGGAATTTTACATGTTCTTTGTTACTTACCGATCTAGTTCAATTCCATCTGCTTCCATTACATTTCTTAAGACCTGTGCCACTGGAATTTCACCAGCATATCCTGCACCCCAGCCCAATGTATTGGCCAGATCATTGCCTGTCCCGAGAGGCAAGATTGCAACTTGTGGAATATACTGTTCTTGCCCCTAGAATTTGGATTGGACAGAGTTTAGGTATTCTTATTAGATTATTTCTATGGTCACCACATTTAATAGAATTCAAAGTCCAAAATGATAAGATTAATAATATGTTATATTACTTTGCTAAAGCACATACTAAGGAGAAAACACAGGGAAAAAACTTAAAAAACTTAATTTAATTTTTTATAGTTAACAATGACTTCAGAGATTTACCTATGCCTTTTAAAACTAAAGCTATTCTTCTATTCTACATCAATAGAACTGTAAATTCCCTTTTCCTTTAATAAATTTTATTTATTTAGGATGATCCATATTCTGATAGGAACCCAGTATATCAACTTCTACATCTATGCTACTAAAGTTGCCCTTGGTGGGGGAAAGGGGGAGTCCCATTATAGTAGGATATGAGGTCAAATAGTCTCAGTATCTCAAAAAATAGTTAAATACCTTGATCTTCATTTCATCAATTGCATCCAGGACCCAGCCTATGGTGCCATCCCCACCACACACAAGGACTCGAGCACAATTATCAGGAAGAAGAATGCAAAGCTGCAAGGCCTTGGCAGGGGGGACTTTAGTCAAATCAAAAACCTTGAGAGAAAGGAATACCAAAAAGATGATTCCATGAATCAATAATCTTTCAAATCTGAAGATGACTCACTAATAGTGATTTATGTTCATATGTCCAGATGTAGCTGAAAAGAAAGTCTTTGTGACATGAACTATAATGGCTATTGTAACTGCCACTAGTGATATAAAATACACCTGCTGCACAAATCTTGCTCATAAAACTGTCTTATGCCAGTATAATTTTTCCTCTTCTAAAATATTTCATTTTAGAGATATGACTTATAATTCAGGGTGTAGGAAATCTTTAGACTACAATTCATATAGTTTTTAGAAACCTGAATCATGAATGGAAAATTAATTGGGCCAAAACTAAGAGCAATGAAACACAACGAATTGCTTTTGGGAAACTGAACAGGGATTCTAATGATACACAGCTTCTCCATGAAAAAAAGACTCACCTTTTAAATGTCAACATTCTTCCAGTGTTACAATGCAGTTGAGTCATAAAATACTGTAGTCTGGGAAGAATGAAAGTTTTGAGGCCTCTAAAGGACCTGAAAGATGTATGGTAGTCATCAGCAGACCGACTGACATTGGTAGACATTGGTAACGTGGAAACACATTGGCAGGGGGAACTGTCATCATCGTGCAGAAAAACCGGTACAGAGGATTTTAACAGAAAGATCTAAGTCCTGAAAAGGAGGTGGGGTGGCCATAGAGTATGAGCAAGGGATAATCAATGGCAATTATCTTGGGAACTCTACCAGCACCACCTTATGACCAAGGATAGAGAGCAGAATGCCAAGGCCCTCTGAGAGGCTACATGGGAGGTATGGATATCTCATTTGCTCTGTTGAAAAGAGCTTCCTCCCTGAGGAAAGAGCATTTCCACTGACATAAGTTGAGTTCAAAGACCAACTTTGTGACTTTGTGTTTTCAATGTCTTCATTCAAAAAGCTATGTTTCTGAGTGATGCTCTGTGGTTTTTCAAAACCAATGATAGGAGTATGTAAATACAAATTGACTCAGTACTCTAAAATTAATGGCATAGTTCCTTTACATTCACTGTTCATCTCTACAATGAAATGACTAAGATTTAGAAATGGTAACAGTGTATTTGAAAACAAGAATTTAACAATTAAGATTTTTCCCACAGTTACCTGAACTGGGTTTAGTAGCATCTTAAATTCTCCCAGTAGGCCTTCTCCCATGTTATTTCCACTACGAGTATTGGCTAGGATGATTATTGGGCTCCAGTGAGTTCCAAAGGGCAAGGCTAACTATAGAAAGAAAAATACACAAAGAAACGGGTATAAGAACTTAATTTTCTATTCTCTTCTATCATAAAACCCATGTTTTAAAAATGATCATTGCTACAGTGTTCTGAGAGACAGATGTAGGATTCTCAGTACCAATATCACAGCATATCAGCATAGATTTTAGAAGGAGAAAAGGCCTGAAGTGATTTACTCCAGTCTCCCAGATAATGAAAAAAAAAAAAAAAAAATCACATCTAAATTAGCCCTACTAAATGGTTTCCAGAACCTTGGAATATTCTGGAGACATGTAGCTCGTGAATGAATGAAAAAAGGATTTATTTAGCATGGCATTGTGTTTCAATACTAGATAACATGAATTGTTAAATTCTTCTGTATTGTGACTCCAAAGCTCCTTCTGTCTAACTTTTAACCACTATCCTAGTTCTGTCCCTAGGAACTTCAGGGAATACAATTCCTTTTTCATACAACAGTGCTTCAAACAAGAAAGACTGCTATATTATTTTTCTCATTAGCCTTATTGTTACTCCCTTGGTTTTCTCATATTCCACTATGGACATCCCAGTTCAATTGTTCCTCATAACATGGTTTCCAGACCAATCACCTTCTGGGTCATTTCTTCCCCTGGATGGATGGATATCAGTGCTTCTCTTAAAATGTACCAACTAGAACCGAACACAATATACTAGAAGTTGAAAGGCTGCTACAAAGAACTGAGGTTCTTAAGCTTTTATGTGTCATGACTGCTATACTAACAAACAATTTTGGTAGTCAGGTGAAGTGCACAGATCCCTTCTCAGAATATTGTTTTTTAAATACATAAAATAAAACACAGGGAGATTACCTAAGAAATTAATCATATTGAAAATTGCCAAAATGTGGGAGGAAAAAAGTTCATGGACTGTAGGTTAAGAATCTCTGATACAAATACAATAAGATACGCTTATTTTTTGTGATTTAATCATTTTTCCTCTTTCTATTTCTCTTCTTCAAAGATGTATCTATTATGACTCTAAGTAACAGTTTTGCTCAGTAATTCTTACCTTTGAGTTGTCCCATTTCTAGGGCATTTCTAGTTATCTCAAGGAGTGTTGCAAAATAAATATATTTTTATAAACATACATACATTTTGTAGTATTTGTAGTTGCTAAGAGGGCAAGCCTTAGAATTGAGATGATAAGCGTTCAAATTCTGCCCCTGATGTTATTGGTTACTTAAGCACCTAGGAAATTCTTTAAGATGCTAAATTGTTCTGTGATTGTATCTTTCTAATGGATGTAATAAAACTTAAAATATTAAAAAGATTGGTTATTTTGGTCCTCAGGCTGAGACTGAAAAGTGGCCAGGCACTTACAGTATTAAAGTCTGATGCTGAACATTTATCCTAATACTGAACTCATAGTAGGACATTTTAAAGTGCTATTTCACCAGAACTTTAAGTACCTTTCCATAATCAATATTTTTGTTCTTATGCATCTCACTGATGTCATTCAGATAACCTGGGGGAATGATGAGACTTTTGAATTCTCCAAAATCACACTTTTCACCCTCTAGGCTTTCCAAACACTCATCATGTACTGTGCGCTGACACCAAATGCACCTGTGGAAGAGAATATATGGGAGAAATTAATGGCAGAGGCTGTAAAAAGTTCAAAAACTTTCATTTAATTTAACAGACAATTAATTTTGCCTCATCAACTATGTCTTCTCTAATTAAAAGCAAAATAAATCTATCACCAAATCAGTATAAATTACCATAAGAACAGCAACTTCTAAACACAGAAATACGTTGAAATTTAGCATATTTCAGCCTTTGTGATACTGAAAGAGCAATCTAGGGAGAGCAAGAAAATAATCAACTTTTGGATATGCAAAGATGGGAAAGAGATGATGAGAAAGTTAAAAACTAACAATAGGACATCTTCAATACATTGCAAAGTAAAATGAGACAGAAATTTACACAAAGATTCTCTCCTAAGTTTGTCCCATCTATTGTGATCTAGGACCCTAAGTTGATAGGATGAAGATCCCAGATAGCCATGATTTCTGCTCACAAAAAAGTCACAAAATGGACTGAACTCTACAAAGAGAGGCCTAAGAATTAGTGGTGATAAAAAGAAGAAAATGAATTTGGCTTCACCCTGAATACAACTCGACTTTTTTTCTGTCAGAATTCCAGAAATATGAGATTAGGAACAGTGGGACCAAGAAGCCATCTTTATTGCTCATAGAAGGGAACTAGCATTTTCTATGACCTGAAAAAAGAAGAAATTTGGGAATAACTTCTAAAACAGTTTTGTGTTTGGATCTGAGTGAAAGCAAGATTCGGGCAACTTCTGGAAAAGATTTAAGCTTTTTCTTGTAAGTTGGAAATACAAAACCATCCTCTATTTTACCTACTATTAAATGATAGAAGTTTTCAGCTTTATGAATGCAAATAAATTGTCAACTCTCAGAATATGATAATAAAATTAATTGAACATGAAAAAGAAGATGCTTGTTTTCAAATATGTAAAACAAGCATTTTCTTTTTCATCTGATATAAATTATCTTCTTTTTAAGTGTCTATTCCTATAAATTCCTTTTAGCAATGCACATGACAACTTGCTTCAATCCAACAAACATCTGAATTGCCTTTTATATGCAAGGGGAGAGGCAGTGTAGCTTTAATGTACTAAAAGGGCATATTATCAGTCACCAAAGCCAGATCTCAAGTGCTGCCTCAGACCCATTCCACCCATTCCTAAGTAGTTACTAATTCAACTTGTAAACAGGCAAATATAAGCAGGATAATTAGGTAATTAGAAATGGCTTCTGTAGGAGGCAGCACATAATTGTGCCTAGAAGGAGAGATTCTGAGCTGCAGGTGAGGATAAGGCCTATAAATAGGTAGATCGCTTAGGGCAAGGCCTAAATAAGCAAGTCAGTCAATTTGGCTGAGTGGTAGAGTAATACCTGGAGTACATATGCAATCAACCTGGAAAGGTACAATGAAGCCAGAAGTGTGACAGAAGGACAGAAGGTAACAGGGAGCCAAAGAAGGTTTTTGGGCAGGAGAGTGCTGTGGTCAGGCTTGTACTTTAGGAAAATTATTCTTGAGGTTCAATTAAAATTTTTAAAAATTTCTGTTAAATTTATAATCATTTACATTTTGTTTTGGATCTTTTCACCATGTATTTAAAATCAGGACCCATTCTCACCTCCTCCCCCGCCATTTATCTGATGAGCTAGAAGGTCAAACTGTATTATATTAGTCTGATAAATTAGTATAAAAGCAGTCACCAATTAAAAGCTCACACAATTAATTAGAGGCAGTGAGGGATAGAGAAAGACTTGAGTGAAATCTGGCCTCAGACACTTACTAGCTGTGTGATCTTAGCCAAGTCACTTAGCATATTTGCTTTGGTTTCCTGAATTGTTAAATGGGATAGCATTGTATTTTCTTGGATAACTTTAAATCAGTAGTACAAAACATGAATAATTCACCATTAATTGAGTTACTTAAAACTATCTCTGTAGACTCTTCTCAGAAGCATACCAAGGAAAAACAAATAGAACTAAAGGACACAAGGTTACAATAGAATCTAACGTCCATGTGCATTTTTAATTGCTGAATCCTAGTGTTGATGTCAGTTGGAAATTGCTTATGACTGTCATTAATTTCCACAAACACATTAATACAAGGAAAAGGAACTTCTGGAAATGTTATTTGTTCTTTTGTCTAAAAATAACTACCACTTTACATCAGACTATTCTTCCTGAAAAACACTAGAAGACAATTTGGTAGTTTTTTTTTAAATTTCAAAAATGAATGTTATTAAATGAAATGTTAAAAACATTTTAATTGTAAACAAACACAAAATAAAAAACCAAATCAAGAAGGCCAATTAAAACCACCTTTTAGGAAACAGAATCTTTTCTATGACTTTAATGGTAGAAAAAATAAGCACTGAAGGAAAAAAAAAAGACACTGAAGTCAAAGGCAAATTGATATTTTTTTTGCTTAAAAGCACTCTCATAATTCCAAATTGCTTTTAGAATCATATAAATAAAATAAAATGTCCTTCTATGAATCAAATAATCCAAAGATTTCACATAAAGAGGAATACAATGAATTTAGAAAAGCATGGAAAAAGATCAGTTGATGCTAGGCAGTAAGCAGAATGAAGAAAACCATCTATGTAATATATTGAGAGATATCTTTGATAGAATACTCAGTTTTGATTATTTTTTCCTCTTTTTCTTTTAGAATGTATATTCTTTGTTTTATGAGATGATTCTTTGGAAAAAGGAATAAGGAGGGATATAAAAGGAAATTGAGATGATTTTATAAAAGCCAAATACATCAATTTAAAAATGCATTTTAAAAACAAACAATAGAACACTGCCAATTGTCTGTGACTGCAGAAATAGTTCATCCTAGATGTCCTATAGGCAATTCAATATGTCCAGAACAAAACTGATTATCCAGTCCTTAGATCTTATCTACCACCAAACTTAAGGGCACCATCTTCCCAGTAACCCAGGTTTTCAGCTTTTACTTGGTCTGCTTTCCCAATCCAAATCAGTTGTGTTGATTCTACTTGTCCACTCACATAGACATCAACCTAGTCCACACCTTCTAGGGGACTATAATGGGATTTTTCTATGAAATACTATGATGAGCTAATTGTACAATAATTCAGAGTCTGATTCTTTTTGTACAGCAAAATAATGTTTTGGTCATGTATAAAAAAAAAAAAAAAGAAAAAAAAGAAATACTATGATGAAATTCCTTTCAAATCTTTTGCCTCTCCAATTCCAAACTCTACTTTACTGCCAAAATACTCCATCTAAAGCACAGGATGATCAACTCTACTTGAAATTCTTTAAGGATTCCCCATTGCTGAGAGGCAATGTAGTCATCTTGGCTAGGCATTTAAGGCCACCTTTCCCCTATCTGGTTCCTAACTTTCTAGCCTTGTTTCATAGCATACTCAGTCATTCATTTGCTGCTTTAGCAAAACAGAATTTCTAGCTGAGTCCCAAAGGTGACATTCCATATTCTGTTCTCTCAATATACCCGTATCATAGAACCCATCCCTGATGCTGAGCGCTCTCTCTTCTCAATGCCATCTCTCAGAATCATTATTTTTTTTCAATGGTCAGCTAAGCTACCACTGTCTGTGGGCTTTCCCTCGATTACTCCTTCCCACTCCTCAGTCTCTTTCAATTTTTCTTCTACTATACTTTCTCTTGTATGGTCCTATTTTTTTCTTAAAGATGGATGCTTCTTGAGGGCACAGATTCTGATTTTTGATTTGTGTCCCAAACACTCAATACAGTATCTTGAAAATGAGCTACACTTAAAAAGCTCAGATAACAAGTTCAATTCACTAGCTTTTAAGAAAAAGAATACAGAACACAGGCCTATAGAATGCTAGGATATAGAACTTTGAACCTCCTTTTTTTCTTTTTAACAGAAACTGAGGCCCAGAGGAGAGTACTGATTTAGCCAAAGCCACACAATTAAGTTATTGTTAGAGCTTGGACTGACTCCCAGTCTTGTGCTTTTCCATAACTCTTTCATTTTGTGACTTTATCAGTTCTCATGGGTTATTTACCATTTCTAGCCATGAGTTCAAATCTGACCTAAGATACTTACGTAGCTTATGTGATTCCCTAGGCAAGTCATTTAACCTCCTCATGTTTGAGTTTTATCAAGTAAAAAATTGGGTTAAAAATAGGAACACCCCCCCTCCCCAACCAGGAGATTGTTAAGATAAAATGAATAAATTTACAAGCACTTTAAAGATAGCTAAGAATATTTTGATGAAAGCTTTATAAGTTACTATGAAGAAAGCTTTTTAGCCAAAAAAAAAACTTATCAGCTCTAACACAGATGACTCTAAGACCTCTTATCTCCATCCCTAGTCTCCTTCTTTAGCCCTAGTCAAATGTCACCAAATGTCTATTGGACCCTTCAAATATCATGTCCTACAGACATATCAAATCTTTCCTCATGAGATCTTTCCTCTCAAATGCATCCCTCTTCCTATGCTGATTACAAATTCAAAACCTTGGTGCAATCCTCAACTCCCCATTCTTACACATCCCACCCATCTCATCAGTTGTCGATCAAGTCTTTTGAATCCCCTCATTACATCACAAATATTGCTGTCCTCCCCATATTACCTCTCCCCTAGACCACTGCAATGGCCAAACATTTTCTGTAGTCATTTTAATAGAGAGAGAGGTGTTAGGAATGTGTAGTCGTTTCTTCCTATTCAAATTCTCCCAGCTGTCAAAGTGACTTTTCTTAAGTTTAAGCCTGATCGTGTCACTTTGTCCCTCCAACTCAAGTGGTTTTCAATTGCTTCTAGGATGAAACAGAAGTCTCCTGTGGTTCCTTGCAGCTGGTTCCCATCCCCTCCCTGTTGTCTGCCTCATTCTACCTCATTCTTCCCCCACTCTACTGAGTTTGTTTCTGTATCTTCACACAGATCTTCCCCTATCCTTGGAGAACTCTCCTTCTTCCTCCTGCCACTGCAAAGTTCCCACTTTCTTCAAGACTCAGCTCAAGCATCACTTTTGTAGCTGCAGCTTCTCCTGATTACTGCTAGTGCTTCTTTCCCTAAACCAAGGAATTCATTCTGAATACCACGTAGGTGGGTAGGAAACTGAGAGACACAGGGTAAAGGGTCACACAGATAGTACATGTCAGAGGTCAGAGTTGAACTTAAGAAGATGTCTTCCTGACTCCAGCCCCAGCACTCCATCCATTGGCCACTTAGCCACTTGGCACACAGCATCTGCTATAAAAGCTTATTGACTGATTAAGCACAAAGGTCGAGATTTAGGGTTGGCAGAAAGTAAACTTCCTTATTTACCTGGATTTAATTGGACATTTGACTTCACAGTAACATTTTAAAAAAGGGCAATGATGAATCACTTAATCACTTAAACAGTTCAGATTACTAGAGCTATTCTTTAAACTAAAATTTGGGGAACTTGCTACAATTAGAAGATACTGCCTTCAGGGTCAGATATAATCAAGCTGAGAACTAATTAGGTCTTTTTCAGTTTCCAAATATGTATTCCTTTTTTTTTTCTAGTTCTGAACCATCTCACTCTTACAGATGATCATAACAAATTATAATACTAAATAAAATTCTTGGCTGAAATAAATCTACCTACCCATTACTAAATGCATGGCCCTTCCAAGTAATGTAACCTTTCTTTAGGAACTATAAAAACACCTAAAGGATAAAAGAAAATCTAACTAGAACCAAACCAGGCTGCTCTCAGTGACCTTTAAGAATAAATTCTTGAAAAAGTAGGGGCAGCTAGGTGGTACAGTGGATAGAGCACTAGTTCTGAAATCAGGAGGACCTGAGTTCAAATGTGACCTCATTAGACACAACACTTCCTGGGCAAGTCATAACCCCAATTGCCTCAGGGAAAAAAAAAAAAAAAGACAGAGAGAGAGAGAGAAATTCCTGAAAAAGGAACTCCTGTTTATCAATGATTATTAAATACAGGTAAGTAAATTACATAAAACAAATATTTTTTTTAGTTAATTTTGATGGAAGAAAAATGTCCTAGAAGTTACTACTAAAGAATCAACTTCTTTGGAAAAGAGGAAAAAAATGCCAATAATTTCAGAATGAATCTTAAATTTACTAGGGACAAATCTATTATGTATTCAAAAATAAATGCCCACAGTGTAAGAGCCTTAGGTTCATCTGTTATGTAGAATCCCAAATTAGCAATTTTATGCTAACCTAATCAGTTGTTGGATTCAAGAAAACCTCTTTTAATTCTGCTCAGAACCAAAGACTGGGAAAGTCACACCACTATATTTGTGACTTTCTTTTTTATTATCTAATCCCAATCATCTGGAATCAAAGTTTGCCTACAAGCAGCTACGAAACCTATTTCAAATCAGTATTAATCTAGCTTTCAATGAGAATAAAAGGATAAAGTATAAATAGACTTCCAAATCCGAAAAGACATAGAGTATACAACTGTCCAAATCTATCTCTTAGAAAGCTAGCACATAAGTCTACAAATCTCCTAGGGCACGAGAGGAGGTTTAAAAAAAATAAAAACAAAAACCAGAAGTGTGACATTTAGAAGTGTCATCTTTTCTAGTAGCATACATTAACTGGCCTTCTTATTGAAAATTATAAAATCAAAAGAGCATTAGGAGTTTAACACAGTGTAACTGTGTCATTAAATCTCACAGCAGAAAGGTAGCTCAGGGACCATCTAATCCAAAATATACCTGAACTTGAATCTCCCTAAACGTCTCAGACAAGTGGTGAATCATCCTTCCAATGGGGGGAGATTGACTGCTTCCACTTTTGGAGACCTCTAATCATTAGGAAGTTATTCTTTACCATAAGTATAAATTTGTTTCTTTATATATCCTACTCAATCTAATAAAAGCTGATATTTAAACAGTGTTTAAGGTTTGCAAAGCACCATACATACTTATCTTTGAATGACAGAAATTCCCCATTCAGGAGAAGGATGCCTGTTCATTCTTTCTCTCCTGCTCAGCATGCCTTGGTTACAGAGAAGGCAAGAGTGAGAGATGCAACAAGAGGGAAGATTCCTAAGGGCAGGGCCTGTCTATAACAGGTTTAACTTTGAATCTTCAGGACTTACCACAGGGCAGTTGTTTAATAACATCTGTTGAAATAATATTTATAGTCTTTTTTTTTTAAAGTAGAGTACTCTTACTCAAAGGAATCAAGGGCCTTGCCCAGTCACATAAGTATCTGAGGCATAATTTGAATCCAGATCCCTCCTGACTAATCCAGCACTCTTTTCTACTACAAAAATGTTTGTTTTTTTTTAAAAATGCTAACAGCAAATTTACTTTTAGATGATAATGGTAAACTACTTTCACTTTTCCTTTCAGATTGTATTCATAAAATCAAACCCCAGCACAGAAGAGCAAGCAATAAAAAATAAGAATGAGAATATAGCTAACTAGCATTAGTGCACAAAACTCACTCCAAAGTCTTTTTACTTAGTCAAAGCCACTCATTATTATTATTATTTTCTGTAAGATTTTTTTCCCCCTGAGGCAACTGGGGTTAAGTGACTTGTCCAGGGTCACAGAGCTAGGAAATGTTAAGTGTCTGAGGCCAGATTTGAACTTGGGGCCTCCTGATTTCTGGGTTGGTGCTCTATCCACTGTGCCACCTAGCTGCCCCAAAGCCACTCATTATTAAAACAATGAAATCTGTTAAGCAGACTAAAAGATCACTTGTCAAAAGAACTTATTTTTGTGTGGTCTCCTTAAGCAAATAAATAGGGCTTTCAATAATATCCATATTGGGGTTCTCAAGAACTTTAAAGGGCTGTCTAAGAATGTCATCTAGAATATGGATATTTTTTCTGATCTATGTGATTTGTAGATTTCTGAATTAAGAGTAAATTACTTTTACTATCCTGAGAAAATATTATTGTTTTCTCCCAACTCCTGCTCTAGGACTGAAGTGGATGTTGGAAGCTTAAGGCACATACTGTACATTCACTGTATGATTCCCTTATTTGTCACTGCAGTCCACTGTCAGTGCTGGTGAGATGAGTCATACTAGTGATGCTAATTAGCCTGCTTCACAAAAGCAGCCAAACCTGGAATATTAGCAGAGATCAAAGCAGGCCTCCAAATCTACATTATGAAATCATCCTAACCTTGTACCTTTCAACTGCAATACCTGTAATCGCAGAGCTTGGGTTGGTTTCCACATTGCAGCTTGCAAATGAGACAGTAACTGCAGAGAGGGACATTGCCACGGATCCAATGGTGTGGCATGCCATTCTGGTCATTCTCATTACTTCTCAGCATGATCTCTTTGCACTGGAACTGGCGATCTGCTTTCTTGAGGCAATCTTCCCCACTGCACAGCCCACAACAGTTACAAAAGGCACCCTGGAGGATGTGCTGGGAGCACACACAGCAGTAGGTCGGTTGGCTGAAAAGGTCTGTGTCCTGCCAGTTGTGTTTGCTCTTGCAGAAAATGTCCTTATGGTAAAGCTGCCTCCGGGATCTCTGGTAGTTACACCACAAGGTGATCAGCACAGGCACCAACACTGAGCAGAGAGTCCACAGGATCAAACTCTTATCAGCAAACATAGTAGTAGGGGGGACAAATGATTGCTTATTCTCTTCCATGTTTTCGGTTTATGCTTATTTAACAAGAAAAAGAAATAAGAAAGATTAATGATAGTTTTTTTTTTCCTTTCCCCTTCTATCCTATATTCTAGGATACATAATATATTTTACATATTTTATATACATAATATAATATATTCTAGAATATATAAACTATATTCTATAGTTTAGGGGAACATGAACTTCAGAATCATGGACTTCAGGGGCCATCTAGTCTACCCTTCATGTTTTATAGCTGAGGAAACTAAGGGGCACTTTGCTTAGGGTCACACAGGTAGTAAGTTGAGATAGAATCTGAAATCAAGTCTTCTAGACTGTAAATTATACCACCAGAAGGACCCATTTGTCATCCCACCTGCAGTGTCCAGAGCTGCAAATATTTATGATTTTCCTCTCTGACTTTTCTGAAAACAGTTTTACTGCTCTCCTGCCGGCAATAGTCAGGACACCCTGTCAAGGAAGTTACAGCAAAACAGCTTACCCCCAAACTACCTTGGGTCAAATTCAGCATCCTTTCCCTCAATCCTGCTTTCCCAATCCCCCCCCCAAAAACTCCACGAAAACCATTTTCATCTCCATACCTCTTGAATACTATCTTGGCAAGTCTTTCTCAAGGTGTCATAAGATTTAGAGCCAGAAGGGATGTTATCAACCAGCCAAGTCCAATCATGTTATGTCTGCTCAGAGGCAAGAGATCATTTCTTAGCTATGGCTTTACTTTCTCCAATAAAGACAAACAACCTCGAAATCCTGAGTTGTCCTCTCAACAAACAGACCGTAGATGAGCAACAGGATGGTCTTGTCAGTCTCCCCTCCTTCCCCCTCATTAGAACTGAAGGGGACCCCAGAGGTCCTTTAGTCTGGGGGTTCCCAACTTTTTTTTTTTTTTAATCCCTATACCACTTGACCTTAATAAACCTTCCTATACTTTCTATTCAATATGAAAGGAATTAAAATTCTAAAGTTTACCAAGCACGTTTACAATAAAGATTTTACGTTCTGCCTGCTTCCTCATCTTTAAAATGAGAGGGTTCTAAAATCTAAGTTTACCATGCATGTAAGAAAAAAATGTTCTCATACCCCCAGTTCAATAATCGGTCTCATTTTCTAAGCCTGCACTATAAGGAGAAGGGGAGCTAAGACTAGAGATGCTTTCTAGTTCTCCACCCAGGATGCATGCTAAGGCGCGCATTTACACCTTGCACAAGCATGTAAGAAAGCGTCCCCATCACCCCGTAAATTAAAAACCAGGCTCCTATCTACATCTGGAAAATGCGAAGGGGGGTGGGAGGGGGTGGATTTAGCGGACCTCCAAGTCCCTCCCAGCTCTAAATCTCCGATCTAGTTCCCAAACGCACCAATTCCTTACAAAAGGAAACAAAGGCGAGAGTGCCCGGGCAAATACACATGGGAAATCAATGATTAAATGCAATAGGGTAATAGAGTTGCTTGTTAACATATTCCCCCCACGCCCCTGACGTGCTTTTTCTCCTGTATCCCAGGCTGGAAACTCCCGATTTAGTCCTTTCCCAAGCCTCTTTTTGCAGGTGGAGAAACTGAGGCCCACGGAGGAAAGGAATTGCCTGTGAGCAGAATCTGAACCCAGGTCCCGAGGTTCCCAAACCCTGCCGCCTCCATTCGCATCAACGATAGCAAGACCGGTTCTTTGGCGGGCTCCCGGGATACGGGGACAAAAAGGAACTAGCCGGGGCTCCCCGAGGGAGGACGGGGGCAGGCCTCAGTTTACCCAGGGGAGCAAGGCAGGGCTTGGGCTGCGACTTCCCGGTTCTAAAGCCTGTTCCGACCACCTCGCGCCTCCCTACCTGTTGGGGACGCAGGCTCGGCCGCTCCCGCCCTCGCTTCCTACCCGGCTCGCTCGCTCCCTCTCGGCCCCGGCGGGGCCCGAGGGGCTCAACAAGCGGAGCCGGAGCCCGGAGGCGGGGGCGGGGCCAAGCGGGCTTCAGGGCGCAGGAGCGGAAGTGGCATCACGAGGGCAGGGTGATTGTGGAGAATGAGCTGGTCATTGATTGTGGAGAATGAGCTGGTCATTGGCCGAACAGTCCTGGGCTCATCCCAGGGGCGGGGAAAGGGGGAGGGACTGAGTGGAAGGAGGGGGGAATCCGAGGAATGGGGGCGGAGTCTAGGGAGACCAGATTGGAAGGGGAGAGGCGGGAACTTAGAAAGGCGGGAGTTCAGGGTGGGGCTGAGGAGGTGACGTCATTATATGCAACAGAGCGGAAACTTCTTTAGTCCTCGGGCCCTTCCGCAGTTGTTTTTTGTTTTTTTTTGTCCTTGTCGCCGACGTTTGCTTTTTTGCATCTGTAGCGGCCGCCACGAAGAAAGGCAGGATGCCCAAGCGGCGGATAAAGTCCTGGAGCGGGGTCACAAGTCCCGGATTCTAATCCCTTCTCTGACACCTAGCACCCTGGGCGTGCACATCAAGTGCACAAGTAACCCGATTAGCAGGTGTTTACTACTCATCCGGCGCTGCCAGAAGCACCGGGAGAACGGAGAAAGGCGAGGGACGCTCTGCGCTCTCCAGGAGCGCAGGCCGGGGCGGGGCAACGTGCACGCGGCCCAGGACTTCCTAGCCGGAGCCGGATATACGGGGAGAACGTCAGAGGAGCATTGGCGCGGCGGCGTGGGACGGGGAGTTCGAACGCAGGCCACAGAAACTATCCGGGAAAAGAGGAGGAGCGCTACCGGAGCCCTTTTAGGACACACGTGTGGCGCTGCTACCCAACCCAGGAAGGAGCAAAACAGGAAATTACAGGCCAACTTCCCTAATGAATATTAATGCAAAATCATAAATAAAACATTAGCAGAGGCGTTCTTCTGGCAGAAGGCGGGATTAAGTCAGCCAGGGAAGCCTGTGGGGATGGGAGACAGTAGGTGGAGTGTCTAGTTCCAGAAGCCGACTGAAGTCTCCGCATCTGGGCTTTGCAGGGGTGAATAAAATTTAGGGAGACTGGAAAAATGGAGGAAGGGCGGGGCATGAAGGGTTTTGAACGTCGGAGGCAGCCGGGTGGCCCAGTGGATAGCGCACTGGAGTTGCATTCTGGGAGACCTGAATTCAAATACGGGGTGTGTGACCCTGGGCAGGTCACTTAACTCTGCCTCAGTTTCCTCACCTGTAAAATAGGGATAGCAATAGTCCCTACCTCAGGGTTGTTGTAAGGATGGAATAAAATAGTAAAGTGCTTGGCACACAGTTTATGTAACATTATATAGTTGTGATGAGCGTTTGTTAAGAATGGTTTAACTATCTGATGGACCAGGCCATCCTCAGCAACGAGATCAACCAAATCATTTCTAATGGAGCAGTAATGAACTGAACCAGCTACGCCCAGAAAGAACTCTGGGAGATGACTAAAAACCATTACATTGAATTCCCAATCCCTATATTTATGCCCACCTGCATTTCTGATTTCCTTCACAAGCTAATTGTACAATATTTCAGAGTCTGATTCTTTTTGTACAGCAAAATAACGTTTTGGTCATGTATACTTATTGTGTATCTAAGTTATATTTTAATATATTTAACATCTACTGGTCATCCCGCCATCTGGGGGAGGGGGTGGGGGGGGTAAGAGGTGAAAAATTGGAACAAGAGGTTTGGCAATTGTTAACGCTGTAAAGTTACCCATGCATATATCCTGTAAATAAAAGGCTATTAAATAAATAAAAAAAAAAAAAAGAAAAAAAAAATCTGTGTTCTTTTGCTCTATAAACTTTCCCGAGTTTCAGTTTTGTCATTGGTAGAATGGATATAATACTACTTCACAGTATTGCTATGAGGATCAAAGTAAAGTGAATCAAAGAACTTAAACCATTTATATAAATGTCAGTTGCAATTAATAAAAATCATCTGTGTTCTGCCCAAGTAAGAGCAGACTTTCAAGAAGTACAGGAAAACTTTAAAAAATACATATTTTACAGAAGGAGACGGGTTGAATTATTTAAGAAATTTAGGTACGCTTATTGATTCAAGTATGAGCTACATGCTCTCAAGTTTAGCATGTTTGAAACTTGTGTGTGACATATTTAACATATATTGGATTACTTGCTTTCTAGGGGAAGAGAGGGAGAAAAATTCAGAACACAAGGTTTTGCAAGGCTGAATGTTGAAAATTATCTTTGCATATATTTTGAAAATAAAAACCTACTATTTTTTTTTAAAAGACTTGTATGTAACCTATAATCTATTTCATGGTACCACAGATGTTTAAAATTCACAAATCTCAGTAACAGTGTCTCTTAAGAGCTTTTCCTGCATTTAATTCTATGAATTATGAAGGTTGGAATTAGTAGGGACATCTTCCTCACTGTCCCACACACCCTCTGAAAGAGACTATGTGGGGATGCTTTCCCAGATGGTTCTGTAAGGAAATGGAGATATTTTCTGTCTGTGTACTACTAGTAACAGTCTGTATCCCTGCCCTTTAGAAGTACAGCTTTCACCTCAAAAATCATCACTTCTCTCAATTTCTACTGGTCCTTGAGGCTGAAGAGGACCCTAGGAGTCCATTTCCCTAAACAAAATGAAATTTGTCCCATGTGAGAGCTCTATTCTCCAAGATAACTAAGTAGCTCAATAGATAATATGCTGGACTCAGAATTAGGATATCTTTCCTCAGATACTTACTAGCTGTGTAACTCTGGGCAAGTCCCTTTAACCCCGTGAAATAGGGATGATAATATCACTTATTACCTCAAAGTACTGTTTTAAGGATTAAATGAGAAGGGCTATCTAAATCCTAGCTATAATCATCACCACCATTACCACCAGCACCACCACCACCATTATCATCATCCAGCATCAACATCATCATCATCATTATTATTTTCTGGTTAAATGAGGTAAGGTGAAAGAGCTGTCTATAGATGATAATTCCTTGGGACTCATTGTATCTTACAGAAAAACAGAGAAAAGGGAGTTGGGCTTGACTGATTCCCTGGAGGCACTAGATTTCTAAAATTGGACTGGGACCAGGAAATGGTCTAGAAGTAGAAAGACAAAAGACAGACAAGTGAAGCAGGGCAGACAATGATCCATCTGTGCCAGTCTTAGTTTGAAAAACCTGTTTACGTTCTCCCGGGGGGAAAGTACGTGGGAGTAATTCCTCTTTGCATCTAACACTGGGAAAAAATAATTACTTTTCTAGCATAACTACATGTTTTTTTCCCTTTCAAAGAGATTTTGAAGATACAGCCTATATATTGGTCCATAGTCAGACCAACATAGGAAAGACAATAGGTCAATAAACATATCTTGGGTGCTGCCTACTATGCTAGAGACTGAGCTGCAAAATTACCTAGCCTAGCCCTATTTCCAAACTCTGACCCATTAGATCACATGATCAGAAATTTAAAGCCTGGGAAGCACCTCAGAAGTAATTTGATCTAATCTCATTTTATAAATGAGTAAAATGAGTTATATGAAAAATAACTTGCCCATGATCACAGCAGCAGTAACGAGCAGAGCTGGGATTGTGAACCTTGAGTCTCTGATACCAGATCCAGTATCCTTTCTCCCTTGCCACATTGCCCCTCCTTCTGACTGTCAGATTCTTCTACATTTACTGCTTCAAACCCTGCCAACTGGGCACGGTGGAAAGGATGCTTAGGTTTGTAATTAAAGGATTTAGGTTTTAGTTCTGACTCTGCCACAACCACCTGTGGAACCATGGGGAAGTAATTTTACCTCTTGGTGCTTGAGATTTCCCTTTAAAACCAAGGATGGCAACTAGATGATGCAGTGGATAAAGTGCCAGACCTCAGGACCCAGGAAGAATCATCTTCCTGGGTAAAAATTTAGTTTCAGACACTTACTGGTTGTGTGAACCTGAGTCACATGACTCTGCCTCCGTTCCCTTCATCTGTAAAATGAGAAGGAAATGGCAAACTGTTCCCAAAAGGGGTTACAAAAGAGTTGGACAAGACTTTCAAAAACAATGACAACCAAAACCAAGAACAATTTTTTAAACATATTTTCATGTTAAAAAGAAAAATCACACTAAAAGAGAAAAAACAGAAAGAAAGAAGCAAACAACAACAAAACCTATTAAAAACCCTCATTATGATTTTTCAGATTTGGAAATACTGGTTAACAAATCAAATCCCTTAATACATTAAAGGCTAAAGAATGATCTGTAACTTGGAAGTGATAAGACTGCTTGGTTCATGGGTTCAGGCTCATTACTTTGTAATTGCAATGCTAGCAATGCTACTATTTGCTTCCTAATAAAAGATTATGTGGCAGCTGATATGTGATTTCAGAAGGAGCAAAACTTCCTTTGCCCCCAAAATGCTATTCCTTCTTGACTTGCTGAAACCAGAAATTTTTTTCCACTAGAGATAATTTCTTTGAATCAGAAGCCCACAGTTTTAGAGTTTGAAAAGGGATTTAGAGATCCAGATTTTTCTCCTTCCCTCCGTTCCCTCTCCTTTCCCCAAGATGGCAAGCAATCTGGTATAGGTTAAATATGTGCAATTCTTTTAAACATATTTTCATATTTGTCATGTTATGAAAGAAAAATTAGAATAAAAGGGAAAAATGTGAGAAAGAGACAAACAAAAAAGATGAAAAATATTAAGTTTCAATCCCCATTCAGTCTTCATAGTTCTCTCTCTGGATGTAGATGGCATTTTCTCTCTCCATTCTATTGGAATTGTCTTGAATTCCCACATTGTTGAGAATAGTCAACTCCATTACAATTTATCACATTATAAATCAACTACTTTTCTTTCTTCTATTCAAGACTGTTAATTCTGCTTCCATTCCTCCTACCCCCTTGAGTTCTAATTTCATTTTTAAAAGCTTTTTTACTTCATTTCTTTCAGCAGTTATTGAAGTCTTTGTGGGGACCTTTTTTAAAAGTCCTCTGGATCTTTGAGTTTTTTGCAGGGTTACTTTCTTTTGCATTTACTAGTTGCATTTCTTTTAATGCATATCTTTTCATTGTATTTGGCAATCTTTTCTGCTTACTCATATTGGTTTCTACAATGGGATTTTGTGATAGGACCAGATTCTACTCCTTCCTGTAAACTTGGATGGGTAGACCCTGTTTGGCAGGTTGCTAGCATGTTAGCTTCCAATTTTTTAAAAATGCTTTAGGTACCAGAAGTGAAATTATTGCAGTTCTGGTTCTGCTAGCTAGGGCTTTGTTAGAAACTCTGGCTTCTGGACTTATCTCCTGGTGGTCCAATTTGGATTTTAGCTTTGCCCCTTTTTAATTTCCTTCTTTTTGCACAGTCCCAAACTGAGAATTAATGCATCCTTTGCTGTGGCCCTGGTGGGTCCCTGTCATAGATTGCTCTTTTTACAAGCTTCCTATAAGCATTTCTGCCACTTTCTCTTTGTCAAACACTCACACACACACACACACACACACACATACACACACACACATCTTACTTAGTGTCATTATGGTGTGGAGGTAACCTTGGGTTTCCAACAGCTATGCCAGTGGACTATAAATCCTAGCAGATTTAACTAATCTGGGTAACCTTCTTGAGCAGGGTCCTGATAATAGACTATACTTAAATTAGCTTAGCTCCATACAGAATAGTTTATCATTAGGAGGGTGGCCACAATGTGATGAATTTTTTCGCTAAGGAAATCCATGAAACAAAGAAAAATATAACATGGTTTGGAAGAGTGGTAGAAAAATAGGCAGAGAGTATTAAAAAATAATTTAGTTTTTAGGTGATCTATATACATTAACTTAATTGTTGATATTCTAAATGTGAGATCAATCTCTATATACTCATTTTAGTACTCCAATTAATCATGCTTCTATCGGAAGAATGGAATTATATCAATCTTGACATTCATGCTATCAGGGAAAACAGAAGACAGAAGTTACAACTAATCAGTCATTCAGTAAATATTTATTAAGCTCCCAGGCAGGGGTCCTTAAACTACGGCCTGCGGGCCAGATTCGGCAGCTGAGGATGTTTATCCCCCTCACCCTGGGTTAGGAAGTTTATTTAAAGGCCCACAAAACAAAGTTTTTGTTTTTACTATAGTCTGACCCTCCAACAGTCTGAGGGACAGTGAACTGGCCCCCTATTTAAAAAGTTTGAGGACTCTTGTAACTCTGTTCCAGGCTCTGTGCTAAGACTCAGGATACAAAGGAAGGCAAAGGACAGTCCCTGCTCTCCAATATCTAAAGGAGGTAGACAACATGCAAAAAACTCTATGAACAAGCTCTATTCGGGATAGCTCACAGTTTCTCCTGGGAGAGAAAATTAAAGAAATGGAAGAATTATTTTTGATAATAAATTCAAAAGTAACAAGAGACATCATTTCACAGCACTTCCCTGATTGTCATGATGAACACTTGAAAACAAAAGAAAATTGCTTATGAACCATATGCATAGATATAGAGATAAAAGGGCCCTTTGAAACTATCCAGTCCAACTGCTTCATTTTAATAGGTGAGAAAGTCACAGCTCAACAAAATTCTCATGCAGGTACTAAATACCAGAGCCTGTTTTTGTCCTTCATTTTAAAATCCAGTTCTCTTAACACTGCCCCTCACCAATCCCTTCTGTTGCAGAGAATGAATACAGTGGAGAGTAATGAGTAATCAATAGAGTTCAGTAGAGAGTAATAAGTAATAGAGTATAGTAGAAATGAATGAATAATAAATTGAGTTTAGTATAGATTAATGAATAGTAATAGAGAGGTTCTTGAAAAATTTGATAAAGTTTTCTAAATTCAAGCTATTTCTATTTTATTTCATTTATCATTGTTTCTTCTAGCTGTGATAGCTAGAATAGCACCATTACAATTCTTCCATTTTTCTTCTTCTCCTGTCCTTTATTTAGAACTTTGCTGCAGTGTTTTTGATGGGCTAATTCCCAGTATAGTTATGCATAAATGCTCTCCCACTTTACCTTTGCCTCCTGGCTTCATGTCCTGTCTAAATTTCTTCTTCCTACCAATCTTCTTTAATTCTAATGTTTTCACTGTCGATTCCTTCCTATTAATTTTGTTTATAGATTGCACATAATTGTTTGCATGTTGTCTTACCCCTTGACTGCAACCTCTCTGAGTGGCTAATGTCTTTTGCCTTTCTTTGTATTCTCAGTGCTAAGCACAGTGCCTGGCACATTATAGACATTTAATAAATGTTTACTGACATACTGAATGACTGACTGAAATGAGTTTTAATTTACTTTAGTACTCAGTGATTTCAATAAAAAGGAGAGGAAGGATGGCAAAAATTGTGTTGGATAGTATGGTTCAAGATTAAGAAGCAAAAGAGTATGAAAATTAAAGACTCCTCAGAAGCTTCACTACCACATATCATGAATACATTTTTTCAAGAAGATCTTAGAGAGTTGGATATTGTGAATGCTGAATGAAAAAAAATAAAATTTTCTATTTTAAAGAATAGGAAATGATTTATTATTGACATGAAAGTGGATACACAAATCATTTATATAGTTAGACCACTAACTTGTTAGAACAATGCTTAAAATCAATATCAAAGTAGAAGAAAGAGTAAAAGTGATATGATACAAATATGAATAAAAATGAGATAATCTATATAAACAAACTATTGGCAGTGAAAAATGGAAAATTAATCTAGAAAACACATCTATTATATAGGCCATCATATAGATTATAACCCTTTTCTCATGAAGTATGATCTTTCATTTATCATTTACCACAGTGAAGAGTCTGGAAGAGCTTAATTATTTTCTATGATCTCTTTGTCCAAAAGGGTGATATGGTAGTTAAGGGTAATACTGGTTTAGAATACAAATATGCTTTTAAAAACTTCTGGAGGATGATGGTGGAAAGTTATGAGCAATATCACCCCATGAAACAATGAGAAGTAGAGTTTAGAAAAATCTTAATAGAAAATTTAGCAACAGTCTCGAGAAAGATTATCTTGAGTGTGTTTAACTGGAGGAAAATATCTAAATTTCTAGAACAAGTTTTTTTCCCCATTAATGACAGCATAGCCACTGCAATTGAATTTTAATATCATTAGTCCCTAACGTGTTATCAAAGAAAATAGGAATGGCTCTTTAAAAAACAAAGATGAGAAGAGTATCTGGATTAGACCAGTTATCCATAGAATGGGGCCACGATAGAGGGGACACAATTTGGAAGTTGTTAAAATATCAATATTCTCACCCTGTCTTAATGTGAAGAATATACAAAATACTTGAGGGAGGATTTTATCACGACTAAAAAAAAAAGGCAACTCAAAGAATAACAATAGCTTCTGACCATATGACTATTTTTCCATTTCTATAAAATCTGAGAAAAATCTTCCCACACAGTGAGAGCATTTGTGATGAAGGTTCTTTCTGATGACTCAGTCAGTTTTTGCCTTCAAAAGGAGTTAACAATCCGGCAGAGAAAGAGAGGAGGGAATTGTATTGGGCCTGTGATTCTGTTGGTATTGGAAACAAGACAGTTATTAGCTTATCTGTACCTAGTACCAGGGCAAGTCACTTAATTCTGATTGCCTTAGTTTCCTCATCTGTAAAATATTTTAGTGAAGGAAAAGGCAAAACACTCGATTATCTGTGCTAAGAAAATCCTAAATAGGGTCACAAAAAATTAGACAGCACTGAAAAACAACCACAGGGACTACTGACTTAAAATGATCCTACTAGGTTTCCTTTCTAGGGGGTCAGGTTCCTCTCTCTTTAGCTCTGACTCTATCTTTGAGGCCTATTACTAGCTCTATCTCTTACACATGGGTTATGTTTAAAGTTTCCTCCCAAAGTAGGGGTAACAGCATCCCCTCTCATAAAGGTACTCAATATACATACAGGTATAGAATAAATTTTATTTCATTCCCCACTAGAAAATGCTTAAAGATATAAGGAACTCAGAGATATTCATGAGCAAATACAAAAAATGTCAGATATCTTAAAAATGATCTTTTAGACTCAATTTAGTTTCCCCAATCAATCAAAAATTCATTGAAATGAATTTTCAATTCAATTGAAATCAATTGATTCAATTGAATCAATTAATTCAACCAATAAGAATTAATTAAATACCTCTTATGAGCTAGACTCTGTATTAGGCAGTGGGGAGACTAATACAATGAATGGCAGGAAAGATTGTATATCTTCTGTAGGAATTATCCTTAGTCCTTGAAGACAAAGCTTAAACTATGGGTTGTGACCTCATATGGAGTCACATAACTGAATATGGGGATCATGAAAAATTTGGCAATAGTAGGTTTCTGGATTTTAGCTTATTAATTCAAAATCTAACGTAATGAATCTGAGCAGTTTCTGGCAACTCTTGCTTGTGTTGCCTCATTCAGTGTCGCTCTAGCCTTGGTTCTGAACACATAACATGCACACTTTGCACTGTTCATACATGAATGCTGCCAGAAACACATGAGCTCAGATTTGAGACAGGGTCATGTAAAATTCCTCCATGAAAAAGGACCATGAGTGCAAAAAGTGCTTGTTTTTGTTTAGTTGTTTTTTTGTCAAGTGGGACTCCATTTGGAGTTTTCTTGATAGTGAGTGATATTTCCTTCTTCAGCTCATTTTATAGATGAGGAAACGGAGGCAAACAGAGTTAAATGACTCATCCTGTGTCACCCAGCTAGTAAATGTGGAAGGCCAGATTCTCATAAAGTTAAGTCTTCTGACTCCAGGCCCAGCACCTAGTTGATAAAAGGAGTTTAATGGTTACTTGCAAACTGTCTCCTAAATTAAAATAAAAAAAAATAATAAATGATAAATTACAATATATTTAAAAACTGATAATTAAGAACAAACCAAATAAATAATTAATAAGAAGGTAATAAACTAAAAGCCATATCCTTTGACTACATGCTAAATTGTGGGAACTATTGTAAGGATCTTTTAGTTTGGCTAACTGTGCATGGTCTGTAAGCCTTAGATAAGCTCCAGATATCTGCAATAACCCCTGCAGAACACCAGATAAGGCTCATAATTTTGAGATGATATGAATATATTAATGAACTAAGGCCAAAGTGGCATGAATAAAAATTAGTTTGTCCTCCAACAAAATCCTATACAAATAAGGAACCAAACTTGTGCTTCCCAAGTACTCTCCCATTCCTAAGGATCCATGCTGTGCGAGTGCTCCTGACTCCAATAATTACATAAATTACTTTCGGTGTCTCCCCTTCCCCCTTCTTTCCCTATTCTGTCTGTCTTCCTTTACAATTCCATCCTCATGGTTTCTGCCTCTGAACCTTCTCCCCTCCCCCTCCCATTTGTCTCTGTATATAATGCACTTTTTACCTTATTACTTCCTGTGCCTTATTAAAGTGGGATTAATGCCTTACTCCCCACTTGCAGCCATTGTGATCTTTTCAAGTAAGTGTAAAAGAACCTGGCATTCCTGCCCCTTATTCAACCCAGAGGGACCCCTTTGTGATCCCAGTCACTTATTCCAAAAATTAATTAGCAATTCAACATCTAATTCTATAGTACTTGTACACACATGTGCATATACCTGGATCTAAGTACTAAATAAATGTGAATTATCTTTTTTAGAGGATGGGAGAATTAAGGGGAGCCAATAAAAAAGATAGAATGTTACAGTTCAAGGGGGACCCCAAAAATGTTGGAGTTCCAGACCAGAGTCATGAGGTATCTCAAAAGAATTTGCAGGCTCAAACCCATCTCCAAGTCAAGGAGCAAATTTTATTATAATTGTAATGCCAGTTAAAGTGGACTAAATTCCAAAAGAAGTTAGCAAAAAACTAGGAGTAAGAAGTTAAATTTATAGGGAAAAATGAGGGACTAGGTACTTCATGTCACTGATATGTTAATTTTATGGTTATGGTATGAGGAGTGGTCTGGTTTTGACCTTGTGTGCAGGTACAATACCTATAGTTCTCTGGACAGAGCTCATGGGGGAACCTTCTGGAGGTAAGTTTTCAGGATTGAAACATCACTAGGTCAAGTGAGATACCTAGTTTTGTTCTGCACTTGCCTTAACTTTAAGCACCTCATTATTGTTGCTCATTAGTCTTAGAAAATGCATTATCACGGACCAACAGGCTGTTATCTCACAGCCCTTAATATTTGTGACCTTAACATCCGGATCAGATAAAAAAATATTATTTTAAACTAGATAACTCCCCAAGGTGACCTTGGGGGTTATTCTACATCCTCCCCAGAAGCTGCACCACATCAAGAGTAGCATTTGGTGAGAGAAAAGAAATGGAGGATGGGAAGTTAAAGGAGAAGTTTTGGGAAGGAGAGGGTGATTAATAAGGTTAAGTTTAGCAGATACAGAAGAAGAAGGGATAGGAATAGTCTATTAGAAAAGACCTAAGTAGTTAGGTAGTTCAGTAGATCAAGAGCAGAGTTAAGAGTTAGGAAGATGTGAATTCACCATCATTTCTCTTTCAAGTTGCTTCCTCATCTATAGAGAGGAGAGAGTTGGGCTTGATGAACTCTAATGAACCTGACAATTCTAATTCTGTTTTGATTAATAGGACATCATTGGTAGCCTTTGAGGGAATTGTCTCCATAGCATGATGGGAGCAATTCATCTTACAAGTGGTTAATGTATGAATGGGTAACTCAAGGAATTAGAGGAGGCGTATACTCTTATGAAGGCTAGTGAGCAATTGAGGGAGATTGAAGAAAGATCTCAAGGTTTGAGAAATGACTTTATTAGAGCAAGGGAGACCTGTGCATGTATATAGTCCAACAACAGGGACTTGTCCAAAAATCACATGGACCAATGAGTAGAGACAGTGCTAGGGCACAAATGTAGATCTCCTGAATACCATTCCATGCCCTCCTAGGACAGAAAGAAAGGAGAAACTGATGATGAAAAATACTGTAGTCATCGGTGTTCATAGAGTATGGGGGGAGCATATTGACTCATAGCATCTGTGCTCTATTCAAGTCTACAACACTGGGCAGATTCCTCTGAAAACAATATTTTACTATAAGAAATAAAATTCAAATTTACTATTAACAATAGAACATTGTGTTCTCCATGTTCATCAATGTGTGCTTATTCGTTTTTTGTATTTTATACCTTTTTCAGGGGCAGAAGAAATAAACTGCTTTTCTTTTACTAATCCCTATAATTTACAATGAGTATCTTTGTAAAAGACCTTATTTTGGGAAATCCCTCACTTTTTGAGGAAACTGTAAGGCTCTTAAGTCATGAGTTACTTTGGGATAGCAGCTATGAATCAAGGACACAGAGAGAAGCTTAGCACCCAAACCCCTTTTTAGAATCAGTCCCCTATTAGAATGAATTTGATTCCATTTGATCTATTTGATTCCAGAGCCAAAGAAAGAAAGGGATAGATTCCAAACATTTTTGTATATACTTTTGGGTAAACATGTCTCTTTTGGAAGAAAGGAAGCTTCTTGAGGGCAGAGATTTTTTTTTTCAATTTTTGTCCTTGTACATCCAGCAATTGGGAAAGTGCTTGGAATATAACAGATGCTAAATAAATGCTTGCTGATTTAATTGATCAACTTTACTTTGTGAATTAGCAAATATATATGGTAATTTGGCTGATTAAAGTAGTGGAAAGATTTAATAATCTTTCATTTAGTTTTTTAAAAAATTTAGTTTGAAAACATTTTCTTTGGCCCACAAAATTTGAGTTGGGGTGTTGCCATATTTACTACCACTACACCTTTTCTCCCAGCCATTTCCCTCACCATTATGCCCTTTCAGTACCCAAGTTATTATGTGAATTAACACTTGATTTCTTCTGTTGCTCAGAAAATATTAAATGATGTGTATGATGATGATTGTATTAGAATGTCATCTCTAAAACAGGTAGACTTGATCTTGACAACTTTTGTGAGAGTTAAGAATTCCTTTGAAAAAGGGACAAGTACTATGTGGCTTTTGGATTGCACTAGAAACTGCTACTGCTTATGTAACTGATGGGAAGAGACTTATTTTAGGAAACCTAAATTGGTTGTGTATCCTGGCTTCAGAAAAATGACTGTTCTCTTGATTGGTCCTGCAAGGAGAAAAACAGAACTTTGACTAAGGAATATGCAAAAAAAAAAAAAAAAAAAAAAAAAAAAAAAAGTAACACATGCACTCTTTCAGCAGTGAAAGAAGGGAGGGAATAAGTTTTTCTATAGTCACCTACTATGTTCCAGGCTCTGTGGCTATTTACAAATATCATCTCATTTGATCCTAACAACTCTGTGAGGTTTCCTTACAGTTAAAGCAAAGAGAATTAAGTGATTTGTCTAGAGTCACATAGCTAGGAGGGTCTGAGGCTGAATTTGAATTCAGGTTTTCCTGAATTTCAGGCCTAATGCTGAATTCACAGGATCACCTAACTCCATTCTTAGTTACCTATCATGAAGTAAGCATTTTTTTTTTTGTCCATACCTTTGATTTTATTGAGGGAAACTCCTTCCATTCATGAAAAAGAACTTATATTCTTGGAGAGTGACCCTAAGCTGAGGAGGGGGGATAATAAGAATCTAAGTGACTTATTCATAGCAGAGGGAAAACTTGAACCTAGGCCTTCCTGCCTCCAAGGTGTATCTCATACTGCCTTTGTGGAAAGACTAGTGTCTCAAAAGACATTACAGGCTTGGACCCATCTCCAAGTCAAGGGGCAAAGTTTATTATAATTGTAACACCAATTAAAGCAGGCTAAATTTTAAAAAACGTTAGCAAAGAACCAAGGTTCTTTGGAAAACGAGAAATCAGGAGCTTCATGTCACTGATATGTTAATTTTATGGCTAAGGGGTAGAGTTGAGTAGTGATCTGGTTCTGACTTTGTGCACAGGTACAGTACCCATAATTCTCTGGGCAGAGCTCAAGGGAGGAATCTTCCAGAGGTGTGTTTTTAGGCTTAAAATGTCACTAAGTCAAATGGTGGACACCCAATTTTGTTCTGCGACTGTGTCAACTTTAAGCACCTCATTATTGTTGCTCATTAGTAACATTAGTGATGCTGTTGATTAGTTATTGATTTGTTATCACTAATCAATAGACTGTTATCTGACAGGCAGCAATATGTGTAGCCATAGCATCCTGGTTATATAGAAGTAAACTGGGGCAGGATAGCCTATGGGAAGAAATAAATCATTTCCAATTCATCACTCCCAAGGCCAGGAGACCTTAGGATTATTGCTACATCTCCCCTAGAAGCTGCACCACATCAGCCTAAGGAAGTTTCCATGTTACTGGTGTAGTAGGACTGTGTCAGTGGCAGGACTTAAATTTAAGTGTTTTTGATCCCAAGGCCATACCTCTAACCATTTGTCACATTATCTATAATGGATGTTCCATAATCCTTTATTTTAAAGTTGATTAGATTTGAAAAGAATTAAATGAACTTATTGAATCATTTTAAAATTATGTTCTTGGGGAAGGTAAGTGGTACAGTGGATAGAGCACTAGCTCTGAAGTCAGAGCTTAAATCCTGAGTTTAAATCCACACTTACTAACTGTATGAATCTGGATAAGTCATTTAAAGGCAATCAGTTGCCTTAAAAAAAAAAACCCAAACATATTCTTGATGGTGATGGCAATGATAGTAGATATTGAATCTTCTATGTATAATATTACTCAACATTTCTCATAAACACAGTTCTCAGTAAAATGTTAACAGCAAACATGAATAATTTTTAATTATTTATTTTTAATATTTAATGTATTATTTTAAAAAATTATATTTATTATATATTTAACTATATTTTAACATATTATTATTAATTTAATATTTAGATATTTAATTATAATAATGGGAAAAATAAATATTGATTTAATAATAAAAATCCATATTTTTAATGTTTTTTAGATTTTCAAAACTACCTACCTTTTGGTGTTGTTAATTAGCATCAAGTGATTTGCCCAGGGACTCACAGCTGGTAAGTGTCTGATGCTATATTCAAACTTAGATCTTCTTATCAATTTCCATACCTAGTTAACTCTAAACTACACATCTTTAAAGTAGTGTATTTTGGGTTAGAGTTACAAACCTCACTTTGACATCACTTTGAGGAACTCCATTCCAAGGAGGTAGCACAGATATTGTTTTTATTGTTCTGGCTTTGTGAGTTCATTGATGTAGGGTATTCCTGGATGAGGAAATTCCCTCCACTTGTGCAGAACAATAATTTCTCTGAAATTTATAATCTTTTAAAAACTTTTAAAATAGCTTTAAATTTTCCCCCAAATACATGCAAAGATAGTTTTCAACATTCCTTTTTGGAAAATCTCTATTCCAAAATTTTCTCCTTCCTTTCCTCCCTCCCTAGATAGCAAGTAATCCAATATAAATTAAATATGTGCAATTCCTTTAAACATATTTCCATATTCAGCATGATGTGCAAGAAAAATCAGATCAAAAGAAAAAAAAACAAGAGAAAAAAAGAATCACACAAACAAACAACAATTACAACAAAGCAGAAAATATTATGTTTTCACTCTTCATAGTTCTCTTTCTGGATGTGAATGGCTCTCTCCATGACTTCTATTGGAATTGCCTTGAATCATCTCATTGTACAACTTATAGTCTTAAAGAGTTGCTTGGGGCTCTGAGAGATTAATTAATTTGCTGAAGTTCACCAAACAATTAGGTGAATTAGGCATAACTTAAATTAGGTTTCCATGTTTGGCTCTCTATCTGTTATGTCATGAAGTCTTTCAAAATAAACATTTTATATTTATGTCATTTTGCAAATGAGGAAATTAAGGATTTGAAAATTTAAGGGACTTTTTCATGACTGCATTGCTGGTAAATTTCTGAGATAGGATTTGAACTCAGTTCTCTTGAGTAAGGGTCCAGGCGCTGGTATTTTATGTACTTAGTCATGCTGCCTCATTTATACATATCAGAGAGCCAAGATAATTAGGACTGAGAGACCCATCAGAGACATATTTCAGGATAAAATTTTAGAGGAATTAGGAAGGAAATATTTGAGCTATTAATCAAAACCATCCGGAAAACTCATGACCAGATGGATTAAAAATCATGCCATGGGTCCCATTGGACAGTGCAAAAACAAACATCTGTGCTTGATGCAGCTTCCTTCAAGTAGGTGGCTGGCACCTCAGTGTTAGAAGCTCACTTTAGAAGGGGCAGAGGGAGAGAGAGGTCAAAATGAAGATGCTACTGGCCCTGGTCCTCTTTTTGTTCACTCTGACCATCTTTTCAGGTATGAGATCAATTTATGAAAAATCACAGCATTATTTATTTCTAAGATGGGAATAGTGTCTGTTATTCTGGTTTCAAAATAGCACTTTGCGAAGATAAAGCCAATATTTGGTACTCTTTCATAACAGCTTTCTAGAATCCCTTGTTAACACCATTGGAAATAGAATAAGCTGCTTTACTTTTAAATTAATATTGTGAGTAATTATTTGAAAAAAATTGATAAATGTGGCTTTATTAGACAGATTTCTTTTATGTGGGAATATTTAAATTGCCCATGATTTTCTCATTCTTGGAAACATCTCCCAAGAAAAATGAAATAACATTTTTAGTCTTGAGCACTAGCTTAGAGTTGTTGCATAAAGTATTATTTTTAAATTTTTAAGAAAGGATCTAGAAGCCATCAGAAAAATTAAACAGGACATAAAAATATTGTATATTTTTAAAAATGCAAACTTTTCAAATTAACAGATATTTTTTAATAGAATGAACTACTTACAATATAGAAGGAAAATATTTTACATTATTTTTTTCAGGTGAGCTGATCTCCTTTATTGTCATCACAAATATATTTAAAAATATTCAAAATTCCATTCCAAACCTCCTGGAATGCACTGTATCTTGGGATGGGGCCCTCAAAGAAAGAACACTCTTGTGTGTTAACTCAAATCACACTTGCAAATATTTTGCTGTTTCATGGTGAACTAAACAATCAACTTCTTGTTAACTTTAATACCTGCATCTCTTCCCTCTACTCCCTCATCCCCTTTAGATTCTTCCCCCATACTGACAGAAAAACAAGCTAAGCAACTACTAAGAAGTCGGAGGCAAGATCGGCCCAGCAAACCTGGTTTTCCTGATGAGCCAATGCGGGTGAATGCTTTTTAAAATCAATTTTAAAGAAAACAAGGTCATTTTAAATCATAACTATTCAAGGTCTCCAACTGAAGAAAGATAATTTAAACATCAAATTAGGGCAATTTCTAAGCCAAATATTACAATTTTAAAACCAAGCATCTATTAAATATTTATTATTATTATTTATCAATTTCATACTGAGGGACAGAATTTGAGGGAGGGGCAAGAACACTGGACAAGTACTAAGGGACTATTGTTTCCTTTTTTTGTTTTCTCAGTGCTTAGCGCCATGCCTGGCCTATAGCAAGGACTTGTTGATTGATACTAGGCTCAGTTCTCAGTGGGCACCATGCTGGACTCAAATCACAAGGCCAAGATTCAAATCCTGCTTTGGATATCAGTTCCATGATAATAGATAAATCATTTAATTTCCCTGGGACTCAGTTTCCATATTAACAAAACTGCAGTATTAATTTCTATAAATCCCATTTTATGGGATTGTTATGAGTTTCAAATGAGATAATATGCATAAAATGTAGTACAAATCTTAAAATACTGTTTTCTTCTCTCCTTTTTTGTTTTTATTCTCATTCTCATTTCTACCTACCCAGCAGAACACACAAAAAAAGGAAACTGAATTTCCATTTCATAATACTTGCTTTTTTATTTATAAAATAAATTCCATATTGCTTTCAAAATTGTCCTGCTTCTCTGGCTTCCTTCTAAACTTCCTTCTGTATATTTCAAAAAGGAAAATGTTTCAATTGGCCTCCAACCCCTTTCAACCCCAACTATCTTGTAACAAATAAGTCAAGTTAAGCAAAATGAATGCACACAATGACCATGTCCAAAAATTTATGTTTCTTTTTGCACCTTGAGTCTATCATTTCTCTTAAGAGATAGGTAGTATTTCATCATAGGTCCCTCTGGGGGCAAAAGTTAGTTTTTCAAAGTTGTTGTTTTTTAACATGGTTCATGTCTGTGTAGAAAATATTCTTTTGGTTCTACTTAGTCACTTTGCATTAGTTCATATTACAGAATATCCAATATCTCTGAAATCATCTTGTTTAAAAAATTTTTTAGGGTGTGTTAATAGTCCATTACATTCATACACACAATTTGTTTAGTCATTCCCTACTTGATAGATGACTCTCTAGATTCTAGTTCTTTAATTTTTTTAAATCTACTCCTTAAGACTGATTTTGTTTTGCTTGTGGCTGTTGCCTTTCTGATACTTTCCTCTCTTTTAACATGCCCTACTTTTCTCATTCCCTTCCTCCATCCCAGCTTGCTTTTCTGACAAGTTTGATGTATTTCTACACTAAATTCTTTTTCTTTCTCCCCTCAAACCTTTAGAATAAAAGCAATACAGGGCCTTTGTTTTTCTTATTTAATTCTCACAGTTTGTGAAGATATCAAGGTTCTGAAAAGATACTTGTTTCTTTTTCCATTGTGAGAATGTTAGCATCTCATACTGGTCTAGCCTCTTCCATTGCTGAAAAGAAGCCCAAATACACAGGAACTCTGAGGTCCTGAGCACTCTGTCCTAAGAGGAAAGAAAAACTTTTCCAGGTTTCTGTTGAATCTTGTGTTTGCATTTCAAAGTTTCTACTCAACTCTGGTCGTTTCATCAGAAATACTTGGAAGTCCTTTACTCCATTAAAAATCCATTATTTCCCACTCTCTATCCCCTTACAGGATTATACTCAACTTTGTAGGGTAAGTTATTCTTGGTTGTAAGGCAATATCTTTTTTCCTTCCAGAATGCTGTATTTTAAGATTTCCTTTTATTTATAGTAGATACTTCCAGGTCTCATGATCCTGACTTGGCTTCTTGATACTTGAATTGCTTCTTTTTGGATGCTCATAGTATTTTTTCTTCACTATGGGAGCTCTGGTTTTTGGCTGACATTCCTGAGACTTTTCCTTTTGAAATTTTCTCCCATCTTTTCTTTGTTCTCAGTTCTAATGTATGAGGGCAATTTTCATTTCTGATTTCTGGAAATATGGTGTCCTGGCTTTGGTGAGTGGTTTGGTTAAATGATTCTTAAATTCTGTTGCTTTCCAAGGTCTTTTTTTTTTTTTTTTTTTGGTATTAGCTCTCTTATATTTTCTTCTATTTTTTCAGTCTTTTGATTTAATGCTAATATTTCTTGTAGCCTTATGAAGTCATTGGTTTCTGTTTGATCTATTATAGTTTTTAGGGATTCTGTTATTTGGGTAAGGTTTATCACTTTATTTTCTAATCTACTTATTCTCTTTCCAATTCTTTCTTTTAGAAATGTTATTTTGTTTTTAAAAATTTTTTAAATTCCATTTCTTCTAGGAATCTTTGTAGTCTTTGTGGAAAATCCATTTTTTCCCCCATGGGTCTCTGCTCACAACTTTTATGGAATTATTCTTTTCTTATAAGGTGGAATTTTGGGTATCATCTGGATCTTCAGAGACATCCATGGTTTCTCAGAGCAGACTGCTTGGGATTTCAAAGTCTCTGAATACTTGGGCATTCTTGGTTTGAGCACTGTTCTTTCCTAAGCACTGCTATGCTGCACTGGTTGCTTCAAGTCTATATTATTAAATGTTAAACAACCAGGTCTCCAAAAAAGCATTCATATGACATACTTTAAATTTAATATGCAGTATAAACATTTCTTTAATCACTTAAGTCTAGACTTCTAATAAAACAATAAATAAAGCCCTTTTAAATTTTTATTTGAATAACATAGTATTTTGTTTTTATATGTAGAGATAGCTTTCAACATTCATTTTGTAAAATTTTGAGTTCCAATTTTTATCTCCCTTTCTCTTTTTCCTGTTCCCTCCCCAAGACAGCAGGACATCTGATAGAGGTTATACATGTACAATCATTTAAAACATATTTCCATATTAGTCACTTTGTGAAAGAAAAATCAGAACAAAAGATAAAAACCATGGGAAAGAAAAAGCAAACAATAAAAAAAATGTGAAAATAATGTTTTGATTCACATTCAGTCTCCATAGCTTTCTCTTTCTGGATGCAGGTGGCATTTTTTATTCCAAGTCTATTGGAATTGTCTTATATCAATGTATTGCTGAAAAGAGCTAAGTCTGTCATAGTTGATCATCCCATAATTTTGCTATGTACAAGATTTTCTTGGTTCTCTTCTAGTTCACTTAGTGTCAGTTCACCTATGTCTTTACAGGCTTTTTTGAAATCAGCCTGCTCATCAATTCATATAGAACAATAATATTGCATTAGATTCAGATATCATAACTCATTCAGCTATTCCCTGACTGATGGGTATTCACTCATTTTCTAGTTCCTTACCACCATCAAAAGAGCTGTTACAAACATTTTCACACATTTGGATCCTTTCCCCTCTTTTGTGATCTCTTTGGGATACAGCTCTAGCAGTGACACTGTTGGGTCAACACTCTGGACACTGTTGCACAGTTTGATAGCTCTTTGGGCACAGTTCCAAAGTGTTCTCCAGAATGGCTGGATCAGTTCACAACTCCACCAACAATGCATATGTTCCAGTTTTTTCATATTTCTTTCAACATCGATCATTGTCTTTTCCTGTCTTCTTAGCCAATCTAGTAGGTGTGAAGTATTAGGTCAGATTTTTTTGATCTGCATTTCTCTAATCAATAGAGATTTAGAGCATCTTTTCATATAACTATAAATAACTTAACTTTCTTCATCTGAAAATTATCTGTTCATATCTTTTGATCATTTATTAATTGGGGAATGACTTGTATTCTTATAAATTTGACTTAGTTTTGTAAATATTTTAGAAATGAGGCTTTTATCAGAAACACTGGCTGTTGTCAAATTGTCAAACCCTGATTTGTAACATTTGGTGACAATCAGCTTTCTGGAGCTGGTAAGAGCTGGCTCTGGAACACCCCTGCTAGTATTCCAAGTCCACTGCTTTTGTTGCCTCCAGACATGGAGACATGTGGGCTACACATTTTGGTGGACCAGTATTTTCCATGTTTGGAGACTGTTGGGTTATTTGCCTTTGCTGGTCCTGGTTTTGCCGATAGCACCTACTTCTCTTGTTTGAAAATTTCTGGGTGGCTTTTTGTTCAGTTTTGAGGTGGAAACAATTTCTGTAAGTTTCTCATAGTGTTTCATAATCAGCTTGTTTTGGTGTGGATTTCAAATTCTTCCTGAAGTAGATGTGGGGGAGCTGAGCAATCTGTCGTCTTGGTTAAAAGCCTCTTAAAGAATTATGCTAATGTATTAGCTTCAACTCTGCTACTAATTAAGTGTGACCTTGGGCAAATGAACTCTATGTTCCTTATCTGCAAAATTAAGGGATTCAACTCAAAGTATTTTGTGATTTTTTTCCCCAAAGGTTTTGTTGGTATTGCATAACTGAAATATACTTTTGTGACAATTGATTAAGTAATCATTAAAACATATCCCTGAAACTTTGCCATTTTCATCTTATATAATTCATTTCAACTTTCTGGCCTTAGTTTCCTCATCTATAAAATGAGGGACTTGGATTAAATGATTTTTAAGATCCCTTCTAAGTGTATGAGTTTATGAACTTAGGTGATCTTTTTTCTTTACCTGTATAAATCTATGATCACCATTACCCCATTTATCAGAAATGTTTATAGTAGACAAAGAGATTTGGTGTGGGGCAGCCAGATAGCACAGTGGATAGAGCACTGGGCTTGGAGTCAGAAAGACCTGAATTCAAATCTGACCTTAGATACTTACTAGCTGTGTGACCTTGGGTGAGTCACTTAACCCTGTTTGCCTCAGTTTCCTCATCTGTAAAACAAGCTGGAAAAGGAAATTGCAGACCATTTCAGTGTCTTTGATAAGAAAACCTTAAATGGGGTCACAAAGAGATGAATAAGACTGAAACAACTGAGCAACAAAAAGACTTGGGTCAATAGGGAATAAAAAGACCCAACAGATGGGTAGGATGCAAGATGATATAATTATTTAGTAACACTCCTTTTTCCCCCATCAACTTTCAGGGTATGTCTCCCAAATTCAAGATATGTTGAATTCCCTCCCCCAAACTAATTCTTGAGCTTATATGTTCACTTTTGATGCTCAGATGGAGAAAATAATTATTTCAAAGCCAAGGAATTTAGTGAAAAGAAATTATAAGAAAAGTAGCAAAAAAAATTCTCTTATATATCTGGGACATATACAACACTTCCATATAAGAAACATAAGTGGACTTTAAACATGTGGCTAGGACAACTTTGACTTTAAATGATACAGGGCTGTTGATTTCTTCTAGTGATATCATCAGCATGATCTTGTAGACCCTTTGATCTCCTGCATTCTGCCCAATGCCCAATGTCAGCTGGATATGTTTGTCTTTGCTGAGCTCTGATTGCTGCATCCAACTGAGCAGCATCTATTTGGCCAAACAGCATCACAGAGAAGTTAACTGGAGGCAGGAGGAGAGCAGGATTGGTAAGAGCAGTAGCAAGATGGCAGTGGCCCTTCAGCATCAAAGGGGTGTGTTTCCTATGTATGTGTCCCTTTATGTGTATTTCCTGTGTGTGACTCTTCTTGCAAAGGCTGTATGCATCTAAGAGAGAATGTCCCTCAAATTTATGGGAGAAATGTTTGTTTGGTACTCTCCTTTCACTAAATGCCCCTGGGAAAAGGGTCCATGGTTTTGATGTTCAAGCCCTGTGGGCTAGAAGGGACTAAGATGTAGAACTTGTATTACCTGTCTAACCCTTTCATTTTACCGATGATTTGAGAGAGAGGGAAGTGATTTACTCATACAGGAAAAAAGGAGGGATTTTATGGATCACTTACAAATGTAGTGATCACAATTTGTTACAGTAGCATCATTCAGTTATTTTATTTTACTCTGTTTACTTCATATGTCCTTTATTTTTAATTTGCATATTTATGATACTCAAAAGGACTCAGTTGTCCAAAGTCATTTTTTAAAAAAAAATTGCTGTTTCTGTATACAATGGTCTTTTGGTTCTGTTTATTTTGCTCTTCATTACTTTGTGCAAGTCGTTCCATGCCTTTCACTTTAAAAAAATTATTTTATTTTCAATTCATGGATTTATTTTAAATTTATTTTAAACAACAATATTTAAGTGAACAAATCCATTGAGAATAAAATCCTTTATAATGAAATCCTTATTTAAAAAAAGGAAAAAAATTTCTTCCCAAATCATTTGAAGATCAGCGGCATACATTCCATTGCAGCCCATGACCAAAATATTTTCCTTTTTGTGGGAACTCCAAGGACTTCCAAGAAGTTCTAACTCTGTGGATCCTGTATTCGGCAGTTAAGAACTCCTACTGAGCCTAGGGAATGGAGTCCACCTGCCACATTTCCTTCATCCACACTGAGAAGAATTATGAAATAATGAGAAAAAAACTGATTTAAGAGTCAACAACCCTGCACCATTTAAAGTCAAAACCTCAGTTTTGTCTTGCTTTCTGCTAACTCACTATAGCCTTAGTGAATCATTTCTCTCTGGGTCTTGGTTTCTTTCTTTCTTTTTTTCTTTTTCTTTTCTTTTCTTTTTTTTATAAAAGGAGGGGATTGGACTTGATCCTCATTGTTCAATTCTACTTCTAATAATTGTAATCCCACCTTGAAGGTGGCAAGGTGGCACCATAGTGCAAGCAGTGCCAGGCCTGGAGCCTCAGGCATTTCAGACCTTTGTAACTCTAGGCAAGTCACATAGTTCTTAATCTGATGACCACAATCACAAAATATTCATTTGTTCTCACTGAGTTGAAAGTAAGTGGTACTGCCTCTCAATAAAGTTATGAAGTCTGTTGACTAAACTTCTGTATTTCCAATGTCAACTTTTTGTTCTTCCCCTCCATGTTATTCAGTCTTCCTTCTCTCTCCTAACTTCAGATATCCAAAACCTTTATTTTCTCTTCATTCCCTGATGCTTTTAAAAACAGAACAGGACCTGATATTGGCTATTCCCTCTCACTTGATTGTCTAACAGATAAGGAAGCAAGGCAACAAGTATGCAAATGTTCACTATGTTCTAGACACTGTGCTAAGGAATGAAGATACAAAAACAATAAAAAAGACAACCTCTTCCCCTGAGAAGCTTTTATTTTAATAGAGAACAAGATTTCATGAAAGAGAACTAAAAAGCTTTAGGACAAAGGAGCAGAAACTCATATGGGGATATGGTCCAGAAAGTCCAAAACTGCTAGGAAGATCGGCTAGCATGGGCCCTGGTTTTCTCTGGGCCCAAGATTGTTGATAACGTGACAGTCCAACGTAGCACACTAGGCTTTCCTAGGTCACACACAGGGATGTACAGGGAAACTACTAAGCTTCCTGGATGCCCTGCCACAAAGAAGCAGAATAGCTAATTGAATCTTTCTTCTTCCAAGATAATCAGTTCCGAAATAACAGTATAATGGGCCAGCCTTTATGAATACCAGCCAAGAATTATGTTTCTCCTAGTTTTTATGTCTTGTCTAGAAGTGTGGGAGAAAGGCTGGTGCCATACTAAGAACTACTGTTTGGAATGGCTTCCTTGAAGCTCCTGCAAGTGAGCTTTACTCTGGGAACATCTTAGCTCTGATTATTTCTTTACATGAGCCATTTTCTTTCACCAAACCAGACTAATCACAGTTTCCCCCCTAGATAGCACGTATTTTCACTTTTCTACCTCTGCTCCTGCTGTTACTCCTGCCTAGAATGGTTTTTATTGTCTTCTCAACTTATATTGCCCTTTCTTCAGGATCCAGTTCAAGTTCTATCTCAATTAGGAAAACCTTCCTCAACTTCCCCACTCTCTGGCAGTCACTCCTTTGTAGTCACTGACTGTCTATTTCTCTCATTTGGCATTTAAGATATCTATAATTATGTCAAAGACTTCCTCCTGATATAAAAGGTCTCCACATCCTCTGACGACCTCTCAATTCTTAGTTTTGTTTTTCATCACTTTGCGAGTGGAATCTAGTGTTATCATCTGGAATTTTCCCCAGGGAAGCCACCAGGACCCTCTATAAGAACTTAAACCCACCATATTACACCTTGCCTCTGTCCTTGAATGCCCTTTTTCTAATTGTAGCTCTGAAAATGGTCATCAAATAAAAACTACCAAAATACTTCTCTTTCACCAGCAATCATCTATATGTTAATTTCCTCTATGAGAATACAAGACCTCTGAGCATGACTGTTTTACTTGCTTATATTTGTATTTCCAGCATGTAGCACAATTTAATAATAACCATTTAATAACCATCTAATAACCATTTAATAAATACATTTCCATTTTATTTTATTCCATTCCAAACAATGATATAGGCATCCAGATAACCCTTTCTTTTCTATTGTTAGTGCTATCAGGTGTAGGTGTGTGTGTGTGTGTATTTAATTTCATCTTTAGCCCCTGAATACCAAGCAAGTCTGAGGGACATCTCCACAGGACTGAAACAACCTATCACGTTCTTTCCAAAGGAGCTAGAGAGGGGAGAAGGAACCGAGAAAGAAGAAATGAAATCTCTCTTTCTCTCCAACTATTTTCAAGTGAGTGAGGAAGAACTTGTTTAGCTCTTTAGCTGGAGAGAGGTAGCCACTCAAGCTGCCTTATCTCCGGACCTGGCTTGCCATGTGATAACGAATAAATGGCTCTGCTCTTTTCTTTCTCTAAGTTTCTTCTTTCCTGATCTAAGGTGACTGAATATCTTCGGCCAGAAATTCCATTCCTTGTGGCACAGGTTAGTTACTACGGAGAGTAATTCTTTTAGAGAACAATTCTTGGAACTCTTGGGTTGTTTTTAAGAGGTCTTTTCCATCACCTCATCTAAACTGACCAAATTCAAGTTTTCTCTTAAAGCCCCAATTTAAGAAGGAAAATGGTTTTGTTGCCAGGATGACCAATGGAAATCTCTAGAAAGATGACATCCAAGTATAAATTATTTCCTTTGTGAATACATGTTTAAGTGCTCAAGTGCTCTGGGACTACCTCTTTTCTAAGCAAATATTCTTTGATTTGGTCCATGTGCCCTCAAGGAATGTTCTTCATGGTGGTATATAAATCATAGTAGCTTTGTTGTAAATAATCCTAAAATATCCCTTCACACTCAGCCTGCTGGACATAGTAACTTCATTATCCATTTGTTCCTTGTGATCTTAAAGCCTGAGTCAAGGCTATTGAGATTTTCATCATTTAAAATATTAATCTATGGTATTTTTTGGATGGTGGGACATATTCACTTTTTCCTTTTTGGGAAACAGTTCATTGACCATCAAATAACTCCTCTGCCTATAAACTTGCCTTTAGTTTATTTAATGAGCAAAATTTCTTCCAAATGTTGATGGAACAGTTCTCTCCCCTGAACTCCCACCTCCTAGTGAAGATTGCAATGGAAGGATTTAACCACTCTAAAAAAAGTTTCTGCTGGGATGTTGACTGCTATTTGACAAGAAAGCATTCTGGTCTTCTGCTTTTCCTCAAACAATTTATACACACACACACACACACACATATATATATGCATCTGTTTATATATCATAATATCTCCTCCACTCAGATTAAAATGTAAGCTTCTTGAGGCTTGTTTTGGTTTTTTTGTATCTCCAGCTCTTAACATGATGCCTTGTATATTATAAGTACTTAAATGAAAGTAAACTTGAATTGGATGCTTAGTTTCCATCTATCTCATACCCTCACTACATTTCTCCGAACAAGTCACTAAGTCTCTCTAACCCTGTCTCCTCATTAATCTACTTGCAGTTTTCTGGACTTGATATTCTATCTCCCTCTCTGTGTCTATATAGACATTTTCCTACATGACTCAATGTTTTCCCTCTTTGAACCCTTAGCTCCTTTTAAAGCTGAATTCAAGCATTCTTCCTACAAGTGGCCTTATCTGATTATCTTTGTTGTTATTGCTCCCCTATGATCCCACACTATTATATTTATTTTGTACATATTTTATAGGAATTATACGTGTACATGTTGTTTTGCTTCCAAAATTATGTAAGTCTTGTGAGACAGGACCATTTTGTTTTTCTGTTTGTATTTTAATGCCTTAAGCATTATTTGAATTGAATTGAATTCATAAAATGGGGATTAAAATATTTATATTACCTACTCCATAAAGTTGAAATGAGAAAATGCTTTGTAAACCTTAATGTATCAACGAAATGTGTTATCATCCTTATTATTTTCTGACTTAATTAGCTCCTTGTGAGGTCAGTCATTTGATTACTGTACCTTTAAAATGCCATAATGAAAGGCCTGTTACAATTAGTTTCATTTGACATCTGAGGTGGTACTCTGGTCCTTATTATTATTTTTTTCTTCAGCAATTAACCTATAGTAGTTGAAACCGATTTTCCATCTGCCCCTTCTTTCTCAGTCCAGGAACATTTGAGTCAATCATTAAGTCTGGGTGACGCTGCTGAATTTGTGGTTTCCAGCAGATTGGACATTTGGCTCTTCGTCTTTGAACAATGATCATTTTTCAGCCTTGTGGGGGATTCATTTTCATAACATTTTCAATAAATAATGAAATACCATGGAAACTCCTGCAGGCTTTGGGCTTGTTTTTTCTGCACCAATGATTTCAACTGGCCTTTAGGAAAGGGAACTATGTACTGACTATTCTTTGAAGTGTTTTTATGTTCTCATTGTTCCTGGCCTCAAAGACTATGTAGAGCATTAAACAGAATACTAGATTTGCATGATAGATTTGGCATCAGGAAGAACTTCTGATTCTTACTGCATTTATTCTTTATGTTTTTATGGGCAATTCACTTTCTGTGCCTCAGTTTTTTTTTTTTTTAATCTGTAAAATGAGAAATTATAGGGTTTTTTTGAGGGTCAAATAAAATAGTTTATGTAAAAATACATATCTTAAACCATCATATGAATGCTATTTTATTATTTTTAATGAATAAGCATCAAATGAGCATTAGGAGAATCAGGTTTTCCCAGCCTTGGATCTTCCAGTAGCTGTGTGACCCTGAGTAAGCTATCTCACCTTTCTCAGGCCAGGCTCTTTATCTGTAAAATGGGATTGAGTATACTAAATGGTCTTTAAGATGCAAAACCTGAAGGGCCACATCTCCAAAGCTTTAAATAAAGATATTAGGAAGTTAATCTTGTGTCTCTTTTCAACAATGAGGTGATTCAAAGCAACTCCAATAGACTTGTGATGGAAAGTGCCATCCACATCCAGAGAGAGAACTAAGGAAATTGATTGAATGTGGTTCAAAATAATAGTATTTTCATCTTTTTGTTGTTATTGTATGTTTGCTTTTTTTTCTTTCTTGTGTTTTTTTTCCTTTTGTTCGATTTTTTTTCTTGCAAAGCATGATGAATATGGAAATATATTTAGAAGAACTGTACATGTTTAACCTATTGGATTGCTTGCTGTCTTGGGGAGGGCTAAGAGAGAAGGAGAAAAATTTGGAATACAAGGTTTTGCAAAGGTAAATATTGAAAACTATCTTTGCATGTATTTGGAAAAATAAAGTACATTAAAATAAAAAGAAACTGAGCCCACCTCAAAGGGAGTTTTATCTCCAAAAAAGAGGAATTTTGTCTTCTGGGTCAAGGAAAGATCTTTTATCGAAATGCAAATATATAGGAGAGCAGATTATTGAATAAGTAGCAAGTGGTTATAAACACATGAACATAAAATGTTGGACAATCCCTTTTCAGAGTAGAAATCTTAGCTGAGAGCAGATTTTTAATAGAGAAAGGGAAAATATGGGTCTAGACTGCAGAGGAATTTTTCTTATGACACGTAGCCCTTTGATAGTCTGGTGAAACTCATGTATAAGCTTAGGATAATGGTTTTTAAATGCAAAATATTAGGATTACAAATAAAACCAATTAGAGTGAAATTAGACACATACAGATATTTATGTATATACATACATGTGCCCATATACGTGTATATTTTATAAAAACCCAAATTCATGGGGGCAGCTAGATGGTGCAGTGGATAGAGTGCTAGCCCTAGAGTCAAGAGGTCCAAATTCATGGGCCCCATGTTAAGAACCCCTGATTTTAGAACATAGGTAACACTGGTCAAATAGGTCTGAATGGCTTTCTCAGGACAACCAATCATATATTGAATATCAGTATGGAGGATATATGAGAGAAGATTTGCCCAGAGACATATACTTACTCACCAATTCCCTCTCTATCTCCATAATGTTTGGACACTATGAGGAAGGGCAAATGATGACAAATGTGGTGAAGTGGATTTAGAGCCAGAGCATGTGTGTCTTAATCCCAGCTCTATCACTCGCAACCTTTGGCCTGTAACTCAACTTCTCTAGGTCTCAGCTTCCTTTGCTGTGAAAGGAGGGTTTGGATAAAGTGATCTTTGAGGAACTTTCCAGTATGATCTTAAGTTCTCCGTGTTGGTCCGTTACCACCCATGGTGACTTTCATTAATTTTTAAGTTTTGCTTCTAAATTTATTGAAGAAAAGTGAGTCACCCAGAGTTACTCATTTGGCAAAGAAAAAATAAACTGAAGTCTAGAACAGTTCTTCTTTCTTCAGGATTCTCTCTGTGCTTAATGGTGAAAGATTGCTTTATGTGTTTGCAGGCAAAGTAGAAAGAATAAACTAGTATATACATTTTGTTTTGTTCTTGTAATTAGGTATTCAGTTCAATGCTTAATGAAAGACACTGATACTTCAAGGGACCTATGATCTCATTAATGTGACTATTCCATTTCATTATAAGACTGCAACAAACCTTACCTTTTCAACTTATGTCCTACCATGATGCTTTGGAAACCTACCTTTTAAATGTCTTCCTAACATTTAACATCAATTGACCATTAAGTCAGTTTTAAATCAATGTTATACAATGGTGACCTATTGACTTTGTCAGATGACCAGTCCATTTCCTTTTCTGACATGTTTCTGGTCATTGGTGGCAAAACTATAGCCAATTCACACAGTAATGGAGAGGCAGTTGATAGCTCAGTAGAATGGCTCTGGAATCAAGAAGACCTGAATTCAAATCCATCTTCAGATATTTACTGTACAATCTTGGATAAACAAACTCTGTTTGCCTCTGTTTCCTCAATAATTATAATAATAACACTGACTTTGTGATATTGGACAATCCCTTAACCTCTCAGAGTCCCAATTAACTCTCCAAGACTGTAACTTGCAGAGAAGCTACTGACCTTCATTGATAGAGATTATTTTCTCATCAGGGTTCCCTACACCATTGAAATCAATTATTCTCCATATCACCCTGTCTTTTCTTGTTCTAACACTATTATCTAGTACTGTACTTTCCTAATTTGGAGATGGAGTGGGGAAACTGTGATGTTACCTGATGACCTTAACATATAGGGATAATTAATTAAATAACTTTCCCCTTGGAAAGGACTCAGAAGTGGCTGTGGCCCTTCTACCTTTTGGTTACCTCTTAAGGACAATAGTAAAAAGTACATTTTTTGGAGAGGGAGGGTAACAGTTATATGTCTCTGTGGCTGCTTTTTCTCCAGTTATCTTGATTATTGAAATATTTGAATGTGTGAGCAAGTATTCCAAATCTTTTTTCTTTTATTTATTAAAATCTCAGATATTTTCTCTCATAAAATAATGACTTGGAGAGAAACTTCCAGCAAAGGACTGTCATTGCTACAGATGGGAAATTACTATAGTATTTGAAAATCTAAGAATTACCTCTCTTCTATTAGAATAAATCTGATTCTTGTTAACAAGTAAAGATGCCCACCTTATCTTCTCTATCATAATACTAGCTTCACTTGTGATATCCATATATACATATTTGCCTATGGCCTTAGTTAAGATATAGTTTTCCCTTTTATTCTTATTGAGTGGTGCAACAGCAGTTCCCTGATTCTAAGGATAAACAGATAGATACTTCCCTGATAGAAAGTACTTGCATATATATAAGAATCCCTGTTCTTGCTTTCTTTTTTGTTCACTCGACTTGGGGGAAATATTTCTGAACTTTTTTTTTTTGTTTTGTTCAAATAGTCTGGCCAAGAGTACAGAGAGTGCAAAACTGTCAGTTTTTGGTTTTTGCTTAAAAAGTATATTTTACTAGAGTTTGCCAAATAGACAAGTGATACAAAGCAAATGTACCATTGTACTTTTACTGTATGGTCTCTTGTAACCTTGTTTACTGTATTCTTTGGATGGTTCTGGTTAGGAACTTATTGCATTAGAATACAATATTGGGGAGGCAGAATAAGTTAGAGAACCTGAGTTTAAATAGGTTCCTTAATGTTTACTTCCGCGGGTCTCAGTTTCATTGTCTGTAGAATGAATGGGTTAGATTCAGTGGCCTCTAAGGCCATTTATGATTTATGGTCATATTTGTTTATATTCTGTTAAAATGTTTCAATGGTTCTTTTCTTCTATAACCTCTGGGTGGTGCTGGTGAACAAAGTTATTCAAACTAGCATTTGTTGTTGTTTTCCCTTCTTCTTGAAGAGACTATCAGGGAGATGATGCTGTGACATGGAAATGATTTGGATTTAAGTGAAGGAAGGCTGAGCAAAGTCATCAGTCTCACTTTCTCCTCCCAGAACCATCAGGGTCTAGTGTCCAGATATAGTCAGGACAACTGGAGATAGCATTATTCCTGTCCTGACTCCACAGACCTGGAGAATTCATTCTCTGCCAAACCTCTCTAATTTCGAGTGGCCAAAGCTTCCTTTGCAATTGCATCTTGACCTTCCTCTGTATCAAATTCTCCTCCCTTATGAAGGAAAATAGCTACCTGTCTTATTTGCTCAACTGCCTTCATGATTAGACTTTGTTTACCAGAAGTGGATACTGGGGATTGTTTTCTCTCCCTTTCTCTATTTTCCTCATTTGTTGACATAATTCAAAACATGTTTCTAGAAGATCCTTATTAGTACTATAACTACTACACAGTTGAGTGACCTTTCAATGCTTTGCTTTGTTAAGAAAAAGGTAAAAGCCTCAAAAAGTTTCCTCCATTGATGAAATTGCATACTTAAATTAGACTGCCAATAAGTTTGTGACAATCAGTATTTATGCCATAATTGTGCAGGATGTATGGCATAAATATTGATTGTCACAAACTGATTTGATTTCCAAGTATGAGAATTTAATATGGGCAAAAGAGACTTGTTGAAATATAAACTATAAAGTAATTATAGATAACATTTATTTAACACTTTAAGATTTATAATTTTTTTTAACAAATATTATCTCATTTTATTCTCACAACAACCCTGGGGAGTAGGTTCTACTAATTATCCTCAGTTTATATAAAAAAAATTTATGGTTAAGTGACTTCTTAATCCGAGGCCCAGATAGCTATCTACTGTGCCATCCAGCTACCTTTGTATATTTTTCTTTGGTGACTCAAAATTTGCTTAAAAATTTGGGGCAATTATCAAGGAGCAATTTACACAGTAGAATTTTGTATTATCTAACACCTTCCAGCAAATTGTATAACTATAAAAATCAATAGAAAATGGCTGCAAAAGCTTCCTCATCTTTTCATCCAGGAAACTCCCAATATGTGCATAAAATATTCTCATAAAGATTTTATAGCGATGAGAAAGAATGCAGATGGGTTGGTAGTTACTCTTTTTTGGCAATAATAACTCACAAAAACTTTAGAATCTCATTGATGAAATATGAATTGTATTAATTCAAATAATCAAAATCATTTGATCAAATCAGAAAGCATTTTAAATTAAAATCATTTATTAATCAAAAGCATTTATTAATTCATTCCAGACATTATATTAAAACATGGGAATATATAAAAAAGGTGAAAACTATTCTTCCCTCAAGAAGCTTACATTCTAATATTAGGGAGTGAGTGAAAGTTAAATACATGAACACAAAAAATAGAAAAAAAGTCAGAGGTGTAGGAAGGCTAATCATTCTCAAAAGGGAGAATATCATTGATGAAATTAAATTTTTTAATTTAGCATTTTATTTTTACCCATTCTCCCCCTCATTGAAAATGCAAGCAATTTGATATGTTACACATGTACAGTCATGTAAAACAAGTCCATAACAGTCATGTTATGAAAGAAAACAGACTAAAAGCAATCCCATCAAAAAATAAAGAAAATGAAAAAAATATGCTTCAATCTGTATTCAGACATGACCAGTTCTTTCTCTGAATATGGATTACATTCCTCATCATAAGTTCCTCAGAGTTCTCTTGAATCATTGTATACTGAGAATAGTTATGTCATTCACAGCTGATCATCTTACAATATTGCTGTTACTATGTACACAGGACATCTCGTTTTGCATCAGCTCATGGAAATTTTTCTAGGTTCTTCTAAAAGCATCCTGCTCATCATTTCTTATAGCATAATAGTACTCCATCATAATCACAAACCACAATTTATTTAGACATTCCCTAATTGATGGGCATCTCCTCAATTTTCTTTTTTCTTTTTTTTTGCCACCAGAAAAGAACTACTATAACTATTTATTTTGTACATATAGGTCCTTTTCCTTTTTATTTTTTAAGTCTCTTTTGGTATAGAGATTCAGTAGTGGTATTGCTAAATCAAAGGGTTTGCATGATTTTATAGCCTTTTGGACATAGTCCCAATTTGTTCTATAGAACTGTTGAATAAGTTCAAAACTCTATCAATGGCTCTTATTTTTATAAATTTGACATAGATCTTTGTCTTTGAGAAATGAGGCCTTTAGCAGAGAAACTTGTTTCAAATTACCCTCCCTACAATTACTCTTGCCAACTGTATTAGTCTAGTCTTTCCTTTCACCCTGTCCCTTCCCAAAGTGTTTTGCTTCTGACTATTCTAGCCCTCAATCTGCATTTCTTTCCATCACTCCTTTTTCCTTTTATATCCTTCCCTTCCTACTTTCCTGTAGGTTAAGGTAGATTCCTATACTCAATTGGGTGTGTATGTTATTCTCTCTTTAAGCCAATTTCCCTCTCTCCCACTATATTTCTCACCCCTTAATTTCATCTTTTTAGACATCATTCCTTCACATTCAAGTAACACCTATGCCCACTGTCTATATATGCTCCCTCTAACTGCCTTAATAATGAAAATTTTCTTTTGAATTTTAAGTATCATCTCTCATGTATGGTTGCAAACAATCCAACCTCATTGAGTCTCCTATGATTTTCCTTGCCTATTTACCTTTTTATACTTCTCCAAAGACTTGTATTTGAAAGTAAAATTTTTTATTCAGTTCTGGTCTTTTCATCAAGAATGCTTCAAAGTCCTCTGTTTCATTGAATGTGTATTTTCCCTTTGAAGGAATATACCCAGTTTTGCTGGGTAGGTGATTCTTGTGTTGTAATCCTAGTTTCTTTGTCCTCTGGAATATCATGCTAAATTTTATGTTATCCTGACCCTGGCTTCACAATACTTGAAGAAACATCTTCCTGGTTACTTGCAAGATTTACTTCTTGATCTGGCAGCTCTGAATTTGGCTATAATATTTCTGGGAGTTTTCATTTTGCTGTCTCTTTTGGGAGGTGATGGTGGATTCTTTCAATTTCTGTTTTGCCCTCTGGTTCTAGAATATAAGGGCAATTTTTCTTGACAATTTCTTGGCTCCTTTTTTTTAAAATCATGATTTTCAGGTAGTTCAATAATTTTAAAATTATCTCTCCTGGATCTTTTTCCCAGATCAGATGTTTTATCTTTGTTTTATTGTTTCTTGATTTCTCATAATGTCATTAGCACGCATTTGCTTAGTTCTAATTTTTTTTTTCAAATTTATTTTATTTGGAGAAACAGAGTAAGCAAAAAGAAAAACAGAAAAGCAATATAAAACAAAAGAGAACATTATCAAGAGCCAGCAGAACATCAGGATTCAAAATATATAACAACAAATTATCAATTCAAAAAAGTGTATATATATATATATATATATATATACATATATATGTCTGTACACACATATATATATAAATAGAAGAAATTATATTCATGCATGTTCCATCTTTTCTTTAATTCCTTGTAAATTGTTCTTTTGTTCTCTGCAGCACACTTTATTTACTTTATTCTTTTTTTCCCCTTTTAAACCTCCCACCACCCTCAAGGAGAATATAGTTAAGAAAGAATATATGTACATACATACAGACACAAATAGACACACACATATCTTCCTATCATCCCTCCCCACTCCCAAGCAAGCCGCAGTTAAGAAAAGATATATTTATTTATACAAATGTAGAAATATGTATATTAAACCCATTCCTGATGGGAATAGGTTTTCAGAATTAGGAGCTCTCCTCCCTCTTCTGATGCCTCTGTGTCTATTTTTCCTGTGCATCTCGTTTTTGTAACTTGATTACTATTTTTACCTTTACTCTGCCAATCTTTGAGCTTACCTTATTATTGATGTAAATCTTAAAGTATATTTCCCAAGTAAAAAAGACATAATCAATTTGTTCACATTTAAACAGTTTGTCCATGTTGAGTTCCTTAAAATTGTTCTTTAATGTTGGTTTTTATATGTTAAAATTTCTAAGTTCAGGTTTGATTGATAGAAAATCTTGGAACTCTGCAAGTTCCTTGAATATCTCTTTTATCTTATAGATAATTTTGCTAGAGATGATATTTTTGGCAGCAGCCCTAATTCTTTTGTTTATCTATAGAAAGGATTCTAAGACCTGTGGTCTTTTATCATAGCAGATGTTTTTCTTATACAATGTTTCACATTCTGTTCTATTTTCTCATTCTTTATGATCTGTTTTGTTATTTCTTGGTCTTTCATAGCTTCACTGGCTTCCTCTTGACCAATTCTAATTTTTAAAGAATTATTTTCATCTTTGAGACTCTACCTCCTTTTCTAATTGGTTAAATATTTTTCTTAATCTTGTTTTTCTTGGATGATTTTAATTTTTTTCTTTACTTTTTCCTCAATGGCTCTCATTTGATTTTTGTATTCTTCTACAAATTCTCTCTGATCAGGGAGCCATTTCATGGTACTCCTTGAGGTAGAAGCTTTTTTTTTTTTTTTTTTTTTTTTACTAAAATGTCTCCCTCTTAAGATGAATCCCAATCTTCCCTGTTCCTATAATATACTTTAATGGTGAGGTTCTTTCTTCTTGGCAGCTCATCTTTTTAAAATTAAAAAGCATTAGTGTAAGCACCTCTAAACATGGGGTGGGGGAGATGATGCCTCAAGCATCCTTTCAGCTCTCCATTTTGACCAGGAACCCCAAACCAAGAGCTCCACCCTCCTGCAAGTTTCCACAACCAGTAGCACCCCTGCCTCACTGCCTCTGCACTCCTGGTATACTGATTCCTTCTCATCCAGGGACATGACCAGTAGCACAGCTGGGTCTGGCGTTCCTAATCAGTGGAGGTTCATTCTGTCTTCCTGGATTCAAATCCTCATTCGACAAACTGTCTGGGAGATGAAAGTGTCTGTGGTTCCTGCTGGGGCTCCAGCCACAGCCAGATAACTTGGGGATCCCCACTTGATGTTTCTGCAGAGGTAACCTGGAGATGGTTGCACTTCAGACAAATTAATCCCCAGCCCAGGGCCTTTCTTCAGATCTTGTTGAGTTATATCAGGAGGACCCCCGTTTTGCCCCAAGTCTTCTTGGTTTTTCCACCAATCTATGTTCAGAAGCAAATTTATTCTATTTGTAGGGGAAATTGGGAGAACTTGAAATTTGCCAACCGACTCCACCAGATTCCCAGAATCCTCCCTTCGTAGTAATTTTTAAGGAATTATTTTCTTCAGTGAGCTTTCATGTCTCCTTTCCCACCAGCCTAATTTTTATTTAAAGGACTTGTTTTCTTCAGTGGATTTTTTCTCCCATTTGGACAATTCTGCTTTTTAAGGCATTCTTATCCTCACTGGCTTTTTGTACTTCCTTTATCATTTGGCTTAGTCTTTTTTTTAAAGGTGTTCTTTTCTTCAGCATTTTTTGGTCTCCTACTAAGCTGTTGACTTGTTTTTCATGATTTTCTTGTATTGCTCTCATTTCCCTAGTTTTTCTTCTATTTCTCTTACTTGATTTTTCAAAATCCTTTTTGAGTTTTCCCATAGCCTGAGACCAATTCGTATTTTTCTTGGAGGCTTAGATATAGGAGCTTTAACTTTGTTATCTTCTGAATGTGTGTTTTGATCTTCCTTCTCACCATAATAACTTTCTATGGTCAGAATCTTTTTTTGTTGTTTGCTCATTTTCTCAGTCTGTTACTTGACTTAAATTCTGCTTCCAGAGTAGAGTGTGCACTGTCCTAAGCCTCAGGGGTTTTGTGTAGCTGTTTTCAGAGATAGTTCTAGGGATCGCTAAGTTTTCAGTTCTTCCAAGAAGATATGATCTAATATGAGACATGTTTACTACTTTCCTAGCCTGTGCTCTGGTCTGCAACTAAAATTACTATTTTTTCCCCTGGTACTATAAGGAAGGTCCTTGCTCCATTATGACTGCAAGTATGATATGCTAATACTCCTCCTCTTCTGGGACTGACTGCCAGGACTGTGAGGATCTGAATATGAACAGAGCAACAAACAGTGCTAGCAAAGAGACTCCCTATAATTTCCTTCTGACCAGTTCTTTGACCACCTTATCTTCTGTGGCCTCAGAGCCAGAAATCACCATTGCTCCTGCTAATTGATTGGCTCCCAAGACTGGCTTCTGATTTGCTAGGGCCCATTCTGCTGGCATGGCTTGTGACTGGATTGTGTTCCACTCTCACCCTAAAGAAACATGTCAACCTTCCAAGTTATCTTGGGATGGAAAATTGTTTCTCTTTGTCTTCTTGTGGCTTCTGCTGCTCTAGAATTTGTTTAGAGTTATTTAAAATTATTTAGAGAGGCTTAGGGGAGAATTTAGGGAATTCTCTGCCTTTACTCAACTTGGCTCCACCTCTCATTGATGAAATTAAAAAAAACCTAATGTAATACTAACATTTATACAATAAACAGAAGTATTTATACAACATGGTATGATAGAAGTATTTGAAGTCAGGAGATTTTGTTCATATCCTTGTATCCTTTCTCATAAGTTATATGACTCTGAACAAGCCATTTTACCTCATTAGACCTCGTTTTTTTTTAATTGTAAAATAGGAGGATAGTATTTGTAAAATCCATTCCATGTTTGTTGTGAGAAAAATGTTTTGTTAACCTTAAGAGACTTTAAAGATTGTCTAGTCCAGATTTTTCAAATAAGGAAGTTAAGCCCCAGAGAAATAAATTTCCTTGCTCAAAGTCACACAAATGGTCAGGTGGACAGGCTGTGGCTTGAACCCAAGTCCCTTGATTCTAAATAAAATATTATTTCCACTACACCATGCTGACATAATATAAAAATGTGAGGTATTAATTATTATGCAAATGGAGATTACTAAACATTTTGGAAAGACATTTAGGAAGTCTGAATTCACTACTGAGTGTGTTTCATTTTTAAAGAAAGAAAGCATGACATGAAGCTTCAAAAGAATGAACTGTGTAATGTCCAACTTGACTGAGTTCCTTTGCTTTTCAGTGGGAACCATGCAGTTTTAATTTGTTTTGGTTATCACTGTTGTTTTAATCAAACTAATCAGAATGCAACAGATGTCCTAGTCTCTAGGTCACCAGTAGGCAGTTTTTTCAGTCAGCTCCAAACTTCCAGTAGGGAAGAGGGAGCTCCTTGTGAGTCTGAACAATGGCTCCCTTGGCTTCTTACTGAAAATATGTAAAGGATTTGAGGAGAGACTTCCTTCAGCCAATCAGCCTTAGCCAAAAAAATAATAATGGGTAGAAGCAGGAAGACAGGATAGAAGTCTTGTAGAAAAGTATCAAATCTTATTCTACCTACAATGAAGCATCTGCACTTCAACATAATTATTTTTCCTTCTCACCAAGAGATACTTAAATAGTGACATGAATAACATCAGTATGTTTTTCTTCTTACATGTCTGTGTGTAAGAGATTTGGTATCAAATTTTAAGGATGTGGAGTGGAGAGGAAAAGCCAATGGATTAAAAAAAAACACTTGCAGTAATAATTATGGAAACAGAAGAGACCTTATTGAGCTTATAGTTACATAATTAGTTTTTAAAGATGAGGAAACTGAGTCCAGAAAGGGTACAGTGATCAGTCTTTGAGGACAGAGACTGTGTCTTGTCCAAACTTTGTATCTCCCCTAGCACCTATGGTGCTAATCCCTAAAATGTTTTTTTGTATTATATTCTTCAAAGTCACATGCTAATTATAGCAGAACCAGAACTAGAATCCTAGTCTTCTGACTTTTAATCTAGAGCTCTTTCTCCTAGGAGAATTAATAAAATAGATCTTAAATCTATTCTTATTATTTACTATTTATCATATTATTCTTATTATTTGATAATTGTAAGATAATCAACAGCTACTAGTAGATATTTTGCTATGCTTAGGCTTTCTTCTTTAAGTTTCCCTTCAACTCCTAAGCTTAATCAGTAGGCAGTACTGATATCTACTAACATGATGCTATTTAGTTAGGTACTATACTCACCCTGGTGATTATATCTTCATTCTGGTGATTATATCTTCATTGTGCTGAGGAGTGTTGAGAAGAAATGCTTCCTCCGAAGGAGAGGGGTGAGGAACAGACAGAATACAAGAGACTTTTCACATAGAAAACATAATGATGGGAAGAAAAAAATAAGAAGGTGGGAAATATAGAAAGATGTCACATTATGAAGAGCTTTAACTGTCAAATGGAGAATTTTATATTTGGTCCTAGAGGTAATAGAAAGGCACTGAAGTTTATTGATTTGGAGTGTCATGATTAGAATTATACTTTAGGGCCACAACTTTGGTACTTAAGTGCAGAACAAACTACAGTGGGGAGAGACCTGAGTCAGGAAGACCAATGAGAAATCTGTTGCAATAATTCAAACAAAAGGTGATAAGAATATGAATTAGGATGTTGACTGTGTGGGGGGAGAAATGAGGACATATGCAAGAGATGTTATGGAAATAAAAATGATAAAATTTGTCAATTGACTGAATATAAAGGGTGAGTTAACTTGAGAAATCAATGACATTGGAATTGTGAATGTAGATGACTAAGAAGATAGTGAAGCTCTTGGCAGTAATAAAGAATTATAGAAGAGGGGTAGGTTTTGGGCAAGGAGGAATAATGAGTTCACTTTTGGACATGCTGAGTTTAAGATTCCTCTGAGATGTCTATTAGGCAGCTGGTGATGCAAGATTAGAACTCAGCAGAGAGACTAAGGCTGGCTGTATAGAAACGTCAGCATAGCTATCATATAACAATTAGGAGACTGAAGTCAAATGGCCAGATAGGGAGAAAGAAAACCAGAAGGAGTGGTGCCATGAAAACTCAGAGAACAGAATCCAGGTAGAAGTCTATCAGTTGGGTCAAAATGCTACAAGGAGTGAAGATGGATGAGAGCTGAGAAAGAACAATTAGATTTATCAGCAAACATTTATTAAGTGCTTGCTATGCATTCAGCACTAAGAGATATACAAAGGTAAATTTGGAGAGAGAATTTCAATTGAATGATGAGATTGGAAGCATAAAATGAAAAGAAAAAAAATGAAAGGAGAGGAAATAGGGTCACAATGCAGATGACATTTTCAGGGAATTTAGTTGAGAAAGGGACAATTGTAAGATGATAATTATTTGAGATGGTAGCACCTAATTAAAGTTTTTTCAAGGCTAAAAGAGGCATGGACACAATTTGTGTTCATCAGAGGATGACCATGATGATGAGAGGTCTAGATGTTTTCTCAAATGGAGGAAAAATGGAGCAGTGGAAAAACTGATAGATTTGCAGTCAGAAGAATTGGCTTGAATGCTGTTCTGTTACTTATTACCAGTGTGGAGTATATGGGGTATTTAGACTGGCATTACTGATGTGAGGATTTGCTGACCCCTTTTCTGGGATGCTCAACCCTTTGGTGTCTACCTCTCATCCAACTCTCACCTGTGGCTTTAAGAAGCTATAACACGTGCAGTGGCCACATACCATAGTAAGCCATCTAAGGGCTAAATCAGGTTGAGGATAACAGACAAGTCCCAAATCCATTGGTAAGGTAGGGTTAAGGCAAGTAAGGAATGAGCTCTTTACTTGCAATCTAGACACACCAAGAGTGTAAAGACTTCCCCTGGTGGAATAAATGGATGAGAACAATGTGATCCAATGATCGGGAAAACAACTGAAGCAGGTACTACTGAGTGCTTAGAAATTAGTCAGACATCAAAGACATCAAGGTCATCCACTGCATCCTGGGTCATTGTCAGTCATCTTGACTTTTGTCTTGACACTGACCTTTGATGACTCTGGATGAGAGCTCAAAGCTGATGACTTTGTGCAATTCTGCCTCCCCTAAGTCCAATTCATGCACAAGTTAGGACATCACCTATGATGTCACTGGTCCTCTTTGAAAATGCCGGACCAAGAACAACAATCACCAGGTGATTTTGATCAAGTCATGTCACTCCCCAGGCTTCTCTTCACTCATCTGTAAAACTGTAAGATTTCCAAGATCTTGTCCACTTTTGAATCTAATCCTATAAAAGAATTATTGAAGGAACTCAGGAAACTTAGACTAGAGAAAGGAAGGTTTGAGGTTGCAGTGATGGTAGATGGGAAAATGATCTTAAAATAGTCAAAGATTTATGGGACTGCATTTGCTCTCTGTATTCAATGGGTGGAGGTTATAGTTGCACAGGTTTCAGTGTCAATGTAAGGAGGAAAACAGTTACAGATGTAATGGGGAAAACAGTTACAGAGCTATCTAACAATGGCATGGCTTGTGTTATGTTGAATGAGCTCTTTACTTGCAACCTAGGCAGAGGATGGTTGACACAGAAAGGATTTTTTGTCCTAGGTAAGTGGTTGAATTTGAGAATGTCTAAAGTCCTTTTTGATGCTGTGATTTTTCTGGCATTGTTAATGGCTCTATTCGTTAATGCCTCCCCCTCTTCTCCCAGTTTAAAGGAAATTGGCCACTGCAATTCATGGATCACTCAATGAGTGGTTATTTATTAAAAAACTACTGGGTACCAGTTACTGTGTTATACATTGGGGATACAATGACAGAAGTGAAAAATGAAACATATTTTATTGAATGTATATGAGACAGCATATACACATCTTAGTATATACAAAAATGTAAGGTGATTTTGGAGGACATTCATTTCAAATGAGGAGATTAGGAAGTGGGAGGTAGGATTTGAAATGAGATTTGAAGGAAGCTGGGTATTCCAAGATGGGGAAAGTGAGAAGGCAGTACATTTTAGGCACTGGGGACAAAACAGAAGCCAGAGATGGAAGGTCATTTGTGAGGAAGAGCAAGAAGGTCACTTGGGATAGACTAAAAGATGTTTGAAGGGGAAGGATGTGGAATAAGGCTGGAAAGATAGATTGGAACTAGGATGTAAATGGCTTTTGTTTTGTTTTAAATGGTATTTTTTTCCAATTACATATACAGACAATTTTTAACATTTTTTTATTCTCCCCAACCTTCTATTAAGAAACTCATGTGAACATTCATTTTTAAAATAAAATTTTAAGTTCCAAATTTTCTCCTTTCCTTTCCCTTTCCCCTCCATAAACAATTTGATATGAGGTATATATATATATGCATGCAATCATGTAAAACATTTCCATATAAGTCATGTTGTAAAAGAGGAAACAGAATAAAAAGGAAAAAAAAACCATGAAAGAATAAAATGGAAATAATATGCTTTGATCTCCATTCATAATCCATTAGCTCTTTTCCTGGATGTGGATAATATTTTCCATCATAAGCTTTTTGGAATATTCTTGGATCATTTTATTGCTGAGAAAAGCTAAGTCAATTACAGCTGATCATTACACAATATTGCTGTTTATAGGGTATGGTATTTTTCTGGTTTGCTTACTTCACTTTGTATCACTTTTTGTAAGTTTATGAATGCTTTTAAGTGACAAGCAGAAGAATTTTTTTCTATCCTAGAAATTAAAGAAAGCCTCTTGGATTTATTTAGTAGAAGAATGACATGGTCAAACCAGTGCTTTAGGAACACTAATTGAGCTGCTGTGTTGAGGATGTTTTGGAGAAATTTGAATCAGGGAACCCAATTAGGAGGCTATGCAGTAGTCGAGATTAAAATTGAATAAGGGCCTAAATTAGGGTAGTCCTGTGATTGGAGATAAAGGAAAAATGTGAGAGATATGATGGAAGTAAATTTCATAAGACTTAATTGATTGAATATGTCCAGTAAGAGAGAATGAGGAGTTTAAAATGAATTTGAGGTGAATCTGGGTGATTGGAAGGACAATGACCCCTCAAAAAATAGAGCAATTAGGAAGAGGAGTGAAATGGGTGGAAGGAAAGATAATGAATTCTATTTTGAATATATTGAGTTAATAGTCCTTATAGGAAATCCATTTAGAGTAAAGACTATTTTTACGAAAAGGAGTAGTTATCTGCTGCACCATAGATACAATTTCTACACTAGTAAAATTACATCTTGGTTAAATCACTGAAAAGAAATCACATTTCAAATGAGTCTTCAGCCACTTATTCTATAGCACCACTTGAATCTTCATAGTCTTCATTCATAAGACTGTACCATTTTTACTCTGAAGTTGACATCGTCCCTTATGATTCTGTTTTACATTCTCGTATCTGACATTCTTCCTCAGATTCCTTTGCTGAGTCACTTATTTTTTTCTCCTAAATTCCATCTTGGGCCTTCTTCGTTCTTTGCCCTCTCCATTGATGATCTCATTAGTCTGTATAGGTTTAAAGATGATTTCTATGCAGATTTAAAAAATACTTTATATATCTACCACTCTACCTTTCACTTGACCTATTGCAATAACCTCTTAATTGATCTTTCTCCTTTTCCAGAAAGCCTCCAAAGTGATTTTCCTAAAGCCCAGATCTGAACATGTTACTAGCCAAGTTGGCAAATTCCAAGTGTCCCTGTAATTTCCAAAATAATATATATATATTCATTTGATTGACATTTAAGTTATTTGCAATCTGGCTCCATCCTATCTTAATAGTATTATTATGTATTACTCTTCATGCATTCCATGGTCTATATAGACTGTCCTCAGTATTCCTCAGAGACAATATTCCATTTCTCTTATGTCCATACCTTGGTGTTTGTTATCCCCAATGGTGGAAATACACTCCTTCCCCATCTTTGTCTCTTAGAATCCTTAGTTGCCTTAAAAACCCACTTCAAACATTACTTTCTCCACATGGTTTTTCCTGATCTCTCCCAAAGACTAGCATCTCCCCACCAAACCTCCTTGTATTTATTTCACATATATTTTGTGTTAGTCATAGTATATATGCTGTCTTCCCTGATAAGTTGTAATTTCCTTCAGGGATATTTCATATTTATTCTTTGTAAATCCATTGCCTAAAACAGTGTTTAAAATAAGCCAATTGATTGAGTGAACAGATGAGCCTAAATGAATTCATTTTCCCCACTCCATAATGTGATGTTTTATTTTCAATAGGAGTATATGCTATACCTTCTTCAGCTGGAACAGAGAGCAGAGGAGCAGTTTTTGGAGCACTGGCTGAATCCACATTGCAAGCCTCACTGTGATAGGAATCTGGTCCATCCTGTCTAATAGGTCCAGAATGATCAGGTACATTCTCTCCCAGAATTCTTTCCCTTGTAAAATAGACTCATTTAGGTGAATTTTCCTCTTTCTTCTTTTTACTTATCACTGTTTCTCTCCTAATGCTTTAAGATAGGGGAGAATTGATACGTGGGAGGGCAAAGTGAGCCAGCAACTGGTTATATTTTGTGCCTGTTTTCTGATTCTGTTGAGTAGGTAAGACCTATAGAATCTTGTATGCTACCTTGGATGGTAAAAAGAAAATATGCATTATTTGTATTATACTCAACTTGTTTTCTAACTCCCAATCTTTCCTCCTCTTTAATCCTTCTTTATATAGCTGCCAAAATACAAAATAGTTCTGATCAGGATCAGTAGCTTCCTATCTTTTTGAGGAGAAAATACAGATGCCTCAGCCTTGAATATGAAGCCCTCCATGGAAGCTCTTGTCTCCCTGCTTTCTTCCCAACCTCACTTCTCATTATTCCCTTTCACAGTTTCTACCTTCCAGTCAAAGTATACATAGTGTTTCTCTGGATTTTTGTACAGGCTCTCTATCTGCCATGCTAGGAATGTACACTTTCTTCAACTCAACCTTTCAGGGATCTTCCTCTAAGGATCATTGGATCACAGATCCAGAACTAAAAGGGACTTCAGAGGGAATCTAGTTTAGAATCTTCATTTTATTGGTCAAGAAACTGAGACCCAGGAAGTGATAAATGACTTAACCACAATCATAGAGAATAGACACCAGAACCCATCTCCTCAAAACTCCATTGCTAGGGTTTTCTCCATTGTCAGTCAGTCAGTCAATAAAGATTTATGAAGTGCCTATTATGTGTCAGGCACAGTGCTAAGTACTGAGGATGCAAAAGGAGATCCCTGATCTCAAGGAAGTCATAATATAAATGGGGGAGACAGTAAGCAAATGAATATATACAAATGATATGTACAGAATAAATAGGAAATAAATAAGAGAGGGAAGGCACTAGAATTAAGAGAGATTGGGACAGGCTTCCTGTAGAAGGTGAATTTTACCTGGGACTTAAAGTTATTCTCTAGAGAGCTTTCCTGTACACCCTGATTTCTAGTGTATTTATTCTTCCTTCTAAGTGGATTTATCTTTTATTACATTGTTTAGATACATTTTGTATCCCTCTTTAGCATGGATACTTTTTGAAGATCAGGGTTATGTCTATTTTTGGATTACCAGTATTTGGTACAGCGCATTGTATACAGCAAAGCACTTAAATGTTTATTGAATTGAATAATATTTTGTTGAACCTATAATTTGACACTTAAAAATAATGCTTTTGTCTATTGATTTTTGCCTGATGGTAGAATTCTCTTTCTGGAAGGCTCTAAAAATAGACTAGACAAGTATTTGCCTTGGGTGATTTTGGAAAAACTCCAGAACTCAAGAAAATGAATTTTAAATTTGTGCTAGAACTAAAGGAGATCCATGGGGGAATGAATGAATAAAAAGCATTTATTGAGAGTTTACTATGTGCCAAGGAGTCTCTGGGAATACAAACACAAAAATTAAAGACAATTCTTGCCTTCAAGTAGCTTACCTTCTGATGGGGGGATGGTAGTGGTTGTGAGAGAAAAGGGAGCAGTGGGCTAGGGAGGAGAATTTTTATCCCCAAAGTTGAGGGGGACTTCTCATCCAAAGTGGATGGAAGGAAAGGAGTGACCCAGCATTGGTCCATAGCAGAAGCAATTTTTTAGTGGCCACAAAGATGACTTATTTATTATTCATTTTAAGAAATCTAGATTTAAAGAACCCCTTTTAAAAATAATATTTTATTTTCCTCTTAATTACATGTTAATTTTTAATAAAAAGTTTTGAGTTCCGAATTCTATCCCTCATTTACTTTTGTTCCCCTTCTTGAGGTGGTAAGTGATCTGGTATACGATGCATGCAGATCCTATTTTCCCCCTGATGCATTCCTAGAAACTAGGGGATGCAAGCAAAGTGGGGAGAAAGGTCTATATACAATTCTGAGGTTAAGTTTAAATCTGCAGTTAACTATTTTACCACCAGATGTCAGTAACATCTTGGTAAAATAAAAAGATGTCTGGAGAAAGTGCAAAGTGGATCCATTTTTGAGGTGGAGGAAACATGAAGGGAACAACTGGTGAAAAAAAGAGAACGAAAGTAATGAAAGAGGAATAGGGTTCATTTAGGCATCATTTTAAAGGTAACTTAAATTTGGGGAAATCTGATGTGATTTAAAAGAAAGCAAAACCCATTAGTAGTAATATGCATTTAGGAGGTGATTTTAATTATGAACTTGGTTTTTACTTCAGATTTAGAGTCTTTAAAGACTTGGATTTAGAGCCTCTAAAGACTTTAAAGATGAAACTGGAGTGAGGTGAGGTACAGAAAAAAATAATTCCAGATTGAGAGACAGAGGACCTGAATTCAAATCCCAACTCTACTACTTAACTACCTGTAAGACTTTAGACAAATCACTTTCCTTTGAGTCCTAGTAATCTCATTTCTAAAATGAGCAGGTGGGTATAGATGACTGAGGTCCCAGCTAACTCAAAATCACTTATTTTAATCTTGACCGTCCAGTCTAGCCTCCAAATAAATGCAACATTCCCATCTACATTATTTCTGATTAGTGTATTCTTTTAGCCGCTGCTTGAATGTTTCCAAAGAGACTGAATTTACAAAGCAATTTATTCTATTTTTGAATAGTTCTGATTGTTAGAAAGTTGTTATATTTAAGCAAAATCTGAAACCTGTGGCTTTCATACATTGGCACTAGTTTCTCTTTTGGAGTTTTCAAGGAATAAGTGATTAATTACTTCTTGCCTTGTGATATTTGATGACAGCTCTCATGTTTTTATTCCACAAGTCATTCCTTTTTAAAAGATCACAGAGTTAAGGCTAGGAAGGAATCTCAGAGGCCCTCTAATTCTATCCCCTCATTAAATTTTTTTTAATTTTTGAATTTTAAAACCATGCACTAAGTGAATATTTTCTATATACTCAATAGAAGAAAAACATTGAACATAAACAAGAAATTCTAAGTTTCTCTGAAATGTCCATTTTATTATTTCTTATAGTCTAGTAATAGTCTATTATATTTATACAACACAATCTGTTTAACCACTACCTAACAGATGATCACCCCTAAATTTCTAACTCTTTTCTACTATAAAAAGGATCTTCCAGAAATATTTTTTGTCCCTATGAATTTTCTTCTTCTTCCTCCTCCTCCTTTCTCCTTCTCTTCCTCCTCCTCCTCCTTGTTCTTGTTCTTCTTCTTTCTTCTTCTTCTTCTCCTTCCCCTCCTCTTCTCCTTTTCTCCTCTTTTTCTGCTCCTCCTCCTCTTCTCCTCATTTTCTTCTTCTTCTTCTTCTTCTTCTTCTTCTTCTTCTTCTTCTTCTTCTTCTTCTTCTTCTTCTTCTTCTTCTTCTTCTTCTTCTTCTTCTTCTTCTTCTTCTTCTTCTTCTTCTTCTTCTTTTTCTTCTTCTTCTTTTTCTTCTTCTTCTTCTTCTTCTTCTTCTTCTTCTTCTTCTTCTTCTTCTTCTTCTTCTTCTTCTTCTTCTTCTTCTTCTTCTTCTTCTTCTTCTTCTTCTTCTTCTTCTTCTTCTTCTTCTTCTTCTTCTTCTTCTTCTTCTTCTTCTTCTTCTTCTTCTTCTTCTTCTTCTTCTTCTTCTTCTTCTTCTTCTTCTTCTTCTTCTTCTTCTTCTTCTTCTTCTTCTTCTTCTTCTTCTTCTTCTTCTTCTTCTTCTTCTTCTTCTTCTTCTTCTTCTTCTTCTTCTTCTTCTTCTTCTTCTTCTTCTTCTTCTTCTTCTTCTTCTTCTTCTTCTTCTTCTTCTTCTTCTTCTTCTTCTTCTTCTTCTTCTTCTTCCTTCTTTTTTCTTTTTCTTCCTTTATCTTTCCTTCTTCTTTTCCTCTTTTTCTTTTTTCTTTCTCCTGTGTATTAGTTATACAGGTGGATCATAGAATGTGAATAGATTTGTATCTTTTATAGTATAACTCTAAATTGCTTTCCAATTCATAGCTGCATCAAAAGTGAGTTAATATGCCTATTTTCCTATAGCTCATTCAACAATTGCCATGTTTTTGGTTATCTTTAATAATCTGAGAATCTCAGAATTGGTTTAATTTACATTCCTCTAACCATTAGTGATTTGGAACATTTTTTAAAATAATTGTTTATTGACATCTTGGATTTCATTCATACTCTTTGACCATTTGTCTATTGCCTATCCCCTCATTTTACAGATGAGGAAATTGAGGCCCAGGGATTTAAGTGACTTGCCCTAGAAAATATAAGTAGGAACAGAAGTGGTATTTGAACACAAGCCTTCTGACTCCTGAATCAGTATACTTTTAATTACACCAAACTTCCTTCAGGTGAACTATTTTAGCATTATTAGATCTCGTTCTCACAAGGATATACAAGTCCAAGTAGAACTTCTGGGCCAGAAGAGGAAGCATGATGTATGCTAGGAAGAGCCTTGGACTTAGAGAATTGAGTTTTGGATTCAATGGTCTTTTGGTTTTCAGACCCTCAGCTTTATTATCTGTAAAACTGGTTTCATAATACTTGCATTGCTCATCTTTCAGAGTTGTGAGGAAAGTACTTTGAGAATATTAAGTCACTATAGAAATATGAATGATTATATTTGTTATTAAGGGAGTCATGAACATTGTTTTGCAATAGACCTGATAATGCTGAATTCTGCTGTTGGGATAAACTTCTTCCCCTAAGTGATTTTTTTAATACCCATTTTCCTAATAGTCTCCCATAAATTTGATTAAAAGAAACCAAACTTTAAAATCACAGCTTCCTTTAAAAATGCATCAGTATCTAACATATTATTTTCCAATGTTTAAAAAGTTGTTCTAAGCACACATACACATATGACTATGTGATTCATGGATACACTGGGTCTGAGATTTCTAGGATGGCACAACCCATATCTCAGGTGGCTATCAGACTAAGATCTTTGCCCAACTCTTTCAAAGGAACCTATCAGTAAATATTGATGAGTAGCTCATCTTCCTATGGCATTTTTAGGTTTGATGAAGTTCTCTCTTTACAACAATCCTGTGAGACAGGTAGTGCCCTTATTGTGATGGACAGTTTATAATTGGGGTACAATGTATGGCACAGAGGAAGGAGGACTGGCTCTTGAGGCAGAGGACTGGAGTTTACATCCCATCACTGACAATATTTGTGTGATCTTATATAAATCACTCAACTCTTTTGGGTTTGTTTCCTCATTTGCAAAATACAAGGATTTTAATGGATGGACCCAACTCAGTCCAATCCCCTTAGTCTAGGTTCTATATTGGAACCAAAGGGGATTCTTGTGGGTCATTCTGTGCTTGACAAGAGGAAGTATACTTAGTCTAGCTAGAAATGATACTTCACAAGGATATTATAGCACTTAACTCAGACAGGGGTCAATAGGGTAGGTTATGATGATTCTCATGCCCTGGGGATATTTACCAAGTTTAAAAGTTTAACTCTACATGGGCAGGCCTTTTTATGTCACATCAAAAGGGACAAAGGCCACCAGGAAAACATAGTTTCAGTCTTATGCATTTGGCCAGTCAAAATTTGGGGATATCTTTCTTTTCACTTTTAGGCAAAAAATTAGCCTTTTCCTAAATGAGGGAGAGGACCCTGAAAGAGAGTGATTTTTACCACAGACCTCAGCTTCTTTCCAGCTTTAGATCTCCATCTTAGGACTTGCTGGGGGGGGGGGTCACATAGCTAGTAGTATTTGCTGGGGATTGAGTCTAAATCTCCTGACTCCCAAGTCATATACCTTCCCTACCATCCCTCTAGTGCCTTTCTAGCACTGCCTTCACTTTGGTTCTAAAAGATCTTTTCTCCTTCTCTTGCAGATACCAACAAGTGCTTTTTGAGGAAACAGCCCACATTGCATTTAATCAGTATAAATGTCCACCTGCATTTTTTTCCTGACTATAAGAATGGGTGTCTTCAGGACCTGTGGAATTTGGTACCATCTTACCAATGCACCAATTGCAAAGGTTGCTTAAGGGATGGAGAATCCATTTGTTTGCTGCTTCGTGCTGCCCACCTGCCCAGATTCTAGTTATTAGTAATTTGAAGCACAAGTGTCTATTAGTTTTAAGAGGGAGGCAGGGCAGGTTAGGCACAGGTTCCAGTTAAGGAGCTGCCAAGAGGTCTCTGAGCTTAGGAATTTGGGTGAAAACATTGTTTATAGCAGTGAAGCACAGCTCTTGTGTTGTGTTAGTATTTTGATTGCTTCAGTTATACTCTACTAGCATTCTCTGGGCCCTACCTCCTCTCCCCACTACCTATCATAATAAATAAATACTGGCATTCAATCTGTTTTGGTAATGCTTTGATTCCTTTGAAAGCCAGACAGACAAGTGGAAGAGAAAACCCGGGGATCAGCAAAGAACATGGGGCCAGGCCTGGCTTTGGGTACAACTAGGGACTATATTTAATAAAGGGCGGCTAAGTGACACCATAGTGAACAGAATGCTAAATCTGAAGTTAAAAAGATTCCTCTTCCTGGGTTCAAATCTGGCCTTGGACACTTACCAGGTGTATGATCCTGGGCAAGTCACTCAACCCAGTTTGCCTCATTTTCTTTATCTGTAAAATAAACTGGAGAAGGAAATAGGAAACCACTCCAGTATTTGCCTAGAAAACTCCAAAATAGTGTCATGAAGAATCTGACATGCCTGAAATGATTGAATTAACACAACAGCATTTTTAGCAAAGGAACAGCTAGGGAATGGGTTTTTAACTCAACCCACAAGCATTTATTGAGGACCTACTATGTGAAAATGTCTGGGAGAGGTGCTGGGAACCCAAAGACCAAAACAAAATAGCCCCTCTCTTTAAGTGACTTACATTCCATTGGGTAGATACAACAGGTAGAAAGATAATAATAATAATAATTTTAATTTATATCAAGCTTACTATGTGCCAGGTACTGTGCTAAGCATTTTACAATTCTATCTTATTTGTTCTTGTAACAATCCCGCGAGGTAGGTGGTATTATTATTCTTATTTTACAGGTAAGAAAACAGACAAAATGACTTGCCTAGGATCATACATGTAGTAAGCATCTGAGAGGAGATTTGAACTCAGATCTTGCAAACAGCAGTCCTGGTACTCCATCCATTGCACAATCTCCTTTTTCTCCACCCATTGACCATTCCCAATTACACATTCTATCCGCTGATTTACCAGGTACTCTCTAGCTCATTAATTTTTTAATCTACTGAACCTGAACTGACCCATTTATATGCTAAACTCTGACAGCTCTTCTCACCTATAACTTCCTGTGCACTGACCCCAGCCAACCAGTGACCTGTGCTATGACCAAAGTGCAGTAAGGAGTTCAACTCCTCTTCTCAACATTGGCTGGCTGATAGCCTTTCAATCCACATTTTGAAGGGTTACACACATGTGGAAGTTTTCTTCTCAGAACTTTTATCATTTTAGCAAGTTTTGTTTAAAAGCTTGGCACTGTATTATGTTACCAGCTGTGTGACCCTAGGCAAGTCATTTAATCCAATTTGCCTCAGTTTCCCAATTTGTAAAATGAACTGGAGAAGGAAATGGCAAACTACTTTAGTATCTTTGCCAAGAGAACCCCAAAATAGGGCCATGAAAAATCTGACACATCTGACATGATCGAACAACAATGTTTCTAGCAGCTAGGGAATGGGTTTTAACTCAACTCACAAACATTTATTGGGTTTTTTCAGCTTTTTATTTTCAAAATTCATTCATAGATAGTTTTCAACATTCACTGTGGTAAAACCTTGTGTTCCAAATTTTTCTCCCTCCCTTCCTCTCACCCCACTCCCTTAGACAGCAAGCAATATGTGCTAAACATGTACAATTCTTTTATACATGTTCCCCCAATTATCAATAAGCATTTATTGTTAAGAAATGGGTGCAAAGACAAAAAAAAAATGAAAGCCACTGACTTCAGGGAGCTTATATTCTTCTCTCTTCTGTCTTGAGGGTTTCTGGGAATATAGAGAAAGCATTAGTCAACAGCAGACTTTATTTCTAGAAGGAGGCTCTTTAGTTTCTTGTGTCTTTTCCACCTTAGTGACTGGTACAATTTTGGGAAAATGGTGTGTGAAAAACTTAATGAATTCTACGTGTTCCCATCTACAGAGCATGAACCTCTAGCATAGCTACAGATTTTTAAAAATCACATATTTCTGACACACTTCCCTCAAGTTGCTTTCTTTTTCAACATAATACAAAAACCAATGATTAAGGTTCAGGAGCCTTGAGTTGTAGTGCTGATTTAGCTACTTAATACACCTATAGCCTTGAATTTGATATTGTTGAACCTCAGTTTCCCTGTGATTCAAACTCAGTTACTTTCACTCCTAATCAACTATCTCCCTAATTCCTTCCTCCATATCTTCTTTTAAGTTAATTGTTGAATCTTTTTTTTTTTTTTTTTTTTTTTTTTTTTTTTTTTTTTTTTTTAAGGTAGATCACTGAGGCAGAGGGAGGGAAGGAGGATTTGTTCTTACTTTCTCTACCTACTGTGTCTTTGACACCTCTTTTTTTGGAAGTGGATATGGGAAGGAGAGCCAGGATAAGTTTGGGAGTTACAGTCCATTAGCCCCAAGATATTTTCTAATATTTCATTTTCATATCTCTATGTCTCTTTTCTAGCCCCCAGTGTCCTGGAACAGCCCACCTTGGGACTTCACCTGGCCTTTCCTTTCTCTGAGCTTGGTTCATCCCATTCAATTTATTCAACATAGGATACTAAAGATGTTTCTATTTCTTTCTCTAAGCATAGATTAAGGAACATAGTGTATGCTAGACATTGTGTTTTGTCCTGAGGCAACAAAGACAAAAGTGAAGTCTCTGCGGTTAAGGAATTTACATTTTCCTGGGGGAAAGGGGAGGGGAGAAATTTGCTTTACAACATCTACACATGTAGCCAGACCCTCTTGTAAACTTCCATCGAACAATCCCATTAGTCATAGGGAGAAGGGCAGCTTCCAAGGAGAGAATTCTTTGGAAACTTGCAGGAAGGGCTACATGCATTAAGTATAGAGCAAAAAACCCCAAAAAAACAAAAACCGGAAGAGGGAGAGAGTAGGAATAACTAGGGAGATTAGAGAAGGCATCACAGAATACATGGCAAGAAAATCTTGGAGGAAGACAAGATATTTTGAGGCAAGACTGAGGGGAGAGTCCTATTCCCGGCATAGAGGATGACTTGTAAAAAATAATGCAGGTGGAAGATATCAACTTTGGGAATGACTAGTTGTCCAGTTTGGATGGAGTATAGAGCTTGTGAATACTGAAATGTGTATTTTTTGAGAGGTTAATAGTTTATAGCAGACTGTAGATGTAGAAATAGAAGGACACATTGAGCTGATATCCATTTTTAGATTCCCAGAGAGTTCAGAGAAATGAAGGTCATATACAGTAACAGTAATAGTAATAATAATGATGAAAATGGAAGAGGACACACATTTCTTAAGTGCTTACTCTGTCAGGCACTGTGCTAGTTCTTTACAAATATTATCTCATTTAATCCTCACAATTACCAGAGATAAAGGTTTTTATCTTCATTTTACAATTAAGGAAATTGAGCAGACAGAAGTTAAGGGACTTGCCCAGGATCACATAATTAGTAAGTATCTGAGGCCAGATTTGAATTCAGATCTTCCTGACTCCAGGCCTGGAACTCTGTGAACTATACTATTTAGCTTCCTCCAATATCATCATTATCATGATGTAATAAGTAGTAATAAGGATAAGTGACTTAAAAAAATTAACATTTTTATTTTTTTTAGTTCAATGGAAAACAATTTTTTACATTTGTTTTTAAAACTTTGAGGTTCAGATTCTCTCCCTTCCTCCTCATCCCAACCCTTCCCATTGAAAAGGCACATGTGAAGTTATATAAAACATTTCCATAAAAGTCATGTTATGAAAGAAAATACAAATCTTACTTTCTCTCCAAAAAACCCTTAAGAAAAATAAAGTTTAAAAAATATGCTTCAATATGTATTTAGACACAATCAGTTTTTTCTCTGGGTATGGTTAGTACTTTTCATCATAAGTTCTTCAGAGTAGTCTTGGATCATTGTATTGCTGAGAATAGCAAACTCATTTACAGCTGATCATCTTACAACATTACTATTACTTTATACACAGTACATTTCACTTTTTTTGAGTTCATGGAACACTTTTCTAGTTTTTTTCTGAGGACATCCTGCCCATCATTTCTTATAGAATAATAATATTCCATCACAATCACATCCCACAATTTATTTAGCCATTCCCCAATCTATGGGTATCCCCTCAATTTCCAGTTCTTTGACCTGAGAAAAGAGCTATTATAAATATTTTTGTATATATAGATCCTTTTCTTTTTTTTTTTTTAAATCTCTTTTGGGATTCATGACTAGTAGTGATATTTTTAGGTCAAAGGATATGCATGATTTTATAGCCCTTTGGGCATAGAAAAACTGACATTTATATGGCACTTTGAGTTTTGTAAAGCTCTTTGCACAATGTTCTCATTTGATAAATAAAGCAAAATTCAAAACCAGATTTCTTCATTCCAAATTCATCACTCTTTCCACTCTGTCAGGGTTGCTGTTTTTTAGTAATCTGTCACACTATAGGAGATCAAGGGATGTTTCTTCCTGGATTATTGGGTAACAATAAAACCACCCAAACTCCCATTTCCTTGGTTCCCTGATCTCTGCTAGCAGTCAGGGAAGATAGAATCTCATAAACTAATTCACACTAAGGGGTTAGTGACCAATAATTATTTACTGTATTATAGTGCAGATCTTAGGTAAGATAGTCAACTAGCCCATATGTGATTGATTTTGCTATCATTTTATTACAGAACTTGTTTGCTTCTTCATTTTTTATTGATGCCTTTTATTTTTAAATCAGTTATTTCCTGCTACATCCAATCCTTCCTGTCCTCCTCTATTGAACCCTTCTTTGTAAAATGGAAAACCCTCCCTTGTAACTTTTGCTCTTGATTCTATTCCTTTCTGTCTTTTCCAACTAATTGCCACCACAATCACATCTTTTCTCTCTCTAGATTTCAAATTTTCCACTTCTTGTGGAAAAGAAGTCCTCATTCTTACTTGTTGCCTCCATCCTTTCCTCTTACTAATCTCTTCCTGCTAGCAATCATCTGACCCTATCACTGCTCTTTCCAAAGTTACCAAATCCTCATTTTCCTCCCATATGCCAACCCTTCTCTTCCCTTCTTTTTCCAGAAGGAAGACTCATTCTGCTTTTAAAAGCTTCTTTTTGTTCCTAGAAACATTTTGGTTCAAGGCCAATTTTTATGACAACATAAGACAGCTTAGCTAATCTAATATCACCCTGCTCCTATTTGCTCATCTTGGCCCCAGAACACTTCTCCTACATGAAAGACTGTTTAGCATGAGGGTGGACAGGGCCACCTTTGCTAAATAAGTATTAATCTTTATCCTTATGACAGTTTTATATAGATAGATGTCCTTGTGAAAACCAATTGTTAACATTTCAGTGTGAGTATTTACACCTCTGTTCAATTCTTTTAGCCATGTCCAACTCTTCATGACCTCATTTGGGGTTTTCTTGGCAAAAATACTGGAGTGGTTTGCCATTATCTTTTTCAGGCTCATTTTTATGGATGAGAAAACTGAGGTAAAGTTAACTGACTTGCTCAAGGTCACATAGCTAATAAGTATCTGAGGTCAGATTTGAATTCAGATGAATCTTTCTGACTCCCAGCCTGGCACTTTATGAATTATGGTGCCATCTAGCTTCTCTTATACCTCAGAAGCAGCAATTGCCACAAATTAGGAATTGATTTATTGTTTTGTGCCTTGTTGTCTAGGCTTGAGAAAATGTTGGTAATGCAGATTCATCTTAAGTGTGTGTGTCTGTATGCATGTGTATATCTATGTATGTATATATATATATATACACATATATATTTCCCTCCATTTATTAAGCAGTTATCAGGATATGGTTATATTACTCCATAAAATAATTTGAGCTTAGCAAGAGTGTAGTTGGAGAGGTCTGGAGTCCTGGTGACTGGAAGCCTCCTGTAATAATAATAACAACAGCATCCCAGAGATTTCCCATATTGATGTAAAGTTTAGAATGAACACAACTGGTTTTAGCCCAATTGCAGATCAAAACTCCTGAACTCAAGGAATCCACTAGCTTTAGTCTCCCCAGCAACAATGATTACAAATATGCATCATCTCACTGGATTCAGCAACAGGTATGAGTCATCATGTATATTTGTCTTGACATTACTTATATAGTATTGGAAAGCTATTGATGCTGGAAAGGTGGGATAATCTATGGCTCTATATCCCTACTCATAATTCCTGTGACTCTCTAGACAAAAAATTCCTTCCTTGGCCACCTTTCTCCAAAATGTGTTGTATCCTCCTAGTAAGTAAGCTCCTTGAGGTCAGAAATTATCACTCTCTTGCATATATTTATCTCTAGCATCTAACACAATGCCTGGAAGGGAGGAGGTACTCAATAAGAATTTTATTGATTAGAATTTTTTTGTTTGAACCTATGATTTCATTGGTGTAGGGAGGATAAAAGGAAGAAATACTGTTCAACAACTATTCAAAGATATAAAGAAAATCATTTCTTCCTCTCAAGGAATTTACATGTACACAGATTAAGCAAAGACAAACTAAATGCAAACTGAATGTAAAGCAATATAGAAGTTGGTAAAGGGCTACAGCAACTGACACAATTGGAAAAAATCTAACGGAGGACATAGCTTATGAATGGATCCTTGAAGGCATCTAGAGATTCTGAGAAGAGGAAGAGGTGAGATGTATTTTCTAGGCATGAAATTTAGCTTGTGCAAGGACACCAATATAGAAAATGTTAGCATCCTATGCATGGAATATCAAGGAGACAAATTTGGATGGACCATGAAATGCAAGATGGGAAGTGAGGTGTAACTGAAATGGAAGCTTGACCCAATGGAAAAAGCATTGGACTGGGAGTTTAAGGATTATGGAGTTGGACTTCCAAGATCACACAGTGATTAAGTGATGAAAGTGCATTTATAACCCAGGATTTAGGGATGAAAGGGACCTTTGAGACCATTGAGTCCAACCTCAATTTCTAAATCAGGAAACTGAATCCCCAAAGGATTGTGTCTAATGTCACATAAGTAGTATATAATACTCAAATCCAGGTCATCTGGCTCCAAATGGAACACTATTTCCCATCTACTGGGAATCAAGAGAGCTGATCTCATCCTAATTCTGTCACTAACTAGCTGTATGAGCTTAATTTTCTTCCTGATAAAATGAGGATTATTGGATCAGATGTTCTGTTGGGTTTCTGTTAACTAGAAGAGGCAGTCTCTTCTTCTAGGAGAGTCACCACCTGGTGGTAAATGCAGGAACTTTCCCCTTGGAACACAGACATCTGCTTTAATTCAGGTCGTCCAACTTTGGCATCTTAATCTATAGAATTGGGCATTATCATTTAGAACTAGTGTAATGAGATAGTAGGAATATTAGTATGCGGGAATAAAGACAAGGACTTGAGACTCAACTCTGACTCTGACCAGCAGTAATCCTAGTCAATTGCTTTATTTCCCCGAACCTCAGTTTCCTCATTTGTAAAATGGGAATACAAAGACTTGCACTACTTATCCCATAGAGTTGTCATCAATCTTGAAGCATCCAGGATGCACAGTAGATAGAATGCTGGGTCTGGAGTCAAAAAGGCTTGAATTTAAGTTCATTCTCAGACACTTACTAGCACTTGAGATATCTTCCACCTCTAAATTAATAATCATATGATTTCTGATCTTTATCTTTCTGCAAAAAAAAGCAGTCTCACTTTCTTAGTTTCTTTTTCTCCTTTCTTCTCTTCTCTTCCAGCTCCCCTTTAGAACATAAATTCCTTGAGAGTAGAGACCATATTGTTTTCTTGTTTTGGTATCCTCAGTCCTTAGCATAGTGCCTGGCATATGGGAAAAATTTTTAATGTTCTCTTTGTTTTTGTTTCTCTCTTTCTCTCTCTTCTTTTCTCTCCCTTTATTCTCTCTATTCACCGTTTACTATATGTATGTATGTATATATGTACCATCTACCTGTAGCTATCTATCTAATCTCCTCATCTTTCTATTTATTTATCTAGATCTACTTTTTTTCTTTCTTCTCATCTAATCTCTCTTTTCTCTCTTTGTATCTATTTATTTATCTATCTTTTTCTATCTCTCTCTTGCCAACTTTCTCTCTCTCAAGCTATCTAATCCCTTTTTCTTGCTATCTAATCTCTTTATCTAATCTCCCTCTTTCTTTCTCTGTCTCTATCTCTCTTTATATAATCTTTTTCTTTCTTTGTATCTCTCTAATCTCTCTTTATCTTTGTATCTATCTATCCATCTATCTTTCTTTTTTTCTATCTCTCTTTCTACTGAACCTCTATCTCTTTATCATCTATCACCTATCTTTCTTTTTTCTAATTTCTATCTTTCTACCTATTCAGTCTCTCTATCTTTCTATCTGTCCATCTAATCATTCTTTCTCTCTGTGTCTGTCTTTCTATCTAATCTCTCTTTCTATCTATCTGTCTGTCTATCATACAGTACCTATCTATACTTATCTATATAATCTCCCTCTTTATTTCTGTCTCTCTATTTTTGTATCTCTCTCTCTCTCTCTAAATCTATCTCTACTTACCTATCTATCTCTATTTCTATTTGTATCTACATATATCCACCAATCTCTACCTATCTACCATCTAACTATCCCTATCTCTATCTATTCCTATCCTTCTCTATCATCTATCTATCTTTATCTCTCTTTCTTTCTCTATCATCTATCTCTATCATCTCTCTATCGATCTCTCTATTTCTATCTATCTATCTATCTATCTATCTATCTATCTATCTATCATCTATAGATGGATCTATCTATCAATCATCTATAGATGGATCTATCTATCAATCATCTATCTAGTCTTTTCCTTACACATTAAGGTCAAGGGTTGTAGAGAGGCTGTAAGTTGCTCAGGTGCCCACTAGGTGTCACTGTGTCTGCACAAATGACCACCACCCCGTTCTGATGGGCTCTGAGTGACACTTTTGACAGTTTGTAGCATTCCTGGGGGGAGGGGGCTCCCTCCCTCTGCCCTTTAATTACTGCATCTCTCCTTAGCAGAGAAGGGGAGCCCAGACAACTAAAATAACAAGCCAATGTTCTTTGCGAGGAAATGCAGGAGGTGGTTAAACCGTCTTCTCCCTTCCCGGTCTTGGGCGGCATCAATCAGGATCCAATTGTGGTTTCCTCCTCTCTGGTTATCGTGGTGCCACTCGGTGGGCCACGGAAAATAAAATCTGCTGAATTATTTCTTTTCTATTTTCTGTCTCACCGAGGAGGAGGGTGTTAATGTAGTCTGGCAGTTGCTCGAAACTGAGATGGATAGCAATGGGGTGTGTTAACAAACAAGGGCAGGAAACAGAATGTCATATTTTCTGAAGGGTGAAATTCTCCCCAGGAGACGGATTGGCAGGGTCCTGCTGAGGAGACACTTGGGGAAAAAAATCCCATCCCAAACCCAACTTCATACTGTGTCTTTTTTATTCTCCAGTGCCTCTTGGGAGAGAACCCATGTGCAATTCTATCTCCCATTCTGCTAACTAGCAGATAAGTGGGAGTGGTACAAAGGTATTTGGCTTTTTTTCTCTTTTCCAAATTTTTGAATGTTGATGTTTGAAGTGACAACCATATCACTAGATTCCCAGGTAGATTCAACCACTAGGAGTGAAATCTACCCACTTGAGAACATCCTGACCGGCCTGGAAAATTGTCTTCTGCCATTTCCCCAATGTGCTAATGTTGAAGAATTAACCATAAGTTCCCAGGATTTAAGAATAATAAAAACAGTTGACATTTATATAGCGCGTTAAGGTTTGTAAATTGCATATGGTAAAACGAATTCTGTATTTGGAGTCATTGGACCTGGGCTGAAATCCTACTCAATTATTTAATATTTGTATAACCTTGGGTAGATTAAAGACCTTGACAAGGACAAAAGAAGGAAATAGGCAGTGTGGAAGGGACTATGCAAGGTGGCAGATATATCTGCTGGAGTTCATTCTAGGAAGTTAGAATTATGCTAATAAAATTTTGACAAAAGTATTGATATTTCTTGGGATCTCTCTGACCTTTGGGATCTTCATCTTATGTTGTAGTTTGTTTGCTTGTTTTGCATGAGACAGTCAGGATTAAGTGACTTGTTCAGAATCACACAGCTAATAAATGGGGTTCTTCATCTTTAAATGAAGGATTTTTTTCCCCTGAGGCAATTGGGCTTAAGTGACCTGCCCAAGGTCACACAGGTAGACAGTGTTATGTGTCTGAGGTCAAATTTGAATTCATTTCCTCCTGAATTCAGGGTTGGTGCTCTATCCACTGTGTCAACTAGCTGCCCCCCCCCTCCCCATGGGTTTTATTAGAAGATCTCTAAGGATCTTTCTACAATTCAAATATCTTTGCGCTTCATAACATTTCTATGAGTTTTGTTGCTGTTGTTGTAGTCTGTCTGGATTTGTGATTTCACTTGCAGAGAGGAAACTCCTATCTATATACAGAGGGACAACTGTTCTTTATCTTATAGTCTGAGAGAGTTGTGTGGGGGTACTGAGGGGGTAAGTGCCTGGCATATAATCACACAGACTAGGTGAGACTTGAACCCAAATTTTCAAGATTTTCTAATATTCTAGCTACTACCCTGTGAAGTAGGAATTATGGGAAATATCATGGTGCAATGGAGAAAACATTCACTCAGGAGTCAGAGGAGAAAGGTTCAAATTCCACATCGAGTCTTTACTCTCTTTGTGTCTTGGTCTAGGCATAGATTTATGTGCCTGTGTCCTTCTCTATAAAATAAGGGAGTTTCTCTTGAATATCTTTCTGAAGTTCCTTCCAAATCTACAGCTATGCTTTTAATTCCATTTTTTCAAGTAAGAAACTGAGACTTAGAGAAGTTAAGTAGCTTGTTGATGGTCACGTAGCTAGTTAGGATTCAGTCCCATGGCTTCCCAATTCTCATTCCAATGTCCTATCTTATTTACCACATTGTGTCTCAAGAGGTGAAAGGTATATCTGGGATGCTTTGATTGAAGAGGAAACTGAGGGTCACGGAGAGAAAATATCACATATGACATACAAGAAACCGAAGCAGGATTTAATTCCAGGTGGTGCAATAGATAAGGTGATGAGTCTGGATTTAAGATTTGAGTTAAAATTTGGCCTCAGACACTTCTTAGCTGCATGATCCTGGAAAAGTCATCTAACTCTGTTTGCCTCAGTTACCTCATCTGTAAATGAGCTGGAGAAGGAAATGACAAACTACTCCAGTATCTTTGCCAAGAAAACCCCTAATGGGGTCATAAAGAATAAGACATGACTGAAAACAAGTAAAGAACAACAACAATACAACCTACCACCTACCACCAAACTCCCTTTCCCCACGACTCTGGGCTGAGTTACAACAGGTGGAAACAGCATAGGGATGGAAACTGTGAGTTGTGGTCAGGGCAGGTATAAGACCATATTTCCTGTTTTTGTAAAAATCTACTTTCTGGTAGCCTTATTCTTTTTAAGTTCATATTGATTAACTTTAAGCCTAGCATATTTATACCAACAGATGCTACCCAAACTTTCTGTCGCCCTAATCCAGGCAGTCTTACTCGCAGGTTACATTATACATCTGGGATCTACCCTCTCTATTTTTTGTTTTCTAACATTTGTTGCTTAAAAAATCTTATTTTATGACCTTTAGTTTTTTACAAATCATATATATCTCCAAATATCACTCTACTCTCCTATACCTTTTCCCTTGTTGCAATGAATAAAAATGGAGAAAAAGAGTTTTTCTTAAGCCAATCAAAACAACTGATAGCATATATTACATTCTATATTGACCTCTCCAATATCTTTTCAAAAGCCAAGGTTGTTATAATTATACTATTTAGTTGTAAATTGTTTATTTATACTGTAACAATTACATCTATTACTTTCCTATTTCTGTTTACTTCACTCTATGTTAGTTTATGTCTTCCCATACTTCTTTGAATTCTTCCTATTTGTCACTTTATAAGGTATAGTAATAATCTATTCATGTATCAGCTTTTTGAATCATTTCACAGTTGATGGATGTCTACTTTGTTTATCCCCAAAAGCGATGCTATGAATTTGATATATACCAGACCTTACTTTCTGTCTTGGACTTATTTGAGTTAAATGCCCAGTAATGTCTTTATAACTAACCCAAGGTGTACTGACATTTTAATGATCTGTTTTTTAACATACTTCCAAATTGCCTTCCATAATGTTTGGAATGATTCAGTTCTATCAACATTACTATGCCTATCTTATTATAGTTCTTTCAAAATAGACTCCATCTTTTGTCATCTTTGTCCGTTTACTATATATGAATAAAACCTCAGAGCACTTTTAATTTGAATTTTTCTAATTATTGATGATGTGGAATAATCTTTCAGATTAATAGTATCTAAATCCTTTAAAAAACATTTTGTTTATGATCTTTGACTTCCTACCTATTAAGAATGTGTTATTGATTTAATACATTGTATTAATTTCCCACTTAGAATATCTTAGAATCTCATAGATATTTATCTATCTTAGAATATCATAGATATTGGGTGTGGAGATTTCTCTCCCAATTTCCAATTTCCAAGGTTGATGGTTTCTTTCCTATAATAGTTTCTATAATAATGAACCCATTAATGCAAAAAATTTCAACTTCAGATAATCAAAATTGCTTGTTTTAGTTTTTATCTCTAGATTTCCTTGTTTTGTTGATTCTTCTGCTAACTATAGTTTTGAAAGGTATCTCCATTCATTTTCTTTCAATTTAAAAATGATACTTCATTTAATTAAAATATCCATTTGGAACTTAACTGTAGTATATAATGTAAGATGCTGATCTAAAAGATGTGGCTTTTTTTTTTTTTTGGCCAATTTATTTTCAAGTTTTTCCAGGTCTTGTTAATTAGGGAATTGTTTCCTAATTAGTTTATGATCTTGGATTAATGGAATATTGGGTTCTTGAGTTTTATTATTTTTGATTCTTTCTTAAATAGTTACTTTTCCATTTTTAACTAGTAAAAATTTTTTGAATATCACTCTCTATAATATAGTTTATATATAATAGTTTATATAATTTAAGGTCTGGATGATCCTTTTCCTTCCTTCTCTCTCCTCTCCCCCTCTTTATCCTGGATATTCTTGATCTTTTCTTCCTACAAATGAATTTTTCTTTGTTTGGCTCTATAAATTAAACCTTTAATAACTCACTTGACATAACACTAAATCTGAAAATTAAATTAGGTAAAATTATAATTTTTATATTATACACTAGTTTGGCTTAAGTGAATATTGTTGTTATGTCTATCTTTGTAACCCTCTTTGGGGTTTTCTTGCTATTTCCTTCTCTAGCTCCTTTTATAGATGAAAAAAAAATAAAGGAAACAGATTTAAGAGACTTTTCTAGGGTCACACAGCTAGGAATTGTCTAAGGTCAGATATGAACTCATGAAGATGAATCTTACTGACTACAGGCCTAGCACTCTCTCCACTATGCCTTTATTTCTATAAAGAATGTTTTATAATTTTATGCATATAAGTAAGTCTTGAGTAGTTGTCTTAAAATAAATTCCAGATATTTTATGCATTTTGTAGCATTTCAAATATATTTCTTTTTGCTATTTCCTCTGAGGTTTTTTATTATTATATAAAATATTGAGGAGTTTAGGGGTTTTTGGTATCTTGCTATTTTACTTATTAATATTTTAGCTGATTCTCTGGGGGGTTTATACATCATATCCAAATACATATGCTTTTAATTCCCATCTTTTTTTTAAAATTACTGTTGTTAACATTTCTAGCACTATACCAATCATTACTGAGGAGAGGGAACATCCTTATTTTACCTCTGTATTTACTGACAAAGCTTTTAGTGCTTCTCTATTACAAATAATGCTTTTAGACATTTATATTTGGTTTTAAACGTAAACTTTTAAAAATATTTAATGTTATTATGTTAATTGTTTTGTTAATGTTGAACAAACTTTACATATCTAGTATACATTCAACATGGTCATAGAAAACAATTATTTTATATATTCTGTGGTTTTTTTGCTTTTTTTTTTATGACCAGCTACCTTCAGGAATTCCATTATGGCTTGTTCAATTTCATTTTCTGATATTGGATTGCTTGAGATCATAATTTCTTGTATTTTAACTCAGATGTTTTATTTTGTTCAGGCAATTATTTATTTTCTTCAAATTCTAAATTCTGCTAGCATATAATTATGCATAGTAGATTCTGATAATTCTTTATATTTTTCCTCTCTTAAAATGTAAGCTCCTTGTAAACAGATGTTTCACTTTTGTATTCATATCTCTAGCATCTAGAATAGGGCTTGACATAGTAAATTCTTAATAAATGCTTATTGATTGATTCTTATTGTGATTTGACCTCATTCATAATTTTTGTTTTGCTGATTTGTTTCCTCTCTGTGTGTCTTTTGTTTTTTCTCATCTTTTGATCAAGGTAGGGAAAGATTTGGTAGGCATTGGAGGAGGAAAGTCTCAATACCATCATAAAAATGAAATAGATTAAATTCCTACAGACAGGAAAAGACTCACAACATATGTAGCAGTTATTCCTGAATCAAATTTCTACATATAGTCATATCACTGACTTGTCTCAAAAACAGTATAAAGAAAGAATAATAATAAGAAAAATGATATAAAATGGAAACAATTCAAATTTGGACTTTTTTGAAAAGTAAATAGGAATGAGAAATAAACATCAGATAATACAAATGACATTGTCATTGAATATAATAATTTTGCATAGAAACTTAACTTCTGTAAATGTACAAGCAGACAAAAAGAGCCCAGAAAGAGTCTTAGTCAGCAAATATTTGACTTACTTGCTAGGTGGAGAGAAATGGTGGCCAAAGGCAACACTGATTTAGAATATAAACTCATTTATAAAGTCTTATGTAGGAGGTGTGTGGTGTGTGTGTTTTGTTGACCATGTAGGTTATGTGTGTCCACATGGGTCTGTCTAGATATGGCTTATGCTTACAGGGAAACATGAATAGATATCTCTTGAGTCTCCTTTACTCCTCCCCAAGGGAGACTTTGATTGCTGCCAGAGGGAGAGGCAGGGGATTTGTGCCAGAGGCTAGCCACTTTCCTCTCCTCAGAGAGAAAAGTTACTGGGCTAGAATTGTATCTATCTACCCCCTAAATATTATATATCTAGGGAAATTAATTTTTAGTTGTAAATTCTGCTCCTGATTTCTATCTTTGAACAGGGAATGAGTGCCCCAAGCTATATATCCAAGGTTTTGCTCCCTTCCCACCAAATGCCAGTTCCACAAAGAGCACATGCATCAAACAGCAAATAAGCCCATTTATCCAAGCCAATAGCAAACAGAAATCAGAGAAGGTATACATATGAGGATATACTGGTTAATACACACAGTGAGTGAATACACACAGTGAGTGAGCTCTCCTGCTGGGAGCATTGATATCTTATCTCATCTATAGGAGAAAATCTTAGGTCTCATCTCAAGGGGGAGTTTTTAGCATACTAAATTGGGCATTATGATAAGATCAACGTGCCATTTCATCTACATGTCATCTTTTTGTCAGTCTCTTCTCCCTTCTGGAACTTCTTCCTGAAAAAAAAAATCTGGAACTACATGCATTTCCCTCCCTCAACCCTAGAAGATAGAAGACCAAGATCTCTTTTCTTTCAAGCTTTTGCCAACTCTTTCATTCATGTAGGTGCTGAGCACTGAGTAATCAATCTCCACCAATGAGGAGAATCTTATGCAAGTGGATTATGAGCCACAGACTACATTCATGCAGAAATACAACAACTGTTATGAGAATATTGTCTCATAAAGCAAAAAGAAACCATGGAAGGTAAAATCAATTTAAATAAGTTTGGCAAGAAATCAGATTTAGCAAAGTCATCACAAGAGCATTATAGGTTGAAAATGAAAAGACAACAAATAAAAGATAAAAGATATCTAAAGGTTACTGAGACAAATTGTTTTAATTATCAAGGACAGTGAAATCTCCACACTCGGGAGTGTACACATCACAGTAGTGGGTGTATTTATAAGGGAGGTAGAAATTACACTGAAGAAAAAATATGTGAAAAATACTTGGATTGTATCAAATATATGCAAAAAAAATCATGTGGCAGAAGATGCAGTTATAAGCATCCTGATGGATAAAAATACAAATATTTGAAGGAGGGGTAAAATGCAAAAAAAAAAAAATCCTGGTCTTCATTATTTCTTTTTAAAAGGGAGACTTCAATAACATCAGCAAACTTTTACTCTCCCACCTATTCAATTTTTTTTAATGTGAGTGATTTTACATTAATCAGGGAACATACTTGATGAAGTATATTAAAAGGATAAAAGACTTTTACAGGCAAGATTCAATGATGGAACATATTTTTACCATTTCACATTTGACAGAAAGATATAATGAGTATAAGACATCACAGTGTTTGCCATTTGTTGTCATTTTATTTGGTGGAGCAAAATGCTTCTTTAAAAGTTCATTCCTCAAAAGGTATTTCTTAATTCCACTTGTCAAAATCATTATAGACTCTATGAATGACATAACAGATATAACTCAGTTCATTAGCTATCTGAATGCTCACTGAAGGTATTATCATTGTGATCATAGAGATTTCACAGAGTCCAAATTGAAGAGGCATTTCCTGAAGATGGTGAAGTTCTCTGGATGTATCCAGTTTAGGGATGATGCTATATGATTGTATCAAACCCTGAAACATTGCCAAACTTAGTAAAAAAAGGTCTATAATATTTAAAAGAGTTTGATCTGACCAGCCACTAAGGAAAGACCAAATGAAGATCACTTATTTCCTAGATTATGTCAGGGTGCTTGGATAGATAACCCATCAAGTTTATTCATTGCCATGTATATTTTGGACAAATAGAACAAATTGTTCATGAATTGGGCCATGTTAAATAATAAGAGAGCAGGCTCTATTGTCTTTAGGAAATTTTAAAATTCCTAATGACTTTAAGCATCTCATGGAAGCAAAGACTTATTAAAAATATTAACATTCTTATGGAATATTGTTATTCTGTAAGAAACGATCAGCAGGATTATTTCAGAGAGGCCTGGAGAGACTTACATGAACTGATGCTAAGTAAAATGAGCAGAACCAGGAGATCATTATATATGGCAATAACAAGATTATACAATGATCAATTCTGATGGACATGGCTCTCTTCAACAGAGATGATTCAAATCAGTTCCAATTGTAATGATGAAGTGAAGAGAGTTGACCCCCAGAGAGAGGGACTGTGAGAACTGAGCATTTTCACAACATAGCATTTTCACTCTTTATGTTGTTTGCTTGCATTTTATTTTGCTTCTCTTTTTTTCTTGTGCAGCATAATAATTGTACAAATATATATGCATATATTGGATTTAACATATATTTCTACCATGTTTAACATATATTAGACTACTTGCCATCGAGGGCATGGTGTGGGGAAAGGAAGGGAAATTGGAACACAAGGTTTTACAAGGAATAATGTTGAAGAAATATCCATGCATATGTCTTGAAAAATAAAAAAAAACTTTAATAAAAATACTAATATTTTAAGGGTGTAGTAGTATAGCAATGAGATATGGAATAATATATATGGATAATTAAAAATGAATATAACAGAGGGCAATAGAGAGTTGCATGTTGAAAATGAGCACACTTCAACATAAAACTACTGAGGGACTTCAAGGAAGAACAGAGATTATTAAGGAAATGTATCATTGGAAAAAAATTGGCTAGATTTGGCTAGATTGCAAAGGTAAGAAATAATTGGTAGATGGTCAAAGTGCTCCATTTCCTGTGTCAGGAAGAAGTTGAGAAATGTTGTGTAATGTTGTGTAAATGCCCTGTGACCAACTTATGGAAAGACTTGGGTAAAAACCACACTGGATAGGCAGATATGGATGGACTGTAATTTGCAATATTGAAGGAAACTCTTAAATAGGTGATATCATAGATTTGATTATTTGCATATGGAAGTATAGATCACAGATTCTTCTTTCAGAAGTAAAGAAATGAATTGACTAAGATGATTTAATTGCAATGTCCATGACAAGTATATACAAAAAGTTTAGTATGAAAGTAATTATAGTCTATGCTTCAACCTCTGTTGCATAGTAAGGAGATGCAGAGAAATTCTGCAAAGAACTCAACTAGGTTCTCCAAATTAAACCAACATGTTCTTCAATGCTTTCATATTATGAGGCAGCCTGGAATAATGGCTAAGAGAGTCAGTCTCCTTTCAGAAATACTTGGGTTTAAAAACAACCTTGGATGCATCTGACTATTTAACCCTGGGCATCTTGATTAATCTCTCAGTGGCTCTCAGTATTTCTAAGACTATAAATCATGAGATTGGGAAACAAAGAAAGCCTCTAGCACATGGACAAGAGACACATAGTAAGGGAAGGCATGCATGGGATGTGATCTGCATTGAAGAGCAGTACTACCAAACTGATGAGAGCACAAATTCATTTGAATATTGTAGAGCTCAAAATGTATTGATTTTGTTATTCTTTTCAAAGACTGACTTTTAGTTATTGTACATATTTGCTAATGTATGTATTAAGGAATACTTTTTCTTCTGAGTATTGTTTTCATTGCATCCCCCAAATTATGTTGTTTGTTTTGTCATTATCATTCTTTTGTAATTGCTGATTATTTCAATGATTTGTTCTTTGTCCCGCTCATTCTTTGGGTTATCATTATTAAGTCTATTTGCAAATGTAACTTTTGCTTTTTTTCTCTGAATTTTTTTGTTGCATCATGTTCTACAAAAGAATGTGTTTATTATTTAGGCCTTTTCATATGTATTTATAATTTTTCTTTGCCCTAGTATATGGTATTTATTTGTCAAGGGCCCTTGTGTTGCTGACAGATATATGTATTCTTCAATGTTGTCATCCCCAAGATACCAAAAGTCTTTTAGATATAACTTCTCCAACAATTTGTTCAGTAAGTGCCTCAGGAATTTACTATTTCTGTGATGCTGGGCAAGTCCTTTAACCTTTCTCAGTGTTATTTTCCTTACATATAAAATAGAGATAACAACCTCTATTTTAGAGATTTCACAGGGTTGTTGCAAAGATCATATCAGATAAAGAACTCTACAAATTCATTTATCCTATATTTCCCTTTTAAAATGTATTAATTGACAAAAACAAAAGAAAGATTATGTACAATCTATAGTGTTAAAAGATTATACCCAAACATATGACAAGTGCTGATTTTTCATCAATTTTGGCAACACAGCCAACTATTCAGCTTTCTTGAAATAGAGTCAAATATTTCATGAACATTTTTTATAATGTTTCTTTTTTAAGATAAGAGTTAAAACAATTCTTTCAGGAAAGAAATTATCTTGATACTCTTTCTCTTTGTATTTTATTCAGTCTCTCTTCAATTATGATAGGTCTCTCGTGAATGATAATTAAATTGCCAGTCCCTCAAGAGTTTGTTGCCTCTTAAAGATACATTAATAGTTTCTCATGTGGGAGAGGCTATTGAAAGTAGTGTTACATTTCTTCCCAGATTCAAAAGTTTTCAGTACCCAAATCATTTGGAGATATCAAATCTACATTAATTACATATATTATAATGTATACATTATTATAATACAGAGCTTTGAGAAACAACCTGAAGCTTCTTTTTTGATCTATTTTTTTTAATATGCAGCAAATGTTGGATTTTGTTTCCATATCCAATTTTCATATCCAATTTTATTTGCTTTTAAAATTTATTCTCATTTAAGATTATAATTGTTATATTTGTTTCCCTCTGTTTATTTTTTGCTACTGGTTCTATTATGTCAGCACTTTGTTTCACATGATTAGTTTTTGCTTATACAATTATAACACTAGTTTCAAATTACTCTCCTACAGAGATCATAGGAAATATAACTGTCTCTTTGAAAGGCTTTTGAATAGTCTTGAATAGTCACAATTTATTAATGACTGAAGAGACATTAAATTAGGTAATAAGAAAAAAGAGGATGAAAGGAACTTTTTTCCTGACATATCAATTCAAATTGTATGAAGATGTATCATAAAGAGGAATCCCATAGTACCAAAAATGAGAATCCTGGAGAGTTTCAAACTGTTATTCTGGATAGTGACTTGTCAGGGCTATATAGAGAGACTGAAAGGACAAAGAAAGAAATTATTCTGTGAGAAGGCTGAGGTTAATCTTTATATTGTGAATTAACACTTGGAGGATTCTTGAGAGATTTTGACTGCTATCTGGGGAAGCTGAATGATGGAACTATGTGTTTCAGATGTGAAGAGAGGTATAATAGAAGCCAAAATTAGAGGTGACTTTAGCTGGGACTTTGATCATTGCTAAACTATTGTAAATAATTATTTGTGTCTTTTTGCTATTATCATCTTGTTAATAAAATGCATAACCAATAACTTTGATATCTACTTAATTAGAGATATATATATATGTATATAGTATATATATACATGTATACATATATTTATACATAAATATATATACACACATATATATATATATGAAGCAACTGCTTATGGCAGAAGTTTCTCCATTTTATTAAATATGATTTATTTAATAAAATGTGTTGGGAACTCAGATCTAGTTGATTAATTAATTATGGAGGCAACTAAGTGATGAAGTGGATAGAGTACTGGGCCTAAAGTCAGAAAAGTCTGAGTTCAAATCACACTTGCTAATTATATAACCCTGGGAAAGCATTCTGCTTGCTGCAATTTCTTCAACTGTAAAATGGCGACAATAACAGCACCTACTTCACAGGGTTGTTGTGAGGATTAGACCCATCACAATAGTCAGTATATAAATGCTTATTCCCTTCCCCCTAACATTCTGATAAAGAGGTTGTAGTCTTAGTAATTTGATAAAGAAATATTCACATATTGACATGATAGATAGATAGATAGATAATTAAATTAAATGAATTTGGAATATTGTAGATAAAAAGTAGCCGGAGTTGAATAGGAGTAGAACATCTCTCCTTACATTACAATCAGTATAGTGAAAATGAAAATATTGTTGAGCCAAATAATAGTCTGACAGGACACTACCCAATCCATGTGGTTGAGAGCTGATTGTTAAATTTTTGGTGAGCGTATTTATATCTCAGAAATCAGCAAGCAATACAAATCAGAGATTGTTTTGTTGATTGAATAGACTTAAGAAAGTGATGGAGAAAATGTTAACAATGCAGATTTAAACTTTAAAATGTGTTATATGTATATACACACATACATATACATATATATATATAACTCTTGGAGAGATGGTCTGCTTCCCATTTGCACCATTTAGATGCTAGTCTTTTTATACAGGCTCCTATTCCCTTCAATCTTTGGCTACCACTTGCCTTCAATATTTCAAATTCATCAAATTTAATTATCTATCTATCCATTTATCTATCAAGCATTTATTAGAAGTGTACTATGTTCTAGTCATTATGCAATGCATTGAAGACACAAAAATGAAAGTGAAATTGTTTCTACTCTTAAGAAGCTTACATTCTATTGGGGAAGACATTATGTACATACATACATAAGTATATGTAGAATATGTACAAAATGTTTGTAAGGGAATTTAGAGAAGACCAGGAAAGGTTTCATGTAAAAAGTGAATTAAATTTTGAAGAAGGTAATGAACATTAAGAAGCAGAGATGGAAAAGGAATAAATTCCAGACCCAATAGACAATCATACCAAAGAGTAGAGAAGGGAGATTGAGTACTGTGTGTAAGAAGCAGCAAAAAGGTCAGTTTGGAAGAACAGTAGAATAAAAAGGAAGACATGTAAAAGAAGACTGGAAAGGTAGGCTGGCCACAATTTATGAAGGACTTTAAGAGCCAAACAGAAAAAGTTTTATTTATATTAGGGGATGTAAGAAGCCACCAAAGTTTATTGAGTAGAGGAGTGACATCTGACCTGTACTTAAGTAAAAAAGTTGCTTTCTTAGCTATAAAGAATATGATTTGGAGTGGGGTGGAACTTGAGACAGAAAAATAAATTATGAGGTTCAACTTTTCAAGATATGTTTTTTTGGGGGAGGTGTTGCAATATTTTTTGAGTTCTTATGGCTGCAGAGTCATCTTGGATTGTTGGAATCGATGTTCATAGATGAATCCTTTTTTTGGATACTTGCAAAATCCTTTCTTTTGGATACTTGCAAAATTGGTAATTTGATATTAAAATGGTGACAATTAATCAATTAAATTAGGACATAATTTCCATCTTAATAGCTCCCTTTAAAAATTATATCTCTTTTTTTGAACCATACCAGAGTTTTCCTTTTCTTCTTCATCTTTTTAAAAGTCCACAGATTTCTCTTCTCTCTCTCTTTTTTTTTTACTGAAGATTTTTGGCTCATATTACTTCACAATATAAAATTTTTTCAAAGTATTATGACCTTAATTTTAGTGGTTTAATTTTTTTCCTTTTTAACTTTATAGGTTTCACTCTTACTTTATCTGTTTGGGCATTAAGTTTTTCTTTCTTGGACTTTTTTTCTTTTCAGTCATTTTCTTATATTACCAGTAATGTGTCTTTCTTATACTTTATACCTTATACTTTAATTTTTCCTTCTTCCATTATTTCATTCCATTCCTTCCAGCTTCACAGATTCCCAAGGTTGATCATCTTCAAAATGCTGAGTTTGGGGATTGTGGGAATTTAGTTGGTTTTCTGCATTGAAAAAAACCATGTGAGAACAGGATTGATTTTAACTAGATTTTCAGTACTCTTACCCATGGTCATAAAAGCCCCTTTCCTTCTAGGTGTTTCTATGATGTACAAACTTTTCCTGCTTCTATAGCCCACATTTTTGCTCCACTTCCTTTTTGTGGCTGGGAAGACTTGTCTACTGTATTTTTTCCTCAGTGTGTGTGTACGTGTGTATGTATGTGGGAGAGAGAGAAAGGAGAAAGAGAGAAAGAAAAGGAGAGAGGGAAAGAGAATGAGAGGGACAGAGAGAGGAAGAGGGAGAGAGAGGGGAAAAAAAGAAAGAGAGAGAGAGAGAGAGAGAGAGAGAGAGAGAGAGAGAGAGAAAGAGAGAGGAACAGGGTAAGAGAGGAAAAAGAAGAGATAAGAATAGAGAAAGGAAAAAAGGAAGAGATAGAGAGAGGAAGTTGGAAGAAAGAAAGAAAGAAAAAATTAGTGCTGTGGGAAAACTGGTCATGGACCCCAGTAATCAAGCCTTGAGACACAAACCTTTGAGGTTTCCAGTCCTTTTTCCTATGGGCATAAGAGCCTTCCCCCTCCCAGATGTTTCTGTGTGCGCAGCAAAATCTTTGCTCTATCATTTTCTATTTCCATGTCCTACATTTTTGCTCCACTTTTTGCTAGCCAATCCTGCTATATAGCATTGGCTAGGAGTGGGGACAGTGAGTAGCACCTTTATGTATTCAGGTTCTCTGATGTTATTTCATGAAGCTTTTACCTTATGCCACATTTTATAATTCTTATCTTGAGTTTGAGTTCTTTTATTTTAACTGGTGTAAATTTATTTTTTGAGGTTTTTATGTTGGAGTGGCTTGTGTTAAACAATTACTATGCCATCTTACCAATCACATGACTACACTTTCCCCATTCATTTTCTTTTTAAAGATGTCTCATATACATGAAATGACAAATGAAGACAAACATTTAGGATCCCACAACAATCACTCACGTGATATAACATATTAGCAATATATAAATCAACAACACATGTCCATCTGAAGCTTGGTATGTGATACATTCAGTGAATCTATGATGCACATGGACATACGCTTGCAATTAATGAATCTAGCTGGCTTCCCTGGGTGGATGGAAAGAGTCTAAGAAAAGAAACCAAAAAATAAGGAAAATTTGGGGATGTTCAGAGCCATATGCAATTAAATGATAGCTCACTTACTACCTTTAGTCTTGCACTAGCTCATGGGGTGGTTTGCTCTTCTTTAAGACTGCTTGGTAGACCTACTATTGTTCAAAATTCTCCACTTTTCCTGATTGTATTGTGAGCACCATCTTCTCTGAGATCAGGAGGGAAGTAATTGAGTTTTTTTTAAGAAG